>NC_091949.1:34147835-34773966 GCF_041260155.1 Ptychodera flava
TTTTTCACAATTTTTGTTTTGTATGTCCATTGCAATTTTTGTTCTATTTCACAAAGCATGTAGAAACACCAACTATTTAGCTTGCCGATACAGCGTCTATATGTGAATAATAGGCTGTCATTGTTTACATTGGATTCTAGTCAGGACCAGAAATCTCCTCACATGACAACGATAAAAACGCAGTCTACCCATGTACAGGCTGTGTTTACAAGCTCAGCAATATGTATCCCAGCATGCTTTGCGAAGGACAAGAACGTAGTTGAATGAAAAAACAAGAATAAAGAAAAAAAATGATTGGAACTGCAGCTACTGACCCTTACAGCGACGAAAGAAAATATATTTGTCACTGAGATACAGCGACTGCTGCCCGAAATATGCCATAATCTAAAATATCTTATGCAGTATACATAAGACAAGAGTCGGATTGGTTTCATTTTATTCCTTTTTTTGGCAAATCCGGGCAAAAGACAACATTAAAATGATTAGGAATAAAATGTTCGGCTACTATATATATATATATATATATATATATATATATATATATATATATATATATATATATATATATATATATATATATATATATATATATATATATATATATATATACATATGTATATATATACATACATACATACATACATACATACATACATACATACATACATACACACATACATACATACATACATAAATACATATTCTTAATTTTACATGTATTGATATAATGTAAATGTACAAAATTGAGACTCGCATATTAAGAAGAAACAAAGAAATATCGTTCCCACAAAATAAAACTGCGTAAACAAAGTAATACAACAACACAGACGCTCACGAAGCTCAGTGAGACTGCCTTAACTTGACAAACGAATTCGAACTGACCTCTGTGGTGAAATATGGTCTATGGTTTTATACTAGGAGCCTACGGGAAACGGCGGATACCTTCCTAAAAGTATGTACGTACGTGTACCTCCATTGGATATGCACATTCCAATTGGGTATCGATTTTGGCTAAGAAACAAAAATGTAGAACCCTTTTCTTTCAATAGCAATTTCCAAACCGGAAGTGGTGATCGGATGGCAGGCTCGGTGACTGCCTAACAAAAGTTAATGATTTGTTGTTTTTCTGATTTTCAGTGAGAACCCGAAAAATATTTTGCCCCCTGCCGACACCATGTCCTGTTTAACTTTCACTTGTCGCGTTGTGATGGTCTTTTAGTTGAAGGGACCCCCGTCAGGACTCTCAAATTTCACAATAGTCGATTATGTAACAATGAGAGTTCATGTTTGTGATGCGATGGAGTTTTAAATACCATGGACCCCGAAAAAAGAGTCTATGGAAGTACTTGAGGGAGTACATACGATTGGGACTCCCCAATATAATGCCATTAAGCACAGCAAAGCGTGGACCTCCCACAGTTATACCGATGAGGCATTCATTGGTGCTATTGTCAAATATGGTACCTGCATTCTAAGAGTTCAAATCTCTTTACTCGAGTCTTTGTACCAGACTTTATCGGTATATTGAACATTTACTGTCAAAGATGAATAAAAACACAGTCAAACTTCTGACGTAATGACGTGGATTGCCCTGTAAACCACTAATTCTTGTCACTTAGTGACAGCTAAGATGGCCCGTTGGCGCTAGTTTTATAAATGGTAAAAAACTGTAAAGGGGTTCCAAATATACCGAAAGCAACAATAAGTTTGCTATTGTCCGATAATAGATCCTCTATCGTGGGTTTTCACCAATGGGCATTTTCTCATGGGAGACCACGTCCACAATAAATCGGTTAGTGTAACGAATGATTTAACCACACTGGTTTTCCGTATCCCGTCGCCCTTGTGTAGGGACAATAGCGCCATTTTCGTCTTTCATGTTTTGGACATCAAAGGCAAATGTAATTTGAAGCCAAAGTGTTCCCTCCCCGTGTGTATACCGTCTTTTCTTCTCACTGCAAAGTGTTTATGCTCGGTTTTGTAGCAGCTTTGTGTAATGTTCTTGTAACTTGTTATGGAGAAAAATAAAGAAGAGGCGAAATATCGTGCCAGGCATATTTTCTGGCGATTTATTGCGTGTAACACAGTCCTAGGTAACAGTCTGGTGGTTAACATTGAAGCTACTATACAAGGTTAAATCACAGTCTTGGGTCGTGCTGAGTGATTGACGGCCACTGTTTACTTTATTAAAGTCCGAATAGGTTCATGCCAGGGTAGCATGGCCAGCCGCTGTTCATGGCAGCCATTCGACGTGAACAGTTGGCACAGTGTTGGGACTGTGGTTTGACCTGCATGTGTTCATTCGTTTGCAATTCTAGGTTTCCAATAACCCACATTTGCTAGTTCCGAACTCTGTGGTATATAGGGAAAACGTCAATTTTCAACCACGTATCTAGTTCTTCGAATAAACCATCGACAGGAGACACTTATCAAACGGATAGCTCGTGATCTCGGATTACTCACCCGCAAATATTGCTGAAATTCCGTAGCCCACAACTTCCCGACGATGTTGGGAGGTGTGGAAAGTTGTGGACTACGGAACTGCAGCAAACACCAGTACAGCTGTTGATTCCGCTCTCTTTCACTTGACTTGTTTTAGTTAAACTGACGGTCTGATTTCGGTAAAGGCACGTTGACGTATATTGGCAAATTGACTAATCTCAAATATTGACACAATGCAACTGTTGACAGTTGTGTCATCACGGAAGGACAAACAGGAGGCTTATCATGCAGACCATGATGGAACCGAGGAGTGGAACGGTATACAAACTTGAAGTAGCGTGCCACAGACCTCGCAGCAGTTATTCATAGTTTCTTCAATGTGACAACTAACCGTTGCTGTATAACTGACTTTTGAAGGACGTTAAAGCCGACCGCCTTCCGACGCTCCAAGAGATGTTGGGACCTTAATACTTGGCTAAGAAATCGATACTTTTGGCCAGATGTTAATGTCAGATGCTAGTATGAAAGCAGATATCACTGAACATATACACACGAACATTCACATGTACATACACATCACACTAGTCTTGTACATATCTGCGCATGTACATACGCGTCTTGTTAAGTACAGACAGACAGACAGAATGACAGACAGACAGACAGAGGGGAGACAGAAAGTCATGGATAGATAATAGAGATAGATAGACAGACAGACAGATAGATAGAGTGATTGATTGATTGATTGATTGTCGCGAAAAGTTCAAAGACCATAGAACTCTCCGCATTTTTGACATGGAACCCTAAACTTAGCATACCCTCAGCAGAGAGCTTCAAGAGAACAGAACCAGTACCAGGATACAAATAGCGTAAGTCATGTTCGCACCACTTGACAATCCGGACTTGAGATACCTTGTTTCATTTCTTCCCGTTTTCTGAGAAGCCGTGGAAATATGATATTAGAAAAATCACTTTCTTGCTCATATACAGATGTTCCTTCCGGGAAGATGGACAGTTTGAGACAGGAGTTGAGATCACAAAGTCCTGATCCCTAGATGTATGCAGATTCTGACGAAACATTTTAAGAAAGAAAATTTACACATAAAAACGCCCTCAATTATCTTTTACAAGTTCGTCAGACCCTAATTTCTGATAATAACGACACGACATAACTGGTGTGTCTTACCTATTGCTTAAGAGATCAATTCTGATCGATATCTTTTATTATGCACTACTTAACATGTTCGTTGACTTCCAGGAAAATCGACACGACAGGAAACATAGTTTGTTTTCTTTAGACTTGTTTTGAAAATCAGTTAAAAGGGAAATGGTCGTCGGAACTGCGCCTGTGCGAGTTTCTTGTATATAAAAATGTATTTCCTACACGATATCTACATACACCTAATCATTATAGCTGCAACATATAAATTACACGATGTAGATTATGACATACATGTTTTAACTTTCATCAATCGCCATCGTACCTTAGATACAGTGTTTACATTGGTCCTATGGGTCCCATACGACCTTTGAGCGCAGTTCGGACGACTGAATCCCTTTGAACAAAAAATCGACACGATTGGAAGAATAAATCAATTTCAATCAAGCTTTTCAACTTTATATTTCTGATAATACGAAGAATGCCACGACAATGTTCATTCAATTTTGTTAGAAACATGCTAGTCGAGTAAATTGGCAGACTCATTGATTGATTGATTGATTGATTGATTGATTGATTGATTAAACTAAAAGATATTTTGCCGGCTGGACGTTGACTTGATGAGAAACCAGGCTCACCGTGACGAAGCTTGCTCTGAATTCAACCACGGCCCCAGGGACTGTGATTCAACCGACGTATCATGTTTCCTTTCCAAGATTTCACATGGAATGGAAAAATAACGGAAAGAGAATGACCCGTTTAACGTTTGTCAAATCTCATTATATGCTGGGGTATTGAACACTGAGGAGTGACTGCAGTTATAGCAAACACGACAACTTCCACATGATGGAGAGTACAACTAGGAATATTGTTACACTGTAAAGCTTACACATTTTGTCGTTCACTATGTCCCTCAATACTGGGAACATGTTTATTTTATCTCAAGACTGGGGCAACAATCTCGGGAACTGGCCACAAAAGATTTCATCAGTGCACGTAGACCACGTCAAAGTATATTTTATGTAGACAATATAAATCGGCCTTGAAATCTTGTGAACAGAAGGCCAATCACTTGTTCCCGTAGCTGTCATTAATCAACAAATGTAATGGTTTATGTACCCATGGCCAACGTGAAAGGACATGCTGTTATCCCCGGCCAGAACAGAGTAATTGCTGGTCGGAAAAAAAATTATACTCGCCCTTTACCAACTTTGTGTGTGGAAAACTCGAGAACAAGTCCCCAGGCTCCAAGAAGAACAGTAGCTGTACTGAGATGGTGAACACAAATAATGACTTTTGAAGATACGAGAAACCCAGTTACTAACACTCATGTAAGACCCTTCTCGAAGTTTTGCCACATAAATCTATGCCTTTCGGCAGGTTTCAGGTTTTGCAAGCACGTAATTTTTCTATTTTCGATACTTTGTCCCGTTTGTTTCTCTTAAAACGACGGTATTTATTTTCTGTTGAAATTCAACTCCTGTCAGAATAAACTAAATAATTCTGTTTACTCTTGCCTTCAAAATGTTGATGTTTGAAGCATAACTACGTTTCGGAGAGATATAAATCTCTGATAGCACGATGTCGCATACCACATCATTTCCTGAAGCCATGTAGAGCATTTTTCTTCCAAGTTTGGTCATGTACCACGATACATTTACACCGTGTTCGCGAGATTCTTGTGCCATGTGTCGTTTGTAGCCAGTTTTCAATTTGTGCTGCACATCCAGGATCCTTGGGGCTGTACGCCCCGAAAGATGATCATCGACTGGGACAAATGCACAGGGATTTGTGGTAGTAGTACTGTCAGTGGTAGTAGTGACGAGTTGTTTGTTTTTTAATAACAACAGAGATTATCGACTAGGTCTTAGGGTCTTAGGGTCTTTCCCGTGTTCGATGACATGTCACCAGGGCCTATGTTGCCACATACGTCGTATACATTCACGGAAACGGCATGAAATCCATGAAATCCATTGATCTCAGACACAATGGGCGCATCCTCCCATCAATCATTCGAGTTCGACCGTCAAATGATGCACGTACATTTCGAGATCAATAACTCACCATGAACAAGAAATATGTGTTGTTGATACTTTACCACGTCAAACGTTTTTGAATTTATGCCTGTGAGCAATAAAATGTTGTTGACTGTAAAAAAATATTGCAACTTGATAAGACGCACATGTTACATGGCTTTTATGTGCCGTGATTGTAAAATTACGTTGCAGTACTTTCATGAGACTTGCATCTTTAACTTAGTTCAAACATGTTCAAATGCTGTATTCACCTTACATGTATCAACAATAAAATATTGGCCATTCGTATGATTTCGACGATTTTTCATTTGCATTGAGGATTTTTTGACAAAGCCATCGTGACCAAGTGTTTTGTGAGTGCTCTCTTTTATCTCTTCAGTTTTGATTAATTGCTTTTTATAAAGTTGCAGTAATGTTGTGACGTCAAGTTGAAGTGCTCGTCTTTTCAGGCACCTGATAGCGCCTAGTGTTTTATGACTGCACAACACTATGGATGGAACATGAAAGTCTAATGTCTCAGAGAAAACAACAATGAAAATTGCTGATTCTCGTTCTTATTGAACAGGTAACTGTACAAAAACTGAAACAAAATCACCTGTGATACAGCTACTGCCCTTCAATAACCTACATGATCAAAATTGATCATTTTCAATGGTAAAATAATTTATATAACTGTGACTTAAGGAATAATGGATCCGTTCATAGCACCTGAAGTAAAATATTGAGACGAAAGACGATTGAAACAGGTAAAATAATCTTTATAGTGAAGGTGAAACTTGGTCCAATTTACGTATGTAAATATCGTAGTCATTGGAAAGTCACGTGACTGAATGAAGTGATACGTGGAAGCATGTGTACAACTTCGGGTTCCAGAGAATACTATGCTTTGACCAATTACGGAATGAATTAAGGTATCTATAGGATATATGTACCAAAATCGAAGCAGTTGGACCAGTGGTTTGTGGAAAGAAGTGCTGCCCATCAAAAACTTGCAATTTGACGGGCGACTGGTGCCACTGCAGACAAATCGCGCATCTGCTTACATTTGCGGTCGTTGACAGCGGAACTACAAAAACCTGTTGATACATCAATAATGTATATTTGTGCGTTGGTGTGCAGGAAGAGAGAGCACCATAATGTTTATAACGATCTGTTGATCTGTATCATCGACCTGCAGAAATTTTAAAGTCGTGGCAAATAAAATCTCGATGGCTCACTCGTCAAGAGAGGTGTGGAATTTCAATAACATACGCCGGTGAACAAAACAGCTTCGGATGTAGTTTTTGGAAAACAACTTGAACGTGATCGTACAAAGGACAGAAAATTAGCTTTCTCTTGGATATAAAGTTATGGGGAAAACACGGGAAAACCCTTGCTATCTAGTGAAAGTTAAAATGTTTGTGGAAGGGAAAATCACCAGGTTGTGTCTCAGCAAGCCATTGCTAATTTCTATCACTTGGCAATCTCTCATACGGCAAGGGTAAAGTAATCGTATGACCCGAGTGGAACCGGAGTAAATTGGTCCAATTACAGGGAAATGCGTGAGCTTGTGAACAACCTGAGCCCCCAATGCAATGACCTTGTGTTAATTTAACGATAGGTGATCATCATCTGTTCTGACCCTGTGATGACGCCACGCATCGTTTGCAGTTGCTGATACGAACTGCCGCTGGTTTTACGTTTCTCCCGTTCATCCTCTCGCCGCGGTGAATCAAATGCATGGAGCTCTAGTTTGGGCCAGCATTGCAGCGAGGTGCCTGTAACTTAAGACATGTGGGATATATCCTTGAAGCTAATAGGAACACGGTGCCGCGATTCGTACGGGAAAGGAATTGACCCGGAGAAAAGGGTGGGCATATCCCATCGGTCCTTGCGTTGCAAACTGACACAGAAAAAAAGAGCCGCAATAGAAATCTTTAGAGGGGATGCGCTTCAAACAACTTATCACACAGTGATGAGGGACATTTTCTGAGGAAAAGACCGCGGTAACATAGATAAGAATAATCATGGTCAGAGTTCAAGTTAAAGTTGATGACATCGGTTATACGTGTAAGTTTGGTTTCATCTTCATTTGGTATCGGATAATTTACCGACAGTGGAAGTCGTGACGTCACACGAACCTTCATCGCGATCTCTCATCGCCATCAACACGTCATCGTCATCTTCAACAACAAAATTACAGCATGGTCATTTTCAGTGACGTCACCATCAACTTACCCTTATCCTGCCAAGTTCATATCTCACCATCAGGTCAAGTACAGTAAGTTCAAACCAGGCATAACATGTCATATACGTTGTATTTTAACAAAGTCTTGAATAGATGAAGGCCTATGGATACACATATACCGTAAATATGATTTTTACCGACAAAACCTGTTATGACATGCCAAGCCAAACTGAAGCGTAAGTACGCTGCCTTTTACTGAGCAAGCACATGGCGAAGAGCTACTCTCTGGCTGGACTGGCATTAACGCTATCTTTACAATTCCACTAGCAGAAATACCGATACTGTATCGCAAATATCTCACCTTTACACTGGGTTTGACTGGGGAATAGCATTAAGCTGTTTGTTGCGAACGTCGTACATTGTCCAGTCCTTACCAGATATCGTATGTACCATTGTTTCTCGATGGGTTACCAGTTTGGAAATGAGAACACAATCTTCTTGTGTGACAAATTGTGAAATATGACAAAAGCTGTTCCATTAAGTTTAAATTGTAAGGTCAGTAGATATTTTACTTTAGAATAAAATAATGAGGTTCTGTATCAAACAAAGAAAAGAAAAGAACAGGTTTTGTTTAGACGAGAAATACACAATACACGTCACAGGCAAAACAAATGGCTTGTACATCAGATATGTTATCTAATACTTCATGGATGAATCAAATAACATTCTGCCTGTCATTTTTAGAAGATGAATTATGATGAAACCGATAGGAGGCGCCAAACTATTGACCCTGGATTGCGCATCAGTTGGAAAAGACGATTCGCGCCGATGCAGAAGCCTCGTTAACCTTTGACCCCAATGAACCTCAAGCATTCTCCCAGGCGAATTTTACTCGTAACTCGGAAAGTTGTAATTCAGAAATTATAGATTCAGGAAATTGAAAACACGGAATCCAACTTGCTAACCTTGCGTGCTCAGGTCATTTTAGGAAAACATTCGAGGCCAGTTACCCCCTCCCGGTCACAGGCGCGTAAAGTGTTCCATGCCATGTGTGGTACGCGATGAAAAAAGGCACCCTTTCTGCGTTATTGAACACTTCGTGCGCCTGTGCTCCCGGGTCCGTATTGGTGTTCGTGTGGCTGTGTTTGCAGTGAATGTGCGGCCACTGCACTCATACCTACAAGAGACGCAAAAGCCGCGAACTACCACCTAGCGAGCGTTCACAGAGATGCCGATGAGCCCCGTGGGTTACCATTGCTGCATAAATATACCCAGCAATGCAGAGATGAGGTGAATCCATTAGCATGGTGTTGCGTCATCTGTGCTGTGCTGGGCTTCTGATTTACGCAGATCCAATTAGAAAGTGACGGGACAAAAGGCGTCAGACTTTTGACACAGGAACAAACACCCTTGGACAACGAGGGGCATGATGAGTGTTTCCCGTCATGGTAGAATGGTAAAACAATCTTTGACCTCTGATCTATAGCCCTATTTTTGACAGAATTAAACAGCGGTTTATTTTACGCTTTACAGTGTAAAGTAAACACTTCTAGCGTAAATTAGAAATTGCTAAGCTCTCTCTTAATTGGAATATAACTCCTAGTTCTCTCTCTCTCTCTCTCTCTCTCTCTCTCTCTCTCTCTCTGTAGTATTGTTTCCATGGAACACGTTATTGATCATCGAGTTAAAGTACCGTCTTCGAGGTGGGAGAAATCGCCAGTCGTTGTGGAATGGTGACAAACTGCAGTGGCGACATTCCTTGTGGGCATCTTAACTATTTTGTCCCCGCACCTCACATTTTGCTTTATGCCGACGATATTCGGACGCTACTCTAGCCTTTTGAGAAGCACCCATCTGTAGGGAATTTTTTGTCGGGTTGAAATTTTCAACCATATTGCGAACCGATTGTTTTTCACTATTGAGTAGTTTTTCTGGCGGTGTGATAATGGTTGGACGTGATAATTGCAGTGTGTTTTACCTTTCCAAAATAAACACAGGGTGGAGCGAATCGTTCTTAGTGGCTATTAACACCCATTGTTAAACGCTCTCGAGTCAGGGACTAATTGAATCAAAGAATGCGTGAAATTTCACACAAAATGCGAAGAAATTCACGGTGTAATTTGTAAATGGCCACTGAATAAAGGATGCTGTCTGCGCAAGTGGCGTTTTGTAAGGGCCTGATTAGTGTGTGACTTCCTGCCTGTAACCCGCTGCGTCGTCGGTGCTCGTGAAAATTTACTCGAGGCCCAACAGCTGTACAGATTGAAGCCAGTTGTTTTGCAACTTCTGAATCGATAGAAAAGCTGGTAAATCTCACAGGACGACAATACCAGGTATCGACCCACGCCAGTGCCTTCTGTGTGTTCTTGTTTCGTTGATAATAAAGGCAAAAGCAGTAAATGGTGAATAGCTTGTTGACTTCACGTAGACAGTGAAGGATATAGCATAGCCTGTGGTCAGAGGGAGACTTGTATCCAAAAAATGCACTTTCACAAACCTAGAATCTAAGACACGTCCGCCGGCACTGAACCACTGTGTAATACAAGGATTGTTGATCATTGTGGGACCCATTCTTCCCTACAAAACGCTGTCGGGCCACCCGCCTGCACAGCGTCGGCAAGAGGTGATACCCCATTCGCGGTCGAATCGTCTTGTAAAGTCTTGAAATTACGTCTGTGTTTGCCGTGACACTGGTACAGGGCGCGTGGAACCAACAAAGCGAGTAAAGTGTATACATGGGGCTCAGAGGTGCACAGACCTACAAGATAGTCAACGTATTGTGTACACAGAGCAAAGTTAAGAGATAATTATTGTAACACTATTGTGTACTTTTCAAGTGCCTTATGATGGAACTGATAAGACTTAGCCGTTGTGGTAAGGTGACAATAGGACAATAACTCACCAGCTTTGCATGGATCCGTGTAATCTACCTTGGCTGCTGGTTCGAATTCTTCCTCAGAGAGATCAGTTTCCTCGTCTGGTTGGACTGTCGATTCAATAGTTCGACCTCCACAGTTTATCGGCACCGTTATCAAGAGAAATATCCACAAAGCTTCGACATTCATGCTTGCACCTGGGACGATCTACCAGCGTCGGTTTTTTTCTAAGGAGACCCGTGCGGTGTGACAGTTACGAAATACAAATGTCTCAGCTTTTGCCTTTCGAATCACTCAGATGGGTCGATGAGTTCCGTTCCGTGAGAGTAGTCTACAAACGCTGTGTGGAGTTTATATAGCGGTAGAGGAGTGATCTGACCCACGTGATGGGCTTCACAGAGCGGGCTGTTACACTGCCTGCAACGGGGAATGCAACGAGTGCAGACAGAATGGTGTTTACATTGAACAAGTAGTCATCTCAGCCGCTATTGAAAAGGTGTCAGTTTCATGGGGGGCTGACCAATCAGAGGAGAGCAAAGCAACGCTGGACTTGCCTCGAAATGTGATCTTGCGTACCGATATCTACGATAAGGCAACTATTGTTTAACGTTTTAATTGTTTTGTTTGAGGATCCTAAATCTATGATTCCGTCGTAGGATCTGGGTCTGCAGATAACTTGTATTCTAGAAAATGCGCAAAATATGTCAGATAAAAACTGGTGATAAAATCATGAAGTCCGTTGTCTGAGTTGTCTGCGACGTGTATCGCTGTTTGAGGGGTTCCCTTTTGACCATTTCCTGTCTTGGCTATTTAGATGTACGACCGTGAGGCGCAAACCAATAAAACTGAAATCGATAAATATTTCTAACAAAGCACGTGTTCTTCTATGCTTTGTGCGTGGGGCTTGTTGCGGTTTTCAGAGATTTTTAGCTAGGGGCAGCCAACAAAGCTGTTCCTGCAACAAAAAAGTGCGTGTGAAAGTATAGAATGATGACGGGCTTGACATTTTTTACCCGTTTGCTTAGCAGTAGGTGCGGACCTGAAGGATAAGAAAATTGCATTCTTTTGCTCATGCAGCGTGCAATTTATGTGTATAGTTCCCTGAGAGGACGTTCTCGGCGGTTTGCTAGTTGGAAGGCAAATGTACAACGACAATAGGACAGTTTTAGTAGGCACAGACTTTGCTCCTTGTCTGTGGGAGAGGGGAAGTGAGGGTATTACCTGGCGGTGAGTTGGGAATGAGGAAAACTAGCAGAAGAGCAGTTACAGCTTTTACAATCTCAACATTTAATTTCGCTCAAAATATGATAGAATACCATATTTGTAGATAAAACATCTCTAGTTGTAATTTCCTGGAAATATGCTGGTTGCCTGCCCCTGTTTCAAATCACAAAGAGCGCATAGCGATGTCTCGTCTAATGTATGGCGTCCGGTATGGCTCCCTCTATCGGCAAAGATGTTCAACGAGTACTGGCCATACGTAAGTATTACAATTCAACATTATCTTAGGAGGTATATCGCATATATTTACCATTTACGGTTCTCACACACACACACTGATTGCCACCGTAAGGCGGAAGTAGATAGTGTTCTTCAGGTGTAGCCTATGCTGCCCTCACAATCGCTGCAATATTCTGTGAACTATTTCAATTGCTATACTCATCTTTCCTCCTTAAAGGTATACAGTCACCTGTAATCTAAATATGCCCATATATGGTCAAAGGGGTGTTCCCTGGTATTCGAAATGCCCATATGAGGGCGCTGTTTTTAAAAAGCGGCAACCCGCTTAAAATCTGTGATTGGTTAGATTTTCTCTTTCCATAGTAACTGTGGTAAAATTGGAACTGGTGACAGTATACCTTTAAGGTAATTCGCGCCTCGAAAGTGAAAGACTTTTGCTTCAACTTTCGTTAATGAAACTTTCAACCACAGTCTTACCATTTCAAGAACGAAAATCAGGGGTCACCGTAAAAAGTTTAGTGCTACTGAAAGAAGTTACCTGACATTTATCGATATTTGAAATTCAAAATGGCCGCCATCCCTGTGTTAACTCTATGTGAAAAACCAATTTTTTTATTTTAGAAAAAGATAAGAAAAGAATTGTAAAACAATTTAGAGTCCGAATGTCTGTTTCCGAGGCGCTTACTACCTTAAAAGATTTTAATGCTTGCAATCACAGAAAGCTGCCATGTCTAGAGTCAAGATTGCTAGTAAAACCACTGGGAACGATATATACGCTGAGAAAAAAATGCCCCTGTTTTGACGGTCTACCAACCTATCCATGAACGAGTACGATGTAAAAGCATTGTGTAATAAATATAAAAGGCAATCTGGGCAAATTAAAATATTCACAACTGCGTGCAATGTTTGTCGACGGTGAACTTTAACAGACATGTTCTCGTTGCGTTTCGGTTAACAGTATTATAAGCAGTCACATATGTGACGTCATACCCTGTGATGTCAGAGATAACGGCGATGTAAATACAGTTACCTGGTTGGGCTCCTCTACTTTACGACACTCATAACAGTTTATTGCGATGGAACAAATGGTGACATGGTCGGATATAACATGTGTTGAAGCACACTTCGCAGGTACTTTGGTTTCACAGAAAGTCGTCAAATCTCGGTCGCGTTCATTCTCAACAGTTTTTTTGAAAAATATACATTTATTCCAACAGACCGGCAAGTAAAACATGTCTACATAACTGTGAATGTGTCGAGCGAACGAACAAATTACAAGGCAACGGAAAAAACTCATTCTCCGCATACTTGTGTGGTTATTTGAACAACGCCCTCAAACAGGCTGTTGTCAAAGTTGTTGCCGGTGTGGATGTGAGTGAGAACTGTGTGTCATTGTCTTTAAAGGACCATTAGCTGTAATCTTTTATGATTTTTTTCACTATTTTGGTTTTATTGTCAATTACAATATTCTTTCTCCCAAAAAATGTTGGGATACAGTATTTAGGTCGTGGACTCAGTGTTTACATGTGTAGACTGCAATGTTATTGTTGACAAGTGAATTCTCGTCCGGACTACAATTCAAACATAAACAATAACGGTGCATCTCCATATATAGACGTCGTGTAGATAAGCTAAATACCGGTATTGGGCGTTTCAAAATCTCCGAGGAGTAGAATAAAAACATGTGATTGACATACAAAACAAAAATTACGAAAAAAGTAATTAAAAGTGAAAGCTATCCTTTCAACAAGAATCTTAAAAGACTCTTTTAGAATGAAGAATTAAATGTGCAAAGTCGCTAACTTTTTATACTATTTTGGTAATTTTTGTTGATAGAAGCACCTATACGTGTTATTAACGTTTTGAAATTTAAAGTGCTACAATGTCTAATTGAACTAAACGGGTAAAAAGTGTATATCTTGTTTTTGTAAATATATTAGCGAACATCCTGTTGTCTTCATACTTTCAAATTAAATCAAAACACATCTAGAACAGATAGCAAAAGTTGAGATAAGATGAAATTTTGTCGGTAAGAAAACGTGCCCCTCCCCCCTTTCCGGAGAGTAGGAGGCATAGATAACCCAAACTATTTACATGCTCTTAAAACGTCGATGCTGTCCTTAGATTTTAGGAAATGAAACTAAGAGTAAGATCGTGGCTAGAGGATAAGTAACTATGTGAAGGTATGATCAAACACAAATTTGCGTAAATACTCGAATTTCAATACTGCAGCTATTTTTAGTACACAAAATTATGGTAAGCATAGTATTGACAGTTTCAGACCATGCGAGTCTCCAGCCTTGCTTCAAGGTTCAGCGTCCCACACACGGTGCCGTGACCGGGTGAAAATTGTTTCCGTTACATGTGACCTGACCTGGTTTGACCTGGCCTGATTTATCACAGAATGAACCAAATGTGATTCATATTAAGATATTTTTGAGTTCTCTCAGACGTTCTCCTTGGACGCCTCCAAGACACACCATGCATTTAAACGATTGACCAGAAAAGGTATGACTGAGATTTCTCCTCGGATTTCTGTTACATCCCGTCTTGCAATGCGGAAAGCGTCGGTTCATCGCTCGTCTAGCTTGCAGGAAGCAAATAATGAAAACAATTGCACTAAATAATGCACTAAAACTAAATGGTTATCAGTAAACATTGATTCCCCACCAAATATGACTTGTTCTTTTCATTATTTGGAAATTCAGTCCATGAGAAATCATGCATGATCTATACCCAGGTTCTGGCAGAATAAGATAAGTACTACTTGCACTACAGATACTCAGCCTTGACCAATCCGATTAAAATCAGATGTAGGGAGGGCGACATTTCCACGTTTGCATCTTTTTTTGCTGTTCTCGTTAAGGTAGTATGTGCCTCGAATGTGAAAGACTTAAACTTTTGCTCAAACTTCCCTCAAGGAATATTTCAACCATTCTCTTTCAAAATCAAAAATAAACTTCGGAGGTCACCGTGCAAACTTTGGTACTAGAGAAACAAATAACCCAAGATTTACCGATATTTGGTATCCAAAATAGCCGCCATCCTTGTGTTTACTCTATGGGAAAAAATAGAATTTTCGATTTTCGAAAAACTAAGACGGTGAAAAGTTTTCTAACACTGAGAGCTTTGAAATGAACCTCCGCAGGTGGTGAATCAGAAAAGAATTGTAAACGTTTGAGAGTCTGGATATCTGTGCCCGCGGCGCATTCTACGTTTAACCATAGACCCTCGAGAAACGTTTTTCTTGAGGGTCTATACTTTAACAGAGAATGCTATTATAGTCATTAAAAATAAGTTTACGCTGTTATTTTTGTTATTTTACATCCTTTAGTTGACTACGAATAGAATGACATTCAGGTCTTATTTCTGTCACACTTGTTTAATGTTGCAAAGTATATATAGTATAGTTAAAAACATGCATACAGTGAAAAAAAATATAGCGACCAAGCCGATTGAAATCAGATGTAAAGACGGCGAGATTTCCACCTTTGTTTGCTCTGTGCTGTTCTAGTTAGGTGCTAGTCGCATCATTGCTACATTGAGTGTAGTGAGTAGCGACATAACTCTTCGATTGTGGTTTTGAACTAGTGGGTGGGCAAAGACAGAGAGACGGATTGAGAGACACACAGTCAGTCAGACGGAGACACAATGAAGATGGATACTTGATTTCATTGCTAGGTTGTCGTATAGGCTGATAGAAATAGCATCTGTTGGCCAGACACATCCGTATACATGTCAAGGCGTTATAACAGTTTCACTATTGGCCTTTACTGTCAACTGCAGTTTCTTATTCTACTCCAAAAAGCACTTTGAGACAAACAGTGCTCAGCTTGTGAACTCACTCTGTAAACTATACTGTTTTTGTTGAAAAGTGAATACTGGTCCGGACTACAAATAAAATATGGACAATAATAGTTCATTCTACACGTATAGACGCTGTGTTGGCAACCTTAGTAGTTGGTGTTTGACATGCTCTTGAGGGTCGCACAAGAACTTACTGAGTCAGACAAAAGTGCAAAACTAGTGAAAATATCATTAAAGTTACACCTACTGGCCCTTTTCAGAGAGCAGTATGCTTTACATACGATAGAGTATCAGAAAAGCATATTCATTTCATATTTTAATATTTTCAGTTTTTTATAAACGCTTCTAGCTGCCCGACAGGAACTTCACAAGTTGTTACATGTAGACTGCCGTCAAACCGATATGAGCTCCGTCAGAACGACGGATAAATTACTGAAAGTCAGGCAATCGACGGTCAGACTGGCATGCCGACGAAACTGGCAGAAAGGCCCATATTAGGTTTGTAGGTTCATGACGACAATAACATGCTGGCAAAGTTGTATAGAATAATCAACATGATCCAATGTTATGGCTTTACAGCCTGGTGAACAGTGTTGACTAGCAGTGTTTGCTTTGCAATGCATTATGATACGTGTATTAGGTCAGCGCTTTCTGCAAAGGTCGGGAATACAGCGGGACACAAGTTACCTCTTTGAATTTTTCCATCCACTTGGATTTCTTGCTAACTGACTTCAGATTTATTTCAAATGTGTTGATATGTTGTTCTGCTTTACACAGTTACATGTATATACTGCTTTAAGTAATCTATAATTTATCTTAATTTGTCCCATACTATATTAAAAAATATTCACACGAACCTCTTCCTACCGAAAGATAACCCCGTTGAACGAATCAGCGGCTTGACTGTGTTGGACTGTTTCTTCGACTGGAGAAGACGTAGAAACTGTAAAAAGCGCTGTGTGAGCACATTTTTCATCGCAGTTTGTTGGAGGGGTGTGGGGAACAAAAAGCGGATAACCCTTTTTTATACTCACGTCTTGTAAATGAATGATTTTTGCTGTCTAGCCACAACCCCGCCTTGAATAACACCGGCATATCGAGACAACTCTGACCCTGATATATTTTAACCATGTCAAAGCATGCATTGTCTCAACCAGTTAGGGACCGTTCAGTTTTTACGGCCGGGGGGGGCCGGCAAAATCCAGGGGGGGGGGGGGGTCATCATAATTTTGGAATCCAAGAAGGGGGGGTCATCACTTTTTCACTGGTAGGAAAGGGGGGTCACCACATTTTCAAAAACATAATACCTACAATAAAGTCCACTTTATGCCATGGCCATGATTGACCCTCTTTACCGGCGGGCCGCCTTCCGCGGCCCAATACAATAAATAAACTTTATGTATTATCCATGACCTCTTAGCAGGCAGACGCCTTTGGCGGCCCACTCCAATTAGGTTTACTTCATGCAATGGCCATGATCGACCCTCTTTACCGGCGGGCCGCCTGCGGCGGCCCACTACAATAAATTGACTTTATTGTAATACCCTATGACCATCTTAACGGCCGGACGCCTTCAGCGGCCCTGTTCAGTGAAGTTTACTTCATGCAATGGCCATGATCGACCCTCTTTTTACCAGTGAGCCACCTTTGGTTGCCCACTAGAATAAAGTTGACTCTACGTAATGGCCCTGACCCTCTTAACCGGAGGGCTGCCTTTGGCGAACCACTCCAATAAAGTTTACTTTATACAATGTCCATGGACATAAGTTGTCTATGGAAATGAAGTTAAAAATTGCCTTACAGTCGTCCTAATTAACAGACGTTTGCATGGATGTGGCTGAGAAGTTTGTACACTGGCATCTCTGCTACACGAATAAAGTGCGCCGCGTACCGGAGTTCAAATCCAAACCGTGCGGGTAAATTTGACATATGGGTTTTGGTTATTTTTCAGGGGGGGGGGGGGGGGGTCATCAAATTTTTTTCGTCTGACAAAGGGGGGTCATCATTTTTCGCGAAAAATGCGGGGGGGGGTCATCATTTTTTTGAACACCGGCGACAAGATTTTGCCGCCCCCCCCCAGCCGTAAAACTGAACGGTCCTTAGACGAGAGAATTGAAAACGCCAGTGTAGGACGTTGATTCAGTAGTTCGCATCCGCCATGCGGGCATCGCACAAGTCATACTTACACACCTTTGTCTTTGTACAGTAAAAAGAGCCCGTAGAGCTATTTCATCAGCGCGAAATCACGTGATTCTGTAATAGAAAGAAACTCTACCTGTTTGCCTCCAAACCCTCTTTTCTAAATTCTACAACCCCCCTCCCCGCCTCCGTAAAACGTAATAGTCGCAATAAAGCACGAGTGGCTATGAATGATGAATGATAGATGTTGAATTGTTCATCTGAAAACGCAGTGAAAACATCATTGTTGTATAACTAAAAGGACCTGTGTAAAGGACCGGACATCACAGACTTCCTCCCTATTGTATTCGAATGTCTGTACAGAAAATGAGACCCCAAGGTAGACAAGATTGGCGAAGGCTCCTCAGGAAATCTTGGTAGACGTTACTCCCTCTTCTACAGGAATTAATGTTACAGTATGTGACCTAAATATATTTCTCTCAGAGGGAATCGGGAATGGATAAATTATTTTTTTATCGAATAAAACAAGAATACATTTTTTTCCACAAAAGCTGCAATATAGCTATTTCACTTTACTCTGTATGTCGTATCAGTTACCTTACAGCATCACAAATATTTCAGAAACAAAAAGAGTAAATTTTGAGGTTTCCCGTATTTATTTTATTCGGCGTACCATTCAAAATTTATGCTTATAATGTGTGTAAGACGTTACCCCAGTTCATTTAGCCATCTGAATATCTCTCTGTGTGTCTGTCTTTCCGTCTGTCTATGTTTTGTAAAGCCATCACGTCTCCTTATCTAAGAACATATATCTCATGGCTAAGGCATATCGAATCCTTAGATCATCTAATTTTTCTCTCGTTCATTCTAAAATCTGTCATTTAACGTTGACCAGTGAAATAATCAATGATTCTTACAGCTTTCATTGCACTGATAGCGTTGTGACAGGGCTCGGTTGGACTAATACCTTTAGACTTGGATACACTTTTGACGATACATACATGATATCGTGACCATACAATGCTCGGAAATCACAATTTTTTTCAAGCTGCAATAATCACTGTGCCTTTTTACATTATTTATACGGGTCACAAATAATCTATGACGAGAATAAATAAAGAATCGGATGACCCGATGTTCTCATGACATTTTTCTATGCACTATTAATGTCAATATAATTTAGGAGAGACACGAGCCAGCCTGTGTATCATCTGATGGAACGTACCCTTTGTTGAGTTGTTTGTCCAATCGATACGTTGACGTAGGTATGAACACGGGGTTATCATGAAACCCTCGATCGATGACCTGGATAAGCCTTGATGTCTGTACCTACGTCCCAGATTATTGAGACCCCGTCCGTTGCTTAACTTTTAGGCTACGTTCACAAAAAACAGTTGGGGGGCTGAAAGAATTCAGGCAGGATTCGAAAATTTTGGGGGTAGTACAGGGGCTACTCATTTTACTGTGCCTACAAGGGGACGGGACTTGAACATTTTTTGTTCCCGTTTTTACGATTCCAAGGTTTTGCAGGTAGGTAATTCACTGAAAATTTAATAACATTACAATGTCATCCAATTGTTCTAATGTTAGTTATAATTATAATAAACAATATCTGGAACCATTTTGTCGCATTTCATTACTTTTGTCTCGAAGATGTGTCAAAATGTATAATTTTTTGTAACAATTCAAACATGAAGGCCAAGTATTGGAGCAGAGGCTGCAACTGTTGATATTTTTTTCATCATTTCTATGCAATATATCTAATACAGTTTTCTTGCTGTCTCCCTACAGCATGCTGAAACAAACAATATTTAGTTTGTCAACAAAAGCATGCATATATGAATATTGGGTGATAATTGAATTAGAGTCCAGAGTGAGAGTCATTTGTCAATCATACAAATTCGGGGTACATATTCACAGGCTGTGTTGGCAAGCTAAGTACTGGACAGTTCAACACGCTGTAGGAAGCAGGGTTCAACACGCTGTAGGAAGTAGAGCAAGAATGCAGTTGTATAAACTGAACAAAATGATTGTCAAAATTATCAAAGTTACTACAGCTCTGTTACTGCCTACGGGCAGTGTCACCGTCTCTGCATACCTGTAGTGACAGAGACAGCTCTGACTATGAAGTAGCTGAAGAATAGTTCGGGTCACGTGACGCTAATGACAGTGAAACATACTTGAACACAAGATCAGGCCAGAAAGCAACATATGGAAGACCTGGAGACTTGAAAGTTATCAGGGGTTTTTGAATTGTGGCATATGAGAATATTAAATCACCATGCTTGATTTTCTAAATTTTCACATTTTCATCGTAAAATAACACAAAAGTAAAACTTTGTACAGAAATTTAGACTCTAATTTATATAAACAAATGTGTGAGTAAATGAATTTTTTTTATTTTATCAAATTTACCATTATTACACCAAAAATTTCAGAGATTAAAACGTTTATTCGACGGAATATTTTAACCTTCCAGTATTGTCAATTTTTTAAATCTTATAAGCAGCATTTAATGTAGCCAGGAATTCACAACATACTCTCCCAAATTCAATCATTTTGTGTGCTCTTCAGCAGGTGCCATTGGCATGGCCAGATCGCGCTGGATTAACTCAAGTCGGTCTTGACTGATAAATCAAAAAAGTCCACTGATGTGTTTAAAAATGAATCAAGTTAAGAAGTTGCCTTAATTAGTAGTATAATGGCTTTGCAAACTGCTAATAACAAGTAGTTTTGAACATCTGCGAGCAGAACTGCCCAATAAGTTTATTTTTTCTTTGCATGCACCCCTAATAAATTTGACGCTATATGTAATTGGGGGGGGGGGAATTGAAAATTTTTGATCATATAGACTTGGAGGACTTGAAAATTTTGAGGTAATCGAGGGTGATCTGAATAAAATAAGATTTCAATTGCGATTCCTCCAGCCCTCCCCCACCGTTATTTGTGAACGCAGCCTTACGACGACACGTCACAGCCACTCTGGACTCTTACAGAGTTGATCAAAAGGACAACAGCATGGTCCACTATAGGACCACCAGTCAGTTAAACATTGCCGAATATAGTAAACACGCGGGCATTGAACATTGCCAAATTTTGGAAACATACGGCTCTAAAACAAAAATATATTTTTAAATTTCTGACGCCGCCACAAAGGTATTCTATTTCCAACTATCGTATAGAGTATGTTTATAGTTCCATGATCTAGCTCTATTGTTACATCAAACGACTACCCATAATGTGGTATCTTCACAACATCTGACGGTCATCTTGAACGCACCATTTCTAACGAAACGTATCGTTGTTGCCATATCTAATTACAAGTAGCACTGTTTCGTATCGCTTGCTAGTGTCGAGAGTTCATTCGCACACATTTTACAATGCAGAATATCTGGATTTTGATAATTTCTTGATATAATAAGGCATTCGTGATTGCCTTCAGAAGGAAACCCTCTCGACAAAATGACGTGAAGACTATGCGTCCAGTTTCATACAACTCCAACGCAAATTCCTTTCCTTCTTCGAAAATTGGGAGGGCCTGAAATCATCATAGGCGTTTTTATAATACCCATGCATTCCTTTTGCTCGAAACATCATGAAAACCAATCAAACCTTTCCAATCACCGATCGAAATTGTGCACCAATCACGGTGTTTGCATGTACATAGAGGTCCGCCACCAATTACAGCTTATGCATTTGGGTGTGTGAACTTTCTTCACACAAATTGTGAACGCCCTCAACGGCAAATGTATTATTTTTGTGCTGTGCAACAATTTGACAAGGTTGCCAATGTCAAACCTGCGAGAGACAGATTAAAGCAATCCGAAGGTTTCATGTCAGTCACCTTTTTAGAGCGGAGGAAAATTGCCAAATATTATAAAACGAAAGAAGCAGGAGAATGTCTAGGTATATCACAAGTTGTCACATGACAGACACTGATGTGACTATTGACTACAATACTTTCGGTCAGCCTACACTACCTCTGTAATCTGCGGACAGGTAATTTTAAATGACACTATCATGAGAGTGACCAGCAAATGTGAAGAGAAGTAACATGATGTCTTTTCTGTACAATGTCTTGTCTTTTCTTGTCTTGTTTTTTCTTCTCTTTTCTACGGACATTTTATAAAAACAGTGGATTCATAACAACAAACACATCAACATAATGTAGATTTATGAAAAATGACCATATCATTTATTCACAAGAGAAGGCATGTTTCACAGACAAGTAATGATGACGAGCCTGGGACTGAATTTTAACGTGTTTTCCCAGTAGAACATGAAATCAGTGTAACATACATGATAGTGAAACTGCATTTCAAAAACTATATCACTCTTTATCAACCATTTATACATATTAATGAGGAATAAAGAAGTGAAACCTGAAAGTTACACTGTAAAAATTTCCCCTAACCAACTTCTGTGTATTCCTAATATCTGAACTATATACACTCTAAATGTAAATTATCTTCAACCCTACCCCTCGCTGTTAGATAGACTAACAACAGAACATTTCTCGTTAACCGGCAATGCAATTTATGCCATCGTCTGTTACACTGGGTATCCTGGCTCTACTATACATTATAAGGTATATACACTATAGTATTTCAATTTGTCCAAGTAACAATATCGATCAATGCGTATTTTAGCACATCATAAGAAAGGTCTATTTCTCTGCATTCTCCTACGGCGGAGGCCGAAGATTTCTCTCAATGACAGCTCTAGCTTATCATCATGACGACGACGACGACGACGACGACGATGATGATGATGATGATAATGATGATGTTTACTATTCAAAATCTTTGAAAAACAACCATCACGTTTTGTGTATGAGCGACCTACCTTTGCTCATACACAAGCTTTGTAATGAAAAATAAATCTCATCAAAACTTAGCATTCTTACATGTCAACAGACAATTCGAACCTATATGTTAATAATGCTGACGGACATTAGCGCTGTTATAAACTGCATTCCTGCAACTAATCAAGCGATTCGCTCAAGGTGTTTCTCGGTTAATCATGCTCACGGCACTGGCATACAACACTATTTGGGCGGGCGGGGGATGGGGGGAGGTCAGCAGGTGAAGAGGAAAAATAATTCGATGCCATCGCGATTTGAGAAAAAAACAGTTGTTCCAACAGACAGAAGCAAAACAGGTCATGATGTGCCTGAAATAAGCAAAATTAGGGAAATGTAATTCTCTCAAATTTTCTCGACATGCGCCCTACGACGGCGCTGATATATTTTCCCAGCATCGTATGACACATGCATATAACAAAAGTCTGGTTAAAACTGATTGCACTCAATTTTGTTACAACTGCTACAATGACAGACCCTGGAAACCATTTTTAAGGGTTTATTCCGCAATAAACATTGACACTCTCAATACTCAAATGAACATTGACACTATCAATACTCAAATGAACATTGACACTCTCAATACTCAAATGAACATTGACACTATCAATACTCAAATGAACATTGACACTCTCAATACTCAAATGAACGAGTTCAGGATGTGATTTTGCTCGGTAAATAGTTAAAATATAAGATTATCGCGCACACCACATGACATAAAACTATTTTTTAAAAGCAGTAAATTACTCTGTAAATGTTGCACATATTTTGAATTGGTGACACAACATAATGTCATGTGAGTTATTTTG
This sequence comes from Ptychodera flava, assembly GCF_041260155.1. Taxonomy (NCBI): domain Eukaryota; kingdom Metazoa; phylum Hemichordata; class Enteropneusta; family Ptychoderidae; genus Ptychodera; species Ptychodera flava. Next base: position 34,171,590 of record NC_091949.1, read on the forward strand.
TTCCGGTTGCCAGGTTCCATTATTACAGCTTGAAGGAAAGCAACTCAGATAGTTCAGGAGTACAACACTTCCCATGCAAAATCAGTCTGCTCCTCATGGAAAACGGAACTAAGGATGTAAACTTCTACTAACTGTATTGCTGCTGACACTGAACACTACAAGTTAACATCTGTAGGTGCATTTGTGAACAAGTTGCACCACAGGGACCCGGTTAACGAGCAGTAAATTCGGTTATTAATTATGACAAATAACTGTAACAGTTATAAATTATTCACTTTCAGAACACAAGCTTGCGCGGTGTCAATATGTGTCTGTTATAGCTACCCTCTCACTATCTCTGTGAGTATTTTAAAGAAAACGGTCCATATTTCCTAATTAGCAACCCCATTTACCTGAATTAGTCTTTCTACTCATCACAAACGCGAAGGATTGTCGTTCCGAATAGATGACTCGTTAGTGGGTATCAGAAGGCGTGTGTTCCAAAACCTTTATATAATAGTAATTTATCATAACTAACTTTATAATTGCGTGTATTGCTCACTTGCCCCGGTGGTGTGGGTATAGTAATGGACCACACTGAGTTACAAAATTTGTAACCGATAACAAATTGCTTTTTTCTTACATGTGGAAAAAAAAAATTGATACAGAACTGACATTAGAAAAAGTGATGTCACAGTGATGGGGGAAACGCTGCCGTACCCACTTCCTCACCGCTCCCCCGGGATCCCAAAATCAACTTATATGGTTCGGCGACAGATACTCGAAATCTCAAACTTTGTCAATAACTTTCTGGTCTACCATTTTAAAGCTTCTTGGAAGAATAAGAAATCACAAGGATGGCAGCCATTTTGAATTTCAAATATCGGGTAATGCTACTAATTTGTTTATTTAGCGCCAAACTTTACATGGTGACCCTTGATTTTTATTCTTGATTTGGTAGGATAATGGTTGGACGCGTCATTGAGGAAAGTTTTGGCAAACATTTAGCTTGTTTCCCTTTCGAGACTCACATTACCTCAGGGGAACGTGTGAGGTCGAGTGTTCTTTAGATTGTGTTATAAATTCATTACAGTGTCGAGGACTTTTTAAATTCCACTTTATGAAATTGACCAGAAAGTGTAGTTTATGGCGGAAAAGGGAAATCTAAGGTTTATCAAAGAATTCCAGACTTATCCACGATCCTGTGTGTCTACGAAGTCATTTGCATTGAATTTAGTTGTTCGGTGACCTGGAAAATTGCCGAGTGCTATAGGATGGGACCTCGAAGCATGAAAAATTGAAAACTCTATTCTGTTGGGAACGGAGTTAAGCCACCACGGCCATTATTCACCGGCTCACATCTTGTCCGTTTCGGCAACAATTTTTCGCTTGGTTGCTCGCGAAACTTGAACGATCCGCAAGCTTATTCGTTCCACAATGTTTTCTTTCTACTGATGGGATACCCACATTCAATTTCCGGAAATCACGATAAACCCCAGGCCTCCCTAAGTACATAATGGCGCATATCCAGATCTCGCCTGATTTCTTCTTGTTACTACCGTTGCGTCATTTCCGTCTCCCGTGGTTGAAGATAACTATTTTGCGGGAAAGCTCATCATTTATATATTGACGAACGGATACTGATGCCAGAAAAAATAAATCTTAATCAACAACTGTGACGTTCTAACAAGTGTGGCCCCGATCACAGAATAAATCTTCTGAGACAATTTCCTTTTCTGTCCGAAAGTAATCTCGGAAGTAATTTCGCGGTCGTTCTTTCTTGGGTTTATCGTCCCTTTTGGGATTTCCGTCAATTCCTCCAAAACATCATCTTTGAAGTACAATTTCCCTCTTGCCGATGCAGTTTCTGTCAAATTCTCTGATATATGATCAGCGACTCTTATTATCCTCAAACTAATGGTGACATGTCATTACTGAAATATAATTTATATTTGTCCTGGCGTGTATTCTTATGCTTCCTCACTGAATGTATCTGCAATTACTATTCTGGTAATAATAGAATTACCTTGGGCATCTATAACTTTTCAAAGGTACGTTTATTTTAGAACGTTCATAGTAGGTGGACAGTTTCACGTGCAGTGTTTCGCACAGAACTCGCTACATGCTGCGAGTGACGATGAACAGTCTGGCAATCGACAGTATCCGCACATGGAAGGGAGTGGCTGGCGCGTCTTCCCAGCGCCGCCCGTAGTAACTGTTACCCCTGCCCGTTGTTCACTTGTACTGTCTGCATGTTTGGTACATTTCTCACCATTTCCCGACTTGCAGTTTGTATCAACACCGTCCTCTCCCTCTTTCAAACTTGATGCAACCGTCGCCATGGTGACCAATTGCAGAGGAGAAGGGATGGTGACGGTTTCGGATTGCTTACACTTATCGCTGCCTCCTGGCTTACAGTCTGCTTTCAACAAGGCATTGGTAGGGTTCGGTTCTGTGCTTGATAACTCTTGGTTTAAGTCTGCAACGCGTCTTGTAATTGGCAAGGCAACGTTCACAATTGTCACTGCCATGACAACAATGAAATACAGTTCCAAAACATATGTCCTTTCCATTTTAAATTCAAGCTGTTGGATAAAGCATATCACAAAACTGTTACAAGATTACAAAAGACAATATAATATAGAATAGATGTTTACTTCACCAATATGTTAATGTTACAAAACCAGTGAATAAAATCACCAAAGATTACACAGAAAAAACTTAAGCGATTTGTAATTTTAAAAGAAAAATAATACGAGGTAAATGTTTTCTGAAAATTATTCTCGTTTCATCATGCGACATCATTGATTATCTAGTCGCAAGATACAGTACTGATGTATTTGTCTGACATGTTGAAATATGAAAATAATGAGTTACATTTAGGCTAATACATAAAGCATCTTCTTTCTTATCATGGAATTGATATCATATCAATTTCTAGATAGACATTACATGATTGTTATTGCGTGACTAAGGACATTTTTACCCACATTCTAAAAGAGTCACGTGACACATGTAATTGGTAATAAATATCCAGATGCACCCTTAAGCAATTGCAGAAAGTAATGCGGGGTGTCTTTTGTGAGCTTGATTTGCTTTGCATATAAAAACAATTAATATCATTGTTAATGTGGTACACTCCTCAAAATTGAAAGATTCAAACGTTCGCACAAACCATCCTCAAGAAAACGGTAAATTATTCCCTCACGAAATCAAGAATTAAAAATCCAGGTTCATTGTTGAAAATTGGATAATAGAGAAACAAATTACCCATGATATTTCCCGACACTTGAAATTCAAAATGGCTGTCATTCCTGCGTTGACTTCATGGGAAAATTCGAATTATCGATTTTCACAAAAATAAGTTACGTCCGTGAAAACGTCAACTTTATTTACTTCACGAGCTTCCGAATGACCCCACTAGTGGTAGAACAAAACTGAATTGTAAAGTTTGAGAGTCTGAGTATCTGCTGTCGTTGATGTGCATTCTACATTGATATCACTTGATGTAGATTAAAGTGCTTTCCCCGAAGGTGTAATATTTCAATCCATATAACAGCAATGCATGTCAAGTTTATTTTCTTTTTGCGTGAAATCCCATCAACCGATTGATATAGTAGTTTATCGCAGCAACTAAATAGCAATTTACAGTTCCTTTTTTACATCTCGCAAATATGTAAGTGAAAGAACTTCACCAAAATCACTATGTAACACTCCCTTCAAACAACTGCTTTCCATATATTTCAACGTTGACGGTAAATTCTACAAAGCTTGCGACTTGCAAAGTGTATTATCGGCAGAAACAATGAGTATGGGGAACAAAAACGGCATCTGGTGCGGGGGATAAACAAGATTTGAGTAGTCAGAATCACAGTATATCATTACAGAGATGCCTTTTCATTCGCTGACGACAATACATGAGAATTCGAAATATGCTTATTTTTAAGTCATATGATAATGTTCATGGTAGCATTTTACCCCTGGGGTACACGTCAGTGCAACTACGGAGTGGCCTGTGTAGCTGGTGACAGAGCTGGTTCAAAAAGGCCAGGTATCATGGTGCCACCTAATAAAATACCCTTTCCCTCTACTAAGCATTAGATATTCGACACTCAGCTGACATCAACATAATCATCAAACTGCTATTTCAAACACCTTCTGCCGTCAATCGCGTACGTAATTTGAGCACAGTACACCTATACCACCCGGGATAGTTTTACAGTGCGTCTAAACGACTTTGACATGAAAACGTATGCAACAAAACAATTGTGTTCAGACATAGACCCTCGAGTGTCTATGCTTCAGAAGATAGAAAACTTGTATGTATGTATGTATGTATGTATGTATGTATGTATGTATGTATGTATGTATGTATGTATGTATGTATGTATGTATGTATAATCATGTGGAGGCATCATTGGCCAGAGGCTAGAGCAGTAGACGCACGATTTCAAGATGGTGAGTTTGAGCCCCGGCATGGCTATGGTGTTGTGTCCTTGAGCAAGGCACTTTATTCCTCATTGCTTCTCACCACCCAAGAGTGATGGGTACCTGGTAGGTTTGTAATGCGCCCGATTCGCTGAACACGAAGAAAAACTAAAAATTATGTGGTTCAGAGTTAAATGACATAAAAGTCGTCTTAGATTTTATCAGACAGATAATTCATCTATTTTGGTAAAAAAATTGGAATGTTGGAATATTTGAAATATTTATCTGGGGCTATAGTGTAGAAATTTGTTCGATTCATATCCATTTGGTTAGCATTCATGTCTCATCAGTAGAATCCTCCTCCTTCTCCTCCTCCTCCTCCTCCTCATCATCATCATCATCATCATCATTATTATCATCATCATCATCATCACTCTACTTCGAGTCAATTTTAGTGCGTGGGATTGACGACGAAAATGTTTTATAACTTCCTAATCCGTACAAGTCAAAAACAGCTGCAAAGGTTTAATGTTTCATAATTTTACTCAAATGATGAACATTGCAATAAGTTCCTGCAACAAATAATCGGGAAATGACGACAGTTGATTGTACTGTACTAATATTTAAAATGCGTAAAATATTGATGGCAAGAGTATTTTATCCCAACCGAATTTATATTTGATATTGTGAGACGTGGCTGCAGAGAAGACTTGGTGCCAGGCTGACTCTGTTAATCGTAAAATTTGTAAGCAGCTTTTCTATCCTATACCAAATTATTATTTTACAAAGATTTATCAATAAATAATATGTTCAACTGATGGAAACACATTACAGGTACACCGCGGTGCTAGCTCTGCCTCATAAATGAATCAGGTTTACGAGGCAAGGAAACAGCCAAATCCGAATTAATCCGAAACGGTCCGACGTGATCCAACCACCAAGTAATTGCAGAGCATTTGCACTTATAATTGTTGTGTATTTTAAGAGTATATATGGATAAAATATTCTTGGGCTGAGCAGTGATTTTTGGAATAGTCTAGTGTCGTTGTATTGTGAATCGACTAATTTTCCCGAGATCGTTTTAGAACAAGTTATGTCTAACTTACCGTTCTATGTTTTTACCGTATATTATCTAATATTTTCTGAAAGCATGTGTGAACACTAGCGTGAACTTGACCGAGTCAAAGTAATGTGCACGTAGATTGCAGAACTAAAATACTTTGTGAATAATTTTGTTGCAAAACGTATTAATATAGTTACGAAATATTCTAAATACTGCAGGTTTCAACCCTGTCATACTTTTTAGTCATATATGTGACTGTATTGAAGCTTTGTTCCTGTTTTGCAATCACACAACGTATCAAATTAATCCCAAACATAACTTACACAACAGTAGCGGGAGAGGATACTTACTCCGTTTAAAATAGGGGGTCCAATTCAACAAGTGTACGGTGTGGTTGAGACAAGTACTCAAAGTTTCGCCGCCGATGTAACCTGCAGTTTTATCCAAGTCGTGTACGTCGTGCTTTTCAATTCAGCGTCGTGCCAAAGACATCGCTCAGGTATTTAATGCCAAGATTGTAACACGTCGTTTAGACATACAGCCAGACAGGGTGACCCAGAGAAGTCAGCTAGAAAAGTTGTGGAGATCCGAAACCTTGAAATATACACTGTGTTCATCAGTTTCGGATAAACACCAACAGTTATAACATGTACCTTCAGTTGACATATGAATGCTGCGCAGTAATTGCATCCGCAAACGGCTTGATTCTTGTACCTGGCTTCGTACGCCGCTTTGTTCTCGTCTCAGACGCCAGCTTTTCGTACAGGATTAGGGAGCTAACACTCAGGATGTCGTTTCCGCGTTCTCTTCCATACCTGCTAAGCTCACGTATAGATAATTGCAACTCGCATGGGTTCCTTCTGACGTGTCACATAGTCTGGCTAACACTTATTATGCTAATGAGCCTTAGATTTTCGACACTGACATCAACATAATGATCAAACTGCTATTTCAAACACCTTCTGCCGTCAATTGCATACGGAATCTCGGCACAGTACACCATTCCACCCGGAATGGCTTTACAGTGCGTTTAAATGGCCGACTCGCAGCGATTTCGAAGCTGTTATCCAATTGGTTGGCAGAATCGTACCGTTATAATGAAATAATGCAAATAAACTCCTAAGTTGCTGTGAATAGTGACAATCGACCAATCAGATATAACCTTGCAAACACGCTGCGAGTCAGCCGCGTTTAAATGACTTTGATATGTAAACGTGTGCAACAAAACAATTGTGTTCAGACATAAACCCTCGAGTGTCTATGGTCCGAATATAGAAAACTTGCATGTATGTATGTATGTATGTATGTATGTATGTATGTATGTATGTATGTATGTATGTATGTATGTATGTATGTATGTATGTGTCAATCCGTATCTATCTGTCAACCTATATACCTACCCATCTATCTATCTATCTACCTACAATCTGACCCGTCGCATCTATTTTTACAAAACCTTTCAGTTTTTCCTTATGATATGCGTAGGTTTTTGCAAATGATGTATGAGAAATGGTTTCGGAAGTGGTCGAGACGATGTGTGCTTCAGTAATTTGAATAAGTTCACTTTCACATTTTGTTTCTTCCCGGCGAATTCCTCTGTGCAGTGTAAACTATTGCGCGCTACTCTGATGAAAGTCGTCCATATTGTAATTCAATCAAGCAATCGTACCCGCTCTACTATGAATGACACGTATCGTTCCATGCTGCTACGGTGAGTGAAGTACGAACCTACAGAAGGAATCTTCGGTAAAATCAGTTGACCCTCCACTTTTCTCGGTCCACCAATGTCACTAGAACCATGTATACTCATCTTAAAATTATATTTTTCGCTTACAAATTGTTATCATGAGACTAAAAATCGTTGTGTTGTGCGCTGCAGTTTAAATTCTTAGCGCCGCTGGGGACAATTATTCGGACAGTCACACTTTTATAATATTAAAGGGAAAATGCGTCCGGGACAGATATTTGGATTCTCAGTTTTTCCCCATACTTTTCTGAGCTTCCACTTGTGGGGGCTCACCATCTCAATTTTTCAACGATCGAAAATTTTGTTTTCCCTATAGTGTTAACACAGGAATGGCGACCATTTTGAATTTAAAATATCTCAAAATGTTGGGTAATTGTTTCGCTAATTCCAAACTTTGCACAGTGACCCCGAATTTTATTCTCGATTTGGTAAGAGAATGGTTGAAAGTTTAATTTACGAAAGTTTAAACAAAAGTTTAAGTCTTTCACTTTCGAGGCGCAAACTACCTTAATAGTTCTATTGTTTGTAAGCCCCGGGATTCATTATGAAGCTCAGCAAGTAAATGGGCTTTTCGTCGTCTTGTTAACATTTATTTCCACCCGGAGTATACATATAATGTTAGTCAGCCACTTTGATATTTATTTTATTCCGATCTTTGTGCGGTAACCTCTGATTTGCCTTCTTGGTATAAGTTTCTTTCATGAAAGTTGATTCAAAATTAAAGTTTACACCTTTCTGTTTCAAGGCGTTGGGTAATCCTTATGAATTTCGATAGGCTTAAAGGGATACCGTAGTCGGAACTGCGCTCAAAGGTCGTATGGGACCCATACGACCAATGTGAACACTGTATCCAAGGTACGATGGTGATTGATGAAAGTTAAAACATGTCTGTCATAATCTACATCGTATAATTTAAATGCTGCAGCTATGATGATGAGGTGCATCTAGATATCGTGCACGAAATACATTGTTTGTAAACAAGAAACTCGCACAGGCGCAGTTCCGACGACTGTTTCCCTTTAAGTGTACATATTAACCGGTTACGCAAACGTAATAACAAACGCCTTTTCTCATAAATGATGTGTTATTTTGCTAAAATGGACCTATTTTGAAATGTGTAAACGGGATATAAGAATGCACGCAAACATGATCACGTTGTTGGAAATGTTTTGATAATATACATAACATTGTACATCTTTGTGGATAAACAAATTCCGCAGTCATTGCGAAAGTGAATGTTCACATGACACGGGAGAATAACATGTGTACATGGCAGTCATACATATAGTTTCCTTAGAAATCTGATATAATTTCTATCATGAAAGGGTGCTTCTGGAGAGAAGTGAGAAAGATGTTCGTTTTACATTCTGTCAAATTTATACAAAACACATTGATGGTATGTACTGGTAAAATTTTAAGGTACAGCCGTAGATGTGATGATTTTGTGTGAAGAGATGAATTTTCAACGTATTCGTACTGCATATGTGCCGCGGCTTGGGTGCAAACAGTGTTTCTCCGAGCAAAAACAACGCTCAGCGAATTAGCTTTTTGTTCGCTGTGGATTTATAAAGAGCTATATTACCTTCCTTGTGGCTACAAAGTGAAAAAAACATCAGCACGCACCAGGACTTACATTTTACGAGGTGCACTATCCATTAAATATTAACGTAGAGTACATCAGCGCCGATGTCTTTGAGCATATTCTGTGCCAACCCTGAAACACAAATATAAATTTCTACGTCAAACAAGCTTTGGCTTCACATAACTCGCAGGAAGCGTATCGATGTTCACAAGAAATGGGAGACGCGGTGGAAAGACGCCGACGACGCCGACGAAAGGCGCTGACTGCACACACCATGTTTAATCTGTAATGATCTAGCGGTTCGTCATTAACTCGGCATCAGCGCGGACTTTATTGTGACGATGTTCCAAGTTTAGCTGGAATTTGACACGGCCCTTATTGATACTAGACTAATGCAGATGTAGATCTCGGTGTTGCTGAGCCTGACCAGCTTTACTTGTTGCTTCCACACACCCTGTATAATCTATATCACGCATATATGCCATATATGCCCCTGCAGTTCGAGAAAAGACTCCCTGTAATTTTTTCTGTCTTTCTGCATGTACACGGCGACCATCCACCTCCCTTATTGATGCGTAGCCCACGGGTAGCAAGCGGCAATCAACATGCAACATACGATGAGCGAGATGGAATTATTGATTGTCTCAGCGCCGAGTAAATTTCACCGTTGGGGTATCACGAGTAATAATGTGAAGTAAGGGAATATCAAGACATGATTTCTATTTTGCAATATATCCTGCCATGCATTTCCTCCAATTTTTGACATATAAACAGCTTGGCAGATAATTGGCCTTTTTGAAAGCCTTTTTTTCGTTTCTCTATAATTGCTCTCACCACTTCTGAAATCGTGATGGTACTGCATTTGTCCAAAACTACACCGATGCAAATGAGAAGCAGAGTTTTAAATCAATTTTCTTTGAAGAGAGAACTGAAAACATCAATGGTAATCAAACGCATACATGCTACGGTTGTCGGCTATATTTACCTTCCAGACTGATACGTCACGTACATTGGGAGTAGAACTACTTTGATCAGACGCTTGATACGCACATGGGAATATTTAATTTGATTTGTAAAATGTATGTATGTATGTATGTATGTATGTATGTATGTATGTATGTATGTATGTATGTATGTATGTATGTATGTATGTATGCGTGTATGTACGTGTGTATGTTTGTGTGTATGTCTGTATTTGTGTATGTGTGTATGAATGTACGTAGCTGCGTATGTACGTACGAGTCGGGAAGTTTTTTTGCTGATATACATGGGATTTTATACAACCAATTTTTCAAGAAAGTTTTTTTTTGTTATTTAACTGTGTTTCTAAACGAAAATTACGGATATTTACAGAGCACTTCATATTACGTCCTTCAAAGTTCCTGTGCAAGACAAACACGTCAAATGTTTAACATACATCTGGCTGAGGTTTAACATCACATTTCAAAGTCATCGACTCATTGTCTGATTGCGATGAACCATCACTGGGTAAGTCAGTCTAGCAAGAAAGGTGGTCAGTTGATTGCTTAGACTTGGTCAGCTGTTTTTAGTATCAATAGTTGAAATTTTAGAGATGTTGCGTCGTCTATGTATTCTGTTATTTATAGTGCAGCACAATATGTGATACGGCACATATTTTTAGCGGAAAGCACGAAATCTTTCAACTTTCAGCTGAACCAAGTCTTTGAAATTAAAAGGTAGGCTGTGTGTCTAGACAGACTTGCCCCCACTTACTGATTTACAATAAATAATGAGTTGGTGACAGGGATCAATGTAACGATACCCAAGTGTTCGGCTTATACTGTACATCCATCGTGCTTGTCTCACACTGGCAGTTCTGGAGATTAGGGTAGAACGCGCCTCGGGGACAGATATTCGGACTGCAAAACTTTTACAATTCTTTTCTGAAAAATCACTTGTGCGGGTTCATTTTAAAGCTCCTGGTGTAAGAAAACTTTTAACCGGCTTAGTTTTTCAAAAATTAAAATTTCATTTTTTCTCCATAGAGTTAACACAGGGATGGCGGCCATTTTGAATTTTAAATATCGGTAAATCTTGGATAATTTGTTTCCTTTGTACCAAAGTTTTCACGGTGATCCCTGATTTTTATTCTTGATTTAGTAAGACAGTGGCTGAAAGTTTCATTAAGGAAAGTTTGAGCAAAAGTTTAAGTCTTTCACTTTCGAGGTGCATACTGCCTTAACTGACACTAGTGCAGAAATTTGCGAGAAATTTGCGAGAAATGAACACTTTCTCGGTTTTTTTGGCGAGAAGTAAGGAAGAATACATACTTTCTCGCAATAACTTAGCGAGAATTTAATTTTTTCGCAATCAGCTGGCGAGAACTGTGTATTCTCGCTCAGCATCCGCGAGAAACTGAATTCTCGCAATCAATCAGCAAGAAATGTGTAGGACAGCATTTCTATAAAAAAAAATTCACAACTTCTCGCAGATGCAGAGCGAGAAAACATAGTTCACGCTGATTGATTGCGAGAATTCAATTTCTCGCAGATGCATGCGAGAGTGCACAGTTCTCGCAGCTTGATTGCGAGAAAGTATGTATTCTCGCTTCCTTCTCGCAATAAAGCGTGAAAGTGTCCATTTCTTGCAAATTTCTCGCAAATTTCTGTACTAATTTGAAATCTTCTGTAAACAGACATATTCAGTATTTATACGTGGATACTTGAGAAAAATGGAAATTAAATGTCGTGTGTTGTCAAAATTTATTCAAAGAAAATGGACAAGAGAGCGATGGTATCTTTCAGCCAGGAAATCTTTTTCCACCTTCATTAACATGTCAGCTATTCCTCATAGTATCGGGGTCAACTAGATAACTGAGGGTCAATTAAAACCCAGCTTTAACGGAATAGGGCAACATTAACTGTGGCGTAGGTCACTCTTAAAAGTGATTGCATGGCATAAGAATACTTAACATGCGTTTAATGTAGCTTTGCAAAGGTGACTAAATCATGACTTTTCGGCTTATCTATGGAAATGAACATCAAATTAGCTGGAATATGCCTTTTTCATGCATGTGAAGGCGAAAAGTTCGTTATCTCATTTTGCCCTACAAAGTGCACCCTGTAATTTAGACTAAACTACAAACCTTTCCCACTAGTCAAACATAGAACGGAATTGATCAAAGGTATAAATGTTTATGCCATATTCATATTAATAAGACATCCATTCGCGCGATTCTTTAATCAGGAAACTGGTCCATTAAGGTACCTCGCACCTCGAAACTTAATGTTTTGAACTTTTGTTCAATATTTTCTAATAAAACTTCATTCTCTATGATAGTCATGAATACAAATCAAAAGTCACTCTGCAAACTTTGGCATATCAAGGGAAAGAATTGCGAAATATTTCACGGTTTTGGAAGTTGCACATAGCCACCAACCCTTTGTTACCTCTATGGCGAAAAGTGAAATTTGCGATTTTCACAGAAAGCAGGCAGTGAAAAATCATTGACTCCGAGGGTTTCAAAATGAGTTCGCAAAGACAGCGGACAAGCTAGGTCAGTATTGTAAAAAGTTGTGAGTAAGAAAAACTGTCCCTATGAAGAGTTTACCAAAGAATGAGGCATGGCATCCATTTTAAAGGCTGTTCTTCTTATTCTTAAGTCTGTTACATGTCCGATGAGTGCTGGACAAATATTCCTAATCTATACTGACCCAGCGTATGACTTAGTGGTTTCAATATTGCAACTGGTTTTAATGACACAAATCAATAATCTTCGACAAACAGTTGTTCCTTCATAAATCAACAGAATATAGATTAAAGGCCAGCTGTTTCGAGTGTCTTACTGCCTTTGGTGCCATGAATTCAGCTGTACATGAGAAGTTCGCCATTGCTTTATGAGGCGACACAGTTTTTTAACAGTGCACGCTGAAACAATTTAGATTTCTAAACACCACCTAAAACCGTAAACATTATGTTAGGCATTAAAAAGAAATCCCCATTTTCAAATAAGTCGGCCCAGTTATAAATCCTATGACGTTGACTTGTTTTATTGTACAAGGTACACAACGCTGCTAGGCCTTGAAATCCCTGCCATCTGTAAATATGACAATGTTTATGCATAAACCTACTTTCCAAATCCAGATGAAAGCCTCAGTTGAAGCAAAAACAATTACCTGTAAGGAAGACTCTCTCAAACATTTCAACCCGACAGCAGTTTTTTTCCACGACTTTCTTTTGGAATGAACCCAAGTGTAACGTATGGTAGTATGAAGATAGGCAAAACTAACAGGCCAAAACCACTCAAGAATCCCTCCTGATTTCAACTTTGGAAAGTGAGCTTTTCCATCAGGGCATAAATCAGAATATGGCAATGGCTTGAAATAATCACACGCAGATGTAAAAAGTAGGCCTGAGAGCACAGCGTAAAGTGAATAATGCTTATGATCATTTAAACGACATGATTTTCTATCATTATGTTACTCGGTGGCTCTTGTACGTACTCAATAAGGTATCGCAACTATCACTTACAGAAAGATAAAGTGGCACTTTTATCCAATCCAGACGAACTAAGTGACAATTGAAACAGGAATGGAAAATTCAGAGTCACAATGATTATGCTGCATGGAAAGTATCCAGTGGCAAGCATTAATCCTGGAAAGTACGCCAAGCAATCACGTCAGACTGAAAACATGAATTACCTTCTTTCAGCTTTCGGGTGAGTTATTCTATATGTGAACTGATTTAATGTTTGTCTTACGTTCTGTTTGTCTGCCTGGCTAAACCGTCTGACTGTTTGTCTGTTTTTATGAGCGACGGTATAACCGCGTTGACAGTTTTATGATGATCCGCACAGCAAGATACCAAAATGTCTTCAACCGTATGTTTTTAGCCTGTTTTGTAGTTCACTCATTTTGTTTATCCTGCGATTCTAATACTATATTTGCTGGAAATGTTTGACATTTTGGAGGGAGGGCAAATGACACAAGTAACATGTTTCCAGTTGCATAATGCTAAATAGATCGGATCGGACGGTGAGTATGGATTTTCCATTTTCTTTTGTTTTCACTGGTCAAAATGTCTTGGGAATGGTTTGTATGTAAAGGTTTCTAAATTTAAGTCAATATTAGAAACTCATAAGCATTGCTTTCATTTTTTTAATTGCCATGTCTAAAAACAACCGTGAAAAAAGCAGTCTGCCCTGAAAAGTCCTATCCGGCATTATCAACATTGTCATGTTTTTATGTTTCTTTAAGCCTGTCATGTCTTGAGCTGCTACGGTGACTATGCTGCACTCTGTGGAAAAGTCCCTTTAGTATGTTTTTTTTTTTCAAACTGTGAGGTTGATTCTAGCAAATAGCGCGTATTTGAGAAAAGATTTTAAGGGATGTTGGTAGTTGTTTTTATTTCTTTATATCTTATGACTAAACATAAAAAGATTGATCAAAAAACACAAAACACACTGGAAACTACCAGAATTTTACCATACGCCCAGAAAGAAAAAAGATATTGTTTCAGATTTTCTTAGAAGACAACAGGTGCAGTGAGTTTGTTTTATTTATACGAACCAATAAATTAACCCTTTGAGCGCCAAAGTCAATTTTTGTCATCTTTAAAAAATATATCTCAGTCATTTTTTTAAAGAATTTTGCCAAAACTTTGATAAGAAACTGTAGCCAATAAAATGTGATAACCATTTAGTTCAAATTATCAAACAAATTACAGAAAAATTCGTAAAAAATTGGTAAAATGTTGCACTAAAATTTTTGTGGGAAAAATTACAGCACTCAAAGGGTTAACCAAATTATTTCTCGGCATTGAATGCTTGTGTATACTACGAGAATGGAACACCCAAAACATACATGTTTCAATAAAATAAGAAAGAATCCAGAAGGCTACATGCTCCATTATCCTACTGGTGGTGATTATAAACAGAGATTGGTTTCTGTCAACCTTTTACCCTTGTCATTTCGCAGAGAGTTGCTTGACCTTGTGTTCTTTCATAAATGTATTTGAATTATATTATATGAACATACACAAGTTTGTTGAGTTTTCATCTTCTAACATTCACACCCATGTTAGTGCTGATTCAAATATACTGCTTCAATCGCTTTAACATTCTTTCTTACCGTCACCTCTCTTTTAATCGCATAGCCAACTTATGGAACAATTTACCAAGGGAAGTAGGGAACATCAATTCAACACTTGCATTTAACCGAGCAATAAAAATGGTATTGGAACAAATTTCATTGTTCATTTGATCCTCAGAACCATTCCTCGGCTGAGGACAATCCACTGCTTTTATAGTAAATGTAACCTATGTATCTTTGGTTGTTTTTTTAAATGTTTTTCATGTTTTGTTTTTTACTCTAAATTGTTATATATTTTACGTCAGTTTTTCTTTTTGCTCGTTGTGTAGTGTGTTGATGAGGACTGACTTTGTATAGGTGATTTGTACCTTTTTTGATCACCTATTCCTATGTAGACGCTTTTTTAAAGTTTACGTTGGATAAAACTTAATAAAATAAAAATTAAAAGTTAAAAATAAAATAAATTAGTTATGTGATGTTTAAAGAAGAACAGAATCACTTCTTAGGCACTAAAATAGCAATGCCGAGGTATTTACAGCTAATGTTGAGGCCCTTTCAAAGATAGAAAATTTTAAACATCGGTAAAAGTGAACATGACGATTCAGGAAAAGAATTTCCCTAGCAAATGTAATAATGTAAAAGTAATATTGTAACGCATTGTCAGGGTTATTCAAATGATATGGCAATATTTCATTCCTGGAAGATTTGCAACGAACATTCGATATCAAAACTATTTATTCTAAGCATTTCCACTTTCCTGATAAATTACTTTGCATAGAATCTCTAGGAGAAATTGCAAAGGATCGGATTATAAAATCGGACTCAAAGTCAATGTTGTTGGACTCCTCGCCCTCTGATACTTTAAGGAAGTCATACACTTCTAAGACTGTAGACTGTGGGGTTTGATCGTAAAGTAAGTTCCGGTAGAATGGATGTACTGTTATTGGACGCTATTGACCTCTGACCTCACAACATTATTATGTAAATACGGAAAAAGCAAGACAAGATTCATTTGCAAAATATAAATTCTAAACATCAACAAGTTACGCAGTGAGCGATAGCTAGTCCAAAATCTTTGAATTTATTCGAAATAATCCTGATGAACTACAACTTCTTCCCGTACACTGCACTGAGAGCGTTGAATTTCCGTTCTCGATGCTCAGCTGACGCGCCGAATCCAGTCTGCATGCGATTGCAGGAAGCAGAGTACAACAGGGCATTCTTTCGAATAATCTTGTAAAATTCGACTGAAAAGGCATAACAGCAAAGGTCATTCACAAAGTACCGGGAGTTATGTCCTCGTACACTGTACACTTTTGTATACCTCCGCTGTAAGATGAACTCGGACATAAATGCCGATATTTTGTGAATAACGAAACTTACTCAATGATGAACTTGAACTCCATCGGTTACAGACGTGGGTGTATAAAAATTGTCTGATAGCTAGGGATATCAGAAGGTAAACGCTATGACGTGAAAACTACGCCTTTTGCGCATGTCAACTTCTCTTAGTTTCTTTTCCTCGTAACATTGATATCTAAGAAACTGTCTATAGGCACACACTGTTTGCAATAAAATACTCCAGGGCGATATCTTTTCAAGATCTCCTATACCGAAAGTGTTTAATGGTAGCGGTTCGGGTTGCAATAAGAGTACAACGAGGCAAAGGTACCGGAAAGGCCTAGAATCCAACACGGCGTGTCCATCTTAGTTTTACTACTCTTTCGAGATCAATTTAAACCATGTGTTATCTGAGAGACTTCAGGTTCATCTAGATATCTAGACATTGTAAAGTCAAATCTTTGTCTTGCATTGTGCTAAGCTGAGACTATATCGTGACACAATCTTCAGGGAGCTAGTCTGAGACTATTTATGACTTAAGGCATTCTTGGTTTATTATCTGTGTGTGCTCGTTAGGATATGTGTCTTTTCCCCCATATTTTCAATTGCCCTGGAGAAATGTAACGGGTACAGGATTACCTTGAGTAGTTAGTTACCTTTGGAGAAACTAAAATACCAAAATGTATATTACACTGAACAGAATTCAAAAGACATGTTTCAATGGCGTACAGAGAATACAACAAGTAACAGGCTCAGTATGGATCACTCATGTGATATAAAAACTTAGCTAAAGACACGATCAAGAAGAAAAAACAGCTTCAAGTTCTCAGAGTCGAAGAGTTTTAAGATTGTTTGGCAAGAAGACACGATTCATCAATAATAGATGAAGACTATTAGTATCTCAGGCTTCCAACTTCTGTATCAAACAGATATTTGTCCTTGATATATGTGGAAGGCGTGAAATGAAATGTTATAAAATACTAATAATATGTGTTCTTTTCACATTATATAGGCTCCATAAAGAGCTGCCACAAGGAGATACACTTTCGTATTAGATGGTTAACTTACTTACGTTCAGAAATAGATCTCAATGTAAGTGCACCCGGCCTTCCATGTGTCAATCGCGAAGTGTTGAACTGCTGTTTTTCGACAGATACAACATCTGCGACTCGAGTGAGATCATAGGTAGGCGAGGTCTCTTGCACGTTTCGATCACTCACACTGCGGGAGAAATCGGCGATACTCACAGAATCGGACGACTTCAAATGACGTCACTTCCGCCGTATGCTGAAATTGTAATTGTAATAATGGTAATAAATGTCGGTGTGTTTTGTACTGACAGGCCCAATTTACAAAGCATACCAGGCACACGAAGACATATAAGACATGTTTTCATGATGTGTAAACGAGAATTACAGTCTTTTGACGGTAGATATTTGCTTCATTTTTTTTACTTTGGTGAGCGTTTACAGAATGAGATCCCTTACAGCTACCTTTGGATCGAATGTGTGTGGGTATCGTATACTGAATGGCACCACACCAGCAGGACACTCACGTGGAAGTGGCCCAACAATGCATCAGAGATAAAATCACACATTCACAGGAAAGGTGACACGCACATGATGTCTTTCGTGGAGTCTTAGGGATTTATGGACCACTATGCACGCTGGGAAATGGTCTCAGGGCATTGCTTTATCTGAGATCATGAGAGAAAAGTCAGCATTTTAATGCTTATACTAAGTCTTCACCGGACATAATTAGGCCGCGTTCAAAAAAAATTGTGAGGGGGGGGGGCTGGAGGAATCGCGATTGAAATCTTATTTTTTTTCAGATCCC
This sequence comes from Ptychodera flava, assembly GCF_041260155.1. NCBI lineage: Eukaryota > Metazoa > Hemichordata > Enteropneusta > Ptychoderidae > Ptychodera > Ptychodera flava. Next base: position 34,189,616 of record NC_091949.1, read on the forward strand.
CCCCCCTCAATACCCTCAAAATTTTCAAGTCCCCCCTCAATACCCTCAAAATTTTCAAGTCCCCCCCAATTACCATATAGCCGCATATTTATTAGGAATTTACGCAGAGTAAAAAAACATGTAATGTGTCGTTCTGCACGCAAATGTTCAACACTACCTCTTATCAGCAGGTTGTAGAGCCAGATACCTAGGGCAAGTTCTTAAATTGATTCATTTTTAAATGCATCAGTACACTTTTTGGATTTTTCAGTCTAAGCCGACTTGAGTTTATCCACCTCTGGCCAGTTCAATGGCACCAGCTGAAAAGCATACTAAATGACAATCATGAGAGAGTATGAAAATTGTGTATTCCTAGCTACGTTTAACCAAATTGTGAAAAAAAGAGCACAGTGATCTACCAAATTTTTTTTTTCAAAAGTACAAGACATATACAACTTAGATGCCACTTATAAAATGTTTTACAAAATTGACAATACTGGAAGGTTAAAATATTCCATGAAATTAATGTTTTAATCTCAGAAATTTTGGGTGTAATAATGGCAAATTTGATAAAAAATAAAAGATTCCATTTAGTCACACATTTTTCCATTTAAATTAGAGTCTTTACTGTTCAAAGTTTTAAGTTTGTGTTATTGTACGATAAGATGTGAAAATTTCATTCACTGCATGAACTTGAAATGAATGGTTTTATATATTGATTTTAAGTGATCTTAGAAAAACTGAGTTTTCATCGTTCATTTGTAGAAGATCAAGTATGGTGACCCCATCTTTTTTCTCTAATGTTTGATTGTTCTCATATGCCAGAATTCAAAACAATCCACGGTAACTGTTAGTCCCTAGTCTTCTATGTGTTGCTCTCTGGCTGGATCTTGTGTACAAGTAGATGTATGTTTCACTGTCAATTGAGTGTCCTATGACCGAAACTCTTCTTAAACTACATCAGAGTCAGAGCTACATGTATCACTGTCACTGCCAGTATGTAGTAGCAGGGCAGTAGTTGTATTAACTTTTTATTTTGACAATATTTTTGTTCAGTTTATACAATTGTGTTCTTGTTCTATTCCCTACAGAATGTTGAGCTATCCAGTATTCAGCTTGCCAACACAGCCTACGTGTACCGTGCATTTGCATCATTCAATTATCACCAATATTTAGACAAACGGGCTTTGTTGCCAACTGAATATTGTGTTTTTCAGCATGCTGTAGAGAGACACCGAGAAACTGTTTGATACATTGCATAGAAATATTGAAAAATTATCAACAGTTGAAGCTCCTGCCCCATTACAAGGCCAACTTGTTCTACGAAAATTTAATGGCATTCATACATTTTTAGACTTTCGAGATTAAAGACATAAAGTATAACCAAACGGTTCTAGATTTTGTTAATTATTACTAACATTAGAACCATTGGACGACATCAAAATGTTGGGAGCCAAATATTTTCAGGTCCCCCCCCCCTATAGGCAGAGCAAAACTTTCAAGTCCCCCCCTCGACTACCCCAAAAATTTTCGAATCCCCCCCCCTGAATTCCTCCGGCCCCCCCCCTCACCACTTTTTTGAATGCGGCCTTACTCTGTACAAAAAGACTCGACTGTTGATTTGTTTAGATAGTCTGTCTGTATAATAACAATAACAGTGTATCATGTGCTGTTACTTTAGCTCGTTCTCCAGAAAGAGCTAGGAGAAATTAATTGTGTTACTTCTCTGACGCCGTTGATAGTTCATCGTGACTGTAACATCGAACGATTTACACCTCATTTTGCAGCTCCACGCATTTAGGTCGGCGATTACAATGCAGCACTTTGTACAGGTTGTGGGCGGAAGGAGAGATATCCAGACCCCTTCAAGGTAAACACCTAGACCATTAGCCTTTGAATTCGAAAGATTAAAAGATTATAATTTAAGTGCGGGAGGCAACATCGGTTTACTTTCAGTACTTTGCAGGTTAATGATGCGAGTACGAGAAGAATATTTGACTAAGCTTCAACGCCTGATGTGTTCATTTGAAGGTTACAATGCTAATCGGTGCAGCATTGAACTTCACACATGAATCCCAGAAATGCTAATTTAAAGGCAAACGATAACACAGTTGACGAGGAATTCTAAAGATCACACTGTGTCTCTTCAATAGTCAAGTATGATGTAGCTATACACTTTTAGTCCCGATAACGTCACTACGAATTCAGGGCGAGCAGTCGCATCTTTCAACTACAGGGGTGAAAGGTCATATCGGTCAATGGTGAATGGCGACGTCGCTCAGCAACGAATGGTTAAACAACTTTAAGGGATCGATGGAATCTATGTCTGTGCTTTTTCTAGATATCGCTTGAATCAATATCTTAGAAAAATGGGCATTCATCATGTTAAAATCAACAATCTTCTATGACAAAATACACACAAATTTTATCACGATCATTCACTGGCAAGTTAGAAAGATAAATGCTAAATTACCAGAACACTGCCTAAATATGTAGAGCATTTATTGTGATAGGTCACTGCTAATGCAACATGTAATAACGATCCATAGTATAACATTTCCCCTAATTTATATGAACCGGAGAACATGGATTTATCCACATCATTATAATGTTCACGTGTTGAGGTGTTTTACCCCAAATATACACCCACTTCATCTTTCGAGTAAACTACTACTACCATACTAAAATATATAGTATGAGGGGGTTTCCTTGTCATCTTTGATGAGAAATATTGCTTTGAAAAAACTGTGTTGGCAACATGCAGCTCCACCTTAATTACGCGTCTTTTTGACATCTTGTTTATGTTCGAAAGGTCTCTGACAAACATGTTGATGATGTTAATTCACTTGTTCATCATGAAATTGCAGAAATTGCATCAGTAGTCATTCTGCTGTATCAACCAAGCTGTTGCAAATCTTCGTGACGTGTGCGATTTCCTCGCTCCTTCAGTTTTGTTCACGTGATTTTTCGTCTCCCGACGAAAGATTAACCCAAAATGCGCTGGTTTAGGGTTAAGACCGCTGAGCAGTTAGTATAGTAGGTAAAATGACTGTAATTTCCGCACAAATTATTTAACCGGGCTGTAATTAATCGGAAGAAACATTCATTTCAAAGACTTAAGCTTAATTCTTCGTATTCTTTCCACCAGCCATGCGTAGGCTGTACGACTGCCAGGCTCTGTTGTGAAGTGACTGAAGATTACCGACTTGCCTGCGGGGAGGATCGAAACTCCCAGTGAGATCCATCCCGACAGAGACATGCCTATCGGTCATGTTGAACCTTTACTTTTCTGTGATCTTCAAGGATATTCAAACTCAGTGCTTATCGGTTTGACAGGCAGTGCTTGTTGTCAAGGCAGCACATGGGGACCGTTTCAAAGCATTTATGTTAGCAGCGCTGGTTTGCAAGCGTTAAGTAAGTGAAGTTTTCTTCTAACATAGATCGATTTGACGATTACACATCTCTGCAGAGCCATGGACGTGGACCCTGATGTGCTGAATAACCGTTGTTTGCTCTTTACTGGCCACTTTAGCTTTCCGGCACCTTTTTTATCTGCAAAGTTCAAGCACTGGGAAAATCAGATGTAATTGCGATATTTTTGCCATTCTGCTGTTGATTGTACAATACAATGAAACCGTGGGAGGTCCAGAATGATGTTATTTGTGTCGATTTCCTTCTCCTCGGTGTAGTAAGTTTTCTCATCAATGGAAAGGTTGAATTTAAAATGATAATGAGCTTTTAAATCACATTGACCGTGATAAGAAGCTCAATCCACTAGTTTTCTTGACTGTGCATCCAAGCTTTGTTTGGAAGATAATTCCACCGTATAGATTGGTACTCAGGTTTCCAGGTTTTTTCCTTGTAAACACCTAAAGTTTGATATTTAATCTTCAGCAGAATTACTGAGAATGGACATTTAGAATTATCTCAGTTTCAATCTTGTTTTTCCTATCTGTCTGTCCGTCTGTCTGTCTCGTCTGTCTGTTTGTTTGTCTATTTCTTTGTCTCTGTCTCTTTTCCCTGTTCTCTAAGTCTGTTTTCCTCCCATTCTCTCCGTCTGTCATTGTCTCAGTCTCCCTGCCTCTTTATATCTCTCCGTCTCTGTCTGACTGTCTGTCCATCTGTCCCTCCCTCCCTCTCCTTCGTCTGTCTGTCTGTCTGTCTGTCTGTCTGTCTGTCTCTCTCTCTCTCTCTCTCTCTCTCTCTCTCTCTCTCTCTCTCTCTCTCTCTCTCTCTCTCTCTCTCTCTCTCTCTCTCTCTCTCTCTCTCTCTCTCTCTCTCAAAGTATATACCAGTCCTTAATGCTTCAGTGGCGGCAAGATCCAATCAACATTCACTTTATACCGGCGTGAAATCTTATCGAGATGGTGTTGACCGCTAACCCTATCAAGGGCTATTCTGGATATCTCCTGTTAATTACATTTGGTGATTTGCCACTGTCTAAAGTGCGTATCCACTTAACTTAATGGCCCTATGCCATCACAAATTAATGCATTATTTATGTCCAAGAGCAAGATATTATCTTCAGTCTTTGTGTGAATTACAACAATCGCTGACTCAACGAATTTCGTAAGATTGGCACATAAAACTAACCGACTCTGTTTTTCGGCAGATGAATAATGCAAGTTCCAGAATTTGGTTTATCTTCAACAGGCAGGGAACACACACTATGAATGTTCAGCTTCCTGATATAGTTACGTACGTTTCAGTCTTCGGCCAAGAAAAATAAAAATGTGTTTCTCATTCTAGACATATTTCAAAAATGATGCGGTGACGCGGTTTTTTACTCTCATTTTTTTTATTCTTCAATCAACAAGAACGCAGAAAAAACATGAAAACAACATAGGAATGCACGCACAGATAAATGCACAGCAGTGTTGCTTTATTAGTTTTGTATAGCAACAGTTCTGCGGTTTGACTTTTAGTGCAGCAATGCACAGTTTTGACAGCATAATATGTGTACAGTTCTGAATGGAATGTTAGTGTCAATTATTTTGTTTACTGTTCTGTTTACACAGCACTGTGTTATGCACGATCGTCGCGTATTTTTGCGTTTATTTTTTTATTTCCTCATGAGCAGAAAGAAAAAATGGTTAACGCGGCGGGTCTGAATTGACGCGTGCGAGGATGAGAAACAAAGTTTTTATTTTTCTTGGCCTTAGAAGGTAGCCTCACCCGTCCAAACAATCGTTTTGTGAGCTTTCTTTTGAGATTTGGTAAAAGTTAAGTGAATCATATCTTATCAAAATATCGTTTGCCTAAGGCCTGTTAATTCTGTGTTTAATCACTCCAATTGCATAAATGGCCATGTTTGTGTTGTTGCGAACTTAAACTTCGCGAGCAAAATATAAAATTTGTAAATAACCAAATTATCAATTGAAGCTGATACCCGGTGAGTTAAATTTTTACGATCAATTGCATCGCCGTGGAGTCACGAATTGACTATTTTCCCAACTCATCATTCGCTTTCATATGAGGAAAAATAGTCTATCAATGCCGAGCAACATATCGTCAACTTTAAATTGCTCGGCTGAAAAAGTACCCATGTAATTATCGTTAAGTATACTTTATTACAGAATACATGTGACACATCGTGATTCGCCATAGACCATCACTGATGAATTATAAATATCAGGCGCTTTGTAACTTTCATATATGCTATCTTACATTAAAGATGCGATCAAGAGGAATGAGCCATCGTAAAGTCACGTGTGTTGCATTCGTGTCCTTTCGTAGACACTTAGTTTTCCTGAAAGGTACTCAACAGAAATATTTTATTCACACCAATAATACTTAATGATGCATTCTTCAGTGTTTTAGCAGTAAAACCATTTGCCATGGAAGGCCAAAACACAGTAGCTGTAATCTGAACTCAAACAACAAGAAAGAAACACAACAGCAAACAGTCCCCTAATAACAGAGATGAAAAAAACATCACGTGCATCATACACTGTATGTTGCCCTGGAAACTGATATCAACAATGAAATCAATGAATTCTCCCAATAATTAAGCAAAATCGTGTTCTAACAACGAAACTAAATCGCGCAGCTCGCTTCAGTTTGAACATCGTGTTGTGATGAAGGCAAGGCGGAAATGTCTCCGTCAATAGGAAGAAATGGTTGCAAGTTTCGTCAACCATGGCATAGGATGTCCTCCCATCATGCTCTGCGGCTGCTATCTCGGTCAAAGTGGTCGATTAGCCTGACATACGCTGTGCATGCTATAAGCTTAATCAAGGTCTACTTCAGTGAGGGATTCCTTCCAAATAGGCCGCCATGATTCTAAATTGATGATATTCCTTGCCAAATTTAGGAAATCTATTTGGCTTGCAGATGAAACTATGTGATGGCATATACTGTATTGTGACTTTCAATTTTGTGGTTTCGCTTGTAACATCGTCTATTCAATAATGAAAATACCAAAGTCGACCGGAGGTTATTTTTATCAAAACCGGATGAAAGCAACCGTGTGTACAATAGAAAAGTATAGCCTGCAGGTGAAGCCATCTAACAGCACCTGTCGCATTACAAAATTCATGTCCTTGCGTTCTGTTTTAATTTTGTAAATCGGTTGAATGTATTGTTTGACATTTCAAAAATATCTTATTCTCCCTGGGCAAGATCAGAACAGTGTTACGCTGTTGTGATCAAGTTAAGCCGTATATACGACGAATTTTCGACGCGCTTGTATTAACACACATAATGACAGGCTTTAATGTTTCGTTTCAGTATTCAAAAGAAATCTTCAAGTTGATTTTAGGATACAAAAGTCATCGGATTAATCTACATTAAACGTATATATTTTGGTCTCTCGAATATGCAGGGCAATGTGGAGCAATTACCAGTTGGAGAGAGAGAGAGAGAGAGAGAGAGAGAGAGAGAGAGAGAGAGAGGAGAGAAGAGAGAGAGAGAGGGGGGGGGACAGACAGACAGCAAAGACAGATAGACAGACAGACAAAAACAGAGACACGCACAGTGAGAGAGTCCGAGGGAGAGGTTGGGACAAACAGTAAATGAAGGCAAAATGCATACATACATACATACATACATACATACATACATACATACATACATACATACATACATACATACATACATACACACACACACATACATACATACATACATACATACATACATACATACATACATACATACATACATACATACATACATACATACATACATACATACATACATACATACATACTCACTCTGTTGCTCAAAAACATTGTTGCGTAAAGTGCAGTAAGTGTCATCTCGTGCTGACGAGAGACTATCACATGATCATGACATCTTTTTTATTTGCTTTACAAAATGTCCCTTTACGGGCTTCGACATCAGCATGCTTTAACATGTTCCATTCCTAGTTTATGATACCAGCCTTTAAACAGCAGTGAATGTGTAATATAAGAGGAGTTCATGTGCCATATACATTTACTGAAAATGTCGACGCCTAATTAGAAAAATCGTTGCTCTGTTTTTAGCGAACTGAAAATCTACGTCCGCCGCTAGACAGCACAACCAACATTGCTGTTCTTTAGTCATAAAACAGGAAATGACACAAACACTCATATGGACGATGTGCATTATAAGCGTACTACTACCAATGTTTCTCAGTTATACTTGAAAGTCGAGGTAACTGCCAATGATTCTATAAGTATAGCATATCACCAATGGCTGACGCTTTAACATCAGAATCTCGACTCTTTGAGTCTCACACATAGGAAAATTTATTTTTTCAGCAAAAGAAAATATGATTTACAACAATCAAGACGTACAATATTTTGAACACTTTCGATTTACCGATCACTGACTCTTCCCTCGTGATGCAATCTACTTTACTCTGGTTTCCTGATAGTTCTCAGATACATGTTTCCAACATTGGAAAATTGATATGCTTGTACCTTTAAACTGTAGCAAAGGATTTCATGCTCTTCAATTGGTATTACGGAGCTTACTTGAACTCTCTCGGCATCAATATTCAAAAGAACGGTAAAGTCATACATAGTATTATCAATTACATCGTCGTCGAGAAAAATCGAGGAAAGACTCCATGATTCACGCCTATCGGAGTATTAACAAATTTAATCTAGTTTGTAAGTTCCACGAGGTCCGTGGAGCAGAATGTAATATATTGAGGCAATAAATGACTTGGGACAGAAACAATTAATCCAGTTAGTTGGTCGTGTCCTGACAGCTTGTCGATAATTAACCCTCTCAATCACGTGTTAAATGTTCTCTTCATCTTCCTGGCTTGATGTTTATTAAGTGCCTGCTATCCCAAAGACTCTGTCTGTCTGTGTCTGTCTCTCTCTGTCTCTCTCCCTCTCTCTTTCTCTCTGTCTGTCTGTCTGTCTGTCAGTCTCTCTCTCTCTCTCTCTCTCTCTCTCTCTCTCTCTCTCTCTCTCTCTCTCTCTCTCTCTCATTCTCAAAACTTCGCAAGGTCTTTGAACCTCCAAGTATTGAAGGAAAGCAACAATCACGGGACAGCGTAAGACTTAACTTTTACACAGTCTATTACAGTCTTGTCTTTCCACGAGCAAAACTCAATTTTCGTAAGTACAATGCATGTCATTGAATCTCCCGGGCTCCTGGTCAAACAACATTAGTTCTACGCCTTTCTGTTAGCTATTATTGCAAACAAAACCGAGGCTACACAGAGAGACGATAGGTAATCAATTGCGAGCTTTCTTTTTTTACTTTTCGGTCTGTTTGTAGTGATGGAAAGAGCCTCGAGCATCGCCATGGGTGCGAGCCACCGGTATCCATTAACTCCGGAATCAAGTAACGTTTTAAAATTTAAAGAAGAGCCAGGTTTCTCTTCTAGCCGTACCTCGTGAGCGTGTCTGAGTAAAAAATAACTAATTCAAGATATAATACATTCCATGCCCCTGGTGCGAGTAAATCTCAATTAACGAGTGCTCGGACGATACGTTGGTTTCAGCAGTCAGTCTTTGGCTCTCACGTTCCGACGCCAGCGTGCCTTGGGTGCAATACGGTTTTCGCGAATCGATATCGGAGATGTTCATACATTCGTAGTGTTAACGTTGAGATAAGGTCAACATCGATTCTTCAAAGGATCTGTTGAATGCCGTCTTGTCAATTTTCAATCAGGGTAATTTCACACTTCGTTATTTCGTCACAGGGAACCAGGATGTCAATTTTTGTCCAAGTAGATGCCAGAGACAGTGGCATGAAGGTGGACAGACACCGGACTTTTAATTTGCTTATTTTTCAATAGAAAGTGCAAGAACTTTAATCCATAAATGTGTGCAACAGAATCGTGACATGGGCCTAATGCAGTACAACAGAGAACGATAGAGGGATATGTTTACCTCACCGATGATCAATATGAGTAAGGCCAATAAATATTTCATATACCACATGACTGACGGGGAAAATATTCAGAATCGAACAAGGTGCATTCATTCCGAAATCAGATACACATTTATACTGCTATTCTTTGTATGTCCGCGTACGATATTTGCGTGACACATTTTCTATATTTCGACTCGAGAATGTAATTTGAACACCTGGTGGTTTTAGTGTTTCCCAGACAAGAAAAGACCAGTAATATAAACAAATACGCGTAGCCAAGATATATCAATGCTGCTTACCTTGAATTAAAACGGACTTCGCTAAATTAAATGCATGGAGATACCGGTGGCCTTTATTGCGTCGTGCTATATCGCATTTATCCCAGTGTTCAGTGAATGATATTTTTCGAAATAATCCTTTCTGAGAACTGAGCAAACTCTTTTGGGTGAGTCAAGATTCTACATGTACTATACCGTCTTCACGACCAAACTAATTTCCTGTAAATTTAATTTGTATTTTTCTTGTCGCCGTGATGTGCTTGCCATCATTCAATCAATCAGTAATTCGTTTGAAATGTGTGACGATGACGACGTTTTCACACAAAAGGTAACTGTGACGCGGTGACTTAGTATACATCAGAACACGATTCATTGAATAGGCTCATCAGCTACGAGGCGTTAAAATCGAAAGCCATTACAAGCAGTGTACTGAAAGAATGGATCAGGGCCCGATCACCGCCAGTAGATTGATATGTCTCATTCGTTCAATCCGCGGTAAAAAAAATACGCACGAGAATTAATGACGTCTATTGTTACTCTGGCTAAATTCACGAAATAAACACCTAGCAAGGAAATATACAAATTAATAATAAACGAACTAGCTTTGAACGGAAAATTACTTTCATCCCCCTGTCAGGGCATTAGTGCAATAGATGCATGCCAGTCAAGAATAGCATGGCAACTGCACTGATAAGTCAACACGTTACTTCGAAATCTGTTAGTAAAATGAAAGGGCTAGGGTTCTTTATTTGAACACGAGCTTAGAAATAAATAGCTGCGGGCACACCTCGGCTGTAAATCTAAAAAAACAAGTTCGTGTCATATTAAGGATAATAGATATGATTTTCGAACAAATTTACTTGTACATGGACAAACTTAGATGGAGCTTTGTTATCGATTAGTATGACGACACAATCAGTTACAAGGATCACAAGGATAAAATATTTGTCAGCGACAAGCAGAAAATGACTTTGTGTTGGTAATCATAGTGTCAAAAAATAAAAACTACATTTCGTGCGTGTCCGTTACTGGTGTAGGTCGCTGCTCAAATCAATAAGATTACTCATTTATGAGTGTAGCTCCCAGAAAATGTTAGAGAACTTTTCAAATACATTTTGCGATAATACATGTAGCACTGTCAGTCTTTTTTCTCGAACTGTGAACATCCGATGAATTACGAAGGAAAAAGAGTTGGAAATTTGTGTGTCATCTCATTTCTTTGATACTGGGCAGTGTCATGCCTAAATATCCAGGTTTGGCGTGTCTATATTGAAACCGACATGTCATCATCTGCGACTGACGCAAAGGTACATATCAATAACATTCATTAAACATTTCATATATATGTGAAGGAGCTTCAACATGATTAATGTATTCAGTGTCATTAATATTGTATCCAGTGGGCATTATAATGGACATTGAATGACAACTGTTACCGTCAGAACAAAAACAACAAATTTTACTTGACAGTACAAGTTAATGCGTATCTTAAAACTTCCATTCTTTATTCTATCAAAATACAATAACACAGGTTTGACATAAAGTGTTGTTGTTACAGCCGCATTTCTCGTATGTTGGGAACTAAACATTCTGTCTGGGTCGAAAAAGGAAAATGTGATAGATTTTTCAAATGCCGTATACTTACTTCTTCACTACAAATGTCACAGTAAAGTACGGAGTGCAAGCGGTAAAAACAACAGGCTACTTGGCCTTTTCTTACTGGCTTTTTTTTTCTAAAAAGGGAACATCCCTCTCCCGTCAACCCTATCACTCCACTCTTTTGTCGATTCAACCGGTAAATTTTAAAATTTTGCCCTCTGCTTTTGAGATTAGCTACATACCTACGTGATGTGCAGTCAGTAATCATGTGCGAGGTTCATAGTTCAAGGTTCAGAGGTGAAGAAAGAGGTCACGAATACACACGTTGATTGGATATCTGTTTTCCCATGACACGTTTTATACTCATCCCATAATCCGGGATTTTGAAAGATATAGCATATCCTATGATAGTTTTATATATGGTAGTAAAAAAATATTGCATTTAAGTTTCATGGAAACGCAAACAGATGAAAGTTACTGTGACCTGGCTACACTCGCACTTGTTTTGTTTTTAATTGATTCTTTTCCGTTTCACTATACTCAATGCAATCAATAAAATCTTCTATCACAATTTACTTATCCAAACTAGTTCAATCGTGTTTTTACTAATTGCCGCAGACAAGAGCACTGAAATACCCTCGAAAAAAATAGTTAGAATTTTAGAATTGATCTGAATGTGTCAGTCAGAAGTGAGAAGTGGTATTTAAGTCCCAGCTCGTTTAGGTTCAATTTTGGCGATTTTGTATGGAACAGTAGCTAGGTCAATATTATTTACTTGTATGTGAGCTGCCTAGGGTCACACAGGACGGAGACAGTGATCCATCAAAAAGTGTGGCGCAAAAAATTTCAGATTGATCTCGTTAGTATATCACAGCATGTGGGGTGGTGATTGTCTTGCAACGGTCAACACGTTTCACGCTGAGATATTTACGTGGCTTACAAGATACACGAATTTCCGATCCATTTGCTTTCATCTGGGAGACAAGCTCCTCTATACGCCTGTCATGCTTCCTAATTTGTAGATGCAACACGCAAAGAATCCACACAAGCCGAAAATCGCACATTTGTGTTTTCTCCTACAACAAGATTCACATTTCATGGCCACATCAAGTGTGCTCGTTCGTTGATTATTCCGTTGCTATCCGCAGGCTTTTCCAGCGAAAATAAAACGAGGTCTCTCATTTCAGATTACCTCAATTGCTATAACAGATATTCTGATTTTTGAAGTAGCGTTTAGCACGGCTCGTCGAGGTATGTTCACTAACTGAGCCTGATTGAACGGCCGCCGACGAGGTGGCATAAAACTCTGATAAAACCACAACGCTCTTTGGAAATCGCGCGCAATCATTACGGACCATTTACTCATCCGCTGAATTAAAAGTACGATGTATCCCTAGCTTCAGTTATCAGAGGCCTGCGTGAATGTTGAGCAAGCTGTACAAAAATGCTAAATATTCTCAGCTTGGAAGGGTTCGACTGCAAACGCTCGTAAGTGTTGAAGATTTCTGTCAGTGCTTTCTAATCGAACGCAAATCAAACCGCTTCGCTGTGTTGAATTGCGGGCTAATGGCCACTGATTGATCAGACAGGTGTCCTTCCTTCTGGAATATTTTGAATGATGTAAAACTTCTTTCCAAACTGCGTAGTGAGATGTAGAGGATATTTTCAAATTTTCAAACTACATTATGCACAATTACTGGTATTCACTGAACTACCTCAAACTTGGTTGTTTTGTGTTCAGTAAAATCGAAGTAAAGCTTGAAAATTTATTGTTATATTTCGAGATCTTTGCCCGTTTGTTGTACACGTACTTCTTTTCTCCACCATGGAAAAAGCCTTTGAACGTATGATCTCTTGAATGGAAAAAATACGACTTTTAACTTTCGCATCATTGAGATTTATGAATAATGGTCCTAATGGAATAAATTTGAGGTGATTCTGTGCAAAGTATCGTAAGAGACAAGTTATGGACTGGAACAACAAAAACTGTAGTATTTCAAAAATTGACAAAAATACAATCATCAACCTTTCCATTGAAATCGTTTAATATAAGCTTACGTTGTGGTATCTGGTACGAAATCGTCATTTATTTGCATGATTTTGACAAGAGTAAAACCACACGTGAAAATAAAATTGTTACACTTTCCACCTCTACGAACAGGAAAGTCAGACGTGGCATTAAAACTGAAAACAGTGGATCAAAATGTGTCTTCAAGTCATGGACGGTTTTCATTAGAACACGTTTGACACTTGTCTTGTACTTCATGGTTCATAATAACTTAATATATATGGAAATACATCGCATAGATAACCATAATTCTAATGTTTGTATCCTTTTAGGATTGATTTTTGGCAAATTCATGCGATAAAAGACATCGTTTTAAGCGGTAACCTTAGAAAGTTTTCAAGGAAAACTTCAGATTAGGTCGTCATCCTTCAATCGCATTTCGATTTTTAACATGCTAGTGTGATGGATATTAATATGTCGAAATATTAGTTACCGCTTTCAACAAATTCATAGTGTTCCTTATAGTGTGCTGGTTGTACAGATTTTCACATTTACTTAATAGATCTTCTGTAGAAGGCCTTTTGTTCAATGGTGACGTCACCAAGACATCAGTGGAAGATAAAAAAACACACTCAGTAATAGAATGCCTCGTTGATAATGTGAGAACGGGAAAGGTGTCAAAATCACCGAAGGGAGATTGCCAGAGTTTGCTGAACAAAGATTGATCGTAACGAGGTGTTTTGGAAGTGTTTTTGATGAGCAACCGTGCTGGTGTCGTGTTTGTTCACATGGTGCAAATCAATGAACCTGTGATCTTCGACTTTTGCGTGATCAGGTGCGGCAATCGCCTCATTATTCCATTTGTCATGTGAACCATGATTCTGTGAACGGATCAAGACCGGAACTGTAAATAATTTATTTCAAACAAGTGCACATAACATGAAATATGCATAATGGAGAGCTATAAATACAGACACTGAACAATATGTGAGTGTCCGAGGAGTGTATCACTCTGTTTCCGGATTGTTGGAGTATTATTTCATTAAGCAGACAGTCATATTTTCAATGAAAACGTGTCGGTGCATTCCAATCATCGAGGTGAAGTGCGCATCGGTGACAGATATTCGGACTCTCAAACATTTTTTAATTTTTCTCCTTATCTACTGCTTATGGGGGCTCATTTTTAACGCCCTCGGAGTAAGAAAAGGTTTCACCGTCTTAGTTTTTCTAATGTATAAAGTACTATTTTCTCCGTAGACGCAACACATGGTAGCAGCCATTTTGAATTTCTAATATCGGCAAATGTTAGGTAATTTGTTCCTCAAGTACATAATTTTGCACGACGACCCTGGATTTTTATTCTTGGTTCGGTGAGAAAATTTTGAAAGTTCCATGAAGTAAAATTTGGGCAATGGTTTAAGTTTTTTCACTTTCGAGGCTCATACCATCTGAAAGGGCCAGTACACATGCGTTTGCCCATACCGGCCTATGGGAACTTTGTTTGAGTTAAGAAACAACGAGCAATTATGAACGAGATCTCATGTAGGGCGTGATTTTTGATGGTTTCCCCCCGCTCTTGCTTTTAAAGTCAACTACAGTTTCTTGTTCTACTTCCCAAAATATATTGAGATACACAGTATTCAGCTTGTCAACTCAGCCTGTACACGTGTAGACTGCATTGTTATTATAGACAAGTGAATTTAAATGTAAATATTAACTGAATTCTTCACATCTTCAGGCTTCAGCTGTGTTGATATGAGACAAACAAAACAAAATTCGTGTAAAAATTATCAAAAGTTGCAGCTACTGGCCCTTTAAAGTCAATCATGTAACTAATTTACTCTTCCTTGTCAATCGATAACTCATCGTAACACTTTATTTTCGGGATGTAGGACCTCCGTAAATCAATGTGAATGAATAATGACAAATTGGCAAACAAATATCCCTTAAATTGATAGAATTTATTTCAAATCTTGTAAATTCCATGAATTGGGATACCGTAACCAATAATAAGTCTCATGCGTGGGTATCGGCATACTACATTCTATTCTTAAAACTTGAAGATCTTCCGATAAAATTAATTACGTGAAAGACAAGATTCATGTATGTATAGACAACCGACTTGCACGACCGTAAGGGATGGAAAATATGTTTTGCGCAACCATCATGTGAACTGTTACGTCTTTGGTAAATCGTGCTTGACTATCTCTTGATGTGTTTGTCCTTGAGTTCATGTGAGTAGTTCATTTATCCACCAATCAAACAAGAACATACAAGGAATATGATTTATAAATTGTATTTCAGTGCTCCAAACATAAAACTTGAGAGAAGATATCATACGGTGACATTTTATAAAGTGGCAATTTTTGTACATCTGGTAGCATACATGGCCACCATAGATAAGGATGCGACTTTGTAAAATTGCAAGTATTTGCAACCTTTGCAACTCGAAACCCCTTTCATTCTTTTCGACAATAAAATTTGAAAAGGGAAAATATAACGATCAAATTTATATCGATTTTGTCCATGTTAAAAGCAGAATCAGTGGAAATGATTTATGATACTTCAACTTATTCATCGCCATGGAATCATGATTACTGTAAAATGTTACCTCGAGTAACAGTTAAGTTACATTTATAAAACATCGGAAACAATATTACACTGTCAATAAAACACCATCTGTACATTTTTGTCCTAGTCATTATTTATGTAAGGTTCGCTGATAAATCATTGCTGAAATTAGCCGTTTTCGTTAGAGACATCAAAGTATCAATTTGATTAAAATCCGTAGAGATGAGTCGTCGCCTTTATTTAGACGGGATTACTGTATCTATCATTTAATCATATTTGATAGGTTTATCGCTGACACACCTCAATGCAGAGACACATTTGACAGTTGCGCATGGAAATATTCTGTCTCACATTTCACACTTCAAAGGTTTTACTTTCGGCCACAACATCGATTGTTTATTAAAAGAAAAGACGCCGAGACCTGAAGCGGGTAAAGCAGCGTCTCTTTCTCACCTTTTCTTTGGTACAGTCGTTGTAAGGCAGTGCAACTGTAATCTCGAACTGAGCACAGCAATTCGTATTCATCCTGTTACGTGCAGAGAAAACGAACAAAAGGGTGAACTCAGCAGTTTACGTTTAAACAAAATTATTACGAAAACAAAACTAATTGCTAAGTCAGGGACAGAGTACAAGCTTTAAAAGTGTACAGATTACTTATCTCAGCTGGGACGGCAAAGCTCCAGTCTCAGAGTTGTAACAGTCAGCTGGATGAATGAACAGTCCTTTGGCTTGCAGGCTTGAAGCTGCACAAAGTCCACAGTATAAATCCAGCGTTGGCAGTGAAGGTCTTGAAAAGTCTTGAGAATGACTACTGCTGGAGTTTAGTAACACACAAGAGACACGATCCCAAAAGTCTGACTGGAAGCTGTGCACGTCCCTTTTATAAAGGCATATAAGAACAATCTAGAACTTTTATTGACATGCTAATTACTGTTCTAAAATTATCTCCCTTACACAACTAATCAACTTTCCAGAACATTCCAAACATGACTAATTGAATTCAAGGTTGTGAGGTCATCAAGGGCAGTGACCTTGAGAATGTTCTAGACTAATTGAACTCAGGTCATGATGAGTGTGGGGGGAATGACCTACATAACACACCCCTCTTCAAAAAAAAGAAAATTTTTCAAAGAAAAATCTTTCTTTTGCAAATGTAATCTTGAAAAAGATTTAGTACTCAAATTTTTTTTCTCTAAAGTAAAATTTCTTGAAAGTGAACAACAATAAACTCTAAATACGAGAGAGACAGTCTGCAATTAAATTGTCTCTGCCTTGATATGTCTAATATCAAGATTAAACTCCTGTAACATTAAACTCCATCTTAGCAATCTCTGATTTTTGCCTTTAAATTTCTGCAGAAAAACAAGAGGGTTGTGATCAATATAAACCACTATTGGCTGATTAGAAGAAGTAACATAAACTTCAAAATGCTGTAAAGCTAATATCAAAGATAAACACTCTTTTTCAATTGTAGAGTAGTTTCTCTGGGATTTGTTAAATTTGCGTGAAAAATAGCAAACAGGATGATCTACACCATGACTATCCTCTTGCAATAAAACAGCACCAGCAGCCGTATCACTAGCATCTACAGCTAATTGAATGGCAAAGTGAAATCTGGTGCAGACAACACTGGGGCACTTTGCAGTATGGCTTTAAGTGTATCAAATGCCTGTTGGCATTGCTCTGACCAAACAAACTTTACTTTCTTTTTAAGTAAGTTAGTCAAAGGCTCAGTAATTGTGGAGAAATTTGGACAGAATTTTCTGTAGTAACCAGCCATACCGAGAAAGCGCATCAGTTGTCGTTTGCAGTTTGGTATGGGAAAACTTGAAATGGCACTGATTTTGGCATCAACAGGTTTTACCTCACCCTGTCCTACAGTATGTCCGAGGTAAGTTACCCTAGCCCAACCAAACTCAGATTTGGCAAGGTTGACAGTCAACATTGCTTTGCTCAGTCTCTCAAAGAACTTCCGCATGAGCTTGATGTGTTCCTCCCAGGTGTCACTATACAGAATGACGTCGTCAACGTAAGCTGCACACCCGTCTAGCCCGGATATGACGTCGTTGATCATCCGTTGGAACGTTGCCGGAGAGTTCTTCATTCCGAATGGCATCACCTTGTACTGGAACAATCCGTCTGGTGTAACAAAGGCGGATATTTCACGAGCACGATCCGTCAGAGGGACTTGCCAAAATCCCTTCAGTAGGTCAAATTTCGTCACATACTTGGCTTTTCCCACTCGGTCGATGCAGTCATCAATCCTCGGGATTGGGAAAGTGTCTGTCTTTGTTAAAGTGTTGACCTTCCTAAAGTCCGTGCACATACGATAACTGTGATCTGATTTGGGAACAAGTATGCACGGCGAACTCCAGTTACTTTTACTGGGTTCAATAAAGTCATTGTCCAGCAGGTATTTGACTTCTTCCTGGAGATATTTCGCTTTTGTTGGATTCAGTCTGTATGGATGCTGTTTTACAGGCTT
The DNA here is from genome assembly GCF_041260155.1 of Ptychodera flava. Taxonomy (NCBI): domain Eukaryota; kingdom Metazoa; phylum Hemichordata; class Enteropneusta; family Ptychoderidae; genus Ptychodera; species Ptychodera flava. The sequence continues at coordinate 34,207,857 of NC_091949.1, forward strand.
ACTGTCCCCAACATCAACGTCGTGATAGATGACGTTTGTCCTCGTTGGAACATCTTGAAACAGGTGTTTATATTCATGGAGCAGTTCTTTCACCTGTTGTTGTTGTTCTGGCTGGAGGTGTGCCAACTTTGTAGACTCCAGCTTCTCCAGGATTTCTGAGTTCTGAAGCTTGACCGAGCCCAGCTTTGAGTTTAGAGTATTTTCACTCAAGTCAGTTTCAGTATCACTATCTTCATAATGGTTTGAACTGACTGCACTGACAGGCTGAGTTATAGTAGGATTATCCCTATCAAAATATGGCTTAAGCATATTTATGTGACATAGCTGTTTTTGTTTTCGCCTGTCAGGTGTTATTATGATGTAATTTAAATCACTCAATTTCTTATCAATTAGGTATGGCCCAAAGTAACGAGCATGGAGTGGTTTGCCAGGAATTGGAAGTAGAACAAGAACTTTTTGACCTGGTTCAAACTTCCGTTTTGAGGTGCTTTTATCATATTTGGTTTTCATTGACTGCTGAGATGACTCAAGATTTTCTCTGGCTAATTCACATGCTTTAGAGAGTTTCGTACGAAAATCTGACACATATTGCAAAATATTCAGACAATCATCATCGTCTGATAGGAATTTCTCTTTAACGAGCTTAAGTGGGCCACGGACTGTATGTCCAAATACAAGCTCAAATGGGCTAAAACCAAGAGACTCCTGAATTGACTCTCTAACAGCAAAGAGCAAAAAATGAATTCCTTCATCCCACTGCTTCTCTGTGTCAAAACAGTAGGTCCTAATCATGTTTTCAAAGTTTGATGAAATCGCTCAAGAGCACCCTGACTTTCTGGATGATAGGCGGATGACCTATACTGTTTAATGCCTAGCTGATCCATTACTTGTTGAAAAATACCAGACATAAAGTTGGAGCCTTGATCGGACTGGACACATTTAGGGAGGCCGAATAAAGTGAAAAATTTGACTAAAGCTCTCACTATAGTCTTTGTCTTTATATTTCTCAGTGGTATGGCTTCGGGGAACCGAGTTGATGTACACATAATTGTCAACATGTACTCATTTCCTGATCTTGTTTTTGGTAGGGGCCCAACACAGTCTATTAGTATCCTACTAAATGGTTCTTGAAATGCAGGAATTGGCTGTAAAGGGGCCTTTGGAATGGTCTGATTTGGCTTTCCTACCATTTGACATGTGTGACAAGTTTTACAGAAATGTGCTACATCCTGCCTGAGATTAGGCCAATAAAAGTGACTGAGAATTTTATGATAAGTTTTCCTTACTCCCAAATGACCAGCCCAGGGGGTTTCATGGGCCAGGCGCAATATTTCAGCACGATAGGGCTTTGGAATCACAATTTGATGTTTTATAGCCCAATCGTCATCAACCAAAACATCTGGAGGTCTCCATTTACGCATGAGAATACTAGATTTTGTATAATAGAAACAGAGCTATCTGAAGTTTTATCTTCATCATCTACCCTGTCAAACAAAGACAAAATATCTGGGTCTTTGTGTTGTTCTGCAATGAGATTTGATCTAGAAAATGTCTGACTTTGGTCAGCAGAAGTTTTACTGGAAGTTTCAAATCCACGAGGGATAACGGAATGATCCGTGTCAAACACCTGACTGAGAAAGGTGTCATTTAAGTCAACATCTGTGACATTATTTTTGAGAGTATTTTGATTCTCGGAAGTTTTCTTTGACATGGCTCGAGTAATGGCACATGAAGGAAATAAATCGGGTATCTCTTGTTCAATTGGCTCTGGATCCTGATCTAAACTAGGATTATCAGTCACAAGTGGATTAGTAATGACCTTGTCCCCAGCAAGGTCGTTTCCAAGAAGAAGGTGAATCCCTTCAAAAGGCAAAAAGGCCTAATAGCTAAAGTCACAGGTCCAGAAACAAAGTCCGAAGACAAATAGGCATTATGGAGAGGAACAGGAATGTAGTCATTACAATCTACCCCCTTAATAAGAACTTTAGAACCTGAAAATGACTTTTCAGAAAACGGCAGGGTATCTGCCAACAAAGAGACTGGGATGCCCCGGTATGTCTTAAAATTTTGACAGGGGTAGCGGAAGACAAATCACTAGAAAGTGATATAAAACCATCGTGAATAAATGGTTCGAAAATACCCATAATGCTATCTTGAGAAGAATTGACCTTGACCTCATTAATTGGGGATGAGAGGGGTTTAACCTCAGAAAATGTGTTGCACACATTATTAGACTCTAATTGAGTTGATGAAGAAAAAAGCCGGTTGGCTTAGATCCACTTTGACCACTTTGACCTTCACGTTTTCTTTTCATTTGAAACAATCTGACATTAAATGGCCGTCTTTCTTACAATAATTACAAGAAAGTGTACCGAACTGTTTGTCAGAAGGAGATTGAGACTTGGGATCTGATGATGTGGGAGTGTTACTTGAACTCTGTGAACTGTTGTCATTTGATTTTCTACTGTCCTTTGAAAAATTCTTGGATGAAAAGGACGAGTTAAATTTACCTGCATTGTTTCTGTATGAAAAGGACTGGGATGGTTTGCTGAGAAATGAAGATTTGTGGTCAATGAATAATCATCGGCCAAACGTGCAGCAACCTCCAATGTATCTGCCTTTTGTTCATTGATAAACGTCTTGATGTCACTCCGAATGCACCTTTTAAATTCTTCAATCAAAACAAGCTGTCGTAATTTGTCATAATTCTGACTGACCTTTTCAGAAGAACACCAACGATCAAACAGTTGTTCTTTTGTTCGAGCAAATTCAACATAAGTTTGATCCTTCACCTTCTCACAATCCCTAAATTTCTGACGGTAAGCTTCAGGCACCAATTCATAGCCCTTGAGAATTAATTCCTTTACAGAATCATAATTTGAAGCCTGCTCTACTGACAACTGAATGTAAATTTCTCTGGCTTTACCCACCAAAGCACTCTGCAAAAGCATAGACCAGGACTCCTTAGGCCAGTTCAGACTCTGAGCAATTTCTCAAAATGAAGGAAATATTTATCAACATCCTTTTCTTGGAAAGGGGGAACTAACCTGAAATGCTTAGTGATGTCAAACTTGTCTGAAGGGAAGAATTTTCCTGACTGTCCAAGCTCTAAACGTTTTATTTCTAACTGCAATCGGTGTTCTGCTAATTCTCTTTCCTTTTCTTTTTCCTCTCTTTCTTTCTCCCTTTGTCTTTCTTCCATTTGCAATTCTTTTTCTTTCATTTCCAATTCCCTCTCTTTCTGTCTTTCTTCCATTTCTAACTGCATTTGTATTTTTTCTTTTCTAATGCCTGTCTCTCCTTTTCCATTTGTAATTCTTTTCTTTCATTTGTAATTCTTTTTCTTTTTCTAATGCCAATTTTTTTAGCTCGAAATCTGCCTGTATTTCTAATTCCAATTTTTTGAGTTCGAAGGAAGACTCAGGCTCATAATCTTTAAGGCAGACTCCTCAAAATGGCCAGAATTAACTAAATGTTTTGCAATCTTGAACTGTATTTCTCGCTTGCGCATAGATCTTTTGACATCTACTTTAAGGAAATTGGCCAGTGCTATGAGGTTGTCTTTTCTGAGGGAATTAAATGTGTCCTGATCAAGGTCATCCATAAATTCGTCTGGCTTGAATTCCGCCATGATTGAATTTCGCTGAGTTCACAGTATACAGTAGTTTTGAAAAGGTAGGCAAAATGTTGTCAAACGGCTCAAAATATTCGTATCCCGGACAAGCCCCCAATTTGTTACGTGCAGAGAAAACGAACAAAAGGGTGAACTCAGCAGTTTACGTTTAAACAAAATTTATTACGAAAACAAAACTAATTGCTAAGTCAGGGACAGAGTACAAGCTTTAAAAGTGTACAGATACTTATCTCAGCTGGGACGGCAAAGCTCCAGTCTCAGAGTTGTAACAGTCAGTTGGATGAATGAACAGTCCTTTGGCTTGCAGGCTTGAAGCTGCACAAAGTCCACAGTATAAATCCAGCGTTGGCAGTGAAGGTCTTGAAAAGTCTTGAGAATGACTACTGCTGGAGTTTAGTAACACACAAGAGACACGATCCCAAAAGTCTGACTGGAAGCTGTGCACGTCCCTTTTATAAAGGCATATAAGAACAATCTAGAACTTTATTGACATGCTAATTACTGTTCTAAAATTATCTCCCTTACACAACTAATCAACTTTCCAGAACATTCCAAACATGACTAATTGAATTCAAGGTTGTGAGGTCATCAAGGGCAGTGACCTTGAGAATGTTCTAGACTAATTGAACTCAGGTCATGATGAGTGTGGGGGGAATGACCTACATAACAATCCTATTAAATGGCATCCGCTAAATTTCAAATAATATGGTTAACTATGTCTTACAGTTAGTACAAATTTAATCGTAGTAAGGACAGAGCCATGAATAAAACAAACCCTCGCGTGGCTCATATTTCGCTGAAATGCTTAATAAATTCTGTAACAAATTAATAATGCACGTGTGTTATAAATTTAAAGGCTTCCTCGACCTGGATAGAATATTAGTGATCTCTCCCAAGCGTTTCCAGTAGAATCGCATCATTCTTGTTTTAATACTGGTTTCCTTTAATCCAAAAACCCACATGTTGTTGCGTGTAATATGATGAATCCAAACCAGATTTCATAGTCCGCCATTTTCACAGCTGAAGAGAACATTTTGAATAACAACAGTTCGAAATGTCCAAGATGGATACTCATCTATTAATATCAATACTTGTCACAAGATTTTTGGTGTGTCAGTCTGGCAATACGACGAACCCAAGTAAGTTTTTTAAAACTTTAGTGTTGCGTGTAACCTGCTTTTACATTCGATTGAGCATGATTTTACTTGCCTGGCGTAAATCAAATGTATCGACCATCATGCTGTGCGACATGCGTATTACTCTCCATTTGGTCTAACATTGAGCAACTCTGCTAAACGACGGTTTTCGAAGGTTTTTAAAAGCTGATTCTCACTTTCTGTCTGGATGTAGTCGTATCATATAGAAAATTTCTCCGTTACTTGCGTGGGAAAACAGTATAATGAAGTGTGTGGCACTAAGTTTTCAAAAATATTATTTAGTCTCCCTGTCTCATGACATTACATTCGAAATAATTTAGTTCCGAAAATTGGGAATTAAGAAGGAGGTTTGAAGAGCGGGTATTTTAGAAGTATTTGACTCTATGCTCGAGTGACCGTTTTGTAACACGGCATCTTGCAGCTGCTGAACAACAGCATTTTTGGCTTGTTTCTTTGTTTCTTTGTTTCGCTTTTCATAGGTGACAGCTATCAGCATAAACTAGTTGACTCGCTGTTAACAAACTATGATAAAAATGTTCGGCCTGTGAAACACGTAGCTACACCGACCTTGGCTTTATTTGGCATTTCGCTGACACAAATCATCGATTTGGTGAGTTAGTAGGTTGATTTATTTTGCGTTTCTTTAAAATAGTTTTTCACAAGACTAGAGTGATTCTAAATTAGTTTTTATTAACCATGTGTATCTTGATGACTTTAGTGTCTACTGGTACAGTCTATCTATCTATCTATCTATCTATCTATCTGTCTATCTGTCTGTCTGTCTATCTATCAATCATATATCATAATTATCCTACCAGTCTTTCAAGTTCGCCGAATTAAATGCGTTGTTCTGATTGGCTAACGCCGGCTGTTGTACAATAAATAGTCTATTCCAGTGCTGAACAGACCCCTCATCTAGCATAAAAGGTTAACGCCGAAACAAAAAGCGTATAGATAATACGAAATGAGTAACAATAACATTCCTTTATAATCATAAGTATGTTACATCACATGAACATATGCATTATGACATCAGAGGAGAAATTCGCTGTTCAACCAGTACTTACATCTTAGAATCACTAGTGAACACCCGCCCTCCGTTTTTCCCGCGTCCATTTTCTGACGGCTTGGTTTCATTAATGGGAGTTTCCTGTCACAGTGACAGATTTCCTACCATAAATGAGAAACCAATACAACTCAAAGTTATAAAAACTTAAATATACACGAAGGGTAGGGGTTTACCACCCACCCCCTCTCCAAAGAAGGGCAACGCTTTCATGTTGGGTATCTCGTACCATGGAGTCTCTCAAATTTCTCTCATAGGACATGAAGGAACAACAAGTCACCGCCAGTCTATGGAGAAAAAATGTAAGTACAGTCATTACGTCATCACATTTAAATACTTCATCGTAGTCGGCAACGAACACTTCGTAATATGGAAGAGTTATTCCACACTCAACTCAGTATTGCGCCCGGCCCGTTTCAACTCATTTTTCGGTATTGTCCATAGACAGTCGTCAATGCGCCCTCAAGTAACTGTATTTGGACGGTCATAAGTGCGCCCTCAATTAGCTGGTACAGTTATGAGAAATCAACGATAAATAACGATATATATGAAGCATAGGATCTGATCTAGCTGTCTGTGTTGAAATAATCGTTCATATTATTGGCTTGTTCTTGATTTAATCGTCAAAATGACTAATGTAACTTTACATTTGAGCTTGCATTTGTTAAAGGGACAAAGTCGGCCATATTTCATGAATTATTGGCTTGTTCTTGATTTAATCGTCAAAATGACTAATGTAACTTTACATTTGAGCTTGCATTTGTTAAAGGGACAAAGTCGCCCATTTTTCATGAATTTTGTTTGATACGAGATACTACTTATATTGTTTCACATGTTATTATTATTATATTATTACACTTTATTTAAAGAGGGTAATCTGATTACAGTAAAGTAATTGTAATTTCCATCAGAGCCCTCATGAAAAGAAGGCAAAATAAACGTATGGAATAGACGAATAGAAGATGTCGAAGACAAAGGAAAAATAGGCTAGTCTAAGTCAGAGCCTTCATTACAATTTTCATGAAAAGATAACAATGCAGTTTTGATTTAAACGTCGACAAGGCTTCACAGTCACGGATAGTTCGGGGAATGGAATTCCAGATTTTAGTAGCTCGATATACAAATGATCTTTGACCCATGCTTGTCCTAAACATTGGTGGGTAAAGGTTACCATTACTAGAACTACGAGTATTTAAACGATCCATTTCTGAGAGAGGTTGGAATAGATCACTAATATAGCTTGGTGCGAGACCATTTAAAGCTTTGAAAGTCATAACAGCAGTAAAATATTCAATACGTAAATCTATGGGCAACCAGTGCAAACTAACAAAAACTGTTCGAGAAGGAAAAGTCGTGTCAACTCCGAGAATTACCTTACCAGCCCTTTTCTGGAGTTTGTACAATCTTTGGAGATTGGTCTTAGACGTACTAGCCCAAACAATACAACAATAGTCAATTACAGACAAGAACAAAGCGTTATAAACTAGCAAAAGAACACTCCTTTGAGAATAGGGGCGTAGTCGTCTTATAACACCAATTCTTGCAGACAAAGTCTTGCACAAATTATCTATGTGGTCATCCCAGCATAAAATGTTGTCTAATTGAACACCAAGTAGTTTGTGAACAGCAACACTGTCAATGAGAGTATCATTGATCTGAATGTGAAATGAAATATCAGAGTCGGCTAAGTGATAAATTTTGGGGCGAGACGCAACAATCATATATTTGTTTTAGTGGTGTTAATTGCCATGCTATTGTTATGAACCCAGTTTGAGATTGGCACGAGATCTCCATTCAGTCTCCCCTCGACTTGTCAATGTCAATTCCAGAAACACACAAAGTTTGGTCATCGGCAAACATATCTAAGCTTCCCATGATGAGGCAGAGGGGAAGATCATTAATGAAGATCAAAAACAGAAGTGGACCCAAAATGGACCCCTGAGGTACACCACACGTAATCGACAAATTAAATGAAACCATCGCGAAATGAATTAATGGTCATGACCATCAATTCATTTTCGCAATGGTTACGTTTGTCGTCTCTAAAACCGGGGTCGAATATATTTATGGTCACCCATTCATTCAGTATCTTTCATCATGTCAAACAATATAAGTAGCATCTCGTATCAAACAAAATTCATGAAAAATGGCCGACTTTGTCCCTTTATAGACGTGTTCTCATATATACCTTGTTTCACATAATCTCAATCAATTATCTCTTTGTTCAGACTTGGAATGACGAATTTCTGAATTGGAACACGTCCGAATACGATGGCATTGAATATACCTACATTCCAGTGTCGAATATATGGAAGCCAGATATCGTTCTGTACAACAAGTAAGATTATCAATTATTCCATGACTGTCGTGCTCTTTTGTGCGGCAAGAAAATGCCGTTGATATCGCCATTTTCCCGAAACGTTTACAAAAGAGAAGTCTTTTTGAGAAACTTGTATTAAAAATGATCTCAACACGCTTGATTAGTATATAGAATGACAAGATCGTTTCTTTCTTTTCAAAATGAACCTGCGAAAAAATGCTCACCCACAATGTTCATTGATTCGTTTGATAGTTATATCATACTGCATCTCACTTCCTTGGCAATCGATTTACTTTTCGTGTCATGCATTAAAGGTCATAAGGAAAGGAACATGTCACATTTTTTTGAGCAATATGATTCATTTATTACATAATACGATGAGATGCACATGTATTTCTGTTATATAGTTGAAACAGCAAGTCTTAGAAGGGAACACCAATACTCATCCAAATATTTCGCTTCCAATTACTGTCAGGCTTCGATATGAGTCTACACAAGTGGCAGAACAGGAAAGCATTGTAAAAATTTGAGCATCCAGAAAAATGATTCCTAATCTATGTAGCAGACTCGGTTGAGAGAGAGAGAGAGAGGCAGACAGACAGACAGACACTGAGGCAGACAGACAGACGAAGAACGTAGCATAATTTATTTGTATCATAACCCTTTTGCTTGTACATTTGTTGCAGATCATTGTCATGTTCTACTTGTTGTTAAGCGGGTATCTAATCTTGACATAAAACTTCTTTTATGTCTTTTCAGTATAAAGGGGTATCAGGTCGATGACGTGTACGCCGTGGTCTTTTCAAATGGCTCTGTCACATACAGGCTCAATGACGTCACAAGGACCAGTTGTGCATTGAATCTTCTCTATTTTCCCTTCGACCGTCAGCATTGTAAGTTGAACTTTGGCTCATGGGCGCATAATATTGAACATATAAACGTCCTACCCGGATTCAAAGCCAACGATACGTCTTCTTACGTGAAAAATGGCGAGTGGGTGCTGATAAGCTTGATTGTAGAGTACCGACTGGAGTATTATCAACGACTTGACGAGCCGTTCAGTATCTTGACCTTCACGATGACCTTACAGCGAATTCCGCAATACTACACATTTAATCTGTTAATCCCAAGCCTCATACTTTCCATGCTGATATTGCTGGCGTTTTGTCTGCCGCCTGAATCGGGAGAGAAAATTGCACTTTCCATCACCAATCTCCTCGCACTGGTTGTCTTCCAACAACTCGTTATGCAAATGATGCCACCGTCATCCGACACAACCCCGTATTTAGGTAAAATAATCAGTCAGTTTATTTATTTATTTATTTATTTATTTATTTATTTATTTATTTATTTATTTATAAAGACATGGATTGGTACTCCTCATTTATGCGTCAAATTATTTCCTGAAAGAAAACACGTCACATAGTTCTGTCTATCAGGGGAGTTGTGTTAATATTAGCCAATGGAGAACTCACATTTTAGGTATTCAAAACATTTTCATGTACGTCAATTTGAGTAAGTGCATTGAACTCATACCGAACAACTGACACACCGTGAACTTTCTATTTTCTACAGCGTACTACTTTCTGGCGATGATCGCAATTACGGCCGTCTCATGTGCCATGACTGTTTGGGTATTGTCACTGGCTCATCACAATATCAATCCGCGGCCAGTTCCCCGATGGGCTCGGCGACTTGTCTTCGGTTGTCTACAGACCTGCCTCTGTATGGGAAAGAGTACTTGTCGAAAACGCTGCCGTGAGGACCGCAAGGACAACGTTGACGGAAGTGAGCGACGCCACTCGGTGGAATTGGAAGAAGTGATCCAGCCTGAAGAATCTAACTCGGCATGTGAAACTGAGAGACATACAGCGGACAACGGGGTTCAGCGACCGATTTACAGCCGTCAAAACTTCTCCATGCGCACTGCGAGAAACATTGAAAGTATACTCGACTACGCAAAGTACTTCTCATCAAGATGCCAAGAGAAAGATGCTTTGGATGCTATTATTTTGGAATGGAAACAGCTGTCTCGTATTGTTGATAGGCTCCTGTTTTTCATATTCAGCTTATTAATCTTAACTATTGTCATATTGATTTCCCTTATCGAAGTCGGATCTGAAAACATATAATATATGTCCTAAACATGAATTTAGATGCACAGCTAAATGCTCTGATAATAGCGCTCATGTTTTGCGGATCACAAAAAATATATCCTACTAGATTTTTGCCTCATATATGCGCACATTCCAACTTTTCCTCACACAGAAACTAGCTTGGGTCAAGTACACTTGCCGCCTATCTTTTTCAGATGTTTTAGTTCTGATAACCCGACATACCATAGTTAAAATCTCCGATGCTAAACTTCTTTCTACGCTAGCGGAATAATCCCATGAGATTTGTTGAAAAATAGTCGAAAATCAAGCGTGGTTTTAATCATAGCAACCTTATCTATCACATGCGTGTTTCTCCGTAACATCCAAAGAATGTAACCAACATCAACACAACATTAGATCGAGAACGAGGATGACGTATTGGAGGTTACCACTCAGATTTAAGTTTTAGGAAAAGCAAAATTTCGTTGCGATGTTGTGGATCACCCAGGGGCCCCTGATTCAGTTTGACCAACATTTTATTTTATCTTTTATTTTATTATATTAAAACTCATTTATGTTTTACATCGACTTATCCAAACAAAAGACAATGAGAAAACTGGCAAATCTAGCAAATGACATAAGGAGTATATCGTGTTCAAAAATTCTTCATCTTTCAAGGTTATTACATATTCCCTTATCTATTTTGTATCTTAAGGAAAACTCATATTTTAACAGTGCAATCACAAGCACTTTTGTATCACCAAGCCAGTGATTCCGAATGCGCCATTTGTCAATAAAAAACCAATAAATTTACAATGCTTTCCTCATTTTTTTGAGAATACTTCGTTTGCAAACAGTTGAAAATGATATGACAATCAAGTAAAAAAAAATATCTACAAAATAATTGTCTTATTATTTTCTTGCTTTTATTTGGACTTAGCTAATAAGCTATGTATGTATTCATGTTCAAGAGAACCAGATATAATATTACAAATTTACAAAGTTTAGCGAATCACTTTTTTTTCAAATAAAACAAATACTCATTACATGGTACCAATCTCCCTGATAGCTTCCATTGGGATTCCTTTAATTTATTTTCTGTCATGGTTGTGTAAATATTCTTCCAGATCATTTCACCATCTTGTCTGGACTGGTTGGTTACTTCAAGGAAAAGGTACCATTTTCCAAGATTACCAACACCTACACAGTTCTGTAACATATTCGAATAAAGGACATAACAACTAAGTATGTATGTATGTATGTATGTATGTATGTATGTATGTATGTATGTATGTATGTATGTATGTATGTATGTATGTATGTATGTATGTATGTATGTATGTATGTGTGTATGTATGTATGTATGTATGTATGTATGTATGTGTGTATATATGTATATATATATATATATATATATATATATATATATATATATATATATATATATATATATATCTGCATGAGTTTACGGGGTATAAACTTCAGTCTTCAATTCATCGTAAAAAGTAAAAAGATAAACTTGATTATTTCATATCATCAGTCACACAGTGGTGTGTAACACTAAACTGAAGGTTATAAAAGTGGCGTACAAAAGTTTGTTTGTGCTGAAACAGGGAAAAATGCTGATTTCATAGTAAAAAATACACAATACAACAGCAACGGTACAAACGTTAAACACCACATGATTCGCCTTTGGTGCATACATAAAATATACCGATTTAGATAAAAGCGTCCATTGAAGTAAAGTAAGATTAGGAACGCAAAACGTTTTAAGATCATATTCCGTATTTAGCAGAAATGCATAATTTGTTTGTTTTAATCCGACAGGATCAGCGTGGAAACTTAGCCAGAGTACGAGCCACTCAGAGTGGATACCCAGTGCGTGTCCTCAGTGTGCCGTGGATAATATGAAAGACAAAGAATGTTTGTTAATTTGTATGAAACAGTTCAAATATTGACACTTCCAGGGTGAATCGCCTTTTATTTTTAACCTCAATTGTGAACAAAGACCCGTTAGCTTTAAGCCTTATCCATCTAGCCTATCTTTATCCCATCTGCTGATTCATTAAAAAGTGGCATTGAGCCAAATCCTGTGTGTGTTTTCACCCAGTTGGTATGGTATGTCAAAGCACGTTTAATTAGTGAATCATTATTACGGTATCTATCTTTTCAGGGGCCTTCAAATATTCAAGTATTTGTTGAAATTCAACTTTTGGAACATGCCATGCCTCGCTGGTTTGAACGTTCTTGAACAGATGGCGATAATTATTAACTTGGCTGGGTTATAGTAAATGTAATTACAATGTTCACCTACAACTAATTATGCATAAAATCGAGAAAAACAAGATTTTGGTAAACATTTGCACACGACCACGTCAAATATGATCACTACATCTTTAAAATAGTTATTATCACATATTTAAAACAATATATATCATATGTAATATATAATTATTATATATGATACACATTAGACAGATAATTGCAGGCATCTCAAGAAAGTTGATTTTGAAGAGTCCCACGTGCAATGTCACAGCTGTCTTACACTATAAAACGTTATCATTAAGGCAGGATGCGCCTCGAGGACAGCTTTTTGATTATCGAGGTTTTTATAATATTTTTTATAATATTTTGTGTTCTACATACTCCTTGTGTATCTATCTTTTATACTTTTGTTGACTTATTTGGAAGTATGTGGAGCAAATGAAGTTTTCACTTTACCCTTAGAGTGAACATGGCGAATAGCGGCCATTTTGAATTTCAAATATCGGTAAGTGTTGGGGCTGTGTTTCTCTAATATCAAAATTTGCACCGTGACCCCGGATTTTGAGTTCCTCATGATGAAAAGAGTTTCCTTGGAGAAACTTTGAACAAATTATAAAATTTTCAGTTCAGGACGTGAACTACCTATAAGTCACAACTACTGGTGATTTGGTTGGAAAATTACATTTAATTTCATCGGTTTGTTGCATGCTTAGTTGTAATTAAATAATTCGTACAACCGATCGTAATACTTCACATTATTTCACATCGATGCAAGACAGTCACAAAGTGTTGACAGTTTGCCGTCCGCTAGTTTTCTTTTAATCGTTGTCCGAAGTTCAGGGCCACCGTTGAACCGAAGCGTCGTCAGTTTCCATTTCTTAAGTTATAACATATCCCTGCCGTGTGTCCTGAATCTGAACTTGTAAAATTTCTTTGTAGTATAACAACTCCGAAAACAATTTTATAATGCCAAGATTTGCCCCAAATAACTCCTGGACCATAAACAAATGGTTTCGGAACTCCTACACACACTGTAGAACTAACTAAATACATTGCTTCGTGAGGCGTGACCCTACAATTACATGGCAACACTTCCCATAAGTATGCTCAATAACTCATCGCTGATGCATGCGTGTACACACCATGCCTATTCAACTGCTAATGAAAATTGTCGACTACCATCTTATGTACATAGAGGTATGAGATCTTTTTGCCGGCGACCGAGCCATACATTTCATGAAGTCCTACGCGCACCGGATACATATTATAAACGATAATATAATACCTCTGTTGTGTATTATATTACGACGGGCCAAGCAGAGCTGTACAGCGCCCTCTGTTGGGAATAATGAACACACTTAGAATTATAGCAAAGAAACACAGACACATATTCAAGAAGTTCCATTTGATCAAGTCCCTCTGAGAACACGGGTGCTATCAATAAGAACATGTAATTATATTAAATGCACCACCTGTGCTGAGAAGAAACTAGTCGATGAAAAATTCTTACGTTTATGGTAAAATGCCAACAGTCTTTAGTATCATAATTATGGAAAAGGAAATTGTGTAGATCACAAAAGTCCACATCAAAGCTCTGTCGATTACTTTCGACATGTCCTGCCATTCCCAGGCATTTCTGTACTTCCGATCTTTGCTTCTCATTCTGGCGGCAAGGAACTGTACAGATTGTAGAATTTTGTCAAGCTGTTCGTCTTTGCTTCGATACTGTTGCATGGGTCTTGCCTCTGTGAGCCTACTCTCCTGTCTCTCTCTCACTGTTGTCCAGTTCTCCAGGACCAAGCCGTTACCGTTGTCCACGACACGGCCGTGAGTCTCCTCTTCCTCCGTGCGTTTCAATGCCATATTGATGAAGTTTATCTTGTTTGTGTCCAGGTTTTCATCGACACTGAATTCCCTTAGCTCGTCTGCACCTTGGTGCGCCTGCAATCCGTGGGTTTTCCGTTTATTACCGAGGCACACAGCTGGCGCCAAAAATCCGAAGATGAATTGCCGCATACATTGCGGTATTTCCCGCGCTTCTCGATGGAAAATGTTCAGCACAAAAACAGTTGAAAACACCGACAGCGCCACCATGACAATCATCCCCATAAAATATTGACCTGGTAAAATAAAAATGGCCGCTGATTAGAGGACGCTTATTTGAATCCAATTATAACACTTAATGAGGTGCACGCTCTTAAAGCTCACAATAGCTTGTTTAATCATGATATTATCTGCACTGCCAGCCGAATCAACGCCACACTTGTTAAGACTTGTGTAAACGTGACCTACATGACCTAGTTAAAACGTTCATTAAAGGGATTATTGTTTTGTAATTGGGGTTTTCTTCCATTAAAAAGTTAAATTTTAATATCGTTAGGCTTTATTCGTCAACGTAAAGAATTACTGTTGCTCATATATTATCAAGGATCTCAACGTTAAGTTTTATTATCAATGTAGGTAGGGTTCACATTCAAGTATTCTTAGTTTCCGACAAAATTTAAACATCATGTAAATACGTCGTTTCAGCTGTATGATTTGTTTATACTCTGATGTATCTTCACAATTTTTGAATTGCCCTCCATTTCTCTCTATTAATTGCTCCGTCTGCAATTGCCTAGTAATGTTCAAATCGAAAGTCACGCAAGACGACACATGCATTGACATTCCTCTGAAAGAAAGGGACACACGTTTTAAAGTTCATTCTCACAGCTACAGCAGAAATACCACAAAAAGAGCCAAGACGCATGCGTCAGCTGGAATGTGCACACTTTGATCAAAACACCTGACAGCGTTCCTGTTTTATTGACAGGGAGATATGCATTAACTCTTCCTTTATCTTGTTTGCTATCTTAAGTCTTCCAATTGTTTTCTGTCAATTTCTGAACATGCATATTTATGAGTCGTTGGGAATTTGGGTAGGTGTTCGTTGGTTTCTTTCTGAGAAACTGACATTTAGGGACGATATATTGATTGGTTGTTTCCACTTGAACTCTAATCAGGACTAATTCACTTTTGTCAACAGTACGATGCCAACTATGTATGTACGGGCTAAGTTGACGAGCTGAAATGATACTGTGTTTGTCAACATACTTGAGGGATAGAACAAGAAATTGTAGTTGACATTAAAAACCGCAAGGTAATGAAAAAGATCTAAAGTTACAGCCACTGTCCCTTTAAAGCGATCATGAAAGTGGACCCTAAAAAGTTGCTTCAAACGCTGAAAGGGGCAGTTCTCAATCCATGGTTTCCCGATTAGTTCTTGTTGAAATTGAGTACTTACATGGTCTTAGCCATTTGCTTTCCATTGAAATGTATCAAGTTAGTCAATTTTCTTTTAGATAAAGCTGATAAATATATATATATATATATATATATATATATATATATATATATATATATATATATATATATATATATATATATAATAACACAAAATTACTTCAAGTACAAAGTAATGATATCTGTTACTTAAGTATCACGATCCTGCAATCATCAGACAGAAGGAGTAGTGAAAGGATTCTTAGCTCGACAGTCTTATATATGTATGATCAGGGCGTACCATTCTATTTGTAGGTGGTGTTAAAATTTGATAAATAATGTTTGTTTGGTGGCAACATTTTGAACCGGCTCGGAGTTTAGTTATTAACAGCGTACATATATATATATATATATATATATATATATTATATATATATATATATATATATATATATATATATATATATATATATATATATATAACAAAATCTTAGAATTTGGATGGTCTCAACAAAACACAACTTATGGTTCTTACAGTGACAAGCTTTCGCCTTGTTCACAAGGCATCGTCAGGTCCAACTGATGAACAGAATCCAGGGGTAAAGTACAGCCAACGGGAAAGTACAGGTGTGAAAAAAGGACAATAGGGTGTTAACGGAGTTCAATGTTATGAGCAGATGACAGGAACAATAGTAAAATGAGATTGAACTGGGATTGTTGGAACTCGAACGTGTCAATTACACGGTTAGAGGTGTTTCTGTGTTTAGTCCATCGGGGAACAAAGTACGTAGTTTCTTGATCCAAAACGTTTCTCTGGCATCTAAGTTGACCGGGTCTTTGTTGGTTATTTGTTCGATCGCTACAACTGTGAAGTTATCTTCTGAGTGTCCAGGACTATTATAATGAGGTGCAACTAGTGGACTTGTACTGTATTGCTGTCTTCTGATACAGCTACGATGACCACTGATACGCTGTTTGAGGATATTAGTTGTCTGTCCGTCGTACATTTGTTTACATTTGCTACAAATTATGCAATAAACTACCCATGATGACTTGCAGGTGAGATCGCCTCTGATGTTGAAGTGTTCTCCTGTAGAAGTGCTGGTGATGGTGTCCGTGGTCAACATGAATTTGCAATTGACACATCGCGTAGCGTTGCATGGATGGGACGTGTTTAATCGATGACTTACTTTCTGTTTGTTGTGTACAAGGATATCACGTAGGTTTCTACATCGTCTGTACGAAATCAATGGAATTGTAGGCATGGCGTCCTTCATAGTATCTGACTGCATGAGTATATGATGATGAGCGGAGACTATCTTTTTAACATCGGGACCTAATGGATTGTAATTGGTGACATATGTCAGTCTTGTTTCTGGTGATTTGGTTTTATACTGCAGTAAGTCTCTGCGATTAAGTTTGCGAACTTTGTTAATTATTGGGGCGATGTGCTTACTCTTGTATCCAGATTTAACGAGATTACTGGCGAATGTGTCAAGTCGATTTTCCATCCAATATCTAACGAACATATCCGGCGGATACGGATAGCTCCACTATACGGTACTGAGCGGAATATGTGGGGTGGGTGACTTGAGGTCGGGGAGATGTAGGATCCAGAATCTGTTGGTTTGGTGTGTAGGTCAGTTTCTAGTCTATCCCTGTGTCGTATGATGTTTACATCAAGGAATGTTCTGCTAGATTTGCTATATTCAACATCGAACTTGATTGTAGGATGGACACTGTTGATATGTTGATATGTTGTATATATAACATATATATATATATATATATATATATATATATATATATATATATATATATATATATATATATATATATATATGTATGTATGTAAGTATTATAAATTATGTATAGTATTATAATTATACATAACCATTAACCATTTTTACATGTGAATTTCGCCTTCGAGATATGAGTGACTGCATATATGTAATTTCACTACACTTTATAGTACGAAAAGTTTTAGCGAGCCATCATTATTTACGGCCTCGGGTCGGAGGAATTTCATCGGAAACTAAGAAATTTCCAGTAACCCCCCCCCCGCAAAACAAAATGAATTTGATTAACCCCCTCGCAAACACAGAAATTTTGACTAACCGCCACCTTAGAAAAGTTATATATCAATACACGTATTTGTATAATTTACAAAATACAGCAATAGCAAAGACCTTTCAAATCCTGGTGTACCCTGCTAGATTATCTTCGGTTATCTCATGACGATTGATAAAGATGAAACCAACAAAATGAAATTCAAAGTCGCAACTAAATGTAGATATAAAAGCTCACGCTATAACGCTATAATCCAACCGTACAGTGTTGTTTACTTTGAATAGGTATCATGACAGAGTTTTCACTTAGAATATCTCACAGGACATGCAGAATTTAAGGTACGGGGAGAACACGCGGGAGGCTGAGAGGGGTGTCCTCGTTCTTGCTTGGAAATTGAAAATTTTGAGAAATTGAGATGTGCAATAAATTGTATTTTTACTGAGTAAAATGTTAGAACACCCCAAGGGGGAGAACACGAGAGGTGGGTGTCCCTCCCCCACATCGAAAATTTTGAGAAATTGATGTGTGAAATGGTGCAATCTGACAAGTGTTTGAGTTCATTTTGCACCAAAATCGAGTAACCCCTTTCTTTCTCTTCACATTTTGAGCAACCCCCCTTGTAGCCTTAAATTTTTGAGTGACCCCCTCAGATTCTTCCAACCCCCTTGCCGCAAATAATAACGGCTCCCTTAAAGCGATACACGAAAGTCATCTTTATCGATTCAACATTTGATATTATACACAACCTACCTAAATAGGGAATATCTGACGTTGGGGGCATCGTTGCGTTCACAATCTGTTGAAATACAATTAGTGACAGCAAATTCGTCATCATAAGGGTGATCTTCTCGCCTGATTCTGCAGGTAAATAGAAGCCGACCAGGGTCAACATGGCGATAAAAATATTCGGTAGGATGATGTTGATGATGTAAAATAATGGACGACGCTTCATAACTACTGTGTAAGTCAAATCTGGGTAAGGCTCCTGGCAGCATTTGTAGTAGATGACGTTCCGTTTGGCTTTAGCGCTCAGTAAGTCCCATTCTCCATTCGACATGAAGTTTGACAGATCAGCTTCTCCGAAGTCGCTTGCGAGGTCGATGCCGTAGCCGTCGTAGCTCCAAGAACCAAACTTCATTTTACACTTTTGGGTGTCAAACGGGAAGTTGAGAACGTCGATGCGACAGGAGGCCTTGAATATAGCCGGGGCGTTCCACGTGATGCTACCGTTACTTGATATAATGGCGTTGGTGTCGTCAACTCGCGCGAATTCTTCATCGACACTGTCGATAACAAAAGAGAGACGACACTTTATTCGACGATATCTCAATACAAGTGAATCGAATTCATAGTGCAATCAGTCATTTCTGTTCATTAAGAAAAGAACTACTTTTCATTTTTGCCCGACTGAATCGGGTCCTGCGCATTACTGTGGGGTTAGTTTTAATTAGCAAAGACAGTAGAAGGGCTACTGTCTATCATGGTTTTAAGGTAGAACGTGCCGGGGACAGACATTCAGACTCTCAAACTTTTACAATTCTTTTCTGATATACCACTTGTTGGGGTTCATTTTAAAGTTCTCGGTGTAAGGAAACTTTTCATGGGCTTGATTTTTCGAAATTCGAAATTTTATTAAGGAAAGTTTGAGCAAAAATTTTGTCTTTCATTTTCGAGGCGCATAATACCTTAAACTTAATGTTTGAATTTTCGACGAAGGGCTCACATTCGTTTGTATACTACTAGATGGCATGAGTGAGTTTGAGACCGGAGGTAAACCGTTCGATACGAGGAAAATGGTTTCCCTGCGTCCTCTTGCTACATACCTAATCTCTAAACCTAACCCTAACGGCTACTGTCGTTTGTCAAGAAACTTAAGTCAATATTCGACAACATTATGCACATAAATCTTCAGATACAGTAGTTTCCCACTAGACTACCATGTAATGTGAATTTATATTTTAGGGTGAAATTCTCATATCATAGTCTTACGGAGGTCATCCACTGTGATGTCATATTTAGCATAATATTTAGACTTGTTACTTTTTGCGGGTGGCCGATAAGTCATAAAATCTATAAAAATGCCATAAAATGGAAATTCAATTGACGTAAGACTGTAAGAGAGTCTGACCATGCATGATATCCACATGTACAGTGGATGATGTGACGAGTTTGCATATCATTAGTATGTAAATGACGATTGTACAGATTGAATTGTATGTAAAAGGTTCTTTACGAACACCAGCACAGAAGAAGGGACAAACATTTGAGAGAAGGAACTATCTGGCAATATGTAGCATCCATATATAAGAAATAAACGGTGTTATCTTTGGATACTTGAAATCTCTGCGCTGTTTCTGTATCCCGACGTCCTCTCACATGGCGATTCCCCGACGGAAGATAATTGTCGATGGTCATAATATTTGTTGTTATCACATTTGCAATTTTAGCCAACTAATTTTAATTGTCCAACATCCCATATATATGCATAGTTTCATAAAGGAACAAATGTTCATAGTTTTGTCATAGACTGCCATCGATAGTGAATCAGCAATTTTGGTGAAATTCAAAAATCACATTTCTTGTAACCACCATATTTAATTCACTGTCAGTTATATCAATAGCAAAACATAAATTTACAGATATTTTTGTGTGGTAAAATTGGTGATACTGATAAACTCGTACATACTGTGATCGGATATTTTTTCAGTGAAATTTTATCATCAAAGTTGTTGTACATGTATGCATCTATATATATATATATATATATATATATATATATATATATATATATATATATATATATATATATATATATATATATATATATCTCGAAGTATACAGATGTCCTCGTAGGAAATTACAGTGCTCGATGTGGAAAGCAGAGCATTATGAATAATAAAACAATTAACAAAATGTCGCCACCGAACCAAATATTATTTATCAAACTTTAATAGCACCTACAAATAAAATGGTACGTCCCAAATATATAAATGAGAGTGTGGAGCTAAGAATCCTTGCACTTTTGTCTCAAGATTGCAGAATGCATTACAATTTTTTGAATTCTTTAATCTGGAAGCTGTCATTTGAACCATATTGGCCAAATCTTGCATTCTTTTAGTTGCCCTCCCAATATGCATTGCCAATTTCATGACCCTTCAAAAATGCTCGCTTGCGCTGAAATTATGACTCATCCCCAGAAAGTACCCATCCCTGTAATGTCTGTCCGGCCCCTTTTTCAGTCTGATTGTTCAGACCAGTTCAGGATAACTCATATGGTTGGAATGAAATACCGACACTATCAGATCGAAACTATTCATCTATCTATAGATCATTGATCCTTACTTGTTGTACAAACGCATATCCGGTCGCCAAACACTGGTTGATGGAAGTCGAATGGTGGCGGTATCGTCGTATTCAGAAGCGTTCCACACAAGGAATTCATCTTGCCATTTCTAAAAAAACATGAAATGGCAGTTAATGGACTGACAGACGATTTCATGACATATAGAATTTTACTTAACTCTGAACACAAGTAAAACTTAAGTTCGAGTTCATCGTGTAGTCGCTTTTGTTTACCCGTGCTCACTTCTAGGTTCTTGTAGGAAGATGGTGCGGTTGAAAAAATAGTGTTGGTCTCTTTTTTTGAATCAGAGCTCATCAGCACTCATGGCTTAAAAAGATAGACTAGCTTTGGAATATGTCTTTAGAGAACAACATTAGCTTCATTCAAAAGTCAGATCAGAACATGAGGTAAATGGGCTGCAATCTGTTGGGTTATGTAACCAACCTCAAGTGCATCAATCTTGAATTTTGCAGAGTCATCACGGGGGCCACAATAGCTCACTATTTCGATGGACTTGTCCACCCATGTTCAATTTAGCCCACAAAAAGTTTTTCTGTTGCTTTTATATGAGCGTTGTTTAGTTCGACTAGGCAATTTTTCATGTTGTCATTCACTGTGCTCACTGCCAAGTGAGCACAGATCGATAGTTGCTATGGGCATGGTCCTTCTTGCTAAGAAGAGATCATGCATACATATTTAGGGCAAATTTTAGTCCGATAATGACCTGTTTCCTAAAGACCCTAACTGTCTAGCCCTTCTAGGTAGCTCACAGTTGGCTATATTAATACCAGTGAGATGCATGAAAATGTGCTATGGCTGCTGAACTGAATGACGAATGTTTTTTTTTTCCTTCGCAAACTGAGAAAGAAAATTCATTCTATTCCTTCGTGGCAATTTACTGGGTAGTCCATTGGTTCTCTAGGTAGAAAAAGATCTTAAATGTTTTCAGGGATATGCCTATTAAATCGGATTTCATAAAATACAATATTGCTGTTAAATGCAGTCTTGAATTTTCTCCTTGTTCACAAACTTTAAGGAAGTTAATCTGCAGATGCTATATGCAAAATTTGAAGTTGATTTACTCTTCTATTGTGGCCAAGAAGACGTTTTTAACTTCTGAAAACAATTCAAGACAAGGGGCAAGTTATATTACCAATAACCTTGGTCAAGTTCACGACTTCCCATGTTTATGGATGATCATGGCAAGTTTGAGGAGTTCATGTGCTACGGTTTTCTCAATGTAGTTTGGCAAAGAATTTAAGGAAAAGCAATCTGAATAAAAACAAACAGGGACCCAAGTCTGGGGGCTTTGGTACCTGCATATTTATCACAGAATGGCATCCCAGCAGAGCGCCAGCCTCTGTATACGCTCACAATTTGTGTTATCGTACAAGGCTTTGGCCTTTACACAAATGAAATATTGAAAATGCAAGCGACCTTGACGAGACCCGACAAAAGACAATAAGTGGCAATGCATAATTTAAAACCTTCAGGATAATGATAGGTCGTCTGAATTAATTATTCAGATTGGAATAAGTGAAATTAAATTTAATAGCTGTGCCTGAGGTCAAAGGTCATCACTTTGTCGGTTACTGGCTCATATTAAATGAAACTCCGACCTCTATTTTTTAGGCAAGGAGGTTTGCACTAAATTTATAAGGCGAAGAAGTCAATTGCATGAAAACCCAAAAAGATGTTTTATGCCACCAAATGCAAAAGCTGTACCTATTGCAGTTGTCGAGAATTGGAAGCCAACTGAAAATTTTGGAAGAAAAGCCATTCACCTTGGAAATCAATAATAATAAGGGCTTAGCGTGCAATCTTTGGTACATAGTGAAACAAACTACCCAATATTAACAGATACTTGAAATTCAAAATGACCTTGACCCACTTACTTTCGAGTGTCATAAGGCACATCTTTGAGGCTTTCACTTTCATGTACACCTCGTTAGATATGTGCACACGTAATTTTAGGCTGACAAATCGGGTGCATGTTTTGATAAATATGGATCAGTATAGGACTGTGGAAACTTTGGGTGATAATTTAAGTCTTTCAATTTTGAGGCGTGAACTACATGTACCTCAACATAATAATCCAGAAACTAACTAGGGAGTACTAACATTAAACAAATTGATAAAAATAAACCAAGCAAATCACATGGTAGGATTCACTTTCATATTATCTGATACCAATTACAAAGGACAAACCCCTTAATAGAATCGTATTATTTTGAATGCTCATGGGATCGAAATCGTTATTAGCGACAAAACGACAATGTTAACGCGTGCTGAAGCTATGCGCTGACCTGGTGTTATATCTGAAGAACCATGGCAACACATAACGAGATGAAATTTCATAGAGCCAAATTTAGTTTTTATTTCATTTTATTCTTATGCATTTAGTTTATTGATCGGCAAAGTTACTCGAATAATCATTTGCATCAGGATCGTACAAACACGATTGGAAAAAATTTGGGGTAATGGTTCTTGATATTTTCAAATTTCTCAAAAGTGCTGAATGTTTACTCATAAAATTACTCATAACCAGATATGAACTGAATGTGCTCACGTGTTTTACAACAGATTCATTAATAGTAGTACGCTTCACAGAATGTTGGATATCCAGTACACAGACTAGAAAATTTTAGCATTTACTCAACAGAATAACTTGACCTACTAATGTGACCCCTGAATGGAAGGAATGACTTTGAGTTTGACAAAATTACAAACTTAGTTATCAAGCATTGAAATTGACTGCTGATGACTCGACATGTATTGACATTTATCAGACACTACTAGACGCATGAAATAATACACTATGACATGAATTACTGCATACTTTTGACTGTTATGAAGTTGTGTAAAACAATTGTACCTTTGACCTGTCTCATTTTAAAGTGACAAAACAAAGAGCAAGGAGATGTTATGCAACATTTGCAGACCTCAGGATAATCACTAACCAAAGCACAAGAACAAAGACAGTCATTGTATATTCTGACAGAAGTTCAATTGAGCACACGACGCGGAGTGGCAGACAGACTACTGATAGTTAAGACTAGACTTGTATACGGTCTACTGCCAGAGTAACTTTCTCTGACGAAGATTGATTGTATTATGTTTTTCAATATTCCTGTCAATAAACCCAATTCATATCAATATAATCGACATCCGTGTGAGGCGTGTAATAAGAACAATAAGATATATGTTATATCATTATATGCAGCAGGTTTCGTCAACTTTCGCACAGTGCTCTCAGAGTTAATCACTAATTACAAAATTTTACTTTTTATGTAAATGAGCTAATTATTAACTTGACACACCCAATGCTTCTCAGTACAATTAAATATTTACCAGGTCAATATCTGTATCAAGTTTCAACAAACGTCATGCTGTAATTTTGGAGTAATATCACTAATTACAAAGTTCATTAAATATGCAAATGAACCCATACTTAACTCCACATAACTAAATGCTATACACCACAATTAGATAACTGTCAGATGAGTATCTGCAGCAGATTTCATCAAATGTGGTGCAGTTATATCGGAGTTATATGACTAATTATAAAACTTCATAAAATATGCAAATGAGCTATTTATTAACTTGACACTGCACAATGCTTCTTAGTATAATTAGATATATATCAGATCAATATTTTTTGCACGTATCATCAAGTTTGGTGCAGGAATTTCAGAGTTATGTCACTAATAACAAAAGTTCATTAAATATGCAAATGAGCAGATAATTGACATGACACTCACAGTATCATCATAATATTATGTTATGAGATTGTCATCTGTGAAAAGTTTCATGAAATTTTGTGCAATATTTCTTGATATATGTCCACACACTGTCATTACCATCTCCATAGGGAAACCTTTGTACGGAAAAAATGATATTGCATAACTTCATTAATATGCAAGCCACACTAACCAAAATCTAATCACTTCTTGCAAGTAGCATATGGTACCCGTGTACCAAATCTGACTTGAAGTTTTTGAGTTATCGTGTAAACAGACAGACAGACAGACACACACACACACACACACACACGGACAGGCAGACAAACATCGCTATGACATTAGCCCACGTGTAAACACGTCAGCTAAAAACAAATGTGTAGCTTGAAAAGAAAAACAGATGAGATTTGCAGATTAAATCGACATTACTTCACCATCCAATTATCCCAAATTAGTTCCAATCGTGTTTACAGGACAATACATGGGCAAAATATAATACCGCGCTATACTATACTCTTGATAGATAAGTGAATGCAATCTAGGTAAAAGATCTACTAGCATGTTTAATTTCTTACACAAAGTTTCATTATGGAAATCCCGAGAGGTTTCAATAAGAGCCATTCTTCAACTTTTCTTTCATAATAAACCTCGCGAAACCAACATATCAGCTCTATGAACCAATAATAAGATTCCAGTCTTATTAGTGTGACACAGTGTCTAAGGAATGTAATTAAAAGTCAATTTGTTTTCTTGAATGTATGCGATTTCAAGTTATCCATATTGAGATGAAGGTGGGCGATATTCTTGACCACTACAATCCATCCATTCGTTTGCAAATTGAGGTAAATAACGATTCCCATAATACTTACAGGGAGGAGTCGCTATCTGTTTAAATTATTTCGGTTAATTTTTTGCTCCATGTGAGAAACTATTCATGCTTTTCTCCTCATTGAAACAAGAAACATGTTGGTCCTCAGGTCTCGACCTGCTTGTAGACCGGACAATAAATACTTCATAGTTTGTGGAACATGGCAGGGATTTTGTCAACAACTTGTTTAAATGGTATATGTATCGCACAAAGCGTGAGTAGAGCTCCGATGATTGATCCAGTAAGCAGAACACCGTAAATAAATTTTCATTTGCAACACAGGTAACTGAAATAATTGGGAAACATGGCGACTTTATCATTTTAATTGAAACACGAGAAACAATAATCCTTATCATTTTTTGGTTAAATGCATAATTGGGAGTTGGATCTTCACAATTTTCAACTTTCTCAGAAATGTTAGGTGCCATATAGCTTAATGTTGCAATGTTACAAATTACTCATAAAAACAAGTGTGTAACTTTAAAAGAAAGCAGATAAGCTTACATTTGCAGATTAAGCAGACATTACTTCACTATCCAATTATCCCAAATTAGTTCCAATCGTGTCCAATGAAAACTGTCTCAGAAAGTATTTCGGCAATTTGCGATATAATATCGCACCTAAGATATTTCCTATGCATGTATGATATATGCATATATGATATAATATTCCAAGCATATGATGTACACAAAGGTTATATACAAATTCATTCGTTTCCATTGCTCCTACCAAACAGTGACGTTGCGCATTTACAAGTTGTGTGAATGACACCATTTGTATATTGCTCCCCGCACAAACATTTCATCCAAAAAATAAGTGAAATCAGTGATATTTGAGCTTTCTTGAGATTTCTTAAACAGCTGCGGAAAGACCACTTGGAAAATATCAACATCTAAACCAGCCTACAAGCAACAGCCTAAAGTTCGATGCTTATTTGATCTGAAACATCATGAGATAGGCAGGGAGCACAATGACGTGCTGCCGATACTTCCTTTCAATAAAGTTCAGGCAATATTAAACCATTTTAACAAGCTTTGACCTTTCATATCACGACAGGAGTCCTGAAACACCAAAGTTCATTATCTTTCGCAGTATCTTTAGGTAACAGCAGGGCACTGCACTAAGAGCAGTTTCCGTTGCATCTGTAGAAAGTTACACATTACCAAACACTCTAGTTCCCTATGCCAGTGTTTTTAAATCTCTCGTCGGACCTTACTGATATATTTTTAATGCAATTATCCTAAGGCTAATTTATCAGTCTATCCCTGTGATGTCGAGCCTTAATTGAGGTTTTACCCCCCCCCCCCCCCCACTTCCTCAGGCTGTATACATTTACCCAATAGAAAGAGGATAAGCTTACATTTATCGGCACGTCAGAAATCGGTAACAAATATTTTACTGAGTGGGAGAGCACTAAAATCTTTCACTTACCTGTCTCAACCACACATTTAAACTAAAATATTGGTTTAATTCGTCCTGCAAGAAACCCATATGCGGCGTATGTTAATTAACTATCTCTTAACGGGCCGAGCATGTGTACTGTCTTTTGAGCATGCACCAATGATCTAGAGGCTTAACATTTGGCAAGTTTTGAATAAGCAAAACGTGCAGAACAAAAAAATGTCAGAAAGAAAATAAATAAATAAAGTAGCGTGAAATACAAGGCTACTACAACTTTCAAGAAGTAATTTCATACATTTATACTTAAATCTGTACGTAAATTAAACATAAATCAAATAATTAAACATGAATAAAATATGATGTATGGATACATACATAGAGACACAAGATATATTTAGAGGTTATTACCCAAAATCGAGTGCTTCTCGGTGTGTTGTATCAGCATGTCCGAGGCTGCACAAATGGCACGAACATTGGGTAATAACCGATTTAATAACCGATTTATCATGTATTCATGCCCGGGGAATTTTCAAAATGATCGGAGGAGCCTTAACTTTTGAGGATTTACTTTTATTCCGCCTAGCGCAAAATTAATGGAATATTTGTATAAACAGGCTTCATAATATATCACGACTGATATTTTGCGGTGAACGTCACCAGGATGGAGAGATATGGGCATGAGTATATGATCAACATAGATAGATAGATAGATAGATAGATAGATAGATAGATAGATAGATGATAGATAGATAGATAGATAGATAGATAGATAGATAGATAGATAGATAGATAGATAGATAGATAGATAGATAGATAGATAGATAGATAGATAGATAGATAGATGCATGCATCCATGTATGCATGCATGCATGCATGCGCATGCATGCATGCATACACACACACACACACACACACACATACATACATAGATAGACACATCCATCCATCCATCCATCCATCCATCCGTCCCTCCCTCCCTCCCTCCCTCCCTCCCTCCCTCCCTCCCTCCCTCCCTCCCTCCCTCCCTCCCTCCATCCCTCCATCCCTCCCTCCCTCCCTCCCTCCCTCCCTCCACCCCTCCATCCCTCCCTCCCTCCCTCCCTCCATCCCTCCCTCCCTCCCCCCCTCCCTCCCTCCCTCCCTCCCTTCCTTCCTCCCTCCATCCATCCCTCCATCCATCCCTCTATCCATTCCTCCCTCCCTCCTCCCTCCCTCCATCCCTCCATCTGTCCCTCCCTCCCTCCCTCCCTCCCTCTCTCCCTCCACCCCTCCATCCCTCCTCCATCCCTCCATCCATCCATCCATCCATCCCTCTCTCCCTCCCTCCTCCCTCCCTCCCTCCCTCCCTCCATCCATCCCTCCATCCATCCCTCTATCCATCCCTCCCTCCCTCCCTCCCTCCCTCCCTCCCTCCCTCCATCCATCCATCCCTCCATCCATCCATCCATCCCTCCCCATCCATCCATCCATCCATCCATCCATCCATCCATCCATCCATCCATCCATCCATCCATCCATCCATCCATCCATCCATCCATCCATCCATACATACATACATACATACATACATACATACATACATACATACATACATACATACATACATACATACATACATACATACATACATACAATTTCTCTATGTCTTTCTCCATCAAAATCAATATCGTCCAAACACGATGCACGCATTCACTGTGATTGTACTCGACTGACCATTTCTAGTATCTGTGATATTGCGATACCGTGCGTCACAATCGTCACAGTAGATACGTTGTACACAGGGCGAATGTTTTTGCTGTAATTTGTCATGAGGTCACTGGCCAGCTTCCCTGTCACATGGAGTGGCCTTTCATAACCTGTTGAATAAATTGTACATTATTAATGTGACATTGAGAACAAATTTAAGTTGCTTGATTACAGTAGATTCGCATAATAAATAGAAATGGTGTTTTGCAGTAGAGGTGGGTCGGGGATGTTGACAAATTGGTAGTTTCGGTTGTGCACTTCTTGCTTGCCCAAAACTTTAAAAGGAATGAGTGGTTAAAAGTAAGCACAAGCGACTGAAATCCTTGAAACATCGACGCCTAATTTTCCTGTCTGTTTTTCTCTGGCACAATGATCAAGTGGATGTATTTAGTTGTTTATTTCGAAATCTGTTGTCAGTGGATTTCAAATCTCGGAAACCCGTGGGATATTGAGACAGAATGCGCTTTGGGGACAAAAATTTATCTGACTCTCAAATGTTTGAAATTCTATTTGGTCCACGACTTGTTTGGGTTCATTTGAAACTAATGGAGTAAGTAAAGTTTTCACCGGCTTGCTTTTGAGAAAGTAGACAATTTAATTTTCCCCATAGAGTTGACACAGAGATGGCGGCCATTTCGAATTTCAAGTGTCGGCAAATAATGTGTACTTTGTTTCTGTAGCACTGTAACATTTTGCACTGCGACACCTAATTTTTTATTCAGATTTCAAAACGGAATGATTTAAATTTTTCATCTGGAATGTTTGAGCAAAGGTTTGATGTCTCATTCAATTTCGAGGTGCGTACTAAATTAACAACTGAAGCGCGTGTGTTTTGTTAGTAGACTACGAGCATCGATCAGGCTTTGCAAACAATTCACAAAATGTAAACCTACCTGTCGCAAATATCGACAAGAACGACAGCAGAACTTCGAACTTGATTAACGTCGCGGCAGACTTCATTCTAAATCCAGATTTGGTGAAGTAATATTTGGTCAAACAACGTTGCTTCCGAATCGCAGAAAATGCTAGAATTCGTTCCCACTACAGGAATACATCGTTCCAAAATTGTCATTCCTAGATATAAAAAATGTATTAATCGGTTACCGACGTAATGTGATAATGAATGAGATAAAACTACAGTTTAATATCTATGTCGCCACTGATGTTACTGAAAACACTAATCGTGTCTCAGAATGAACAGAACTTAATGACTACCAAACAGAATAAAATTAACCACCAAGCTTGTTTATGAATAACTTAGCACTTTTAAATTCGTCAAAAATGATTGAAAATGATTGACAACAATGTACAAGTACGAAACATTATCTCGCATCAAATTAACATTTGCACACGTATTTCGAAATCTATATGTCTTCCATTTCCGGGAGCTGACTAGAGATTAAGTATCAGCCAAATCCGCAACATATAACCCAATACGTAACAATAAAAACCCAGCAAAAGATGTGCCACAACAAAATATGCTAACTAACCCATTTGCTTTGAAAAAGCCTTTTCTCGCAGAACATGTATCAATCTGACGTTTATTATTCCATGGTCTGGGATCTTTCCGATTAGTCGAAAGGTGAACCTTTCCCAAAAGAGCACATTTCATTCATTGTGATGGGACTTAGTCACCGATTTCGCGTTAAATATTGTGAAGTATCAAATGACGCGAACTAGTTGCTGAAAAGGCATTGACAGTGCAAACTTACAAGTGTTGGCACATATTGGTTAAATACTGAAATGCTTAATATGTAAAGGAAGTGTTGCATTCTGGTTAAAATTGTTACATATTGGGTTGAAAGCTTTGGTTAGTGCTACATATTGGGTATTTCTTTTACTAAGCTGGTTGATACAGCTTCTAAATGTGTAATGACCGTCGTCAACAATATGAAATTACAACTAATATTCCTCTTACCAGCAAATTTACAATTAGATGACCTTTACCACTTAACAAAGAAGTTCATGGATTAGGCATTATATATTACATGTATATATTAATGTTATTTTTGAATACAGCAAAATGCGGCCATTATGAACCAAAGTACGATTGCCATGTGTCAGCCGGGATAGCTTTTTTCAAATGAAAAAAAGGTTCACTATCTCCTTTATTTCAATTGACACAGGTGTAGTGATGTTTAAACTATTAATTTGCGCGAAGCAGACATTGTTGATGACAGACTTCTCTTAGCTTTTGTCGAACCTGTGCTTTGTGCAATTACACTGTGTCCTATCCTTTTTAGATATAATAAAGCAGGATGAGAAGTAGTTGATATGATAGCATATGTCTTATACGATAATACGGTAGTCATTCATGAGGAAATGTATGAAAACATAGGTATTGTATCCCACAGTCGTGCATACTGAACTTACGCTTATTTTCTGACCAGGCAAATCTAATTTGGTTCCCGAAACATGACCGAGTCGCTGCATGCCAAGTGAAAGTCACTGCTCAGTTTGTCCTCTTGTTAGACAAAACATATTTTACTTCTTGGAATTACAGGGGCACTCAACAATTCATCAGAAATAAGCACTTCTATAGCCGACCCATCGACATATTCTTTGATAGAAAAACCTGACAAAACGTACAATGTTCTCACCACGATTTTCAGGCATCAAGAACCCCGTCCTGCTGATATATCGGGGTAGATGAGCATGTGAGATGCACCCTTACTTGATGTCGAATGACAAAAGTAATGCTAGGTACTAATGCCGAGGCTAATTTACAGAGGTGACTCGTGTGTCACGGTCGCTTGGTGGTAATAAACCTTCGTGTGCCCCGGTTGCACTGTGTGAAGTACTACAGTGACCGGTCGTAAAGTTGCTGCGAGATTGAAACTCCGAGTAGCTTGGAGGCAAACGATTAGCAGCAACAGTGTGATGGGCCATCTCTCTTTTACAAATTGACTAAAATCCTATATGGGCGTTTAGTACATTTGGAATTGATTGCAAGGTCTCTCACAGCTTGGCAAACAAAGTGTAATCAACTAAGGTCGTAAAAAAAGAATTTTGAGGAATCTTTTGTGATAGAGTTAAAATTATTTAGGGCAAAGTCACTCAACTATAGAATCGGTGGATATATATCGACATTTTCAACTGCATACTAGTTTGATATTACTTGGATATACTAATTATGGCATAGATAAAAGCTATACAATGAAAGGCATTAATAAGTTTACGTTTTTAACATTTGTCGATAACAAGTTGGTCTAAACGAACCTTTGTTGGTGTAAAGCAATTACCCCAGATGAGGAGAATTAATGCATAAACCATTTGTATCCAAATTAATCACCAGAATATTGTCAGAAAGTAATCAGACATGTAATCAACACAACAGAGAATACAACTACATGCTGATAGAAAAGTGAACCCATCTCTCTCTCTCTCTCTCTCTCTCTCTCTCTCTCTCTCTCTCTCTCTCTCTCTCTCTCTCTCTCTCTCTCTCTCTCTCAGTCCGAAGAATTTAAATTTGGTTTGTGCCTCTTCTAAATATTAACCGCTTTCGTTCTTTAGCTACAGAAACTCACATTAAAGTGTGCCTCGATCCGACACACGCATGCGCACTTTGGCCGATTCGCAAATCTCTCGGGATGATAGAGATATACTAAGAGCTGACGAGCTTATCAAATGTATAAAAAGAAAAGAAAGTTTAATATTGTCTTTTTTATTAGCTACTGCATACTCTGTATGATGTTCCTCAACTTTCTGTGCTGTATTATGAATTTTTCATCTTATAAACTCGTTGGGTTGGAAGGTCTTCTTTCCACATGTCGCTCAAATAACATAAAGTACTACCAACGATATTGACAACGGTATTGAAATTTACTCTTGCACAAAATAAACTCATTTTTCAGATATTGCCGTCAACAATCCAGAATAATGTAATATAATTTATAGCCTGGGTATTATTAAAGATGTTATTTATGGGCATCATTAAAGAGCTAATTGATGAAATATTTACACGAATAACCTGGCAAGAATATGTGCTGCATATCAAGTGTAGTCACACACGTCATCGACGATGTTTGTGAGGAAAAAAGTAGAAAGTTATCCCGGCAGGCGTATTTTTACATGACATTTGGGTAAATACAAATGTAATCAATGCAGAGATGTGTAAGAAGAGACTGTAAAACGGTATAATATACCCGAAAGGTCGTCATTAGGCCCGTAATACGAGGTACATGTAAGCTCGTGTGTCTGACGATATGGAAATTACGTGTATGGTGAATGATAAAGAGTGTTTTCGAGGAAATTTCAATTTAATACACAGCAAAGAAAGGGATTTAATTAAAAAATAAGGAGAAGAGAAAAGTGCCTTAGGACTGTTCAAATGGCTGTTTTTATAATTGTATGTGTAAATGGGTCTCATTCATAAAACCAAATAGCAGTCTCCATTCACTCCACGAATCACCTCTGCCTCGTTGAATGCTGGGTGATATTATGACTTTTCAGAAAAAAATCATCAAATAGGATATTGATGGGTAAATTGATGGGTGTTCGTTTAAGAACTGAAATGCCTATAATTCAAAACAGCCTGAAACTCTTTCATGCGCGACGGATATATATATATATATATATATATATATATATATATATATATATATATATATATATATATATATATATATATATATATATATATATATATATATATATATCTTCACCCCATTCCACGCTCCACTGGGGATCACCTGAATTCCTACAGTTTCTTATATATTATATATATATATATATATATATATATATATATATATATATATATATATATATATA
Source organism: Ptychodera flava (assembly GCF_041260155.1). Lineage (NCBI taxonomy): Eukaryota > Metazoa > Hemichordata > Enteropneusta > Ptychoderidae > Ptychodera > Ptychodera flava. The sequence continues at coordinate 34,241,597 of NC_091949.1, forward strand.
TATATATATATATATATATAATATATATATATATATATATATATATATTATCACATGAACTGGCCCGTATCTCCACCTGTCTGACGTACACCAGCACACATAGAAATCCATATTACCGCTGTTGCACGTCATCAACAGGAACTTTTTTCTTGCAATGGTACCGTTCGTACATGCACGTTGCCACACAGACCGATTTGTCGTGATCGATGCCGTGCTCTCATGGCATTTGACAAAAAGGTGACCCGATAAATCCAGATATGGAAACATAGAAGGCATGTCCAACGAAATTTCGAGTCGCTAAAGCTTTAGCTATTCCCAAGAATCGAATGAGGATGGCTCAGTAACGTCACGGCTCCAGTCGCAAGGTACCTGGCGATCCTAGCTGGCGATAAACCCGAAAGATACACCTCAACGAAAGTTCAACTTAATTAAGAACTACCGTATAATCTTCGGGAAAGCGACATAGAAGGCACAAGCATAAAATCATTCGACGAACAACGATAAAGTCCTTTCATCACACAAATTATTCCGTTTTTCTCGATCGGAATCAAACCTTAAGCGTAAGGCTGTATTGAAGACATAAGCTGTCGACCTGCAGCGCTGTAGAATCCGATGTATTTCGAAAGTTGACTCGGACAACACTCACAACAGAACAGAGTTCCCGTCAAGTAACAAAATTGGGATGTACCTACGGGCGATATATGTGTCACAGCAAACATCAAAGTCCGTAAGACGAAAACATTGACGACTGAGATGGCCACCGGCGGAGACCGGTGACGGCAGTGCCCACTACAAGCGTACACTCTGTGTGTCATCGATCTGAATCTTTCGGGCTCGCCAAGGTCGTAAACTTGTGATATTTTAAAAGCCACAGCATCTCTAAGAATGATAACTACTGTTTCGATCGTGTCGTTGCATTAACTTCATAAATATTATTGTAAATATTCTAAATAACTCAAAATACTATGGTTATCCGTCGCTAGCGCGGTGAAAGCTATGTCTGCCGATGGCAGACTTGCCTTGGCATCGGTCCAGCGCGAGACAATGATTGACACACGCACGTGACCGAATACGTATGTCTCATTGGTGGAGATACCATTCGATGTAGCAAAAATCTCAGCTTAATCGGATTTTTGAATGAAACATTTGCACATCTCCTGGGTGACGGGCCGCTTTACTCATTAAATGAAAGTAATCCGCATAAATAAAACACAAAATGCGATAAAAATCATGAAATTTATTTTAATAATTTTGATCCGTCAACATCAAAGAAACATAAGAATACTGTTCATGTGATAAATATATAATCCCATGGAATATTTCTCTGTTTGACGTCATCGTATACTCGTGTTTTTCGCGGAGCCGCACAACTTCTTGCCTTCGGCTCGAAGTTGCACGATCCGCGAAAAACACTCGTATACGATGACATCTGACAGAGAAAAATACCATGGGATTATATATATATATATATATATATATATATATATATATATATATATATATATATATATATATATATATATATATATATATATATATATATATATTGACACGTTGGAGTTCCAACAATCCCAGTTCAATCTCATTTTATTATTGTTCCTGTCATCTGCTCATAACATTGAACTCCGTTAACACCCTATTGTCCTTTTTTTCACACCTGTACTTTCCCGTTGGCTGTACTTTACCCCTGGATTCTGTTCATCAGTTGGACCTGACGATGCCTTGTGAACAAGGCGAAAGCTTGTCACTGTAAGAACCATAAGTTGTGTTTTGTTGAGACCATCCAAATTCTAAGATTTTGTTATATATATATATATATATATATATATATATATATATATATATATATATATATATATATATATATGTATATATGTATGTATGTATGTATGTATGTATGTATGTATATATGTATATATGTATGCATGCATGCATGCATGCATGCATGCATGCATGCATGCATGCATGTATGTATGTATGTATGTATGTATGTATGAATGAATGAATGTATGTATGTACGTACGTACGTATGAATGTATGTATGTATGTATGTATGTATGTATGTATGTATGTATGTATGTATATGCGACTATCTATCTATCTATCTATCTATCTATCTATCTATCTATCTATCTATCTATCTATCTATCTATCTATCGACTGGCTACTTATTGCATTACAAGGCAATAAGGCAAAAGGCAAGGCAAGTCAATATACAAGATAATTCTCAATATGAAAATAATTAAAAGTCCGATGTGGTACATTGTGGTACAGGCACATTGGTCTACAAATGTTTTTTTCTTTTGAAAAATGCGTGATAAACAAATTTACTTAGGTTAATTCACATATCAGAGTGTGTAGACTGAAATAATAGACTGAAAAACCTTACATAATTGCCATCATTCTGGAAGTAGGGAAGGAGATACTCTTGTCTTACTCTTTATAAAAAGGACAGATTAAAAATAAAATGACATTCATCTTCTATTTCTCCCAAATTACAGAAAATACATACTCTATTTAGTAAATCAACATTATGATGTCTGCCTTCTTCTAATGTGGCGATGTACAGCATAGAAACCCAGCAAAGGCTTGAAAAAATGTTCTGTTACAGTAAAGAGAAGTTTCTCTCATTTCTAAAAGCTTTAGCCAATAGTTGATACAACGTTTTGAGGTTGTTACGAATATTGGCAGCCGATCACATTCTCCAAGTATAGCTTCAGTCGTTGAAATACTAGATAAGCCCATAAACTTGATACATCATATTCTATGGACTTTTCAAGTACATCGAAAAACTGGAAACCCCAGACTTCAGCACCATAACATAAAATGGGAAGAATCACGGAATCAAACAATATAAATGACAATCTATTGGGAAAGTACCGACTCTACAAGATGCCCCCGGCCCTCTCTCAAATATAACAGTAGTAAATTATTATTGTCTGTTATGTTCTCACTTCAGTCGCCACACTCTCGGATTTTGAGAAATCATTTCAACATTAGGTAACCGTCATTTCAACATTAGGCAACCGAGAATTTCGATCGAAGAAAATTTTAAGGTCCTAAGAACTTTTCGTGCACACTTTTAGCTGTTTTCTTGAATTAAGGCACGAACTTTGGAATCTGAAGCGATGTCCTCCGTATGTGACTTCTGCATGCCAATCCGTATTTGCCAATGCTCAATTTCAAACTGAAGCTTGTTCTTAAATAAAGCTATAGAAACACGTCAATACTCTACTGCCTAAATGTCACATGAAAGATAAAGTGAATATAAGATTAGTTACGTTCCAGCTATTTTATATGATGAAGTTGCGTAGTCTTATGAACTGTTACTTCCAATCTATTGTAATTTTAAAAAAATTCACGTTTAAATTATGTTAATCATCCCACAAATATTGTCGCCGCTAAGAGAGACTCTGGTATCGATAACCTTTAGGAATTGATACATTCATTACGAGAGAGAGAAGAGAGAGAGAGAGAGAGAGACGAGAGAGAGGAGAGAGAGAGAGAGAGAGAGAGAGAGAGAGAGAGAGAGAGAGAGAGAGAGAGAGAGAGAGACAGACAGACAGACAGACAGACACAGAGAGAGAGAGAGAGACAGAGAGACAGAGACGGACAGACAGACAGACAGACAGACAGACAGACAGACAGACAGACAGACAGACAGACAGACAGAGACCGAGACAGAGAAGGGAGATAGGGGGAGAGAGGCAGAGAGAGATTGGGGAGGGGCATATTATGATGCCTGCGATAAGCTGTCATAATCACAAAGGTATAGAGGTCGTGTGCGTGCCATCAACTTATTTAATGTTGTTATTCAAACTATTATTATAAATTTAACTGTACAACGGTGTACATTTTAAACAGATGATTTATGTAAATGTCTGATACATCCATCTTATGAATTGACTTTATTGGTATTTTTATCACGTTTATGTGAAATATTGTTGAAAAAGACTGTAAGAATAGACGCTTTAACGGCAATTTGACCATACTGCGTACGTTCGGTAAAGATATCTTCAGATAGGACAACTTTCTATTTGATAAATTTATTTCCAAACGGATATGCTTCATTTACGTTCGAAACATAAACGATTTGAAGCCACGTTATTCAAACGTATTATTGTTATAAATACATGCATGTGCATGTATAAATGCATGTTTTCAGTACGTATTTTATTGATTAAGTTATCGCTTTCGAATATTGTTTATTGAATTTAGCAATACTTGTATTAAATAAGGAAATGAATTTCATCTCATTGCTATGTTACCGTTTTCGATTTACTCAGTATCCTTTTAATGTATGTATATGCCCACATCCTGTACATTAATTTGATAAAACAAGGGTAATGAGTTTCTCTACCAAAAGAGTACGTGTCGGTCGGGTACTTCCGGAGGCACTGTGGTATTGCATGGGATAATTAATCCTATTTTATATCGCGAGGGCCCGCAAATAAATTAACAGTCGCGATCGCGATCTAGTAAAAATAAAATAATTGACACCTCATGATCTTGTTGAATATCATTAAGGTCATTTTTGTGACTTGAGCACAAATGTTTTACGGGGAAAAACTCGTGGTTATTTTTTGCGATGCAAAAATTACCGATCGAAATGGCTTTTGGAATAATTATGGTGTGTAGCGTTAGAACTAGTATGATTGAAGGCAAAATTGAAGCGGGACACAGGCTGCAGATGTAGTTCAAAAATGATGATAAACCCATTGGCCCGATACACAACTAGTAAAATTAGACTTACCGTCACAAGTGGCCTTCTCGTTTCACTATCTTCACAGCGACAATCTTCTTCGGGAATGATTTGTTGGGTCACTGTTCCTCAACATATCAATAATATATCCCCGTGTAGGATTTTTAATCATCTACGACCTTAAAACGCCCGTATCTACAATGCGAATGTTCACTTGTCTTTGGATGGCGATGATCAGTAACGGTCTAGGGGGTTCATAACACGTACTGTCATGCGCAGTGGGCGTGTTGTGAGAGTTGCAAATACTTAATGGCTTAGACATAATTAATAGGGAGGGAGGGCTGGTGCAACTGAGATGGAGGGTCGATTTTTTCATGGAAAAGTTTCGGTAGTGCCATTTCGTCTCAAGTACGAATCGGGGGGAGGGCGTTCACTAATTTTGTAAAGGGATATTGAAAACATCAACCGATTGACTAAAGCAGAGACTGTTATGTGTGAAGAAATCATGAAATGTCCATAAGAATGTATAGACAAGGCACTGTGGTTTTGACTTTAATTGGACTGTCAAGTATACCCTCTGTCTCAAAACACATACAACATTTACATGACTTTGATAACTTAGATACGTGTACATCGGTTTAAAAACATAAACAGAATTAACATAACCGATGTAAAAGAAAATCATATATATTTTTTTCCATACCAATAGAATAAGCTTTTTTGAAGTTTGTCCCTCATACATGTCATATTCGAGTAAATTAAGAAGAAAGTATTGATCTGTCTCTATCACTCCTACTTCAAGTAATGAAACAAAAAAAGACTACCAAGCTTATTATTAAATGAAAATTATTTTGCATAAGGTAGGGTCACTTGTTAAAGAGAAAGGGAGGCACAGTGTTTTCGTGTAGGCAATCAGGGGAACGTCAATGTTTTTCATGCATCCATGTTTTGAAAAGTACCAGCCCTCCTCTGCCAAATTATGTCCAGGCCCTAGTTGCTGTGCTGTCTTACATTGAGATCTTACACAAGCTGTGTCAGTTAGGCTGTATTCAAAGGTAAACGATGTCGTCTTTTGTGTTTACAACAAGTGTTTATAACCTTATCATTCACCAATAACTTATCGAATCATTGATAATTGGAAAGCCCGCTTTATGAATTCATAAAATATTAAAAAAATTAATTCTCATGACGCAAAAGTTGCATGAATAATTCGTCATGCGGACAATGTTTGCAAAAATACTGTACAAGCGAATACTGGAAGGCATGCATAGCACTATTAATTGCATTGATTGTGATATGTGTCAGTTAAAATACTCGCATCAAGATGACCCTGTATTTTTCATCTTATGTTGTACAAAGAAAGCGATCTCTTATGAAATTTCCACTGAAATCGGCATCGGAATCAATATTCCTCCTCAGAGATTCTAATCATAAAGTTAAACACATCGTGGTATAGAGCGAAGCCTAATCGATAAATTGGCTCTTAACGGAAAACGTATTACGCGAAGTCAATATCCGGCATTTTAAAATTCAATAAGCAGTAACGGCGTGTTGTAAAGATAATGTTGTTGTTTCCCTCTTCCATAATGATTCAGTTGAGCACACTCTTAGAAATAGAAATCCTGCTGTAGATCTAGATTTGGTTCTGGAATGGGTCAATGGCAAGCCATGCCTTTAAAATTATATAAAGTGCTCATGTGTGGACCCTCTGCTATCACGTCGAATTAGCACAGTGTGCAAATTTACATACTATTTTAAATTCCCAGTATTTGCCCTCTATATAAAGGTCAGTTTAATGGACGAGTAGATTTTTACTGGCATTTCTGATGATTGGTAACCATGATGATGAGCTTACCTTGGATAGCATGTTTGACCTTTTAATTTCGAATCTACATGTAACTTTTTCTCCAATCACTAACCCCTGTTTTCTGAAGCAATAAATACTTAATTTGCATATTTTTATCGGCTGATATACGATAAAATCTCAAGCTGAATTTAAAGAAAAATATTTTAGCATGATTTTCATACTTAAATGGAAATGATGAACATAATATAAAATTAATTTATTCATATGATATGACTCTTCTTTCGTAAAATGCAGGTTTTCATCAAGATTTATGTCTGATGGAACTGATGCACATAATATAAAATTAATTTATTCATATGATATGACTCTTCTTACGTAAAATGCAGGTTTTCATCAAGATTTATGTCTGTGAAAATGCAAATGTAGATCCAAAAATTCACAATTAGTTTTGCACACGATGCCCTCGAAAATTTATTTCGATGTTATTGTCTCATAATATAGTGATCTAAATATTCAACATTCCATGACTAGAGCCGGAACGTTCTCATTAAAAAGTGCATCCAATGATTAGAGATCGTTGATAAAGTCACACAATCAATATTACTTTTGCCTTGAAGAATTTGAAGGAGACATCTTTGGCCCCGTGGGGCCGAGGGCCGTCGCTTTTTTAGCAAAGGACTACGTGCCGACGTCAGATTGCTCCCTACAGTTGTGCTCCGTTCTTGATACGAAGCCGAACAGGTTCACACACTGTGAGTATCGTTGTACTTATACTTGGCAAATAAATGCATCTAGTGCTCACAAGTTGGCATAATCATAAAGCGCCATGCAGTTTTGTCTCCTTTATCATTTTCAAGAGTTGACAAAAGACGAAAATTTACGTTGCGACGGTTTTGTTCACTCTCTGCATTAGATACCGTAACGAGTCACATTATCCTTTATTGCGTTAAATAAATAATTTTTCGCGTGATCTTAATAATAACTCCATGCAATAATATTTATTTCTTCAATATCGTAACACATAAAAATAATCTCCATACGTTTTACAATAAACATCATATTCTAAAAGGCGTGTAAATCAATAAACTTACAGATATACAACATAAAAATAATTTTCATTCCAATAAAACGATGATATCATCGAAAATACCAGTTACAGTCGGACGAATACAAATGTATGTACTCTGTTGGGGAGTACAAGGTCATAAAAACATGAGATTTCATGAATTCTTTCTATGATGAAATCGCCCGAAGATGTGATGGTGAGGTATACTATAGGCACATTGTACAAATCAAAAATCCAGTTACTTTACAAGTAAACTGTGTGTCCTTTAGGAAGGTGTTGACTGATCCAACCTTTATTAGAGCAAAGTAATCGACCATTCCTACGGATTAATTCCAAATGCTTAATTTTAAATGAGTGACATTTCCTTACATTGAAAGGCCAAATTCAAATATATCTTACAAGGCAATTGTCATACGAATTACATTTCCATTACTGCTATTAGATATCAATGTGGACAAATCTTGAATTTTCACATTAGGCTTCACGAATCGAAAGATATTCAATTCTTGTGATCATGCGCGTTATGAACTATGACTCTGCCGATGTCATATCTCCGTGAGAAACAAACACAGCTGCCTGAACGTCCTTCGCTTTCAGTGTTCATGAAACTGAAAGCCTTGTTTGTGTACTCTCTCCGAATGAATCTTTGAAATAAGGAGCCTGGAAAGTATTCTGGTATTGATTTTTGTAACCAATGCCCATGGTTACGTGTATAACGTGTCTGTGTGTCCTAGCTCTAACCCCGAAAGGTGGTCGAACTTCCAGTAGACTGTCATCATCGTAATGAGAATAGGCTAACGATATAAGTAGTCACGAGCGGACGAGAGGAAACTTACCAGGAGTGACAAACTGGTAAATATTACGTCCTTTCAATGGTGCATTCACTCGTGTCTAATTGCTAGACATCATTAGCAACGCAACTCTGTGTACAAATTGACACTGTTCATAGCGTCAACCTGTTGCGATGCCGCCATTACGAGGTAAGCTTAATGCAGCGCATAGCTGGGATTAACAGACGATTATTCTACAGGGCCATTCAGCGATTTTGGAAGCGTGATGATGGCGATAACAGGGGAAAGGGGGATAGGATCTAACAAGGATCTATTTAGTTGAGATTTATGTGTGGACTTAGAACAGTCTGCGACTGCAATCGTTTTTATTGTCAGTTTGAACCCCAAGAACAGTACACTCTCATGCTTGACTTGATAATTATATGCGGAGCAAAAAGAGAGCTATTAAGTTAACCGCTCGTTACGTTGTTAATGTTTCATGTCTGCTGCATTATATAGAGGTAACATTTAAACTTGTTGGCGACAGTAAAATGGATCACTAACGTTAACCTCTAGTCAATTTAATCGAAGTACCTTTCAGATATGTATCAATTTTATGCATCATTTCATTCTTTGACCGTCGAAAGCTCTCCTCTAAAAATAATACATCAATTGTGTTATAACAAAAGCTATACAATACGGCTAGTTTTCAATCGGGTTCGAACCTACAATATACGGCATCAGTCGCCTAGCGAAGTGGCAGCAGACAAAACCGCTCGGCTAAATCTCCACTCCCAAAAAAGAGTGGTTCAATAGCCGGCTAAGTTGTTACATTTTTCTGACTGCGACTGACTGCGCTGTCCTTGTTGATGCAGACAAAAAGAAAACTGCAGATAGTTACGATAGGATTCGACCTGGTTATTTTATATCTCCGATCAATTAATTCGCAGTGAGGTGATTTAAGGTTCTTGTGAGCAGACAGATACCTGTTTTAAAATAGTTTCTATCTATTTTAAAAGGAATACTGAAAGACTTGTTACTGAAAAGTTTACTGCGTAGAACTCTCATGGTTTTTCTTTACAAATCTCCAAATCTTAGATTGTTTTTCCAACAAAGATAAGCCAGAGTTATGCGCAGCTTCAGCACGAAAAGTGATACTAGTAATTATAGAGACACTTTAATTTACAGAATGTGTATTGTGGTGCAAAATTTGAATATTAATCCCTTTATCGTTATTAAAGACGTAGCAGCAGGAAATATCATGCTTGTGGGCTGATCGGACGCTTTTCAATTCCTGTAGCGTGACCCTTGTTAAAATGATTACAATGACACGTCGCAACTTCGTTTTCCGACATCTCAGCTTTCTAGAAACATAAAATTGATTATATCTTAAATAATTGACATGTAAATGAAATTATCTTTTTGTGTCTGGTTCTTGTTCCACAAACCTATTCCCATTGGGGGAATACAGTCATCCTTTTTAATGTGTTCCTTTCCAATCAGCCGCAGATAAGTGTTTATTCAACGTTGGCCATCAATTTGACATTTCATGGCAGCTTAAATGATATCGAGGTCAAATGATAAAATTGTAAATTATGCCTCGATCATCACTTCAATAAGCTGTCAATGGTCTTGAATTTCGTTTATTTTTAATCGCTTTAGAAACAACCGATAAGCTCTTCGCGTACGTGCTTCGTCTTTATTCGAAGGTAAAACGAAATTAAGAATATAGTTTGATGATTAAATTTCCCTTTTTAGGTAGGGTTAAGGCGATGCTGCATGACGTCACCAGCAAATACCTTACTTGATGAATTATTCTGATGTATTCTGATTTTGGCAATGATAAGAAAATATACTGGTAGCCTTCGGCACTGGGTAACCAACTCCTAAGGTTGATTCTGTCTCCGATCTGATCATTTGTGATGACGTCATATGTATTCCGTAACAGGAAAACACGAATACAAAATCTTCATAAAATATGTAAGATAAATGGTACTTTTCACCTTAAAAACACACAAATGAACGCCCCAAGCCGTTAAATCAGACAGTTCAAGTTATTTAAAGTATCTTCAACTGAAACACTGGAATCTTCTCTTTGAAGGAAAAGTCAAGCTTTTTGGCGTTGCTATAGCCACAATTAGAAAGTTACGGATAATTGTGGATGATAGATTTGTCACTACTCTTACCAAAGATTGTTTGAAAATCAAATTTGCTACCATCTGTAATTCAATTGAGACTCTCGGAATGATAATGATTACAGTGATGTTGTTGCCCGGAGCACTTAGCAGATGAGTCAAGGTGAAATTTGAGAAAGAATTATACATATCACAAGTACTTTTTGAAACTTTTTAGAGACGAAAACAAAATTTCTTTATGATGATTTTCTTCTTTTTTACAGAAATCTTTTTTGATGTGTATGTACTTCTTTGTATGTATGCTGGGCATGCCTTTCATTATGCACTGTTATGTATTCATCTCTACGTATGTGTAGAGTGTCATGTAGGCTCTGCTATCAGTGAAATACCAGCAGAATTCTTTGCCTTCGAATGCTGTTACATATTGTGATCTTGACGATATCTTCAGTAATCGAATCATCGACGTGTGAAATCCGCAAAAAAACTAAGAAAGGCAATTTTTAGGTGTTAGGTAAGTTTTCAACGTACAAGGGTAGACGCAGCAAGGGCGGCCTGACTCTAACCCTTTTCGCAGTGTGTTTTGCCGCCATCGTTTAGACAGGTAGCCATAAAAGGCACCGTATATATATAGCCGGTGGCTCAAAGGAAAATTCCGGTTATTTGCCTCAGCTTTTGTTCATACAAGTCAAATCACGACTTTAATGCTTTTAATATAACTGCATGATGTGAGTTTCCTTTATGTGGTGACGTTATTGACTTTCCTTTAATTATTCGCTGAAATTTGATGCTATTGAATGCGAATAAGTGAGACGCATCTTTAGAAATTAGAGTGCTTTTTATTCATAGCGTAGGATAATGATTCAGCGGTTAGCAAAACGGTAGAAATCTTCAATCGACTATCGTAACGCAGTGTGCCAAAGTGAGATATGTGTTCGGCAACGTGATGGCGTTTGCCAGCATTTTTTACATGTCCATGGCACCTGAGAATACAATTCGTCATTTGATATTATTGTCATGTTGTCCTTCAAACTACCAGCGCAAAATCACAGCAGTATCTACACTACTTTCTGCGAGTAGGCCTGATAGTGTGACCCTACAATTAATTATGGTTAAAGGTTTAACCCTTTTAAATGAGGAAATAGTACGTGTATGTATGTATGTATGTATGTATGTATGTATGTATGTATGTATGTATGTATGTATGTATGTGTGTATGTATGTATGTATGGATAAGTTTGTTTTGTGAATACGTATTGCTGAATGTGCGTATGAATTGAAAATACAAATGTAGGGTTGTGTTTTGACTGTATATAAATCGGAATAAGAAAAGTTTAAATTGTTTTTTGATTTATTTTTCTCTGATTTGAATGTCTGAGCCTTTCCATTGTTGTTACCCACGGAACTCACAATTTATTGATTATTGAAATAGATATATTGATGTCGCTATCTGATATTTACACCGCTATTGGATATATAATTACGTATGCTCTTGACCTGTAAGCTGTGCGATGAACCAGTCTGTGTGATAAACAATACTTGCCACATCACGTAAATACAGTGCAACAGCGCCATACGTTTAAACAATTTTAATCGAACCATCGTTACAAGTGAAATTTCTCACCATCAATTGAGATTTCTGAATTTTTTAGGTTTTACTTAAGTTGTCAATTTCACATACGGCGCACAAGCTCTTTCATAATCTACAAAACACCATTTTATACTGCACACGTCTGGAACTGTTTGATCAAGAAATTTTTTTACCAATGGGTTTTGTTATCAAGAGGAAACAAAAAAGTTCGCTATTGCAGAGGAGAGTCAAGCGTGTTTCTCACTAACTCGTTCATGCAAATTCTAGCACTCATATAAGTGGTTGGTGCATTTTCATTTCTCATCAGATCTCGGGAGTATCAATGCGATATGTGTGGAAGCAACTGCAGAGGCATAACGGCACAACTGAAAACCTAATAAAGGTGCAACTAGACTCCAGTTTGGGCATCGATTTTACTTCATGAAGATTTGCATGTTGCGTTGGTACTGTGGATGAGTTGCCAGGAATAATGTAGAGCTTGAACCAGACTCTTGCTGGGGATTTGATGACGATGAACTTGTAGAAATCTGATATTAAGAAGTATTTTTATTCACGAAAAAGAGGACAATCTATGACATGGCGACCGTCAATCAGATGCTCCATACGTACACAATGTGGGCATTCCTGCTGCTAATGATTGGAGGCACAGGTGGGATATACTGATACATTCATTGTTATTTGAATGACCTACCAATAAAGGTCAGCAATGTCACTTCAATACAATAACTACAATAATTATTTAGCCTAATATCATCATGTTAATTTGTAACTTAAACGTTCGTGCAATATTCAAATTTATCAACACCATACACACGATGATGATGATAATTATGATGTCATCACCACTATTGTCATTTGTCAGCATAATTTTCGTCGACGGCTTTTAAGGGCCAGTAGCTGTACTTTTGATTGTGTCACCATTTGTTTTTTATATCAACCATGTTTCCTGGTTCGACTCCTCGAAGTATGCTTGGATACACATTATTCAGCCTGTATATGTGTTAACTGCATTGCTCTCGTTAACATGTAAATTCTGGTCCAGATAAGACTGGAATGCAAATTAAAACAACACCAATGCATTTTGCGTGTAAGGACCCTGTGTTGTACAACCTAATTACGAGTATTTCAACATGTTTTGTGGAACATAGAACGAGAACTTGTAATTGACATACCAAAAAAGTGAAAAATCATATAAAGTTTCAGCTACTGATTATAATAAATAAAGTGGTTACGTAATACTCATTTCAACATGTTCATATCTACCAGGCAGACAGGAAAATGTACAATAGAATAATGTATTTGAATCGTTGATTATTGTAATAGGAACAAAATGCAGCTTTTATCTCTCTTTGATATTAAATACCGAGACTTTTATTTGCTGTATATAAGACATACCGCAAAAAATACTCGTATGTGATCCTGGAGATTAATGAGTTGAATTATAGACATAGCTCAAATAGATTCATTTTCTGGACGCTCGGTATGATCCGACACCTCCCAGTTTAACTCCCCTCAGAGAAGCTTTCAAATTTAAAAATAAAAGTTTGTCATCGCAAAATATTATTCACTATGGTTTTATTCCCACTGAATGATGACTATTCATGGGAATGCTTAAAAACGCGGGTAGCAGTCTCAATAACATGCATAATGGGCGCTGATTATGCAAACCTTACTGGTTAACGACCGGCCGAACACATGCACTCGTCTGGTGTATTGCAGAGATGAAGACTGTTTGAAGTCTAAACACAGTACTAATTCAATTATAGGGATTAATTTTTTAACTTCTATCTTTGAAAAAGATGAATGTTTGTTCATTCGTTGAAGTAGTGTTTGCAAATTTGGAAGCACAGGAGATATCACTGTTGATAATATTCTCATATTTATATCTAAAATAAATACAAGTAACTGCTGTTATTCACTTCCCGATGTTTCCTGAAATGCAAATAATTAGTCTTGCTAAACTGAAAACACCGTTAATAATATGCAATATTGTTTTTGACAAACTAATTTTATTGCCGGCTTAGGTTTAAAATTAGATTGTAAACAACAGCATTTGACACTAAATCCAAATGGCTGTTTTAAGTGTCTATGATTGAACAGCGGACATTTCAGTTGATTATGGAATAAAAATAGAAATGCGTTTTACATACAAAACAAAAATGCCGCGGAAAACTCAAAGGGTGTAACTAATAGAGGGTAAGGGTATGACTAATGGAGCCTTAACGAATGTCGATCACATGACTAAAATATATGCATTCAGTTCAACAGACGACATAAAATATCAATCCTGTGGTTTATTTTCGTTATTGTTCACCAAAATTTATGTCCGGTTTTGTTAATTAGTTGAATATCCCACGAATTATCCTGCCCAGAAAAGTAAATTAAAAATATGACCTCGACTTACAACTTGCATTAGGAACTTAACTGTTATAAAAGGCTGAACCGATTTAATCAAATAATCCAATATCTGCAACTCTGGCTTCACCATACATTTCATGTTTTCCGACAGCACAGGAATATGAACCATTTAGCTGGCTAACAACCAGTAACTATGTCAACAATAAATTAAATTTCATCTCGCGCATTATCCCATCTACGAATAACTTTTATAGACTACCATCCACGGAGGAGGGGTGCTACTACTTTATTTTATTTTGAAAATAAATAGGGGCCGTTTTATTCCTATCGCCCGGCTGGAATAAGGCCTGAAGATGCGGTCGCTTGTGTAGATTTCTTAGAGTTTTTCAGGGAAAACGCAAACCTTTCTTGCTAAATATCCATTGCTGATTCTGTCGCAAACCAACGACGTGAGAATTTCACGGAAACAAAATACTTCGTTACAGCAGGTATATTTCAACCATTGAACTGTGTGTTGAAATGTATCTTCTAGAAGCATATAACTGAGTGCTAACGGAACAAGCAGACTGTATGACAAAAATGTCAAATGATATTTATTTGATGTTACTTTTTTGAGTTTGTTTTTAAACCACTTATTCTCCCATCTTTCGGAATTGTAAGTAGACGCAAAACAAGAATTCACTCTTGCGTAATATCGTTTGTCTATTGCCAAACCAGCAGGTTATTCGAACATTTTAATTGTCATTACAATAGCCGGCTGGACTACCGGCTGTGAAATACAAAGGTCAAATCCTGCTACGACCTCCTGGGTTGTTTACATAATTGCTTGATATTACCTCGGAAAGACCTAACCAGTCTAAAAATTTAATTGTAAACAAACATCACAGAGTCACCAGCTTCGGAGAGACTGCTGGTACAGGTGAAGTTACACGATGATAACATTTGATTGTGTCACCAACATGGGCAATATGTCGCGATAACATTGTGTTATATTATCACAGACATTGGCGAGAAATAATTGATTAGCATTATGGTATCATTTGACAGACATGTGCAAGGTAGTAAATGATACTTGTTCTATAAAGTCACAACATACATACATACATACATACATACATACATACATACATACATACATACATACATACATACATACATACATACATACATACATGCATTCATATATATATATATATTATATATATATATATATATATATATATATATATATACATACATACATACATACATACATACATACATACATACATACATACATACATACATACATACATACATACATACTTTCATATATATATATATATATATATATATATATATATATATATATATATATATATATATTCTTCAGAAAATTTGGCTAAAGTTTTAAATTGTTTACTCTAGCAACGTCTACGCAGGCAAATATCAGCGCTCAACAAAGACTGATGGGAGATTTGATGCAATACTACAACAGAATCCTTCGCCCAGTTTTCAACGCCTCAACCGTCACAACGCTTGTCTATGGGCTGGCTCTAATGCAAGTTATTGACGTGGTAAGCTTAGCAGTCACGTGATCAATGACAATGGTGCAACAGAACTACATTTATTTCGACTATAGTGAAAATGGGTTCTTTTGAGTTCTTTGTAATCCCGGTGCAATGATTGTGTTTGTTTTCTGTTGAATCTTTCTACGTGTTGATATTCATGGTATGCTGTACTTATTAAATGTAAAATAAAATTTCTGCACATTCTCGTTCATCAAACACTTAATCATTCCTTTATGAATCAAACTCCTGTGTGTACAGTAAGCAAATTTGCCTATAGACAGGAAATATGACGCCTTGAATGGTGACTAAGCAATGATTTTTCAATATACTGAATCGTTACAAGTGATTACATTTGTCGAAATGTTTTCGAAAACGTTTTAATTCATTATGAACTATGTTAAAATAAACGTTCGTGAATATTAAGATCTTACTGTGATCTCGTTAATTCACAGGATGAAAAAAACTTGCGGATATCACTGTCGGTGTGGTTACGACAGGTACGTGATGATGAGAACGAGTACTTATATTCATTGTCACCAAGAACACACTGTACAGGGCGGAGAATTGCAAATTTTGTAGCTGGGACTTCTCAACACTCACTATCGCAATCTGTATATAGTTAAATGTAACTCCTTGAGTGCTTTCATTTTTCCCACCAAAATTTAAGTTCAACATTTTACCGATTTTATGAATGTTTATGTAATTTGTTTGATAAGTTTCAACAAAATGGGCATCACATTTCATCGTCTACAGTTTTATATCACAATTTTGGAATAAATCTGAAAACAATTGACTGGGGAATATTTTTAAAAATGCCAAAAATTGACTTTGGCGCTCAACGGGTTAATGAGACTAACATTGTGAAAGTAAAGCGTACATTGTAAAACTTAATTGTACTATTTCCTTTTTAGCTACAAATTGCTCACAATGAAGTCAAAATTGTGTTTCTGTCTGTCTATTCGTCGACTAATATATTAAGAAAACAAAATATTTCGTTAGTGTTTGTGTTTAATACGGCTTAAAGGGTCAGTGACTGTCACTTGAGATGATTTTCACTAATTTAGTTTTGTAAGTTAACTACAGTAAATTGTATACTCCTCATATACACAGAATTCGGATTGTCAACCCGCCCTGTACATGTGTCCACTACATTACTATTATTCACAAGTGAATTCTTGTCCGGAGTAGAATTCAACTGAAAACAATTGAATTGGCTTTTACACGTATAGACGCTGTGTTCAAGATCTAAATAGTGGGTATAGAACAAATACTTGCACTTTACGTACAAAGCAAAACATTGTGAAAAAAATCATCAAAAGTGACAGTTACTGGCCGCTTACTAACAAACACAACTTTGCGCCGTGAAATTCAAGAAAACGGAAACTATTTGTATGATTGCTGTCCTGAATTTGATGGTACATTGTTTAAAATCACTCATTTTAGCCTTGTAAGATATATATTTATTTACTGATACGAAATATTTTGTGTTCATGTGATATCTCTTTCATTTCGGGAGGGGGTATCTATTTATCCTGCTCTATACGACATATCAGAAGAAAATAGAACAATTCAGAAACATCATCTGATCACGTGTGCAGATCTGGTCTCTATTCTGATGCATGCATTTAACAGGGGTTTTTGTGCACCTTGCTCCAGCTACTGACATTGAGAAACATTGATCCACAAGCATCCTGGTGATGTGAGGCAAAGATTGTATTCCGATTACTGTCTCCACGGTCAGTGTTAATAATTTTAGCAATCAACTTTCAGCGTCATCATAAAGATGAATTTAGATATCAAGCATACATATTTAAACGTCAAATCGCTTGGAATCTGAGAAGAAATTTAGAATATACTAGACTTATGGCAGCAAAAAAACCTGACCAGAAAACATTTCGTATTCTCGGCCGCGGGTCATCTCGGTACTTCCGGGTTCTTACGTCATTTTTTGCGTCACAGCAAGGTGAAAACAGATAATTGAAGTTCGGATTTTTCAACCACCAAACAAATATTCGAAGTTTCAACATACGTAAATGATATAACTTTTAGTTCTGCTTTTTTCACACAATTTCTTTATCATTTACTCTTCTGTATCGTCTGACCTCTTATACACCTCGCTCACGTGCGTTTCACCTTCTGACGTCACTCCGCGGTCAAGAATTATTAGTACACTGGGTGAACCACACCAGTATTGACTCTGAAAAAAATGTTATCACATGTGTGATGAACCAACAATCTAAAGTGTAGGATAACCTTATTCTGAAATTCCATTAAATTCAATTTCATTTGTTAAAGATGATCATTATAAAAGTAATGACTTTAAGTTACCTTTCCTAATAGCTCTTTTGAAACTAATTTAACATCCATTACTGATAGTAGGACTTTTATGAGATAAGGTTCACCATGTCTTCATAATATATAGCCCAATTTCATTTATTTTCTCTGCCATCACACACCACACACCGTTATGAGAATTATTATTTAATAATCCTTTGATAGGTCGTAAAATTTTGACCTTGAGAAAACAACCAACAGGTGTATGCTACGATCAATAGATGGTTGTCTGTAAATTGTTCTAATTTCCAAGAACGATAGTGATGGCACCAAGGGATTTGTAAGCCTTAGCAAATAGTTCCCTAACTTGCAATCGCGATAGACTTTATGTATGTTGAACTATAGGTATCATGACATCTTACCTCTCAATAGGGCATGTTGGGAATATGTTCATTCAATGCATTCATTTGCATATTCTTCAAGGATACGATATTTCATATAGGTTTTTTAATTATTTCTTTTCCTTTCGTTATTAGTGACTTAACTCCTTCTGTAAATGCAACATCGTCTTGATATTGACCTTCGCACTACCACTAAGTATTTTATTTGTTAGGGTCCAAGAGTTCATTTTGAGAGATAAAAAAGATCGACAATTCATAAGACCTATTGTAAACACCTATTACCTGGTCATGAATGCTAAAGTGCTCTGCAGTACCAGGAAGATACATGTATTGTTATTTCCGGAAGCTATACGCAGCGGAAATTAGCGACGTGTTACTGATATTGCAGTTGCACGGTGTGTGGTTAAAAGGGCACTGAGACTTGAGGGTGACGCTTGAGCTGACCGGTGATATGTTGAGCTAGAACGAATTTATTGAGTAATGAAAAATGGCTTGGCTCAAAGGCCAAGCCACTGACAAATCAGAGTATCTATCGATGAAAGGATCAGTGAGAGCCCCCAATGCCTTGCTACACGGTATCATGGCTATACATGAATATGCCGGACATCGACGCCTTGAAAATTTTGATTTCTACCAACATTTGAAAAGACCCAAAAGTGAAGCGTCACGTGCCAGCATGAGGCATGTTACGAAACTATTTTACCGCCAAGTTGAGAGGACATTAAGTATATACACAAATACACGTATATTACATATACTGGTAAAAGATTCTATCGCCTACTTCAAAATTGACATAGCCATGAAATAGCCACTGGGACTACATAACGCCCTTTATCGTCTTACAATGAATAGTGGTCTTATGAATACATAATGAGTTTCTAAGCTAAAGAGAGAAAAGGAATTCTCGCTGAAAAATGACGCCTGTTGCAAAAGTTGGCACAAACACAAGAACGATGTACTTTGCGAATTTCTAGAATATTGCTTCACCCAAACTCAAGAGAAAGATATAAACGTGACAACTGATACAGAGCAATTGTAATAGGAGTTTCATAATTTAAAGAATTAATATGCTCATGCTCTTAAGAGTTGTATTTTTTATCTGCTCTTTTGGAAGATCGCGTCAATAGAGACGAAACTGTGAGCATTGTCACCCTACAATGCACTCTTTTCACAACCGTTTTCATAAAATTTATAAATATTTCTCAAGGGAAATAGTTTTGTGTTGCAATTGACATCATTTTTCGATTAATCAGTGGAAGGCATAGAGGGAGAGCAAACAATGCTCTTTAAAAAATGGTCATGGCGAGAAAAAATATAAAAACTTAATCGAGCAGGTCAGTCACCTTTAAAACGATGTGTACGACAGTTTCTGAATAAGTAACGATCTTGAAAAGGGCCCTGGATAATTTGAACATGTTCATTGCAATCGAAAACTTTTAGCGTTAAGCCACAAGACTCAAACATCAATGATTTCAACTTTGCACCAGCACATTTAATAGCTCCTTTAGAATGAGATTAGAACTTCAAAACGCTACCTTTTTAAACAGCAAAACATCCTCAAATTTCTGAACGATGGTAAACAGTATTACGCATACAAACAGTTTCAATGGTGTTTAGCGTACAGTTTGTGCGAATTTGAGCATGATCTTCGAAACGGAGCTAAACGAAGTGACTTTCGATCGCGTCGTGTGTACGTTTTTTTATTATTCACAGAATATCCCCATAATAAATTGTGTTTTTGGATATTATTTTTCCGTTCTCTAATGATGAAACTTAAATATGTACTTGCTTGGTTGGATTCGATCGCACAACCGGTTACTTAACAGTGCGTACTCCCCTGGCAAAGAATTCAGCGATCAAAAATGCTGTTTAATATCCCTGCGTCTGAGGATACAACTACGGTAGAATGTGTGTATACGCATTGTGATGAAGAGACAAAACTGTAACGAGGGGAAAAGGTTGAGATACACTAACACAAAAACGAGCAAGATAAGACCAACGATATTGAATAGCTTCTCGCTTTAGTTCTTACACAAAAACTTGTTTGTTAGTTTCTTTGAGTCCGTAAAAACAATACTATTGGTCGTCGTTTATCACCAGCATGGGGAATCTTATCTATGTGGAAGTTAGTATTTGGCTTGAATTTTGAAATACCCACAGCCCTTATCCAACGTCAGATTGATATCATAACATTTCTGTGTCACATCAAAGACTCTAGACTAGCGTCTAATAACTAAGTTTTTTGCATCGTCTATATTTTGACAATTTTGTATTCTTCCCACATGTAAATGGTAGATACATTTGGTATATATTGAAAATCGCGCGCGAGAACGAGAAACAAGCGGTATATTCTTTTTTACGTCATGCATGTCGAATAAATAAACGGTTCAGATAACAGCTTTTTGTGTTGATATAACGTTTATTCATTTATGAATAAACAGCGCGTATGAAAGTGCTTGTATGGTTGAAATCGGCACCGGCCTCCTTGGTCCCCCCCCCCCCCAAGGAAGATGACGGTGCTTTTATTTCGCGCAGTTTTGGTTTGCGCGAATTGCGCGAAATTTAATCCCCGTAAATAATTCATCCTTTTACAGTAAAAACATGGTGCCGTCATATAAAGTGATGACGTAAACCCATCTAAACATGAAAGGGCGTTTCGGATGATATTTGTGAGAGATTTCCCTAGGTAGCTATCTGGGTAACGTATCTTGCTAATTTTTTAAATATGAAAACTGTATGTGAGGATTAATAAATGTCAAACAATACCATCGTAATGGAAATAGTAGATTTCATCTCCCCTACTTAATATTTAGCTAGCATCAACAATAATGATTCATAAATTTTAAATTAATTCGATTATTAGAATTATATAATGCAGAAAGAAATCGTCGAAACTGGATCAAGGGATCATATTATTTTAGTACATTATGTTATATATATCCTTTTTGTGAAGGGATCTTACCTGCAAAAGTTGTTGTTGAAATTATCGGGTGATTTGTTTTGTTAATCTAATATTCAAGATGAAACGTGAGGGTTAATAAAAATGGTAATGGATTACTAGCATTTTTATAATGTACTTATTCCTGTAGATAATGTTTTTATTAAATATTTCTTATAATAAATCAAACTTTATTATAATAACCAACAATTTATTACTTCACCTCAGCATATTCCAACAATTGTTAAATTTTAATCTGGCAGCTAATTGAGTAATTTGAGGTTTCATGAAAGTTTAGAAACAGCATTCAGTACAATAAATAAATGGTTTGCAATGTCCCACCTTGTGTTTAAGATTTTCGGCCGATTTTCACCCTGTTTTGTAAGGGAATGTGCATGTCGATGAGAGGTAACCTAGGGCTACTTCGTTTTATTTTCCCTTTGCATCGTGAATTCTACTTCGAACTCAAAGCACTCTTTTGAAAAGTTCAAATCATTGACACATTGGTTTTTATGGCACGTTCAAAAGAACATTGCCCTTTAGTTCTCTTACCGGTTCATGACGCAGTGCGCGCTAGGGTATACGAAGCATACGTTACTCATAGAACTTTTCAGCCGTAGGGTACACTCAAGGTATGCTACTCATAGAACTCTATGACAGATTGCACCCTGATCTATATTTTCGTTTGATGGTTAGAATATACACAAGACATTATTTGGCATTTCAAATTTGTGTCATTCTTCTGTAACAATCGGTTGTACAACACAAATCATTATGTTTTCATTGCATTGAGTGTATATACGGTTTTTGATATAGCCACTGCAATGCATTGTGGGATAACCGGGGAAAGGTCTATAGACTTTGTTACACTATCTCTTCTGACGATGCCACCATGTAAATAGCCCTGGTGATTAAAGTCTGGCGTTAAGTGAACGTTTTGAAAACCTGTCAGCTTACACTTTGATGGACATAAGACATGATACTCGTCATGAAATACATTTTGACGCCAACATTGGGTATATTAAAGATGTACAATAGTCCAAAAAACATATCATTTATTCAACAATTGTGTTTGATGCGATGTTTCTATAAAAAACTTTTCAGGGCATTGCCGAAGAATGATATTATACTTAGGATCATAGGCAAACAGAAGTGAAATTACATACAAAATGTATAGGAACAGCATTATCAAATTATATAATATATGAGATTTAATATAGGAAACTAGAAATATCATATCTATAATTGAAAGGCATAATTACTTTTAGGTGATTCCACTTTTTATTCGTGATATTCCTTTTTATATTTAATGGAAATCATTATTTTGATGAAGATAAATCCACCATGTTTAAATCTTTTTGTGTATCCTCTAATGACCTTTGACCAATATATGTCAAGCGGCACGACTGACATTATGGCACATGAGTTTCTTTTATCCTGTCATCTTGCAATAGGGTCGCACTACGCACTCCCCGCCGTTGTGCTCCATGATCGCAGCGTGGTGTATATTCACATCATAGTCTTCGTCTAAGACTAACTATACAATATCTTGCAGTTTTCTTACAAAATATATGAACGGCTGTTATTTTTGTTCGATAGGAGTGGACAGATGAGTTTTTGCGATGGAATCCTGCCGACTATGACGGTATTGAAGTGATTCGATGGCCGGCTTCTTTAATATGGACACCAGACATTGTACTTTACAACAAGTAAGCGAGTACTACGCTTGTTTAGGGTCATATGCCCCTTCACTTGCTTAAACAGATACGCTTATATAGGCCAAAAAAGAGATTGCCTCATAATAGACATACAAGGTGAAATAATAGAAAAACGCCATTGTTAGTTCGTCTGCCTGTCGGTTTGTTTGTATGTAATTTGTTTTTGTTATTTACTATTTACTTTTTTATTTGCTCGTTTGGTTGACGTTTCTCACCGGGCTTTCTATTGTTGTAAAAAATGAACGTTCCCTTTAAGGATTCAATATTTTTACCATATTTTTCCAATTAAAACTACTATTGTGTCCCTTCTAATATATCATAGGACAGACTCGGGCTTTGTTTACTTTGTAAAGTACATTTGTTGTTTCGATATTACAAATATTTTATTCGATAAACATATAAAGTACATTTCTGTTAGACCCTGGGGACGAAGTCCAGGGGTATTTGTAGTTTTAATAATGTCTGTCCACGCATAGGGGTTACTTGGAAATGCAAGGACAGATTTCTTTCAAAAGGACAAGGACGTAACCCTACATCATACACATGGAATTCAATTTGTTTCACCATACGATTCAATGTGGCCAGTAGGCGGTTACATTGCGTTTATGTTTAGAGCCTTAGCTAAGACATACCAGGACTGATTTGTTTCAAACGTAGCACAAAGATATGACCGTACATATACGTCATACATATGCATATTGTTCGCTTCCAGTACAATCCAATATGGCTGTTAATAGGTCATTTTGTTTTATTTTTTATGCCAAGAGCTGTGACAAAGATATGCCTGGATCGATTTGTTTCAAAGTTAGTACAAGGACGTAACCTTCTTTCATGCATACGGTCGTTGATTTG
The DNA here is from genome assembly GCF_041260155.1 of Ptychodera flava. Classification (NCBI taxonomy): domain Eukaryota; kingdom Metazoa; phylum Hemichordata; class Enteropneusta; family Ptychoderidae; genus Ptychodera; species Ptychodera flava. The sequence continues at coordinate 34,265,756 of NC_091949.1, forward strand.
TTTCATGATACAATCCAATATGGCCTTTACGTGGCTATTTGGCAGAATTTTTTCACATCCAAAGCGATTACACCGATACAAATGAACGAATTCTTTCGAAACTGAAAATATCCCTATATGGTTGACAGGTGGACATTTTATCATCATGATATAACGTTCAGATCCATTACACAAATATGCAAAAACAGATTTAATTCAAAGTTTGTAAAAAGACGATGTACAATGACATACAATTACATATCAATTTGGGTGACGCAACGATTCAAAGTGGATGCCTGGAAGCCGTTTTGTTACGATTTTCTGATGTACACATTTGTTATTAAAACATTTCTGACCAATTCCATTTAAATGTAGTTCAAAGATATTGCACTTTGGTTTTCATTTGCACGTCAATTTGCATCGCTACGATGAATGCGCTAAATGCCAAACAAGAACAATGACAATCTAATCTGGGATTAAAGGCTCTCAAAAAAACTTGCTCAGACGGGACCATGTCATCAACAATGACTTGCCCTTGCAGCACCAGTTATTGACAAGCTGTTTTCAACAAAAACAGTTTTTAAATCATCGCCCTGAACTTCTTGGTTAACATTTGTACTTTTTCTTTTAGCGTGAATGACGACTTTCCTGAGCCGGTGCCAACCAATGCCTTGATCCACTACGACGGAAGCATAAACTGGAACGTACCGATGATCTTCAAGTGTTACTGCAATATCATCTCACTAGATTACCCCTTTGATAATCAGAAATGCGATATAGTATTTGGATCGTGGACATACGATATAAAGGAGATTGACCTTCACGGAAAAGGGGACAGCGCTGATCTGTCAGTGTATCTGGAAAGCGGCGAGTGGATACTGAACGGAGCACCTGTGAGACGGGAAGTGAAACATTTCAATTGTTGCGATGTATCTTACGTCCGACTTATTATGACCGTGGATATCACGAGGAAACCGATGTACTTCCTGCTCAACATGCTTTTACCGAACGTAATTATTGCCTTCATCACGGTTTGGGGGTTCTTCCTTCCCCCTGGATCCGGCGAACGTACATCTCTCTTTATAACCACGTTCTTGTCCCTCATCGTCTTTCAACAACTTGTGGTGAACTCGATTCCCCCAACTTCAGACCATACTCCACTTATAAGTAAGTGTTTCCAAGCAGCTGGAAAGCTGAAATCCAAAAATATTCACAAATTTTAAAAGAATCAAATCCTTCTTCATTGTAATCTTTTTTTGTGTGCTTGCATTCAATCCAACATCCATGGCAAACCTGAAGGATCTAGCTTTAGGAAACCCTTTTTACACTAAGCGTGTAATCAATTTTTCTTGAAAGAAGTCGCTTAATAGCTCGCGCAGCAGGCCAATGAAGTCTGGCGGCCGCGAAAGGCTCACTTATACGCATGCGTCACTGTAGTACGATAAGAATAATATTTCTGACCGCATAGTCGACGCCATTGTATTTCCATGATTCTCGTGATGACATCATCGTACGTCAGCTTCAATCTTTTTACTATAGGCAAGATTTGCAAGCAATAAAGTTATAAAACTTCTCAATCAACTAAAAATATGAAAATAAATTAAAAAGAATCCATATATTTTCTTCAATATTTTTACTATGGGCAAGATTTGCAAGCAATAAAGTTATAAAACTGCTCAATCAACTAAAAATATGAAAATAAATTAAAAGAATCCATATATTTTCTTCAATATTTTTACTATAGGCAAGATTTGCAAGCAATAAAGTTATAAAACTTCTCAATCAACTAAAAATATGAAAATAAATTAAAAAGAATCCATATAGTTTTTTCCGTTTGGGATAAAACATATAACACCTTTCGATAGCATCAGCCTTGCGCGTGCTGCACGATGGCAGCCGTCTTGTGTGAAGGGTCAACGCCATAGCACAAAGTGTGATGTAGGGCGCTGAGAAGTCGGTCTCAGCAAGCGTAGGCAGTAGGATGCTAGGCTATCAACAACTGTGACAAAGAGGAGTAACTGAAAAATATCTGTATCGAAAACCCATCTACTACGAACTGTGAATTGTCACTTTATTAATATCGCATCGCTGCGCGAGTTTATGGGCTCAGCCCTGGTGTTATATCATGAGTGCAGCGCATTTATTGGAGTGCATCAGATCATAATGTGTAGCCTAAATACATGTAATGTAGTATTCTGAGGGCGCTTTAATGCCTTAATAATGTTTGCTTATGGAATTTCTGAGGGTGGCATAAAATTTTGAGTTTTTTGACGAGTTACTGAGTAAGATTTTTATCATTTCTGCCTTTTTTATTTCAGGTCGATATTTAACTCTTCTTACATTAATGGTTGGCTTGTCATGCTGCCTGACTATAATAGTTCTACACCTGTATCACCACAGCGCACACGTCAGACCTGTTCCTGATTGGCTGTTCAATCTGACACAATACTACCTGTCGCCATGCCTGTGCATGGGTAGACAGAACAAGAGGAGCAAGAGTAACAACGATGTGAAAAGCAGTGTGGACTCTCAGAGTTACCGAACGAATCGAAAGATATGTTGGCGCAAGCGATCGTATAATATACGAAGAGAGGAAAATTATTCAGGTCCGGGGTCCGATAACGAAGAAAGGGTTGATGAACAACCCAAATTACCGAAATCTCCCGCAAAGGAAAAATTAGATGCTATATTGGAGTGCATCGAATACCTTTGTTCGATACAGTCAACCAAACAAAAGAAAAATGAGTCTTTAAAAGACTGGGTGCTGGTTACTAGTGTGATTGATCGTATCATATTGATAATTGTAATCCTTCTTCTTGCCACATCGACTGTCGCATTTCTGTCAAGGTAGTACGCAGCTCAAAAGTGAAAGAATAACATTTTTGCTGAGATTTTCAGAAAGGAAACTTTAAACCATTCCATTTCGATACGAAAAATTAAAATCAGAGGTCACCGTGCAAAATTTGGTACCACAGAAACAAATTACCCAATATTTCGAGACGCTTGAAATTCAAAATTGCCGCGATTGTTGAATTAAATCAGAGAGCAAAATTATCTTCCGATTTTCACAAAAATAAGCTAGTGAAGCCTTTATTTACTCCCGGACTATAAAAATGAACCTGTACAAGATGTACACTAAGAAAAAATTTTAAGGGCTGTCTCCAAAGCGAACATTACCATTTGGCTCTAGTGTATGTGTAAACCCTTGTGCTCAAATAATTTACTAATGCGCCATTATTAAAGCAGTATTAATTGATTCGCCAGAATGGATCTTTGTTGACTTTGAACACATGAGAATATAGATAAAGAGACAGATGGAGCTTCACATACTGATAATATATTCAGTCTTTTCATTCATATTCCGACGTTTTTATGATTTCACACAATTCAGTCCACTGGTATACACCAGTATCGAATTTAAACTATTTTTAGCTTTTAAAATTTAACATTCGCTGGGCAGACCTGCATTTTCGGCAGATATGTTATGCCAGTGAATAAACAACATGCTGTCTATTTTAAACACAGAATAGGACCTAACAATACATCTGGGTTTTTGTTTGTTCTTTCGAATGGTTTTAAAATGGGTAGTATTATTGTATGGGTGTGTAAATATATCAAGTAAAATAATGGTAAAACATTTATTGCTCTAGTGGTAAGACAAAATAAAAATAATGATATGCATGGCGTAAAAAGAATGTGTTGGCACCTATTAAAAAGACATTTCTAACGAACGATATCAGGCAACGTAGGTAACTTACATATATAGTGCGTTCATAACAGTCCATTTTGCTACATGTAAACAACAAGTAATATGATGTATAGTTGTCTTGGAAAAGGTGTTTCAGTTGCTGTTTAAATTTACGAAGTTGTTGTACTGTTATTTTAGATTTTAAATGGCCAGATAGTAGTCTCTTGATGACTGTTATAGTAGGAAAACCTTTTTCAGAGAATAGACTTTGTTTCTAAAGTGAGCACAATGTTAAAAGGAAATTATGAATATGAAGACTTTCAAGTGTTTTCTTTGATTATTAGCATAGCAATAAACATGCACCTGATATGCATTTTCATAATTTGAAATACCTCAGGAGTTTATGTTGACATTTGCACGTAATTAAACTACAATATCCAATCACATGAGTGGCAAAGATAACGTGATGGATTATGAAAATTTAGCAGTCATATAGCTCACCATAGGCTTTTAGGATGGCGAGTTATGTACAAACACCTTCACTTGTGTTGTATGTCTTGACATTTACGGGCTATCCCAATCACTTGTACAATAAAGAAATGTCGTTTTCTTTGACCTCTATAGCTAATAACTGTTGTTCAACTTAACCTTTGCATATGGCAAATATTATATGTCTTGACTTAGAACTTCGCTTACCCTGACTCTTGATACAAGGCTTTATTGACTCTCTGATCCTCAGCAAACAAGATAACACATGCTTTTAATTTTTTTATTAAGATTTATCAAACGTAAACTGTAAAATAGGTCTACATAGGAATGGTGACCAAACCAGGTGCAAATATCACATATAAAGTCAGTCTCCCATCACAAACTACTCAAGGAGCAAAAGGAAAAGCTGGCATATAATACATATAACAATTTAGAGTAAAACACAACACTAAAAAAAAACAAAAAACACGCTTGTGTAGGTCAAAATTTACTACAAAAGCAGCGGATTGTCCATGTACAAGTGTTTTGAGGATCAAATGAACTGTGAAATTTGTTCCAATACCATTTTCATTGCCCGGTTAAATGCAATCATTGAATTAGTGGTCCTCAATGACCTTGGTAAATTATTGCATAAAATTGACTATGCGATTAAAAAGAGGGGGGTAAGCAAGAGTGTTAAAGTGGTTGGAAAGGCTAGAGCGTCAGTTATAAATTTCAACAAAACTATTAAAATATAAAAGTAGTCAACATTCTCTGTGGAATAAAAAAAACTAGACATTTGGGCACAAAGGCATTGCAGAGTTATAGCCTGTTGAAACTTCTGAAAAACTGACCAAATAAGAAGAAGTTGGGGAGTCCTTAGTGTATTAACTATGGTAGAGGTCCCCTAGCTTTTAATAATGTTTGAAAAGGGAAAGTCATTATTTGCTGTTTTTCAGGAAAGTTTGACAAGGCGGTGCTGGCATTCAGAGTGAGTGACTGCTATTGTAAATGCATTTTTAGATTCTTTGAGTGTCAAAGAGGTGTCAAAAGAGAGATTAACCAAAAAGACTGCTCTGTGACTTCAAAAGAGGGGTGCACATATGGCTTGTTTTCAACATTTTTGACAGAATAACAGTTTTCCTACATAATTGTATACCAATTTAATCCAACTTTAAAATGAGATATGGACATGGAAGTTTTACAGCCTATTGACAAGGTTACAGATAAGATTTGTATGTGACAATTTTCTGTATTTGAAGTACTTTTTAAAAATCACATTTTGAAATTTGATAGAATTTTTAATAATTTTTTGATATATAAACCCATGTAAAATCATAAAAACAAATTTATTTACAAATCCTGCCGTACAAATCTTACAATAAATAGTGTCAACATATTTATAACTAATTTGGTAATATTACTACTGTCCAATTATTATTTAATTCAAATATGTAAAAAAAAATATGAAAAATGAAATTTTAATATTTACTGGTGTCATATTTCAAAATCATGGCTGCAAATATACAATTTTTATATTCTTTGGAGAAAATATTAACTAAGGGAGTTATCCTGTGAACTAAATATCTTGATTCTAACACTTGAAACTTGACATTAACTCTGAGAAAAGAATTGGTGCAAAAATAGCCTTTCCAGCCACCTTAAAGGGATTCAATCGCAGTGTAGTTGAATCAGAATTGAAGCGGGTGTGAATGTTAGAAGATGAAAATCAACAAACTTGTGTATGTTCACAGTATATAATCCAGTAATACATTTATGAAAGAGCACAAGGTCAAGCAACTCTCTGCGAAATGACAAGGGTAAAAGGTTGACAGAAACCAATCTCTGTCTATAATCACCACCAGTAGGATAATGAAGCATGTATCAAGTCAAGCCGTGACCTTCATGTGAAACAGTTGTTGTTTGTCCCTGGCCGGCAGCAAGTGTTGTTGACCCTATCCATAAGATTTTTCTTTTACATACAGCATACCTTGTTTGCCCTAACCTTTAGGTGTGGCAGTTTTGTTTAGCTTGATCTTAACAGAAAACAAGTGCTGTTTACCCTGGCGTTTTCGGTTAACAGTAAATAAGTATTATTTACACTAACCTTTGCAAGTGAATGCAGAACAAACAGTCAGCACAGAAATAGCTAGTAAATATACTCTTTATTTTGATACCAGCAAAACTGGATAAATGGGGACATGTGAGAGAGGTCTACTGAGACATTTAAGCAGTCCTATATGGCTGAACCTCCTCTTGCTTCCTATTAAGGATGCTCAAAACAAAACTTAAATTATATAATGACCTCGGTAAACAACAAGTCACTTGCTTCCTCTCCTTACGGACTGCAAGTATTGTTCACCTTGACCTTAATAGTCGGGGAAGCCTAATTCACGTGCCGCGTGCCGCGAGCCAAAAGTTGCTGCATTTTCACTCCAATTTAATTCATTTTCATGAATAAATCAACATTCGGGCTTCAACGCCGCCTTCTAAATGCATGAACTGGGACCAGCGAATTACCAGCGAAATTCTGTGCATAAGCAGAAAGGGACTCGAGAGAAATTATAGGGAGGGAGGGTGAGTATTTTTCAAAATCACACTGCACGTAAATTTGTAACATTAAAAATTGATCAATCAAAATTCTGTACATTGATTTTGTAGACCATATGTTAAGGTTGCTATATTGCAAATATCTAGGTCCTATGGTGTCTATCGAACTGTGACTGTGGTACATGTCTTACCTTAGGTGGGCTGTGAACTCCTCAAAAAAGCCATGCTGATGGTTTGCAGTATTCCACAGAATATGCAGCGTTTTGTGACACAACTCGCAACATTGCGCCAAAGGCGGGAAAATAGAGAAAAACTAAAATTATCAGCCAATAGTATTTCACTTTGTCTTTTCGGCATCGACTTTGAGCGTGAATTGCTTCCGACCTAGCGATCACGTGAACGGATAGCGTATCCCGTATGTCTCCATCTGTAGCCAACTTTTCTACCTACACACTGTGTTATTACCGTAACATTTGTTGTTCCGCATTACTTCAATTTACTTTCTGGTAATGAAAACAATTACTGACACCCTTTCCCAAATATCACTGTGATTCACCATCAGTTTGTCACAAAGATCGCGAAGGTTTTGCGACAAAATGCACAATTGTACCGGTCTTTACATGCCAATAAGTTTGAATACAATGAGAACACGGCCGGTGGCAAACTTCTCCGCTCTGCGACAACTCGGCTCCGAGACAAAGTCGGCCTCTCTGTGTGTAGAGGTGTCGAAATTGGTTAAACTCTAAAGACTTTATCCATCTAATTAATTTCAATCCCCGACTTTTGTAAGTTTGGCGTAACAAAAGTAGTGTTGAGATGGGTATTATGGTGTTGCCTGAATATACTCTGGGCATGCATAAACTAACGCAATTCCTAGATTCCGTATACTCTTTTTAATTAGGCCCTCCCTCCCTCCCTATAATTTCTCACGAGTCCCTGGCACGCGGCACGTGGCACGTGAATTATGATTACCCTGAATAGTCAGCAAGTGATCTTAACACTCAAGGTTTTGTTATGAGTTTCCTGACCCACAGTCGCAGATAGTGCTCCTTAACATAAAGTTTACACGCAGTGTGCGTTATTTACTCATACCCTTTGGTGGCAATGTTGCTCGCCAAGACTTGTACCATAGAGAAGTGTCGGTTTATTCTCTCTTTTGTGGGCAGAAAGTATTGCTTGCCTTCATTCTTACTAGCAACATGTATCATTTGCCGTCCATCACTACATACAGCCAGTGCTGATCATCCATACCTTTTTGTGGGATACATGATGTGTACCTGATCTCCATAGTAAACAAGGACTTTTCACCCCCATTTTTGTAAACAGTAAGTGTAATTTATTACAGAGGGTAGCATGTCTTATTTAACCCGCCTAGCAGGGCTTGTACAGTAGCGAAGTGTTGTGTATTAACCCCTTTCTGGGTAGCTAGTGTTGTTAACGTTAGCGGGTTTGTTTACCCTTATGATAGCATTTAGCCTGTCCTTTATAGGTAACCAGTGCTGTTTCCAGGAGGCATGGCAGCCAACAAGATTTAGTACTGATAACCATTACCTGTGTAGCACGTGTTGTTTATCCTGACCAGTCCTTTAGAATAAAAAAGTTATTTTCACCCTTACCTTTGTAGTGGTAAGTAATTAACTAAAACCTTTTGGGTACGATTTTTTGGCCATGGCTTTATGGCAGCAAGTGTTATTAGCCCTGATTTCTACGGTAAAGAAGTGTTGCTCTCGAAACGTTTGCTCTCAGAATATGTTACTTAGTTGATATTGTCTTTCCATGTTTATCCTTACTGGCAGCAGATGGTGTTTCCAAAGACCATCACAGTGTTGTTTACGGTATTCTTAATAAATAGCAAAAGGAGGTTTACCCTCAGAGAGCTACTTAAATGTCTCAATCAACCTCGGTCAGGTTTCATCATTTTTTCAGTTTGCAAGTATCAAAATAGAGAGCATGTTTACATGCTATTTCTATGCTGAGCATTTAGGTGTATCAACCTTTACAGCGCAGTCTTGAGCGGCTGGTGCTCAATGTAGGCTATAAAGCTGAATCATAAACACTTGCTAGTTGACTTATATATAGTGTGTTGTTATATAGTGTGTTGTAACGCCTTCCTCATCCCTTCCTCATGATTTCAGATGTTAAACATTGACCCATGGTAATCAACTTGACCGATATTAACCTATATGACGACACTGCATCTCTATACTTATTTCCTTGACTTATTGCCAGCAGACGTAGCTTCCTGTGATTCACTTACCCTGTTCTTGGTGTAACCGATTGTCTTGCGTGAAGTGATGTATTGTTTTTGCAGATGTTCAACTCATTAGAAAAGACCGTAGGTTGACTTAAGTACCAAGTTGAAAAATCATTTCGTCCTATTTTGACAAGATTTCTTGTCCTTTAATATTTTCATACGTATTTATGAATTTAATTGGAGCGCTATGCTAAGTTATTCATTCATTCATTCATTCATTATATGGTATAAAGATTTGGAAGCGATTTAAGTTATAACCTTTCTAGACAAAGAGTAGAACAGAGCTTGTAGAGAGGTCGGAGAGCAGACTTTGAGTCATCACGGTTACTGTTCAGTAATAAAGATCTAAGATGGTGCGTACACCCGACAACTTGGTATGTCTGCTTCAGTTACTGAAAGCTTAGCCTAGACCCTATTTCTTCGCTTTGGCCTCCGTGCCTCCGTGCCTCGCCAAAGCGAAGAAATGAGGTCTAGGCTACTGAAAGAATCACGATCCCAGACCGGTACCTCAACTCAGAGGCCGTACGTGAAGGAAGAGACATGACAGCTAATGGTGTCCAGAGAATTTACAGGAGAGAAGATGTTTATGAGAAACTCGAGAATTTGTTTAGTGGATTAGCTGCCGATAAAAGAAAGCTTTTGGGTTGACACAAAATGAGCACACAAAATTGAGAATAGTATTTTTAAAGCTCCATAAGCTGTATCTTTTGGCTATTTTTTCAGCACTTTTGTTTTGTGGTTTTCCTACACTTTCTGCATTGAATCCCTGAACGGTATTTTAATGCCAAGTATTTAGCATATTTTGACACAACCTTTAGAAGTATAATCTACATAATTATTGTTGAAAATTTGTATTCAAGTCCGGAAAAGTAAACAATAAACAACGGTCACTACACACATACAAGCTGTGTTGACAAAAAGAATACTCAAAATTTCAGCATGACAAACGGATTAGGGTCAGACACGGTAGTTGATATACAGAAGCAGAATACTGAAAAACTTGCCACAAGTTACAGCTTATGTCCCTTTAAGTATTCATGACCCAGTCTTTTAGCCGGTAAAATTAAACTGTGCAGTTTAACATGAAAGCTGACTTATGAAAATGCACTCAAAAAACGCTAGTAGTCGTGCCAGGTTCATCAAAAAAAGTTCTAAATCCAAGGACAATGCTTAGACTGTATCATGCGAACTTTGAAAATGTTAGGCGAAAACATAAACTGTATGATGAGTAATTTCAATATCCGGGTCAAAATTATACTCTTAAAAATTAAAAATGTACATTTTACTTGCTCGATCTATTCAAGAGCAGTTCTGGTGTCTGAACAACATAAGGTGACATTCAAATGACAGACTACATCGTTGACGTTCATTGAGGATCACGAACATTAAACACAAATAATTCTTCGGTATCTAAAACACTTTTCTGACAATTTTTCACGACGTATAAGATGAATGCATAGAATATGTGACCTCGACCCACTTTGCTCCAATACCACAATCAAGATGCAATTATTATATCGTAAATCAAGTTCAGCGCGAGACTAAACATAACAACCTTTGATCATCTAAGAGAACCGTTTAAATATTGCTGTTTAAAGGGTGATTAGATGAAATTTTTTTTGAATTTACGATTCATATTTTCTGTTCATATACCACAAAACTAGGATAGGCTTCTATTTTGTAGAGATACTGTCACTTCACAAAGGAATATGTCACATTTGGATTCTAAGGTTCACTGGATCACCTCGCACCTCACTGTCTTTTTAGTTCGGATGCCGTGTAGAGTAGTAAGCAAATGTAGTTTGTTGACATTGCACTGCCGAAAATTCTGCCGGAAAATGAAACAACAATCCATTAAATTCGATCCATTTGTTGCATCAGTATGTTATTATAGAAATAACGGATGACGCACTGACCATTAACGTTTATTTATGGGCAAGGGCGAGAGGAAAGCCAAAAATTAATGGGCGAGGCTTGCCGAGCCCGTTAATTTTGGCTTTCCTCTCGCCCGCGCCCATAAATAAACGTTAATGGTCAGCGCGGAGTCTGTTATTTCCATTATATTATCGACGAACCCCCCAAAACCGTCAAACCGTCAAAATTTACGAAAATTTCCGTGCGAACGACAACGGGGCCCCAGAACCCGAGTAGTGAGTAGTGCGCGCGCTGCAAAAATTTTGCGTATCCGGAGATTTTTTGAACAAAAGCTTCGAACTGGGCCCACAAGTGTTGATTATTCGTTTTAGCTGTAATGTTACTATGTTTACGATATTATTCATATGCACGGGCATGAAAACAAGTCATTACTGTGTATTTGTGGGCAGTCACGTGCTTCAGCTCGACCAATTAAAATGCGACGGACAGGTCTGGTAATATAATTTATTTTATTATATTCTCGTCAACAGCGCCAGCTGACAGCCACTTACAGACAAGTACAAAATGAAATATAAAAAATAAATCTATTAAAAGACAAAATTGAAAATGAAGAAACTACATACAAGAAACATACGACAGAAAGATAAAAAATCACACATACAAGACCGCAAAGATTTTTGTTTTGTAAAGTTGCATTGAATTGGCAAAGATGTCAATAATACTAGTACTGTTTAGTGAATTAATTTTGAGGTATGAAAATTAGGTCCCTTAGTCTGCCATTCAAACGAGGAACATTGAAACCAAAGAAAGATACACTGTCTGTATAGTTAAAATGTGACAAAAAGACATCTACGTAGGAATACACAATCAAAAATGTCCCTCCGAACATGCAAATGTGGCATATTGTAAAAAATTTTCTCCCTGTCTTCGTTATTCTGTCAAGATTATGGCGATGATGACAAACTCGGAGACACAACAATTGTTCGGATACTGTAGCATGCTCAACGATTCTCTACGCATGATGACACTCACTGAAATCGAGGCTCCCGGGGACGTACAATCTATCGGCTCGAAAGAGTCATGATATATCTTAAAGTGTCAAGGGCTAACCTCCTTCAACGTTCTCTATCCAACAGAAAAAATCAAATCAGGTAATTTTATGCGGAAATTGCAAATATCGCTATAAAATCACAGGACTCTGACAACTGTAGTTTTGTTTTAGTATTTTGCAACATTTACGCCGATCTTTAGGTATTATTATTATAATATCTCATTTCGTCGGTCTATGGAGTTTTCACTGCTGAGAAGTACGTCGAGATCTTGGACACAGAAGAGACTCACAAAGTAGTTGGATGTCAATCGATGGTGGTTTACTTCTGAAGTGTAAAGTTTACACATCAGAGATGCCTAGCTAACTGAAGATAGTGGGTGATTATCCCTTTATTAAAAGAAATTGTAGCATCATAAGTAGCTAAAATTAGTTAAGTCTCCAATCTAATCAGCTAGTATTTCTTGATTTGCTGAGAACGATTAAAATATTCTTCCATTGAAAAATGCATCACTAAACTTCCTCTCATTGGGCGTATATCACATAAAATTTTACATAATCTGCATATGTTACATCATCTTCATATAATATTTCCCTTATGTAATCGTCCCAGGGTCTTGTCTGGGATTTAGGTGTTAATTACGCAAAATCACACTGCTACCTTGACATTAGATGTCACTGATACAAGTTTTTATCTGTATCCTTGGTAATTAGTCATCAATGACGCAAATACATGTGTCCCTGACAACGGAGTTTTACCCAAGGTGAAGGAAAATTCGTAATGTTCATTAACCCTTACATGAGAAAAATTCGTAACGATCATTAACCCTTCCACAGACTTACCTACTAACGGTTCAGTTGTACCGTTCACTGACCTTTATACAGATTCCGAAATTACAAAAAAAAATGTCAAAAAGCAAAAGAAAATTTAGTCTGCAACAGTATATTCTTACTATTTGATTGAGAAGTGCATGTCCCTGGTTAAGCCATTTAGAGTACATATCGACATAGACACATCAATTCAAATCTGTAAATCGTCAGCAATATGACAGTAACTATCTTGGTTTTAGTACAATTGTCAACGGAATTGAGCTTGGTCGACTTTCTATTTTCCATCTCCAAATATCACCACCTCCTCAATACACATCTGCGTAATTAAAACAAATACAGGTAACGTGATCGATGCATTACGTGACATATTTATTTAATATTTTATGTTTATCGACGAGTTAAGGTAACAGTTTTTGTAATTTATCACATCAAGTATTCATAGTCTTGAATGACTAATGTTATATTTTTTATCTCAGTTATGCCTAACCTTTTCTATTAATAGAGTGTACAATTTTATGGAACGCGAGATAATAAATGTTTTCGTCGATCTTTGTGATATGAGTATCATAAACAGAACCAGACATGGGCCTTGCTATTGGAATTTAGGGTACCCTTAAATATATCACAGAACTCTTCAAGCTTTTCTTCAGGACTGGTGTTTGCCAACTTCGTCCAATCAGCTCACAGTTTACAAGTCATTGGCACAGTAAGGTTATAGACACTTCAGGTGATGACACATAGAGTTTTCCCATGTAAAATTATATTTTCCAAATGTAAGCTTAGGACAAATCTTTAATAGAAATTATCCATAATTCAAGGCCTAAAAGAGTCGTGCAGTAAAGTAAAGGGTTGTTCATCAGTCTGTAGATAGGAGTTGATGTTACATACTTTTGATCCTCTAGTAACATGTCATCAGACGAAACCATCATTATTATTTAATCTTCAAACATCAAACAGCAGCTTTATATCGTGACATTAGCTTCTTGACGTCACCGTTGAAGGTGAAGTGGATTGTGACACCTCGGAATATTAATTATTTTGACATTTGCATTGTACCCCATGACAACATATAAATCATAAATTTCGAAACACTAAATTCTTCTGTTTTATGTCTTCTGACCCTCTAATGTGTCTATCTCTTATCTCTCCTAGACTCACCCTGTCAGTTTCACTTTTGCTCTCTACAACTCTTCGTTTCTCTTGCATATCTCACTATCTCTTTGTATCACCTGCGTGTCTTACCGTATTTGTCTAAATACCCGCTGTCTGTCTACTTGTGTCTGGATATCCCTTGTCTCTCTAATTGTATGTCGGAATAGCCACTGTCTGATTTACAATTTCACGGTATCTCTGAGCCAGTGTCACCCTGAATGTCGCAGTATCAGCTGCCTGTCTCACATTATTATCTGAGTATTAACCTTTATCTCGCATTTGTATTTGCATACTATATAGATCATTGTCTCACCAAAAGTGTCTGAATATCCGATATCTTTCTTAGCATATTCGTCTGAGCATCTGCTGTGTGTCTCACTGTATTTGTCTGAGTATCCATTTTGTATTACTGTATGTTTCTGCATATCTGATGCTTGTCTTACCGTGCGTGTCTGAGTATCCGTTGTCTCACAGTATTTGTCTGAGTGTCCGTTTTGTGTTTCACTGTATACTGTAGAGTCTGAGTCTCAGCTGTGTCCCACTGTAATTGCTGTGTCTCGTCGTACGTGTCTGAGTATCGACCATGTGTCTGAGTGTCTGCTAGCGCTGTGTGTCTCACCATAAGTGTCTGAATATCTGTCTGTATCACCTGTCTGTGTAATTGATTATTTCTTGTCCTGTGTTTCCCTATTATCTCGTTTTCGGTTCGGGCAAATATTTATTCGAAGAACAGCAAGTCTCCTGGATGTTTGATTTTATCACTTCATTGACATAGAACGTAGAGCCTCTAGAGTATATAATGATTAGATAAGAGTGCTATCTTTTTATGAATAACGATGCACTCTCTCGTGAAAACTCTGAAAATTGGTAATACGGTTCAAATTTAACACGTTGCTTATGTTGATTCCCTCATACAGGTTTAAAGTTCGAACACCATTGTGAGTGCCTATAGATTGCTTCAACATGTTAAACTGAATTCTTATCGTAAAAGTTACTAAAAACAAAAAGTTTACCACTTAGAGAGAGAGAGAGAGAGAGAGAGAGAGAGAGAGAGAGAGAGAGAGAGAGAGAGAGAGAGAGAGAGAGGGAGAGAGGGAGGGAGGGAGAGAGTTATTACACACACACACCTACACACACACACAAACACACACACATTGTAAGTGTGTCAACGATTATTTACGGTGCAATCCTCGATCAGATGTATATCATAGTAAATTCCAATATCGTGGTGATTTATCGTTTTCGTTATATAAGCTGCTATTACGCGCAGTTTTATTGATTTTTTGTATGGCATGAGTCAACAAAACGTTCTTATTTTACTGTCTTCATACATCACTATGCCATCATGATTTGCTCAAAGTGTCGTCTTTCGATTGCGTTGTCCACGTCTAGAATAAACAGTGTTGAAAGATCATTTTTCGATGCAGCGCCTCTTTGTTAACGAGTTGTTCATTCATTATAATGCAAAATTTAGCTGCTAATGTATTTCAAAGAGAACGCACGTGGCAGGTTTCTCATTTAACGAAGCCGTTAAAAGCTTTCGGTAGAAACAGATCACTTCTTCAACGTTTAAGAAATAGCTCATCATTACAATGGAGCCAGCGTCGTGTCAAGGACGGTGTACATAACACTAGGCATCATCGCATGTGAATCGCTTCGAAGAATCAACGAAATAACAACATTTCTCGAAGATGTTCTACATTATCAGAACTCTCTTACATGGAACGGTACTCGTTTTCCTCGCGTTCGGCAACGTAGGTAAGCCGTGTTTGAATGAACCGATGATCGGTTTTCTAATTTTGCTAACCTTATTTTCCTTAGAAATCATGACGCTTCAAGATCCGTCAGAATTAGTTGAGTTAGCATTCGATGTAATTGAGTATTGGACGGTCATGGCAATTATGGGCTGCGAAGTCAAGGGCGATTATTCAGATGTGCCTGGATTATTTCCTCATTCTTAGCAGTGAAATAGAATATACACGATTCACAGAATATTATTGAATATGGTTTCAGTTTTCACTTGGCATGCATCAAACATTTGTTTCACCACTCTCTGTACCCGAATTTCACATCCCCACATGCCAACATAGTCATTATGCTCTGAGGTCCAGTGGCCTGTGACTTTGCTTCACCTATTTTAAACTTTGACTCTTTAGCATGCCACTGAGACTGAAGACTGAACAGCTATCCAGTGCGATCAAAAACGACCGTCATAATTCCGCATTGGCCATTATTTTCACCTTCAAACTATCAGGATAATTGTGCTCTCACCGACCACAATACAGCAACTTCGTTTAATGGTCATAGGTTACAGGTCAGGAGAGGTTCGGCGTTGATTGTGTTTGAATACGTAAACGGCACTTTGCTTTCTTACAGTAAACACAATTCGATCTCAGCTGTCCGCACAACAACGACTAGTGCAAGATCTCACAGTGCATTATCGCAGGGAAGTTAGACCAGTTTTCAACTCATCAACTGTGACAACTGTAGTCTATGGACTAGCCCTGCTCCAAATTTTTGATGTGGTAAAATATGCTATCTTCAAACTTTCCACGAACGACTTAGTTTCTAAACTTTACTGATATTATTACACGATCTCTGTTCTATTGTGCTGGGCTACAATGCATAGCGAAAGCGATACTTGATGACAAATGCCCGATGTCAAATGCGAGATTTTTGCGTATTTTGAATTCGAGTACAGCGTATCTTAAGGTCGCTCAATCATTTAACGCTAGGCAGTAGTAATGTGTGTTTCAAATCCGTGTAAATATACAAACACAAGCACAAGCTAGTCATGGACAGATATAATTATAGTCTTCCATAAAATATAATTACAGTCTTGCCATCACTTTGTTATTGATGATACAAACTTAGGCTGTGTACGCCGGAGTCACGATGTGCAATTACTGTCAATGCCAGGTTATTAATGATTAATGAAGATAAACGTGATTTATTATCATGGAGAGGTAACACCTCGATTAAGGATTTTAAAATGGAAATTAAAATCGAAAGTTATACCCATTGGACTCGTTAACACATTGGGTCAGACGTTTTTTCGTCTGTCAATCGGTTATAAAATCGACTGGTTGTCAAGTTTCAATCATTACGCTCGTTTATTTTAATAAATATTAATGGATATAAATATGTATTAATGGTTTTTAAGATGTTATCAATGTTACTGATCCCTATTCAAGGATGAAATTAACGACCAGGTGAAGGTTTCAGTCTGGTTAAGACAGGTACGTATTGATATATTAACGATGGTTTCGAAAAAAGATCACGTCATAATTATGAACTTTATAGTTCTGTAATTAAGGACTTCAAATTATTCCCATCAGACATGTAGACTCGTGGCTTACCTGATACGTTAAGGTCACACTTTTAAGACCTTTTGCCTCGTGTAGCTTTTCCTTGTAAGGACAACTTTAATCCGTGTTAATAAGGCATTTGATGCTCATAAAATTTTTTTCAGTTATTTTTCTAACAAACGTAAACTCGCTCCGCACAATACACAGGACCCAAAGTATATCAATTTCCCAACGTACAAGTAGATTTTGATTTTGGTCTCATTCTGACAAATGCTTGGTTTCTCTAAAACGTTTATGTCGTTCTCGAACTAAGTTATTTTTCACACAGTAAGTTATACTATGGTTGCAATATTTTAGAAAATAGCTATAGATTGAAAGGTTATTAAGACACCAGGGTGGTAGCTGCTACCTATTTACAAAGATTAATCATAATGTATGTGAATTAAGCTTTCACTGCGCTTCTAAGCATATCGTACAACATCAAACCATGCAAGAAGTGAACCATTTTAATATTGAGAGGACTGAATTCATCGGGAGGATAGTTTTTGCAAATCGAGCTGCATCAAGTTAAACACAGAACAACGCCAAAATAAAATCGAACTATGTATAAAAGGATTTTCATTTTTTCCGAGATACCGCCATGGATTTGTCACCACAATTTTAAACTACTCCTGCTGAGTGTATATATATAAAAGGTGCTAGCTTGGTTTTTAAAATATTCGCAGTAACAATATTTTTTTAGAACGTAAAGGTACAAAATACACAAGGCATTGGTAGTACTCTCGTCGACCCTTACACGTTACCCTTTCTTTCAGATAAATAGATACCCGATTCTTCGATGGTTATAAATATTTGTTTATATATGTACCATATATCGATAGACAAGCTTTGTCTCTCTACAGTTAAGGAACTGTGCGCTTCGAAAGTGAAAGACAAACTTCTGCTCAAACTACCCTAAACGAAACTTTCAACCATTCTCTTACAAAATCAAGAATAAGGAGGAACCAAGGGTCACCGAGCAAAGTTTGGTACTAGAGTAACATATTGCTTACTATTTACCAATTTTTGAGATTCAAAATGGCCGCCTTCCCTGTGTTAATCCTATGGGAAATAATGCAATTTAAAAATACTAAGACAGTGAAAAGTTTTCTTACTCCAAGAGCTTTAAAACGACTGAGCCTTTACAAACGGTTGACAAGAAAAGTATTGCAAAATTTTGATGTCCAAATATATGTCCCCGAAGCGCATTCTCCTTTTTAGACTGACCTTTTCATTCTAACTTAGAGTAGTTGTAAACAAAATGCAGTCAGACCGGATAAACTCATCAAACAAAGATCAGATACAATCTCTACAACAGTGTCTTGAATTAACTGATAACACAACATACGTCGCTGATATTGTGGGGGAAATTGCTGCCCTGCACGTTGTACAAGTTCGAATAAAACGTTGTGGGAATACGACAGACTTCCTCTTGTTGAAATGCCTTAGTGATGGTGGGCATATAAAATGAGCCTTACAAACACACTTGACACGACTTTTCTGCAGTCGACCACAATGAGAAATAATCTTATATATGATAGAGTATATTTTGTTCATAAACTGAAAATGAACTCACTCCATGATATCGTTCTATATTTCCATAACAAGGAATGGAGAGATGAGTTTTTGAGCTGGAATGCATCTGATTATGATGGTATAGAGACTATACGATTACCAGTTTCTTTAATATGGACTCCAGATATCAAACTATACAACCTGTAAGTACATATATGAAGTCTCGCACATGGTATAAGTACGTGTCTTATATACGGAACGTCGCGCGCCCCGTATGATTAAATGGTATCCTGTTGATGACGTAGAGGGTCGCATAGTCACCAAATGACTGAAATTTAACCAGAGCTATTTTTCACATGACAACTTAGGGGTTTAAAATGACCAAACTACATGTTTTACATAGGGAATTCTGATTTTTTTACAAATTATTCACTCAAAATTGTCATAAACGGCATAACAAAGGTGTAAATACATCGATGCGCCGTTCCACCGTGGCAATGAAGATCTTTCTATTTTGTTAACAGATTTTCGTCTATTATGCCATGTGATTGTCGTTTGAAAATAAACCCCACAATTTGGAGTGAAAACTATGTTAAAGACGCATGAAATAAAACAGTATACCCAAAAACAAGGGAATATGTACTCTCAAGGGAAGAGATTCCAAGACATTTCAAAACTATGAACAGAATAATTTATATGTACCTTTGCTGCCTTAACGAACAGATCGTGTTTAATGCCCAGTCACTACTGTAAATTATATGACTCATGTCGAACATTAAATGAACCGAGAGCACTGTTTGTGACAGTTGAAGCGACACGTTGACGTGAAATATCAAGCTTTCTTTCAGAACAAAATCTGACTTCTTTTCGAGCCCAAGAACTCAACAAAATTACGAAATATATCACAATCGACTTTTTCCATTAAACGGGTGTTGGCAATCTTTTCCTGTCTCTCATAAACAACATGAACGTGTTTAAGTATGCATGTACATCTATGCATCTAATTTTTCTCAATGAGTACTACTTGCAATGCACTGATGTAACTTAATGTTCAGGTTAAAAGGTGGTCAATGATATTAACATCGAACTATTTTTTTCAGTGCAACTGAAGACAAGTCTACGCTCGTTCCAACCAATGCCATTATCAACTCTAATGGCAGAATTAACTGGAATTCCCCGGCGATATACGTGTGCCGCTGCATAATTCAGATAAAAAACTACCCTTTCGACAGACAGAAATGTGAAATGGTATTCGGTTCTTGGGTGTATGATGTATCAGAAATCGACCTCCATAAAAAGGGAGATAACGTCGACACGTCGATATACTTGGAGAATGAGGAATGGTCCCTGAACGAGGTTGCGTTGACTACTGAGATGAAGCATTATAACTGCTGTGACATACCCTATGGTTTACTCATAATGACATTGGATATTAGCAGAAAGCCACTGCACGTCATATTCTGTTTGGTGGTACCGAACTTTTTGTTCGTTTCCATTACGATATGCAGCTTCTACATGCCACCACAGTCGAGAGAACGCACAACGCTGGTCATGGCCAACTTCTTGGCGCTCCTCTTCTTACAACAAGTAGTAGTAAATACCATTCCCCGTAAAGGAGATCACTGGCCGACTTTTTGTGAGTTTTTCCTATAATTGTACTCATCCGCAAAAAGGAGTTTTCCTCTACATCACAATCTGTGTGTCTTTTCCAAGATTGCCAGTGTCTGTCCTCGGCAGTATATGCCTTACTGTCACCCTCATTTGACAACATTTTTTCAGTCTGTTGTTTAAGCAAAAATGAAATATTTCCGAAAATGAAAATTATACCTCGGATCCTAGCCATTTCCTCAATTTTCCTCAAGATTAGGTTTGTCAAGTTTCTCTACCTTTAGGGTAGAATGCGATTCTGGGACATATATCCGATAATTGGACTCTCAAACTTTAAAATAATTCTCGGTGTACAACTTGTGGGGCTCATTTTGAAGCCCATAAGCGTAGATTAAATGAAGTTGTAACAGACTTATTTTTGTGAGAAAAAAGTACGTTGACCCTTGATTTGTAACCTTATTTGCAGTTTCCTAGACGAAAGTTTCGACAAAAAATTCAGTTTTCGATTTCATGGGCGTACTACAATAGGCGGTAAAAGTGCTTCTTTTGTCTATGGTCCCACCTAAATCTTAATGTCTCGTTCATTTCAGCTAAATTCTTCGCTGCTAGCTTTATATGTGTCGGACTATCATGCTGCCTAACTATGTGGATTCTACGTATGCATCACCACAGTACTAATATAAAGGCGGTCCCTGATTGGCTGTTCAATTTAACACAATGCTACATAGCTCCCATTATCTGCATGGGCAGAAATGACAAGCGGTGTTCTGCGCAGCCCGATTTGTTTGAATGGAATCTGAGTATTTCGAGCGACGAGCGTAGCACCGGAAAGTTGGATATGATTACGGAGATAAAGGGAACCTACGTACTTCATGGAAAGGATGACGACATCTCTGAAGATACGATGTCGAACGAAGGTAGAGAACAACAGAATGTTCCAGAAAAACCGGCAGACGAAAAACTTAATAAAATTGTGGAAGAGCTTGAATATTTACGCTCCAGAGTTGAAAATCAACAGAGGCGAGAAGAGATTGTGCATGACTGGAAGCTGGTCTTGGCTGTCATAGACCGAACTTTCATGATTTTCCTGATTGGGTGTTTTCTGTCTACTTTGTCACTCTCTCTGTGTTGAACTGAGAAGAGATGTCGCTTGTGAGAACAGCTTCAGCAATTGTGTGTTAAACTGCTGTGACATTTCTTCTCCGCAAAGCATATTGAAGCATCCGCGTTCAAATCGTCGACAATATCTGCAAAGCTGTAAATGTGCATTGATGCTATTAACACTGTAAGCGTCACATTTAAGGAAGTAATAAAGTTAAGACTTGAGAGAACATTTTCAAAAGTTCGTGGCAACTGCAGAAGAGTCCTTCAGCAGATCGAATTAGTTCTCACGGATTTTACTTCGAAATAAGATTTTTCAAACATAATTATCTTGATGATTTACGATTTCTCTGTATTGTTTCCGTACTTCCGGTTTTGAATGATGTTGCAGACTTTGAGACTTTATACTAGTTTGTTTGTTTGTTTGTTAGTTGTTGTTTTTGTTATTTTTGTCTTTCGCACCAATGACGATTGTCTGACACGACGAGTTGAATATCAACGGTAAAAGTTCTCTTTTTGACTCCTAAGAACGTATCTTAATCTCAATCCTAAAAACTTATTTCCGGATTCCAGTGATTGATGAGAACCACAATCTATATTCGCTAAACCACGTGATCGCGTAGGCCAGTCAGTAAGGTTTAGTTTAATCACTCATCTAAGCCCTTAAATCCTAACCTTTATAAAACATTTTCTCCATCCTCTAGCATAATTCCAGCGGAATATTAACTTTGTATAATAATCATGAGTTTGGCTTTACAGCGTAAACTCATCTATTTTCCCTTAAAAGCATGACTTTCATAAATCTGCGTGTATTGGTCGTACACTTGAATTCCCCGTAACTTTCAAGATGTTCACTCTCTTTCGTCCTTTTGAAGATTTTTGCACTTAGGTAAGGTATGATCCGGTTTTCTTCGAAAAACATAATGCATCGATGCCTCAGTGCAAGAGAGACGTATCTCCAATGCTTTAAGACAAGAAATACGTTCCTTTTGCACTGCACGTCATGCGTCATGTATAATAAGTTTAAGGCGAGTTTAAGGTAAATCATACCTGCAGAATTCATGTTCCTAACAGTTTGAAAGTACTTGAATACGGATCTGTTGACAGGGACAATACGATTTCTGTCAAGTTTTTTTCTCGGATATTTAGGCAAAAGTGGTAGCTGGCAACTTCATTTCATTTCCTTCTAACGTTTGGAAATGTTTGCTCAATAACAATGACGCGGCAGCAATCTTAATATGCAAAATGAAATTCATTTTCGATAAGCTGAATATTTCTAGCAGTTTTGCAGTACATACAGACTCTTTACAATGACGCCCTAATTCAAAAATTAATTCATGTGTGAAACAACGAAAATCAGCTAAAACTTTCTCTTTACTGTAACTTAAGTAGTTTACACTATTTTCATTATCAACATCTTCAATCTGCAAATTTTCTTCATAAAGTAACGTACTTTAATTTTGCAGTTATTCCATGTTTCCTTTGCATTTATATCTTCAGTCATCATTTCTGTCACTGTGGCCACACAGTATATCAGAACTTTCTTCAAGGCTGTCAATTTTGTGCCTAAGTTGTTATTATCTTCCAAAAGTTAGCAATAATCATCATGGCAACGGAGCAATTGATTTCACCAATGTCTTTTTTGATGTCCGCCAATTTTTAGCTCACGTGTTCACACACGCGAGCTTATGTCGCAGCTCTGTATGTCTGTCTGTCTGTCTGTCTGTCTGTCTCTCGGTCCGATATCTCAAAAACGGCTGATCAGATCAGAATCAAATCTGGTACATAGATTCAGTTAGCAAATGGCAAGAACTGATTAGTTTTTGGTGGGTGTGGCCTGCATATTTTTTGCTTATTTGCATAATTAGTGATTTCAGAAAAAACGGATAGTATACATCGAGAACGACTACACATAATTTGATGAGATTTGCTACAAATGTTGATCACATCAACATATATCAGCTGTGAAAGGTAGTAAGGGATGACATTAGATATAATTCCGAATTTGCATATTAATGAACTTTCCTAATTATGGATATTTATCTTAATTGACTTGACCAAAGTTGATGAAACTTGCTATGTACACTGAATATACTATGATATAACATTATTGGAAGTCTATAAGCATTTTGACTTCAGGCAATTCCTAATTTGCATATTTGATAAACCTTTCTCATTAGGGATATATATGTCGATTGACTCAACCAAATTGGACGAAATTTGCTACGTACATTGAAGATACTATGATACAACAATATACAAAGTTATTATGCATTTTTACGTCGGCCAATTCCAAATTTGCATATCTCTAATCAGGGATATTTATTTGAATTTACTGAACCAAAGTTGACGAAACTTACTATATGTACATTGAAAATAGTATGATAACACATTATTAAAAGTCGTTAGACATTTTTATGTCAGCAACTTCCTAATTAACATATCAATGAAATTTCCTAATTAGGGATATGTATTTTGATTGACTCCACCAAAGTTGACAAAACTTGCTATGTACATTGAGGACAGTATAATTATATCATTCAAAGTCACTTAACATTTTTTCAGCCAATTCCTAATTTGCATATTAATGAACTTTCCTAATTAGGGATATATACCAGGATTTACTTGATCAAAGTTGGTGAAACATGCTACGTACATTGTTGATACCGGGTAAAACAATATTGAAAGTCATTTCGCATTTCCATGTCAGGTAATTTATAATTTGCATATCTGATGATGATGTGGTGAATATTGTTCATGATGTTGATCATGAACACTTTCAATGAAGTTGCAAACATGTGGCAAAAGTTTAAATGTACACGAAACTGCAATATATAATGGAACACGTGAGCATTTTCAGTTCATATCTGGTATCTTTAATTCTCTCCTAATCTCATCTCTTTAATTTTTTGTATATCTGTGAGAACTGCCATAATTTGATTTCCTTTAACTTCCGTTTGATGGGGTTCTGCGAAGGGCTGCATGAAGGGGGTACGATGGCCCCAAACTCGATAAAGTGGCTTGTTGCGTTCAAGTAGTTGGTCAAGGATTTATCTCGATATCGCCACCCAGTTCAAGAAGACGGGTTATAAAGCTGGAGAATGGACTCGTTCATATCATGCCGTTCTACTCCCCATGACGTAGGGTGTAACTGTTTCTGCACAAATTGGTGGCAGCAGTATTGATATGAATGGCTTCAGCACAGGATTTTGCTGCACTCATGTCGAACATGATTCCAACCAACTATGCAACGTGTCATGGGCACCCAGCAGTCCATACGTGGCAATGCAAACATAGCACAAAAATATGTTGACCATTGTGTGTACAGCGTGTACTGATCACAAGTTAAAGTTGCCAAGATTTTGGTTGGCAAACACGCAAATCGTGGCTTGCCAGGTCTTAATTCCCACACCCATACTTTCAATGTGCTTTACAAAATAGCCAACAAAGATTTACCAGAAAATACGGGGCTTTAGCAAAAAAAAAAAGAACTTTTACGGCGCACGACTTCTCTGAGTGACTCTCTCCAATACGTTCACGTGACCAGAGTTACGTACACTTTGGTAAAGTAGCAGCGATAGTTGAAAACACTCTATTTCGAGGCGCAGGCCTTTCCGTAAATAATGTCTGATTGCATCAAAAGTGATGTATAAATACACACATATTCATCACTGGTCGGCGCAGTAATAAATGAAGTGGTCTGTAATACAAAGCGTAATTTTATCTCCTGGTCGTTATAGGCTTCGAGAAGAGTGTCAGAGTATGAACGGCCAGACAGGTCGACACTAAGTGTACGTCTCTTTGTAAAATACACTATCAAAGGATGTGGGGTTAGAGGCCCGGTAAATAAGTTCAGGGTAACGGACTCACGGTAAGAGGATGGTGCGTTCGAGACTTCAGCACGGTGATGTGCCCCTGAGCAAGGCACTTAACTCCTCATTACTCCATTGGGTATTGAGTTATGGATACCTCACCCTGTAACTGGGCGTTCGCCTGTTGATTGATGGATTTAGAAATAGAAATAAAAGTACTGTGACCCAGGGTATATTTTTTTTCGATTGTTCCGTGGTCGAGATCAGCAACAGCAAAAATAAACAAACTAAATTGGGCGATGGTGTCTTTTTCCGTCCTAAAGGTACGACTTTGTGAAAAGTTTAGAGCGAATGAAAGAGAAAACAAAGTTCCGTAAGTGCGTTATATATTGATATATATAGGTAAGTGCAACCAAAGCCAGACAGGAGAATGGCACTGATCTGGTCGAACGTGCGTGCAGCCCTAGCCATGAAAATGAACCGAGCGACGGTGACTCCGCATGACGTCGAAGCCAACTCCAAGGTACGTCTGTTGACAACAATACCATTTCATCGCAACTTGAAAAGAGGCTTCCACGGTATTTTCAATTATGATTACAAACGTGGCTTTTTCTCACATAAATTAATTTCAAGCAATTCCAGTTTCTTATTATCATAGGTAGTAACTTCTGTAACTACTGTACGTATGCAATTTTGTTATCTAGCCTAAGTAAGATACAGCAATCTCTTTCTTTACGCAATTCTGAAAATTAATATTCATTGAGTTGGCAACGGTTTCACGAGTGTTTGGTGTCGTGGTAGTGTTCCTAATTACATGCGTTTTCCGTTTTGTCGTCCGACAGGGTTCAGCGCGGTGGAGTGAAAGATGTTTGTGTTGACTTTAAGAATATGAAAATCAATAGTTTTCATCTTGCTATATATAAGCTTAAGCACCATTGGTCCGACTCACGACATGACATATTGTGTGACACTGTGTTTGTGTGTGTGCGTGTGTGTGTTTTCGTGCCTCTTCGTACCTTTTAATACCGTGAAAATGAAATACACCAAGAGGAGCAAGAGTGTCTTCTAGGAAATATAATAACTTTTAGGACAAGTAAATTTACTCCTTTTAGTTCCTTGAGTCTATGCCAGTCCTTTTCGGACACAACAAAACCAGAACACGATTGGAACTAATTTGGGATAATTGGATCTTTATATTTTTCAAATTTCTCAAAACTTTTAAGTGCCCTACAGCTGAATGTCGCGATATTACAAATAAATCATAAAAGCAAGTGTGTAACTTGAAAATAAGAGCAGATTAGGTAACGTTTGCTGAAACGACATATCTTCACCATCCAATTATCCCAAATTAGTTCCAATCGTGTTCCAGTCAAAACGAATGCATCGAAGGTGTTCCTGATGGCGATCAAAATTGTGTGAAAGGAGTTACAATGTAAATGGGCGTCTGTATGTTCATATTCAGATTCAGACAATTAAGCGAATTTCCAAAATATTTATTATGATCACTGAAATATGTTATTTCAATGGTAAAAAAATCAGCTTGACAAACAGAAGACAAAGGAACAAAGAAGGAAGAAGATCATCGTTGCCATTGTTCTCTTGGTCGCGGCTGTTGTTGCCATAGCAATTGTGGCCTCAGCGTTGCCTGACAAGACAATGGGACCGAACATACAAGCTGTCCACGGTGAGTACAGACACCTCTTTAGGAATTAAGAGACATTTAAATGACAAAAGATACACAAATAAGTAGGGTAATCTCGTTACACGTGTTGTTGACAAGTTGAACACAGTGCATTTATAGAAAAAAAACTATACTTTTTGGAGTTGGACAAGAGCCTTTATTCTACAAACACAGCAAAAACAATGGAAACGTAGCAAACACTTCATATTATTTCAAGATATTTTTTCTTAGTTCAGCGACACAACGTGACCAGCTGCTAGTAGTTTCAGAAATGTATTCGTGCATTTCTACAAGGACATACAAGCGCTTCACTCTTTGCTATAGATGTCAATATTATTTTCGTCGTAGTTTATGCAGTACTCCTAGCTGTATTAGTAACTACACTTTCTGGCGTCGAAGTTCAGGTGCTCAGGTCGAGGCATTTGAATATGAACCTCCGCATTGGCAAAATACTGAAAACAAGGACTATAAAAATTGCCTGGTGGATGTACTTTGTTAGATTCTGGTAATTATGGCTGATCT
This sequence comes from Ptychodera flava, assembly GCF_041260155.1. Taxonomy (NCBI): domain Eukaryota; kingdom Metazoa; phylum Hemichordata; class Enteropneusta; family Ptychoderidae; genus Ptychodera; species Ptychodera flava. The sequence continues at coordinate 34,293,187 of NC_091949.1, forward strand.
GTGACAAATTTTTACGCCAGATTTAACTTCCGAACGCGGGAGAAATATTAGCCGCTATGCCGTTCGTTTACATTGATGAACACATCGAATATCGACGCAAAACAGTTCAAACAGAGCAAAATCGATTGATGACATGTACGCGAGTTGTCATGACGTAAAACGCAAATAGTATCGATCTCGTATACTTTGTCGGAGAGGACAAACTCGGCTTGTGTATGCGATAATGGAGCTTCAGAAACGTTTGCCAGTGACGTTAACATTTATTTGCATCTTCATATTGCTGATCGGAACTGAAATACATGACATAACAAATAGAATCTGTCGAAGGGAAGAACAGGTAATCGACAAAGAATCCTCCATCAACCTACAAGTCATCATTTTTACTAAAATCTCAAGCTCTGAAACCATAGCATGCCACGGAATAAAATAGCGAAACCTGTATTCGACAGAGGTAAAACGACATAAAAGTTCTGGCGCCGGTCGGCTATGTGTAGCAAAGCCCATACCTATCATAATGGATTTTATTTGTACCAGAATGTACCGTGGTGATGCCTACTACACATAGTATTGCCTATAGTCAAAATTTCCGCCCGATGTGAAAACATTTTATATTTTGTAGGCTACTTTTACCGCAGACCCTATCGTTACCTACAGGGTACATACGATCCATATGTTAAGCCTACCTTTGTGGCGAATAAGATTGCCTAGTTGGATGAACAATTGTATCAGGTGTAAAAAACCTCGATTGTGGACACGTCTCCCCTGAGAACAAATCACAAGTAATATGATAACTATAATAGTAAGCGACTTGCAACTGTTAAACATCCGCTTGTTGTGAGTTGACCGCCAGAGGCGCTGTACTTGAGGCGCTGTAAGTTGAGTTACCCCCTCTGGCTGACACGAATTTAGACAGGCAGCACACAAAGATATCGAGCACCTTATAACTGTGGTATTTCCATGCAGCTAAGAGACATGAGACCTAAACATTGGCAGGGGGCAATATTCAAGATTTTTACTCTAGTTCGTGTGAGATGTATTGTTTTCGAGAAACCCCTGCACCTATCATCTTCGTGAGAATTGCCACTTTCTTGGTATCAAGTTTCAAGGTTTCGACATCGAACCGAGCATATACTAGCCGTACTTTGCATATCACGGTCTGTCTGTTATATCGATTACTTGAATGCTCCTCGGGGACAAAAATCGGACACTTAAACATTTTAAAATACTCCTTTGCTCCGTTACTTGTGGTGGTGGGGTCATTTTTGAGCTCATGGTGTAACTAAACTTTCCATCAGTTTATATTTGGTGAAACCGAAAAGTTATTTTTTTCCAACAGAATTCACACAGGGATGGTGGCTATATATATTGGTCACTTTGATTCTTTCGTACCAATTTTTGTACGATGACCACTGCATATTTTTATTGATATTATCGATTTCGAAAGGGGATGGGTAAAGTTTCCTTAAAATTTCAAGGCGTGAATTACCTTACAGAGGAGTTGATGCTACTCAACAACATACACCTCGTATATAATATACTAATATAATGTTTACGGTGAAATATGCTGCCATCCTGAATTAGGAATGCGATACACTATGTTAGTTTAGTTGGTGCAAATCTACTAGCAGACAAGCTTGCGTTATTCTCGACATTCAATTTTGATATCAATATGGCATGTGTAGTCAAATCAGCACAGGAAGATCCGTACAGCAGCGGCGCAAAATTCGTCGTCTTCCAATTTCTCGAAATTATTGCCTCATCTGAAAGTAAAATATATAAACTCTCTCTCTCTCTCTCTCTCTCTCTCTCTCTCTCTCTCTCTCTCTCTCTCTCTCTCTCTCGCTGTTAATGCAACCAAAATCATCCGACATGTCTAACATGACGATATTCAATTCTTGGCAAAATATTGATCCTATTCAAGACATGCCATGTGAATTATGTAAATTACCGGTAGATCCTGCCTTAAGCCTCTTTAAAAAGTTACAATAAAATATATCGATACGTGTTTAAAGCATCTTACCAGCTAAAGCTCTAAAACAAAAGAATAAGTCTGAAATCAATAAAATGTCATGTATTACGCTCTACAAAGCAAGTTACGTCTGATTACTTGTAGATATACACGATTGCGAATTAAAAATTTGCCAAAATGGCGGAATCTGTGTGCATTCTTCCTACTCGTCCACCTGTTACTGTTCTCAAGGTTACACGGGATCAGAATGTGAAATCGGTAAGTGTTTTTTTATCGGTAGAGAATTGTGTGTTTTGTCTGAAGTATGACAATTACTAACGGTATAATTTATTTATTTATTTATTTATTTATTTATTTATTTATTTGTTTATTTGCTTGTTTGTTTCATCCATCGTTTTGTTCTATCGTTCGTGAAACAGTTAACTATCAGTCATCTGCCATCATGCCAAGAAGGGCCCGTAGACTTTGTGGATATGCTAAATCTGCTTACAGAACAATTAAATTGAATGCAAATATGCAAATACATAACAACTTTGACACATTGATAAGGGCTTTTCCTAAGCAACTTCTTACAACAAGCACCTAACATAACGATGTCACATTATTTGTCTCAAGCAAAGACCGAAAACAATCTACTGTCAGTTTCTCTCATGAAGATTTTGATCTTAAATTTTACGACGTAAACAAGTACTTGACGAAACCAGAAACGTTCATTCCGTTCTGAATATTCAGTCTCTTACCCCAAACAGTGTTCAAGTTTACCCCATATATAACAGGAAGATACTCTATAAGTTAATTTTGTGTACCTCAGTATTTGCGGGGAATAGCAGATACGGGGTTTGAAAAGGCGGCGCCATCACATTCACTTTTACAAAATACAAAGTGTAGCTTGTGCAAGAGGGTAAAATTTAAACGTTTCATCATTTCCTTGAAAAGACTGCAAAAGCGGGGAGTGATTTTTCCGTAAACTAGTATTTTAGTCCTACATATATTTGCCGGAAATTTCTATCGCACTTTATGCTCAGTCACTGCAACTATAATATTACTGGATAGAAACAAACATTAAACAAACAATGAGTCCAACAAGTTTATTCACCTTAGTATGACTTGACGACACGTCGCATTTCAATGAGGCAGTATTTGCGGCTGATAATATGTTGTATCCAAGAAAATTTTTTTCATTATAGCTGACTTTTCATTGTATCTCTTGCCTATTGAATGACATTCGACGAGAATTCTCCGTGTTGTAGTCTAATGATCGGGCCATCTATTGTTAAATCCCCGACAATTCTTACTTTCACTTCATTTTAGTCATCACCGTTTTTCGGAATCTTTGAGGTATTCATCTTACATCTCCATTCACCCTTTTTTCTTTACGATTATTTTGCGATGTCGGGCGGATTTGCAATAATATCTCATAATGTCAAAATTTTGACTGCAGAGTAAAGATAAGAACTCTGTAGTGCACTATGAGTTACCTATGAGTTAAAGAAACATACTTTCATTTAGATACATACACCAAATCGAATGGAAATTCTCACCACGGCTACATATTATCAAGCTTGTTTGATTCTTAAAGTTAATAAAGGCAGCATAGACTTGTCTTGTTAATGAAGTCACATATCGGTAGTGATGTGTCATTCTTCATCAATGAAGTGATGATAATTAGCGAATTGATGAAAAAAATACTTAACATGAGGTACGTGATGAATATGTGACCAGGAATAAATATTAAAACTTTCCTAAAGCAAACTTTCAACCACTCTCTTTCAAAATCAAGAATAAAAATCGGGTGTCACCATGGAAATTTTGGTACTAGAGAAACAAATTTCCCAATATTTACCAATATGTGAAATTCAAAATGGCAGCCACCCCTGTGTTATCGCTACTGAGAGAAATCAAATTCCCCATTTTCACAAAACAAAGCCGGTGAAAACTTAATTTACTTGCATGAGCTTCAAAATGAGCCCACGCGATCGGTAGGCCAATAGAATATTATAAAAGTTTGAGAGTCCGACTTTCTGTCCTCGAGGCGCATGCTACTTTAATGCATTCCATGGTGACAATCTCCGTAAGTGACTAAGTGTTCCGGTTATGTAACACGTGACCCTGGCTTCTCTTCAATAGGTGTTGTAGATTGCCAACCAAATCCCTGTCGAAATGGCGGTCAGTGTCGTATCAGCAACTCTTCCTATTCTTGCCTTTGCACCGATGGGTTTACAGGACACCACTGCGACGGAAGTGAGTATTTCAGTGCTGTTTTGAATAAATTATGTATCACACGCAAATCAAGGATTGAAGCGTAGCATTTGCTCGATTCAAGTGAAATCGGCAACCTCGAGTGAAAGTTTTAGCCATCCATACACAAAAAGTTGCACTCATAATGTTAAGATTCTGATTGTAACCAAAATTCTGTATTTATGCCATTTGAGTGAAATACACATTGAACGTCTACAGCAGATATCAAGTAACTGTGAGTTACAGACATTTATCATAAAGCCAAGAAATAAGATGAAGAAGGTCATAAGCTACTCTCTCACACATATGTATCATTTGAACATAATCAAGGTCACCTCCAAAATAAAAATAAAAAATATAATCCACAGATATTCTAAAAATCAAGGACATGGAATGCAAAACCCAAGCATTGGAACTATACATTTCGTGTTTGTTGCAGATGTTAACTATTGTCAACCAAATCCCTGCCATAATGAAGGCCAATGTCAAGATAGCATCGACTCCTACAAATGTCTTTGCGATCAAGGTTTTACTGAATTGCATTGTGAGATGAGTGAGTGACATTGAAAACATTCAAAAATCAATATTACTACAGCTTTGGTGTTTCTGATTGTTTCTCTTCCCTCTCATGGATTTTTCCTTTCAATTGCATCCAACATATATGTTACTATCTTACAAAACAACGAATAGACGGAATTAATTGTGACAATATCATCTTCATTGACAGATGGCAAAAATCAATGTTGACATAGTTGCTATCAATGATATATTTGTTCCTTTTAGACGTAGATGATTGTCGACCAAACCCTTGTCAAAATGGCGGTCAGTGTCAAGATGGTATTGCCTCCTTTACTTGTGTTTGTACCCTAGGCTTCACAGGGGCTGGCTGTGAAATTGGTAAATTCTACATATTCATATTCTAAATCAATCAAATTGGACAGGTGTTCCGTATAAGCTTAGAAGCATCATATAATGTTCATTTCAAAATCAAAGTGTTCGTCAAAAGAAGGGAGGATCTGTGTCTTTCCGGGATACGCAGCATTGCTGTTTAATAAATCGGACTTCCAGTGACCTGCCTACAATTATATATTGGTTATCAAATATTGAACCTCCTGACGATAAATATGATGATGATAGAGCAGCGAATGGTTGAACGATATTGACTTTTAATGGTTTCATTGGATATGAAAGCAATATATCCATACCGTAGTCTTCAGTAAAACTTTGATACTTCCCTTGGCAGCCCTCTATTGACTTATTGATATACGTTGCGATTCTCTTGGTCCAAGTCTATTGGCATATAAATACAAAACAGCATAAATTAAAGGAATAAACTTCAGTACACCATTAAGGTAGTGGAGACGCGATGGCCCACAGTAACTGCCTATTAAAGCCAAGCGACTGGGGCCAGCCTACGATTTCCTTATCTACACCCAACCAATGTGAATGTTACAAATAACTTTAACACAATTGTCTTCGTGTTTTTAAGGAGTTGTAGATTGTCAACCAAATCCTTGTCAAAATGACGGACAATGCCAACGTAGCAACGGGTCCTACTCATGCCTTTGCATCAATGGCTTCAACGGATTTCATTGTCAAACAGGTACTTGATTAATTAACAATATGATCTTCTAAAAATCATACAGCTTTAAGTTTCATTGTCGGCAAAAAGGGGAACATCAGATTGATACTTCTCTCATTCCCGCTGGCTCTTAATCATGCACAAATACATTAGAAATAGCGGGTGCCTGACTCATTTTCTGCTGTGAAATTTGCGTTAAAATTGAGCCACGAATACGTAGCCTGGAAGCTCATCACGAGAAAACTTGTCACTCCAACTTTAAAGTTACTCATTAAGGACAAGTGACTATAAAATAGTCATTCGCACTGGCAAAATGTGTTTCAGTTTGTTTTACAATACATGTTAGCAAACTATGGCAAGATATGAAAATCGAAAATTAAATAGATTTAAAGTATCAGTTAAAAATGTATATGTTCGACCGAATTCATAGCCTGTAAAAGTGAATTCAAACAAAAGAACTCAAACTTCAACGAGAAACTATCAAAACCTGAAGCTGGACAGAGCAGAAGTAAGAATCAGACTGTCAAATAAGCTTAGCACTCTGAAGTACCAAAATATATTGCTCCAGACATAGATTATTGTCAACCCAATCCGTGCCAAAATGGAGGTCAGTGTCAAGATGGCTTCGACTCTTACACTTGTGTCTGCAATGAAGGCTTCACTGGATCGAACTGTCAAACAAGTGAGTTTCTATCATCTTATTGCATGTAACTTAATCCTTCCATATTAATATTGTACATGCGTGTTTTCGTAGTTTTCAGAACGCTCAAGATCATGGCTCTGAATTCTCACATCGTAATTTCTATTCATCTTCGGCTTTTAATTTTGATAAACCAGGGCTCGAAATTAGCGGTAGTCCCGCGTCCACAGACTACCAACTTTTCCCTGGGACTACCAAAGTCCATGAAATGGTAGCCCACACGGACTACCAAAGCCTTGGACATGAAATACCTGGCGTGCGATGTCCGTCACTTTTGGACGAGCTAAATGCAGTCAACATGCAGTTTCATTTGTTTGAAGCAATTTTCCTTTCATCTGTGAAGAGTTTTTTCTGGTGACTATTACAATTTTCACTGCTATGTTGTTGTTTTCACAAGATGCAGAGCGTTTGATACTAGAATGTTGAGTTGCTTTTCCGTGTGCAGTCTTTGCATGCCAGTTCACACTACGCTGTTGATCGGCAGCATACAAGACGTATACCTGTGTCAAGTTTTTGGGATTTGATGCTAAAATTGCACAAAACTTTCACTTCTATGTCAAGAGATTGTGTAATCAGTTTGATTTGAAATAGTAATATAAAACACTGTGTCAGTTAAGCTTGGAAATCATGGCTGAGTTTCGCTGTCTTTTACCTATGGTTGTCGATCAGTATCAATGTATTACGTTCTGTAGAGAGAGACTCGGGTGTAACAAGGCATACCAGTTCATAAAGATCATGAGACTATTTTTTTCTGTTTTTCTTTACTAAAGTTACAATTTCTTTGGATGTATAAGCCGATTTAGAAAGTGATAGAAAGTGTTAAAAATGTACAAAAATAAGCATAAATTAAGTTCGTGACACATAACATAGGGTTTCTTGAGTAGAAGCCCCTGGTTTTACCGCTGTTTTGTTTTTGAACCGGGGGCTTATACTCGGACGAGCAAAGTATCCCTAAACCAAATATTCATGGACTACCAGACATTGTCACTGGGCTACCAACTTCAGAAAATGGTAGCCCAAGAGGACTACCAAGGTAAAAAGTTAATTTCGAGCCCTGTAAACCCTTCAATGCTTGAATCAAAATGCAATGTAGATTATTCTGCAGATATCGATGACTGTCGACCTAATCCCTGTCAAAATGAAGGCCAGTGTCAAGATGGCGTCGGCACGTACACATGTCTATGCAATCCTGGATTCATTGGACCTGTATGTGAAATCAGTAAGGTTCTTTTGTAATAAGCCATAATATTATATAGGGCTCAGCCATTGGTGTCGCGCCAGGGGTTAAGATTGGCAATGTTATTTGATTTGATTCATGATAAAATAGAATTAATTATTACTTCATATACGTTTGTGTGACAACTATGCCCAGTTTCCCTCTGGTGAAAGCAGTTCACTTACGTACACGACGTCAAACCCTGCAGCAGTGCAGGTAGGCCTATAGATTTCTGCAATGTGTAAAAATGTTGGACAAAAATTGACAATTTTTACCATGATAACAGCCTATTGTGTTAAACAAGGGACGTATTATGCCATCGTTACCATTGCAATGGTAACCGCACTGCCCACCTTCCACTTGCAAGCTGAAAACTAGAGCGTTCCGTCTAAAAACTGGCAATTTTTGAATCTAGTTATTGACACAGGGGGCGCTTTTCTAAAATTCAATCCCAGCATTCTTCGCGTATGCACCCGTTCATATGCACGACAGTTTTCTCCCATTTTCTATTTTTTATGCGTGATATTAACGATATTTTGTATCAGCGACAAGGTGGATAATAACACTAACTGGCTAACAAAAGATAAATTTTATAAATGGCATGTTATAAAATAATAATTTGCACGTTTTGTATTTGTTTATTTACGAGTATTGAAAAAAACATGGCGGCGCCCATGAAGGTAGGGTACACTTCCGGTTAGTCGCATAGTATATTATGAATATGCGCATGCGTAGTTAGTAAGCCGCTGGCGTGATTATTACACATTCTTTCCATTTCCAAGTATCATCACTTTTAAGCAATGAACTATCCAAGACGCATGAGCTATATACCAGAATGCATTCATTGCAGTATTAGCAGTGTATAAATGATAATAATCAGTTTTCCCTTATTTTCTAGATATTGATGATTGCGAACCAAACCCGTGTGAAAATGGCGGCGAGTGCCACGATGGTATTGCATCCTACATATGTCTTTGTAATCAAGGCTTTACGGGAACTCACTGTGAAATCCGTAAGTTTACAGATTCATTTTCAGTAAACGGTTCACCTTCAATACTGAATGTAAGTTAGGCAACGATATTCATTTTAGTATTATAAATACGAGTGGTGCACTCATCATTTATTGATTGTTATCAACGCAAATAACCCAGAACACGATTGGAACTAATTTGGGATAATTGGATATTCATATTTTCAAATTTCTCAAAAGTGTTAAGTGCCCTATAGCTGAATGTTGCAATATTACAAATTACTCATTAAAACAAGTGTATAACTTATAAAGAAAAGCAGATGAGCTTACATTTGCGGATTAAACCGACATTACTTCACTATACAATTATCCTAAATTAGTTCCAATCGTGTTCCAGGCGTCAAGAAAAAAAACGTAGTTTTTATTACATGCCTTATATATCGATAGGATTCAATACTTGTTGATGACGTCGCCGGCCGCATAGTCATCATTTGACTGTAAGTGAACCGGAACTCTTTTCAGCTTGACAGCTTTGGTATTCAAAAATGATAAAATTACATGTTTTATACAGAACTTACTATAACAGTTTTTAAAAAATTATCCACGAAACATTCTACAAACCGTATAACAGTGATTTAAATTTATAAATACGCCATTTGATTATGAAAATCGTTCCCTTTTTCAACATGGTTGTCATTTTTATATAAACTCAAAAATTAAAAGTGAAACTATGCAAGAGAGGCATGTAATAAAAACATTATAACCCAAACAAGGAACAATGTACCTTCGAGGCAGGAGATCATTTGCCCTCCTTACGTGGAGCAAATGGTCACCTACCCTTGGGCATATAGATCCTTGTTTGGGCTATAATATATGAAACTATTCTTTTGATAGCAATCCTCCTCTTCCTATATTTTGGTGGCATATACATTTTGAAATGAGTAATCAACGGGTGAGAAGAAGTCCTAGAATATGTTACCACCGCTTCTTTGTAACTACGCATGGCCTCTTCTGGGGATACAAAAAGGAGAAAATTGAAATGTCTTGGTTAAACCTACAGGAGTGTCAGGCTGCGAACCGAATCCATGTCAAAATGGCGGTCGATGTCAAGATACCGACCCTTACTCTTGTGCATGTGATGCTGGATTTACCGGATATCACTGTGAATTAAGTGAGTAAATGTAATAAACATTGATGTTCCATGTTTCCAAATGGCAGATGGGTCATTATGACAAGGAAGTGATGAAGAAAGACAAGTAAAAAATAACCCTCTCTCTCTCATGTATATATATATATATATATATATATATATATATATATATATGTATGTATATACACAACTGAGTTGATCAGGATAATCTAAAATATTACATTTCCACTACAAATTTGTTTCGTATAGGTTGCAGAGCCGCCTACACTCATCGGGTGGCAGTGATCGACTGAAACTTTAGGCGGGAAACGATTTCTTTTGTTTTGTTTTTGTTGGCACCTGTTTGTTGCAAAAGGTTGAATAATTAGTGACTGCACAAGAGAAATTTTCTCATGTGTCTGCAGGTCGATACTAATTCGTTTCTATTGTTGAGGGAGCACATTTCATACTCCTCAGATATCACGAAATGTGCTCCCTCAACAATAGAAACGAATTAGTATCGACCTGCAGACACAAGAGACAATTTCTCTTGTGCAGTCACTAATTATTCAACCTTTTGCAACAAACAGGTGCCAACAAAAACAAAACAAAAGAAATCGTTTCCCGCCTAAAGTTTCAGTCTATCACTGCCACCCGATGAGTGTAGGCGGCTCTGCAACCTATACGAAACAAATTTGTAGTGGAAATGTAATATTTTAGATTATCCTGATCAACTCAGTAGTGTATTTAGCTCTACTCTAGTATTGAGCACTCTACTCCAGCTGATCTTGAACTAAACAAGTATATATCTACTCCAGCTGATCTTGAACTAAACAAGTATATATATATATATATATATATATATATATATATATATATATATATATATATATATATATATATATATATAGTTGCTCCTGTAAAATGATATTCATTTTTTGAACGTGCTACGATGCACAATAAAGTGACCTATCCGAAAAGTCATGTGAACTTGGAAATAAGTAATTAAGTTGTGTTCTGTCAAGCGTTGTACTCCAGAAACGCATGAGGTTATACAGATGGAGAGATGTGCAGGCGAATACAAACATTCCAAAATTGAACTTTGGTTTTGCAGATGTAAATGATTGCCAGCCAAATCCGTGCCAAAATAGCGGTCAGTGTCAAGATGGCGTCGACTCTTACACCTGTGTCTGCAATCTAGGCTTCACTGGATTAGACTGTCAGATAAGTGAGTAAATATTAATTTATTGTATATCCATATATTCCTTCCTTTCTTGGTTAGTATTAGTAATACAATTGTTTTCGTTTTTTTTAATACTCATATAATTTGTATGTAGATATTGATGACTGTCGAGCAAATCCCTGTCGGAATGGAGGCCAATGTCAAGATGGTGTGAACACCTTCACTTGTATATGTAATCAAGGTTTTGTTGGTCCTACGTGTGAAATCAGTAAGTTCCAATTTCGTTCCGATACAGTACATTCCTTTGTTGAATCACGCTTTTACTAAAACATTCTTTGAATTCTGCATCTCATACAATGAAAGAATCAAAATGTGTGTTTGAAGTTACCATATCATGATCCATTACCTTACAAAGTTACAGTAATGGAAAAGATATTTCGGCTGACTGTGCAGTGATCTATTTGTTTATTTGTTTCTAGATAAGAATGACTGCCAACCGAACCCTTGTCAAAACGGTGGCCTTTGTCAAGACCAACTCGCCTCCTACAAATGCGTTTGTAACCAGGCTTACAGAGGAAGTGACTGTGAAATTGGTAAGTTATGGCATTGTCTTTTGTAGACAAGCTTTCCCCTTCATTTTGTACCGCGGGAATAATAACACATACCATTTGAAATAGTGTACCCTGCATTTGACGGTTGATGCGTGAATGTTGCCTAAGACAAGTGAGTTACATGATCATCATAATAGTCATGTATGGGCAACGATCACCAGGATTGGAGAGTTTGGGCAAGGAATAGTAACCATCAAAACGATATGCACCATCCTTTGTCGTTCATGCTTTATCTTTCAAGTGACTTCATAAAATTCGAAACTTAGAAAATAATTTTTCCAGATGTAGATGATTGCAAGCCAAATCCGTGCCGAACTGGAGGTCAGTGTCAAGATGGCGTCGACTCTTATAATTGCATCTGCAATCAAGGCTTCACTGGATCAGGCTGTCAGACTAGTAAGCTTACATTGTGACATAAATTGCCCCTGTTCTGCAACAAAACTCACATGTAGTTGTGAAATTGCAGCAACTATCTTATTTTGCAAGTCGATGCTCTATCTCGATCGTATTAACCATGATAAGTAAAAACCATTATGATGGTGTACAATCATATTTCCTGCAGATATTGATGACTGTCGACCTTACCCCTGTCAAAATGGAGGTCGATGTCAAGATGGCGTCGACACCTATACATGTCTTTGTAATCATGGATTCAATGGACCTGTGTGTGAAATTAGTAAGTGTCAGTTTTATTCCCAACTATACACTTTCTGTAGTATTTCATCACTTACAATCATAACACCACAGACTTCCCCATGGGGACTTAGATATAATACAGGAGCAACTAAATCAAATGTTTATTTTAGATATAGATGACTGCCAACCGAATCCGTGTCAAAATGGCGGTCAATGTGAAGACGGCATCGCTTCCTACACTTGTCTTTGTGATCAAGGCTTCACAGGAACTCACTGCGAAATCGGTAAGTCTAATAAAATTTGGCAATTAGCACATATTTTCTCTTTGAATGGTTCTTTGAGGTTTTGAAAATAGTCAGATAAGGTTGCGTTTGATAGCTTCGCTCATTCTAGACTTGCTTTAACGACTACAAATACTTTATTAGACACAATTTGTACTAAAAAAAGATCACCAACTTCAAATATGCGGCGGCACACTCTATTCCCTCTTGGAATAAGCAATAATTATCTTTCAAAATCAAACTTTAGAAGGCTATAACACACTTTTAAGTATTTGGGCAGTATTGAAGGAAGTTTTCAAAGATGTTTACGGTGACAGTGACCAAATTCCTGGAAACTATTTGGAGTGTACATGTGTAATGATACCAAGGCTTAGTTTCAAGGAAGATAGGAACTGATCGTAAATAATACCTCCTCTGGTAAGAAAAATGTATTAAATATTGTCTTATCTAATTGAACTGTTTTTGTAACCCAACAATGTCTTTATTCAATCTCCAGGAGTATCAGGCTGCGAAAAGAATCCTTGTAAAAATAGCGGTCGATGTCAAGATAGCACAGACGACTATTATTGTATTTGTGGTACTGGCTTTACCGGATTTCACTGTGAATTAAGTGAGTAGGTGTAAACACTTTCATACACCGTTTCTCTTTGGCAAGTGTTACAGTGGATAATTAAATTACGGATATGATTAATAAAACTCAATGAGTTTCATCTAAAACTCGTCCCCGTGAGGGACTCTCAAGTTTTTACAATTCTTTTTTGATCTATCACTTGTAGGGACTCAATTTAAGCTATGGGAGTAAAGAACATTTTCGACCCTCTTCGTTTTTCGAAATCGAAAATTAGAGTTTTCCCATAGAGTTAACACAGGGATTGCGGCAATTTCGAATTTCAAATATCAGTAAATATCAGCTAATCTATTTTCTCTAGTACCAAACTCTGCGCGGTGACTCATGATATTTATAAGAGAATGGTTAAACGTTTCAATTAGGAAAGTTTGAGCAAACTTTTAAATGTTTCAATTAGGAAAGTGAGCAAACTTCGAGGCGCACATACTACTTAATGTGAGTTAGATCCACAAAACGAAATTACTATGCAAGTAATAGGCGATTAAAACTGTCTGTATGCGTGAAAAGCATTTTTCTGTCAAATTGTGTTTTGAAAAGTTTGAAGTTCATACAGTTTATCTAAATCTGTCGTCACGACCAACTTCCAAAAATATTATTCTAAAGCAATTTATCTTTTATGGTTGAAGTTCAAGTGTAATTTCGTTTTGGGATCACAGACTATGCGAATTTGTGCACGATGATAGAAATAGAACGAAACTAACTCTCTTCACACGTAACAAGCCAGTGCTGTATCACAATAATAATTATTATTATTATGATTATTATTATTATTATTATTGTTGTTGTTGTTGTTGTTGTTGTTGTTGCCATCCTCGTTATCACCATCAATAGTACAAATGTTTTTGATGTGTTTTTTTGTATGTGTCATTGTAACAGATGCAAAGTGAGAAAAGTTACCAAAGTTTTGCTCCCTGATCTGCTCATACAGAGGCAACGGAAAAATGGAATGAAAGTCCTTCAAAAGAAAAAATAGAATGTGAAGAAGGAGTATTTGTAATTAGATAACGTCTACTGATAAAGTTTCAAGGAATGAAATGAAATATTTTCCCCTCCTTCTCAGCTGGGTTATTATTTCTTCAAAAGTAGATACGACGAACGAGAATACACATGTTTGACATCATAAAAGTAGTTTTCAAAACAATTCAGATCTTGTAAATACCTCTTATGCCCTTCTAGATGTAAATGATTGCAAACCCAATCCCTGCCAGAATGGAGGTCAGTGTCAAGATGGTGTTGACTCTTACACTTGTGTCTGCAATCGAGGCTTCACTGGATTAGACTGTCAAATAAGTAAGTAAAATTAACATTAAAATATTGCATTTATTCACATATTTTCTTAAAAGATTATTTCCTATCAGTTCTTAACTCAAAACTATTAGGATCGCGTTGTTAATCGTGAGGGTAGCATTTTCTATCCATCTTCCTATCCCATCATACTACAAAAATTAAGACTGAATTATTATAACAAATATATTCATAAATTATGTCCTCTAGATGTTGATGATTGCCAACCAAACATATGTCGCATTTTCTGTCCATCTATCTCCCATTCATATTAAAACAAACTCATGGGGGATTACAGTTAATGATAACATTTGTTCTACAGATATCAATGATTGCCAACCAAACCCATGTCAAAACGGTGGCCAATGTCAAGATGGCGTCGGCACTTACACATGCCTTTGTAGTCATGGATTCACGGGACCTGTATGTGGAATGAGTAAGTTTCACGTAAACATCCACTTTTTCAAATTCTATCGAGAAATATTATGTAATACACCAGAAAAATCTCAATTAACTCGACAATGTAACAATCCGTTACCGACGTTGAGAGTTAATACATCAGGATATTTCATTCTCTTGTGGTACATGGTACATCCGTGTCCTTTCCTTCCAAAACTAGGCAATATACAGCCCAAGTTTATCTCAGGAAGTATATGTATGCTTCATGCTGTATACGTATTTTCAGTGAGCGTCTTCTCTTCTTGGACTCGTCACCACTGATCTATCTACCGTTGCTTTAATTGGTGATGGTTTTAATGTACTAATGTATACTTAATATCGAAACATTTTTTCACTCAGCAGTAGCAATACAGTAAAGAGAAATAGAGAGGTAGTTTCCGTCTCTGTCGCTTGAACTCAGAAGAACCAATATCACAAACTCTTCCTACACAATGTCACCCCTTTGATAAAAATCAGTATCTCAGGACAACACTAATATAATGGCGCCGAAATCGCAGAATTGATAATATATGGTTGTTGACAATCATATGCTCCTGTTTATTTCCAGATGTTGATGAATGCAAACCGAATCCTTGTCAAAATGGCGGTCAGTGTCAAGATGGTATTGCCTCCTATACTTGCCATTGTAATCAAGGCTTTACAGGAAGCACTTGTGAAACCAGTAAGTTTCAAAATTGTATTAGGTACGTATAAAACCACCGCTGCTACATCTCTACTGGAGAGAAGCAGAAGAGACTTATAGATAAACCACTCTGCAACCCCTTTTGAGCGACAACGATGCTTTCTTGCAATTAAAACGAGTGCGATGCACTGTCCTTCGGTTCGTGTTCCCTTATTACAGACAGGGCATAGAGCAGAACCATGCACAATTTACATTAATTATACTTCATCGGCAACGAGGTTCGACCAAAAAACGCAAGTGAAGTAGATTTAAATGACCTAAACAAATTCTTTTCAGATGTAAATGATTGCCAACCGGACCCCTGTCAAAATGGCGGTCAGTGTCAAGATGGAGTCGACTCCCACACATGTATCTGCAATAAAGGTTACAGCGGATCAAACTGTGAAATTAGTAAGTTCGTAGAAGTATCAGCACAATGCTCTTACTAATAGATTTCTCAATGAATTTAAGAACATTGCTTCAATTCGTGAGTTTTCCTATGGTGTATGGATCTTCTCTTTCCTTTTTCTCTTTTGTAGATGTAAATAATTGCCAACCAAATCTCTGTCAAAATGGAGGTCAATGTCAAGATGGCGTCGACACCTACACTTGCCTTTGTAAATACGGCTTCATTGGACCCGTATGTGAAATAAGCAGGTCTCCATTTTCATATCCAAGGCAAACGTTGCTTTAAAAGATGAAATCATTTACAAAGTTCGTCAGTAGGTTGTGGAAAACGGCATGATTGGCAAGTATGAGTACGTTATTGGAAAGAAATGTATTACAAAGGGGCCGTATTTTTTATTTTTAGATATAGATGATTGCCAACCAAACTCGTGTCAAAATGGAGGTCAGTGTCGAGATGGTATTGCCACTTACCATTGCTTGTGTGACAAGGGCTTCTCAGGAAACCGCTGTGAAATAGGTACGTTTACTTTGAAATTTCTTTCGGTTTTTTAAAGACAAATGTGTAGATAAGTATCGTTTAGATTGAAGCCCACAATAACCATACATGTACTATATTGTTGAACCATTTTTCTACCAAAGGCAATGAAAATGATTTGAAGTTTACATCGCAAAATGTATTAGGTACTCCTTATGGAAATATCGAGAAATAATGTTGATGAAATAGATAAATGTTTATGGACACACTTCACGACGTTGAGAAGGTATGGCGCCCAAGCCTGTCATGCTTATGCTTGAGACAGATTCCAAATAATATTCAGTACTTCACATGTTTCGGCAAAACTGATCTTCTGTAGTGTATATATTCCAATTTAGTCTTTTGATGGCTCGTCAGTTGTTGACCTTTTCGTATTTCAAAATATCTTTGTTTTACTTGAAGGAGTTGTAGGTTGCGAGCCAAATCCTTGTCAAAATGGCGGTCGATGTCAAGATATCAACGACTCATACTCTTGTGTATGTGATTCTGGATTTACCGGATATCATTGCGAGTTCAGTGAGTAACACACAAGGCCGTATAATATAGTTTCTATTTGACAAAAGGTCATGAATATTCCATGATGATGCACGAATGACATCAAATTTGTAATTTGTAGACAAAGAGATGAGCTCTAAATGCGGTGAATAAATATTTTTCGCCCCATCCATTTTTATCATATACCAAATCGTGATCGTTCATTCTATTTATTATAATACATGCTATGCCCGTATTGTCATATTGCCCGTTTTGTCATATTGTTTATAGAGAGAGTACTGAGAGGAACCAGTATTTTTATATGTGAGAAAATTACTGTTAAGTCAGCGAATTTCTTTCAAAATAAAGTTTATTACAAAAAGTAAAACAAATCACTCAATCAAGGGATAGAGTACAAACTGTAAAAGTTTACAGGCTACTTATCTCAGCTGGAACGGCACAAAGCTCCAGAGTTGAGTAAGACACTAAGAGAGAGTGAGTAGTCTTTTGATTTGCTTGCAGGCTTGAGGTTGCGCAAAGTCCACAGAGTAAATCCAGCGTTGCTGTGAAGGTCTTGAAAAGTCTTGAAATTAATACTGCTGGAGTTACCAAAGTCTTGAAGTAACATGTCCGTGACACGATCCCATAAGTCTGAACTTTGCCGCCCCGGTATTTATACTCATCTCGTTATATATGAGAACAATCAAGAACCTCTATTGATATGCTGATTACCGCTCAAAAATATCTCCACTTGAAGTAAACAGACGAGAAATTGAATTTCCAGAATGTTGCAAACATGACTAATTGAATTGAAGGTCATGAAGGACAGTTACCTTAAGAATGTTCTAGACTAATTAAACTAAGGTCATAAGTGGGGCAGCATGACCTACATAACATTTTAAACATGTTAAATTACGAATTATATTTTCACTGAAACCGGACCTTCTTACAGCTAAGCGTACGTGTTCATGCACATAGAATGTCCTGACGAACAGAACTTGATGGCACTCAAAAATGTCGTCGTTTATATCTATTGTAACTTTTTTGTTGTTTAACTGCAATTTTATTGGACTGCGTTTAAGGACATACACAGTTTAGCAAAAGCAAAGAATACAAAAGAAATCATTGAAAATTGTATTCGTTGCAAATTAGTGATCTAATTAATTATTGCCTATAGATGTTGATGATTGCAAACCCATTCCCTGCCAAAATGGAGGTCAATGTGAAGATGGCGTCGACTCCTACATTTGTCTCTGCAATCAAGGCTTCACTGGATCAGACTGTCAGATAAGTGAGTAACGTTTCCTCTTCTTCATTGAGGTAGTTTTAAAATTTTGCTGTCATAAAGCCGCAATATTTCAGTTTTCGCTTTTTCTCCCAAGCTTCTGTATTTTGTAGCTATAATATGGCATTACTCTGTAGATGTACATGACTGACGACCGAATCCCTGCAAAATGGTGGCCAAAATCAAGAAGGCGTCGACACAAACATATTTCTCTATCATAAAGTTCTATTAGACCTGTATATGCAATCATGCAGTTAACTCCATTTTCACTTCCGATATAAAATACACTATATAGCAATATTGTCAAACAACAATTTTAATACCTAATTGATCGACAACTTATACAATGTAATTAAGCGTCCCAGGTGCACATGAACCATTGTCATTTCAGGGTCACTTCATGGTTAAATTAACTGTAATAAAAAATATATATAGGCTGACAGTGATCTTCTCATTTAATTTGCAGATACGAATGATTGCCAACCGACCCCTTGCCAAAATGGCGGTCTTTGTCAAGATTTGATTGCTTCCTACAGGTGCGTTTGTAATCAGGGCTACGGAGGAACCGACTGTGAAATCAGTAAGTTATGTGGTTTGTGTGCTAAAAAAATACCTAAACCAAGTTTCATTTTCAACCATAGCAACAACAATACAGTGAAAAAGTGTACCAAACTTCTTACTTAATTTTTTAATGAAGCAAACACAAAACTGAGTGACACACTATATAAGTGGTTTCTGTGCAAATGGGTGTCCGGACTTGAGTGCTAGGGCAAAGAGTATAGAATTAAGCAGAGCGTAATGCACTAATCCTTTTTGGTATGCTGTAATGTAGAAAGCAGTTTCACAAACAATAGAAAGTTAAAACATATAATTAGTAATGTCCCAATTTAATCATTCTAGACGTTGATGATTGCAAACCCATTCCCTGCCAAAATGGAGGTCAGTGTCAAGATGGCGTTGACTCTTACACTTGTATCTGCAATCAAGGCTTCAATGGATCGAACTGTCAGACTAGTAAGTTTACAAAATGTTATGAGATGCATTTTCGTCTCATATTTCATCTTTTACTGAAATTACAGCCACCCTCTGATTTTTTTAAAAAGTTGATGTTTTTTTATTGAGTTGCCTTTAACGGTATAAAAGTGGTCAATTTGAATTTATATTGTCCTGTAGATATTGATGAGTGTCGTCCGAATCCTTGTCAAAATGGCGGCCAATGTCAAGATGGCGTTAACAACCACACATGTCTTTGTAATCATGGATTTACAGGTCCTCTTTGTGAAATAAGTAAGTTCCGTTTTTATCTCAGCATAACATGTTTTTTTGTTCCAGTTCAACACTGATAGTCATAAAATTGACAAAGTTCATGAGCATTTAAAGCTGGACATAAGACGACTAAAGATAGAATATTAAATTAGGCATTAATTATATTAAAAAAATAATAATTAATTATATTAAAACATTAACTGACATTCAAATGTGCGTTTATTCTAGATATAGATGACTGCCAACCGAGCCCGTGTCAAAATGGCGGTCAATGTGAAGACGGCATCGCTTCCTACACTTGTCTTTGTGATCAAGGTTTCATAGGAACTCACTGTGAAATCGGTAAGTTTAGAAAATTGGGCCAATATTTGTTGGCAATATTTATTAGGGCAATAATAATGTTTCACAGTTTAAGAAAGTCGCACGAGGTTACGTTTTGATAGATAGGTCAGAGAATTGCTTTTCAGTATAAATATCTACTGGTGTTACAGTTTTTACGGAGGAAAATATGACCGATGTCAAAATAAACTTTAGTCCACTTTCTTGTACCATGCAAACTGTTTGGGTGACTCACCCAGAATTATTATCGAATAAGATTAAAGAAAATATTCAGAGTTTATGATTGCGACAGTGAGCAAATTTCCTGTAAAACGCTTGGTTGTACAATGATGTGGAGCGTTAGGTGTGCTTTATCCTGACTCGTTGTAAAATCTCTTGTGGTGAGAAATATGTAAAATAGCATATATCTCAAGCATCGAAAGAATTCTTTGCATTGTCTCTTGAGCAGTCTCAGTCTCTTGAAAAGTCATAATAAAATGCCATTACTCATCTTCAGGAGTGTCAGGTTGTGAACCAAATCCTTGTCAAAACGGTGGTCAATGTCAAGACGACACAGACTCCTACTCTTGTGTATGCAACACTGGCTTTGATGGACACCACTGTGAATCGAGTGAGTTACTGTGACATAAACACAGACACGCTGTATCTCATTAGGGATATGGATAACTATATATTGTACAATAATTGACACTCCTCGGTTGACCCAAAACCCATCGCCGAAAAGTATGTATGGTAATGCGAAGATTCAAGAGAGAAATTAGAATTTTAACTTCCACCAAACAAGATAAATTTCTGAAACGAAGTAGTTGGAGGTTTTAAACGCTGACAGAGTAAGACGGATTATGTGCACGTCAAATAATCGGGACATAAATGTATACGAATTCCATATCATATTCATCACGTGTAGCTAGTATAGATTTGTGCAACAAGCTACACAAGTTTCATTGATTTACACTTAGACAATATTTTGAATTAATCTGCCGTAATGTCATGCCCCTCTAGACGTAGATGATTGTCAACCCAATCCCTGCCAAAATGGAGGTCAGTGTCAAGATGGTATTGATTCTTACACTTGTATCTGCAATCAAGGCTTCACTGGCTTGAACTGCCAGATTGGTGAGTAATATTAACTTTGAAATATATGCATTTATATATTTTTCTAACGGACATTTTCCTATTGGCTCTTTCATTTCACCACAATAAGAATCGCACTGTTTACCGTAAGGGTCGTATTTTCTGTCCATCTGCCTATCCCATCCTTATTACAAAAATAAACAAATAAATACATATTATGATCTGTCAATGTAATAATTGCCAACCAAATCTATGTCGCATTTTCTGTCCATCTGCATCGCCTTCACATTAAAACAAAACTCATGGAGATGGATTCAGTTAATGAATACTTTTTTTCTACAGATATCAATGATTGCCAACCAAACCCATGTCAAAATGGTGGTCAATGTCAAGATGGCGTCGGTACTTACACATGCCTTTGTAGTCATGGATTCACAGGACCTGTGTGTGAAATATAATTGGTAAATTTCTTTTTTCGACCCGAATACCAAGTAATCCCTTTTTTGATTTCATCCCGATTTCGACAGTAATTTGTCAGAATAACATCAATATTGTGTTTTTAAAATTGCAGAATTGACATTATGTGGAATTTGACAATCATGCTCATTTTCATTTCATTTCATTTCTAGATGTTAATGACTGTAAACCAAACCCTTGTCACAATGGCGGTCACTGTCAAGAAGGTATTGCCTCCTATACTTGTCATTGTAACCAAGGCTTTACAGGGAGCACCTGTGAGATCAGTAAGTTTTAAACCTGCACTCGGTAAAAATAGCAGATGCCGCTACATCTGAATGATACAGAAAGCAAAAGACATATAATAAAAAAACTCTGCGGTTTTGTGTGAGACAGTAAACTATGCTTATAGCATTCCAAAATTTGTGTGACTGATTTTTGGGGTTCTATATGTTGAAAATATATTGATTTGATCCTAGTGAAAAGGAATCATAACCACGCAAAAGTTACACACCGTCGAATAATAGTTTATCAATTTTACAAAACAAACAGAAACGAAATGAAATAATTTCTTTTCAGATATCAATGATTGCCAACCTAACCCCTGTCAAAATGGCGGCCAATGTCAAGATGGCGTCGACTCCTACAGTTGTGTCTGCCGTCAAGGCTTCACAGGATCGGACTGTGAAATTAGTAAGTCTACATTTGCATCAGCACAATGCTTTTACGATCAATGCTCAATGGTCTTAAATTTAACAGTACTGTTTTCATTCATGTTTTGTCTTTTGTTTTATCGATCTTCGGCATTTCTTATTTCTGCAGATGTAAATGATTGTCAACCAAATCCCTGTGAAAATGGAGGTCAATGTCAAGATGGTGTCGACAACTACACATGTGTATGTAAGCAAGGGTTCACTGGACCCGTATGTGAAATCAGTAAGTCTCAATTTTCATATGCAAAGTAATATATTTTGAGCAAATATAAATTTTGTAATAAAAATATTTGTAACGTTCGTCAACAGATATTTGATTTTATATGACAAGCAAGACTAAGTATGGTTGCAGTTTTGCAGAGAAATACATACTAAAGGGAACTGTTATTTTACTTTTAGATGTAGATGATTGCCAACCAGACCCCTGTCAAAATGGCGGTCAGTGTAAAGATGGTATTGCCTCTTACACTTGCCTTTGCAACCAAGGCTTCTCAGGAACCCGCTGTGAACTCGGTACGTCTTTAGATTTTCTTTCTGTTTAAAAAAAAAGATAGAAAACTAGAAAGCATTTGCAAGCAAAAGCGAAGTTCCAGAGACCAGAGCAGCCGAAGAATGTGTGACGAAGATTGGTGCAGAATGAAAGAGTGAGGGCTGAAGTTCGTAGAGCAGTGCATCATGCTAGCCTAACTGTAGTATGTCTGTATGATATGGGCATTGTAGATGGCAGAGTTGGTAGACTTGACATAGATATGGTCTAGGAGGCTGCCTTTGAGTGTAGTTGGTTTGGTGATAACTTGAACAAAGTTGAACTTTAACATAACCTCTTTGACAGGGTGAACTTGTTGTACAAGGAGATTTTCAATTACAGTACAACGTAGCTGCAATGATTGTGTAGCGAGAGGTCGCTCGCTGAATTTTACGTTGAACGCGAACCCTATGCTGCGCTACAAGGCCCTATGCCATGGGCGATTGGTCAATCAATTTTCCCGTAACCATTTGCTTTCGCCACAAAACAAGGGATCAACAGTGCGATCTCCTAATTTGGGTAGGGTTCGCGTTCAACGTAAAATTCAGCGAGCGACCTCTCGCTACAATCATTGCAGCTAGACGTGACGACACATAGCGATAACAAAAGAATACAACTAAAAGCAACGCAGTCCAGGGAATTACAGTAAACAGATCACAAATGCCTCCATGTACGGTAAAAAACGCAACAGATACATACGGGGCGACAACGCACGGAAATGTATATCAGACGAGGGGAGACATCAGACCCAGGCCTTTGAACTTGAAAACCGAGGCCACATGGCTACCCACTCAGCTCCGGACGATCAACAAAGATAGCCTCGTATATGTATACAAATGTCTTTGGCAAAACTTATAATAAAGTTATAAAACCCATCTTCAAAATGTGATCGCTCTCCGAAACGTCATAATATCTAAGCTCTTGAACGATCACGCACGGTCGCTTTGCTTGAATCATCGCAAAGCAAAAATTGAACATGTCCGCCAGACCAGTCCAAACCAGTATGGAAGGCGTATGACGTATGTTCGGCGCTTATCTGGCAAAACGTGCTTATCTGACAAAAATAACTAATTACTGCTTGTAGCCTTACTCATTTGTGGAAAGTAATCCCTCACACAATACTTCGTCTGCTAAAACACACCAATGAAATTTTAATTCAAAAGTCTAAAATCACTAACATCACAAAATAGCCATAAAGTAGTTAAAAAATACAGTAAATTTCATTGATTGCGTAAAATCGCTGAGCACCTTAATTAATCATTGTGAATATCATGAATATATCGATCAACACATAGAGGCTGAGGAGAGTAGTAGAGGAGAGTAGTAGAGGAGAGTGCACGAGGTCACATGAGGTCCCACGGTGGCGGGAGTATCAAAACCACCCACATCACAATGCGGCAATGGCAAGCAGAATACTTTTTTGTTTTTCATCACCTTCCTCGATCGCTAATTTTGCCACTGAAGTACATAAATTATATTCAATACGCATGCAAGTGGATGATAAGAAAAGCACCTACATGTTGCAACACGGAGCACAGTCCCTCGTGGGCTATTCAGCTCTGGGACTATTCGCCCATTAGCGAGTTGTTTCTCGCTTATGTACACTCGTCTATGTGGCGAATAGTCCCACAGCTGAATAGCCCACGAGGGACTGTGCACGGAGTTATCTCCATGGGCTCGTACAATACTTTGTACAGTGAGCGAGCGCGAGCCCGGCCGATGGAAGAACAACCCCAATAAAAAAACCACATGTCAACAATTTGAGAGTAGTTTACAAAAACAAAATCCTTCGTATAGA
Organism: Ptychodera flava; assembly: GCF_041260155.1. NCBI lineage: Eukaryota > Metazoa > Hemichordata > Enteropneusta > Ptychoderidae > Ptychodera > Ptychodera flava. Next base: position 34,317,608 of record NC_091949.1, read on the forward strand.
AGAATTCGTATTAACGTTAAATTGGCACACTCTGTGTACACAACATCGTACGAAGCGACGTCATGTACCGCGCGCATGAAGTGCGCTGGCTCAAGTGACTCCCCAGGGTATTGCTAAAAAGAGTTTTGTCAGATAAACACGTTTTGTCAGATAAGCGCCGTACATGACGTAACAGTATAGCGCCACGTACGCCGGGTATTTAGATAAAAGTAAAATCAAAAAGCAACAAAAACAGAAGCGAAAGAAAGCTAGAATTATTAATAGCTGAACGCAATTTGATATTTGTGCAATGCAAAAAAAAAAAATAAACCAACAAGAAATGCCCGTGAAACCCGTCCGAGCTGAGCGATGACGTCATAAGCGTGGCGCAATACATTCTGAGTAATGAAGGTAAAATTTGTATATAGCATGTTCTATGGTAGTAACACGAGAAATAGAGAAAGAAAGAAGGAAAGTGAGCAAAAACTAACAGTCCTAGAGCTGGTCTCTGGAACTAATTAGTAGATCAGTATCGTTGGGAATCAAACTCGGCATTTCTATCGTTGTGCCATTATCCTACTAGAAGGGGAACAATTTCAACTTTACTGTGGACCTCTTTGTTCCTTCGAGAGAGAAGGAACATTTCTTAAAGTTTAGGTAACAATGACATACCTCTTCTTGAGATGACTTATATTCACAAATAATATTGATGACAATAACCAGGGTTAGCACCCGATATGGCATTTTGGTAAAATGATGGCAACCCTATTAAGTGTTTGATCCAGATTCTAAGTAAGATCATTTGTTTTGGAAAAATGTAACCTATCATGCGCACTCAAATCATATAAAGCCCACTCGATGGCGAGTCACTTGTTGACTTTTTCTTTGCTTCTACCTATCTTCCTTTTACTTGAAGAAGTCCTAGGTTGCGAACCAAATCCTTGTCAAAATGGCGGTCGATGTCAAGATAACAACGACTCCTACTCTTGTGTATGCGATGCTGGCTTTACCGGATATCACTGTGAATTAAGTGAGTAACACACAAAGGCCGTATACAATTTTCTTTGTATGACAATGATCATTAAATATAACGATAAACAAAATTTTGCAGAAAGATAGGACTTCTGTCTTGCAGACAGTAGGCATATTTTTCTCCAACTTAAAAATTAAACACCCCAACTTGTGAACCTTTTTTGTTTTTAAGGTAGACATGAAGAGAAGTATTCAAATTACAATACTACAGGTGGTACTTCATGCTAAATTTATTTTTCTTGAAATCATGCTAAAAACTATTCTTGAAAAGTTTCTACAAGGCAAAAATATTGTTATGTCATGTATAAAACTGGCGACGATCTATTCTTAATCATATAAATTAAGTGGTGTATGTTCTTTCTCTCATTGTAATAGGTATTTATTTACATTGTGAGACTGATAAACACGAAATTCGATCTCTTTGGTGAACCTTGCCGACATGTAACGCGCTCTAGTTCACCATGTTCACCACCAAGTAAGGAGAATTACTTAAAGCAAGATGTCCGTGAGAACTTGAGCAAGGTCAGCAAATTATTTTGTGAGACAATGCTTGACATTCCAAACAATATGTTTTCGTAATTCTTTATAGATGTAGATGATTGCCAACCTAATCGGTGCAAGAATGGAGGTCAATGTCAAGATGATGTTGACTCGTACAGTTGTATCTGCAATCAAGGATTCGCCGGATCTGACTGTCATATTAGTAAGTTATACTAAGCATAGAGATATGATTGTATTCATACATTCGTCTATAATGTATCACATAACGTTATTTGATCTCAACACAATAAAAACTACTGCCGTGATGTTTGCAGACCCCTTCTCAATCTTCCGCCTTCCTTAAACACAAATGTCTTCTTGTATCACAAATATATACATTTGTTTGTAGATGTAAATGATTGCCAACCAAATCCCTGTCAGAATGGAGGTCAATGTCAAGATGGCGTCGACACGTACACATGTCTTTGCAACTATGGATTTACAGGACGTGTATGTGAAATTGGTAAGTTCAACCTTTGTCAGAAATACTACCTATTCACCTTCTTCAATTCGATCGAAACTTCATAGAATAATATAAGTGATGCTAAAATTACAATGTTGATAATATTAGTGCTCCTTTTCATTTCTAGATGTTAATGAATGCAAACCAAACCCTTGTCAAAATGGCGGCCAATGTCAAGATGGTATTGCCTCTTATACTTGTCATTGTAATCAAGGCTTTACAGGAAGCGCCTGTGAAACAAGTTCGTTCCATTATAGTTTCAATACATTGATTGTTTCTGCCGTTTAAAATAGTGAATTCACCAACAGTTGAATCAACAGTCTCCGTGTTGTTTTGGTTGTCTTTTACATGTCGGACGCATTTGCTTAAATTGCTTGAATCCCCACATATCAAACTAGCCACTTTGATTTGTGCAATTCTAATAATTTGATTGCTTTGATTAATGAATTTAAACGTTGAATATCATTCACTGTCGAATTATGCTTTCCTGCGAACGTAAAATGCAATAGGAGAAAAAGTTTTAGATAATCTAAGTTATTCCTTTACAGATGTTAATGACTGCAAGCCAAATCCCTGTCAAAATGCCGGTCAGTGTCAAGATGAAATCGACTCCTACTCCTGCATCTGCCGTAAAGGATTTACTGGATCAAACTGTCAGATTAGTAAGTTAACACGGTTATAGACATATACCTTCCTCAAGCATTTCCTTATGTAGAGTTAACACATCCAAATGCATTGAAGAACTGTTTTACGATGCGTTTTATTTTCAAGTTAACGTTTTCTTTCGATCTCAAACCCCCCTCTTTCTTCAGATATTGATGATTGTCGAATAAATCCCTGTGAAAATGGAGGTAGATGTCAAGATGGCGTCGACACCTACAACTGTCTCTGTACTCAAGGCTACATAGGCCCTGCATGTGAAATCAGTAAGTTATATTTCCATGTCCACAGTTATATAATTCTTCTCTTTGGGTCCACAACCTGTGATCACAATTTTTCGGCAGATTTATGCGTACATAGTGCCTTTTTACCAAGTTTGAGGTTTTTAATATACTGGCTGCTTACAAGGAACGTATGCCGTTTTTTACAGGTATAGATGATTGTCGACTAAACCCTTGTCAAAATGGTGGCAAGTGTGAAGATGGAATCGCCTCCTATACGTGTGTTTGCAACGAAGGCTTCTCAGGAACTCACTGCGAAATGGGTCTGTTTTCGAATCTCTTAAACTAATGTGGCATTCATTTGTTTATTGTTTACGTTTTTATGAAAATGCATTATGAACACCATTGGAACTAATTTGGGATAATTGGATGGTGAAGTAATGTCTATTTAATCTGCAAATTAAGCTCATCTGCTTTTCTTTTTAAGTTATACATTTGTTTTTATGAGTAATTTGTAATATTGCAACATTCAGCTATAGAATACCTAACACTTTTGAGAAATTTGAAAAATATGAAGAGCCAATTATCCCAAATTAGTTCCAATCGTGTTTATGATAGAAACCTTTATTGCTTTTGTTATACAGACAATTACCCTATTGATCGGTATGTCAGGGTTCCCATTTACGGTAATTTGGTGTCTATCTACATCTACCCAATGCCCCAACAAAGCTATTTTTTATTATAAAATACTTTCTTTTTACTTGAAGGAGTTACTGGTTGTGAACCCAATCCGTGTCAAAATGGCGGTCGCTGCGCGGATGAAACCGACTCATATTCTTGTGTTTGTAATGTTGGCTTTGATGGATTTCACTGTGAATTAAGTAAGTAACAAACGCAAAGACTGTATGGAACACTCCTCTCTTAATGAAAACGAGTTACCAAGACAAAGATGATGATGCAAGATATTTTTTTAATAAATTAGCATAAATTTACATATAGTTCAATCAAGTAATGTTTTTCCACCTCCCCTTACTGTATCACAACCTGCACCTCTGCATCATTCTACCAGGCAGGCATTAATTAGACTGAATTCAGGTTTGTTTGTTGTACTCTTTGTAAGTGAACGTATATCATCCTTTGTCTACATGTACATTAAATTTGAACTTTTAGAATCATCATGCATTGAAGTCTCTTACGTTTTCACTGGGTACTATATAAAACATTAAGGAGTGAAAAAATATACTTTGTTCACAGAAACAAAGTAAATGGACTGGCTGTTTCAGAGTATTCGCCATATCTACGACAGATATACGGTGTTTGCTCATGGTAGCCAGAAAGGCAAACATAGGTAAAGATGTCCACGATAAAGAAAACATATAAACTTGGTTTGTGAAACAATTTGGACGTTGAAAATACTTTTATTTGTTGTTATACAATATAGATATAGACTATTGTCAACCAAATCCCTGTCAAAATGGAGGTCAGTGTCAAGACGAGGTCGACTCTTACACTTGTATCTGCAATAAAGGCTTTGCTGGATCAGACTGTGAAATTAGTAAGTTAATGTTAGTGTATACGAATACACAGTTTCCTATCCGACAGTGGTAGTTCTCGATACAATAATTTATACATTGTGATTTTGGGTACAAGTTTTTGCCCTGCGTCAGCCTCTTATCTCTATGATAGCATAGATACATATTTTTCCGCAGATATTGATGACTGCCAACCAAATCCCTGCCAAAATGGAGGTCAATGTCAAGATGATGTGCACTCATACACGTGTCAGTGTCAGCAGGGCTTCACAGGACCCGACTGTGAAATACGTGAGTTGTAAAATCATCGTTAAATTATATGAAAGTTTCAATGTATCTTATGTATATTCATGTGTGGTTGGAGACAAGAGATTAAATAAGAAGTTAGTTTTTCAGAGAAAGTTAAAGCTCTAGTACTTTAACAAATCCTCTTGCGTCCTAGATGTAGATGACTGTCAGCAAAATCCCTGCCAAAATGGAGGTCAATGTCAAAGTGATGTCAACTCCTACACGTGTATTTGTACCTCGGGCTTCATGGGACCTGTATGTGAAATTAGTAAGTTTTATTTTCTTGTCAAATACAGTGCAATTATTGTACAATTTCATGATGTGCTTTAAATCATTCCTAAAGCTTATGACTTCTTCTCAAAGACGGCATAACTATCTTTGAAATTCTCTCTGCTGAAATAATAAGCTCCTGTATGTTGTTATGTAGGTCATTTCCCCCCACACTCATCATGACCTGAGTTCAATTAGTCTAGAACATTCTCAGGTCACTGCCCTTGATGACCTCACAACCTTGAATTCAATTAGTCATGTTTGGAATGTTCTGGAAAGTTGATTAGTTGTGTAAGAGAGATAATTTTAGAACAGTAATTAGCATGTCAATAAAAGTTCTAGATTGTTCTTATATGCCTTTATAAAAGGGACGTGCTCAGCTTCCAGTCAGACTTTTGGGATCGTGTCTCTTGTGTGTTACTAAACTCCAGCAGTAGTCATTCTCAAGACTTTCAAGACCTTCACTGTCAACGCTGGATTTATACTGTGGTCTTTGTGCAGCTTCAAGCCTGCAAGCCAAGGACTGTTCATTCATCCGACTGACTGTTACAACTCTGAGACTGGAGCTTTGCCGTCCCAGCTGAGATAAGTAGTCTGTACACTTTTAAAGCTTGTACTCTATCCCTGACTTAGCAATTAGTTTTATTTTTGTAATAAATTTTGTTTAAACGTTAACTGCTGAGTTCACCCTTTTGTTCGTTTTCTCTGCACGTAACAAATTGGGGGCTCGTCCGGGATACGAACATTTTGAGCCGTTTGACAACATTTTGCCAGCCTTTTCAAAACTACTGTACACTGTGAACTCAGCGAAATTTAATCATGGCGGAATTCAAGCCAGACGAATTTATGGATGACCTTGATCAGGACACATTTAATTCCCTCAGAAAAGACAACCTCATAGCACTGGCAAATTTCCTTAAAGTAGATGTCAAAAGATCTATGCGCAAGCGAGAGATACAGTTCAAGATTGCAAAACATTTAGTTGATTCAGGCCATTTTGAGGAGTCTGCCCTAAAAGATTATGAACCTGAGTCTTCCTTTGAACTCAGAAAATTAGAGTTAGAAATACAGGCAGATTTGGCACGTGAAAAGTTAGCAATGGAAGAAAGACAGAAAGAAAAAGAATTACAAATGAAAGAAAAAGAATTGCAAATGAAAGAAAAAGAAAGGCAGGAAAGATTAGAAATGGAAGAAAGACAGAGAGAAAAAGAATTGCGATTAGAAGAACAGCGATTGCAGGTAGAAATAAAACGTTTAGAGCTTGGACAGTCAGGAAAATTCTTCCCTTCAGACAAGTTTGACATCACTAAGCATTTCAGGTTAGTTCCCCCTTTCCAAGAAAAGGATGTTGATAAATATTTCCTTCATTTTGAGAAAATTGCTCAGAGTCTGAACTGGCCTAAGGAGTCCTGGTCTATGCTTTTGCAGAGTGCTTTGGTGGGTAAAGCCAGAGAAATTTACATTCAGTTGTCAGTAGAGCAGGCTTCAAATTATGATTCTGTGAAGGAATTAATTCTCAAGGGCTATGAGTTGTGCCTGAAGCTTACCGTCAGAAATTTAGGGAATTGTGAGAAGGCGAAAGATCAAACTTATGTTGAATTTGCTCGAACAAAAGAACAACTGTTTGATCGTTGGTGTTCTTCTGAAAAGGTCAGTCAGAATTATGACAAATTACGACAACTTGTTTTGATTGAGGAATTTAAAAGGTGCATCCGGAGTGACATCAAGACGTTTATCAATGAACAAAAGGCAGATACATTAGAGGTTGCTGCACGTTTGGCCGATGATTATTCATTGACCCACAAATCTTCATTTCTCAGCAAACCATCCCAGTCCTTTTCATACAGAAACAATGCAGGTAAATTTAACTCCTCCTTTTCATCCAAGAATTTTTCAAAGGACAGTAGAAATCAAATGACAACAGTTCACAGAGTTCAAGTAACACTCCCACATCATCAGATCCCAAGTCTCAATCTCCTTCTGACAAACAGTTTGGTACACTTTCTTGTAATTATTGTAAGAAAGACGGCCATTTAATGTCAGAGTGTTTCAAATTGAAAAGAAAACGTGAAGGTCAAAGTGGTCAAAGTGGATCTAAGCCAACCGGCTTTATTTCTTCATCAACTCAATTAGAGTCTAATAATGTGTGCAACACATTTTCTGAGGTTAAACCCCTCTCATCCCCAATTAATGAGGTCAAGGTCAATTCTTCTCAAGATAGCATTATGGGTATTTTCGAGCCATTTATTCATAATGGTTTTATATCACTTTCTAGTGATTTCTCTTCCGCTACCCCTGTCAAAATTTTAAGAGATACCGGGCTTCCAGTCTCTTTTGTTGGCAGATACCCTGCCGTTTTCTGAAAAGTCATTTTCAGGTTCTAAAGTTCTTATTAAGGGGGTAGATTGTAATGACTACATTCCTGTTCCTCTCCATAATGTCTATTTGTCTTCGGACTTTGTTTCTGGACCTGTGGCTTTAGGTATTAGGCCTTTTTTGCCTTTTGAAGGGATTCGCCTTCTCGTTGGGAATGACCTTGCTGGGGACAAGGTCATTACTAATCCACTTGTGACTGATAATCCTAGTTTAGATCAGGATCTAGAGCCAATTGAACAAGAGATACCCGATTTATTTCCTTCATGTGCTATTACTCGAGCCATGTCAAAGAAAACTTCCGAGAATCAAAATACTCTCAAAAATAATGTCACAGATGTTGACTTAAATGACACCTTTCTCAGTCAGGTGTTTGACACGGATCATTCCGTTATCCCTCGTGGATTTGAAACTTCCAGTAAAACTTCTGCTGACCAAAGTCAGACATTTTCTAGATCAAATCTCATTGCAGAACAACACAAAGACCCAGATATTTTGTCTTTGTTTGACAGGGTAGATGATGAAGGTAAAACTTCAGATAGCTCTGTTTCCTATTAACAAAATCTGGTATTCTCATGCGTAAATGGAGACCTCCAGATGTTTTGGTTGATGACGATTGGGCTATAAAACATCAAATTGTGGTTCCAAAGCCCTACCGTGCTGAAATATTGCGCCTGGCCCATGAAACGCCCTGGGCTGGTCACTTAGGAGTCAGGAAAACTTATCATAAAATTCTCAGTCACTTTTATTGGCCTAATCTCAGGCAGGATGTAGCACATTTCTGTAAAACTTGTCACACATGTCAGATGGTAGGAAAGCCAAATCAGACCATTCCAAAGGCCCCTTTACAGCCAATTCCTGCATTTCAAGAACCATTTAGTAGGATACTAATAGACTGTGTTGGGCCCCTACCAAAAACAAGATCAGGAAATGAGTACATGCTGACAATAATGTGTACATCAACTCGGTTCCCAGAAGCCATACCACTGAGAAATATAAAGACAAAGACTATAGTGAGAGCTTTAGTCAAATTTTTCACTTTATTTGGCCTCCCTAAATGTGTCCAGTCCGATCAAGGCTCCAACTTTATGTCTGGTATTTTTCAACAAGTAATGGATCAGCTAGGCATTAAACAGTATAGGTCATCCGCCTATCATCCAGAAAGTCAGGGTGCTCTTGAGCGATTTCATCAAACTTTGAAAAACATGATTAGGACCTACTGTTTTGACACAGAGAAGCAGTGGGATGAAGGAATTCATTTTTTGCTCTTTGCTGTTAGAGAGTCAATTCAGGAGTCTCTTGGTTTTAGCCCATTTGAGCTTGTATTTGGACATACAGTCCGTGGCCCACTTAAGCTCGTTAAAGAGAAATTCTTATCAGACGATGATGATTGTCTGAATATTTTGCAATATGTGTCAGATTTTCGTACAAAACTCTCTAAAGCATGTGAATTAGCCAGAGAAAATCTTGAGTCATCTCAGCAGTCAATGAAAACCAAATACGATAAAAACACCTCAAAACGGAAGTTTGAACCAGGTCAAAAAGTTCTTGTTCTACTTCCGGTTCCTGGCAAACCACTCCATGCTCGTTACTTTGGGCCATACCTAATTGATAAGAAATTAGTGATTTAAATTACATCATAATAACACCTGACAGGCGAAAACAAAAACAGCTATGTCACATAAATATGCTTAAGCCATATTTGGATAGGGATAATCCTACTATAATTCAGCCTGTCAGTACCGTCAGTTCTGGCCATTATGAAGATAGTGATACTGAAACTGACTTGAGTGAAAATACTCTAAACTCAAAGCTGGGCTCGGTCAAGCTTCAGAACTCAGAAATCCTGGAGAAGCTGGAGTCTACAAAGTTGGCACACCTCCAGCCAGAACAACAACAACAGGTGAAAGAACTGCTCCACGAATATAAACACCTGTTTCAAGATGTTCCAACGAGGACAAACGTCATCTATCACGACGTTGATGTTGGGGACAGTAAGCCTGTAAAACAACATCCATACAGACTGAATCCAACAAAAGCGAAATATCTCCAGGAAGAAGTCAAATACCTGCTGGACAATGACTTTATTGAACCCAGTAAAAGTAACTGGAGTTCGCCGTGCATACTTGTTCCCAAATCAGATCACAGTTATCGTATGTGCACGGACTTTAGGAAGGTCAAAACACTTTAACAAAGACAGACACTTTCCCAATCCCGAGGATTGATGACTGCATCGACCGAGTGGGAAAAGCTAAGTACGTGACGAAATTTGACCTACTGAAGGGATTTTGGCAAGTCCCTCTGACGGATCGTGCTCGTGAAATATCCGCCTTTGTTACACCAGACGGATTGTTCCAGTACAAGGTGATGCCATTCGGAATGAAGAACTCTCCGGCAACGTTCCAACGGATGATCAACGACGTCATATCCGGGCTAGACGGATGTGCAGCTTACGTTGACGACGTCGTCCTGTATAGTGACACCTGGGAGGAACACATCAAGCTCATGCGGAAGTTCTTTGAGAGACTGAGTAAAGCAATGTTGACTGTCAACCTTGCCAAATCTGAGTTTGGTTGGGCGAGGGTAACTTACCTCGGACATACTGTAGGACAGGGTGAGGTAAAACCTGTTGATGCAAAACCAGTGCCATTTCAAGTTTTCCCATACCAAACTGCAAACGACAACTGATGCGCTTTCTCGGTATGGCTGGTTACTACAGAAAATTCTGTCCAAATTTCTCCACAATTACTGAGCCTTTGACTAACTTACTTAAAAAGAAAGTAAAGTTTGTTTGGTCAGAGCAATGCCAACAGGCATTTGATACACTTAAAGCCATACTTCAAAGTGCTCCAGTGTTGTCTGCACCAGATTTCACTTTGCCATTCAAATTAGCTGTGGATGCTAGTGATACGGCTGCTGGTGCTGTTTTATTGCAAGAGGATAGTCATGGTGTAGATCATCCTGTTTGCTATTTTTCACGCAAATTTAACAAATCCCAGAGAAACTACTCTACAATTGAAAAAGAGTGTTTATCTTTGATATAGCTTTACAGCATTTTGAAGTTTATGTTTCTTCTTCAAATCAGCCAATAGTGGTTTATATTGATCACAACCCTCTTGTTTTTCTGCAGAAATTTAAAGGCAAAAATCAGAGATTGCTAAGATGGAGTTTAATGTTACAGGAGTTTAATCTTGACATTAGACATATCCAAGGCAGAGACAATTTAATTGCAGACTGTCTCTCTCGTATTTAGAGTTTATTGTTGTTCACTTTCAAGAAGTTTTACTTTAGAGTAAAAAAAAAAAAAAAATTGAGTACTTAAATCTTTTTCAAGATTACATTTGCAAAAGAAAGATTTTTCTTTGAAAAATTTTCTTTTTTTTTGAAGAGGGGGTGTGTTATGTAGGTCATTTCCCCCCACACTCATCATGACCTGAGTTCAATTAGTCTAGAACATTCTCAAGGTCACTGCCCTTGATGACCTCACAACTTGAATTCAATTAGTCATGTTTGGAATGTTCTGGAAAGTTGATTAGTTGTGTAAGAGAGATAATTTTAGAACAGTAATTAGCATGTCAATAAAAGTTCTAGATTGTTCTTATATGCCTTTATAAAAGGGACGTGCTCAGCTTCCAGTCAGACTTTTGGGATCGTGTCTCTTGTGTGTTACTAAACTCCAGCAGTAGTCATTCTCAAGACTTTCAAGACCTTCACTGTCAACGCTGGATTTATACTGTGGTCTTTGTGCAGCTTCAAGCCTGCAAGCCAAGGACTGTTCATTCATCCGACTGACTGTTACAACTCTGAGACTGGAGCTTTGCCGTCCCAGCTGAGATAAGTAGTCTGTACACTTTTAAAGCTTGTACTCTATCCCTGACTTAGCAATTAGTTTTATTTTTGTAATAAATTTTGTTTAAACGTTAACTGCTGAGTTCACCCTTTTGTTCGTTTTCTCTGCACGTAACAATGTATATGCGTAAGGCGTGTATTCTCTGATGTCAATGATGGCCAGCAAAACGCATGTTCAAACGATAAGCGTTGTGATATCTCCTCTTTTAACTGTTTTGTAAGTTGAGCTTCACTTCTACCCGGGCGAAATCATCTTTCTGCGGATTTCCCTTCTAAGTACTGTGAAGATGTTGATGATTGCCAACAAAACCCTGTCATAATGGTGGTCAGTGCCATGACGGCATTGCCTCCTACAATTGCGTTTGCAACGAAAGTTTTTTTCGGAAAATCACAACGAAATTAGTAAGTGACAAATTTCTCTCCTGTAATCATATTCATTCCTGCTGCACAATCAACAAGAGCGTGAACTCTTGGAAAATAGTGTTCTGTCACGTGAACTGGTCACAGCTGACTAGCATACCGCTTGTTGAAATACTTTATTGCTATTATATCACACGAATACTTTGGGTTCTTTGCGTGAAATATCAAAGTAGGATTTTTTCTCGGACTGACCTCGCGCGCGTGTTCCAATCGTGCCATATCGAGAATATAGCATGATGATTTCAAGTCTCCATCAATAAGTTGGCTATATTTGCGACATCAATATATAGCTGCGCTAAAACTCACATTAGATTCCTACGATGGAATATTCTTTTATTTCTAGATATTGATGAATGCATACCAAACCCATGTCAAAATGGAGGTCATTGTCAAGATGATATCGCTACCTTCATTTGTCTTTGTGACCAAGGTTTTGCTGGAACGACATGTGATGTAGGTAAGCTGTATATGGTCCTACGATGGTCGTGTCCACCTCATTTTGAATCGTTTGCCATTAATGTAGACAGGATTTCTCTATATGGCCCTTAAAATTTCAGAAATGTATTCGTTCGTAACTTACAAATTAATCTCAGGATGGGATATTGACAAAAATGCACAGAATTTGGTTTGAAATTTATAAACCCCGAATAATATCGGTTAAGATCAATATGTGGCGAAACCCTTGGGGAATTAATTTATAGCAAAAGAACCTCTGAGCAATGGTAAATAAACATATCAGGCAGAAACTAAAGGCAAGAGAAGTCTTCAAAATCTCTAGTGTGTTGTCACGATCGGAGTTTTACGGTAAAGAATCATTCAATTTACAGCCTACTCAAAGCCGTAAAGCACCCAAGTCTGTGTAGATGTTCATTTTAATGAGTCGGTTTGGAAATACGTATGTCTGTCAACCCAGCCCATACCAAAAATAGTGCCAATGTCATGACCGTGTTTTGAATATGATATCTACACAAGGCATTTGTGTTTCATAATAAAGAGAGTGTCAAATACAGACAACCACCATGCTAACACTTTCCCACTTCTTATGCCATTTTAAACCCGTGTAAATGGACACTCATGTTAGCTTACCATCCCGTCTTGTCTTTGTATGGGGTGGCAAATCATCATGGGATTTGATACAGTTGTATGTGTCGAGATCAATGCTTGTTTTATTGTAGTCACAATATTCAATAAGAAAACCTAATAGATTGCTTTCTGTCAAGTTCATAAAGACGTGTTACTATAGTTATTTGGTTTTGTAGCAAACTATATAAATCACTGACGCTGAGCAAGTTTAATATCATTTAGTGGCAGATTCGAAAACAACAACGGTCATTCAAGAAAGAGATGATTGCCAACCAAATCCCTGCCTAAATGGTGCCAATTGTCAAGATGGCGTTGCCTCATACACCTGCCAGTGTTTAGATGGTTTCACAGGGTCTGAATGTGAAATAAGTAAGTAACAAAATTGGCAAATTCACTTTGAGAAAATTCGTCATATTTACCATAACTATAACAATCTGGCAATTGTTTTCGCTTTCCAATCTTTCACTAATCTTTCGTTGTTTTCTTCTGCAGATTATGTACAGACGTTCTTACAAAACAAAATTTAAAAATGGCTGTGCTGTTGTTGAGAATTAAATGTTTCTAAAATTTCAACAAAACTGACATTATCTTAAAATTACGATCATTGGTAATGATTTTGTTGTAGATGTAGACGATTGTCAACCAAATCCGTGTCAGAATGGTAGGCAGTGTCAAGATGGCATTGACTCATCCACTTGTCAGTGTCTGCAAGGCTTTGCAGGATCTGACTGTGAAATACGTTAGTGATACTATCATTGTCAAATGAATCTCGAAATTTTTTACTGCGCTACTATTTTTAATCATTGTTCTTCGCTAAATGATTTAGCTATCCTATTTAAAATTAGGTATCAACTGTTTTCAAAACAATTAAGGTTTGTAATTTTGATCTATTACATCGTAAACTTAGAATGGCCATTGAATATATATGCTTTCCTATAGATGTGGATGATTGCCAACCAAACCCATGTCAGAATGGTGGGCAGTGTCAAGATGGCGTTGACTCACATTTTATACCCGTTACAAAATGAACATTCATGTTACATAAAATCTAGTCTTGCCTTTATATGAGATGAAAAGTCATCATGGGATTTGATACAGTGGCATTTGTAGTGATCAATACTTGTTTTATTGCAGTCACAGTACTCAATAATAGTACACTGTTGATTGCTCTCTGTCAATTTCCGAAAGACATACTACTATAGTTATTTGGTTGTGTAGCAAACAATAGAACCCCCTGACTCTGAGCAAGTTTAATATCATTTAGTGGCAGATTCGAAAACAACAACGGTCATTCAAGAAAGAGATGATTGCCAACCAAATCCCTGCCTAAATGGTGCCAATTGTCAAGATGGCGTTGCCTCATACACCTGCCAGTGTTTAGATGGTTTCACAGGGTCTGAATGTGAAATAAGTAAGTAACAAAATTGGCAAATTCACTTTGAGAAAATTCGTCATATTTAGCATTACTATAACAATCTGACAACTGTCTTCGCTTCCAAACTTTCACTAATCTTTCACCGTTTTCTTCTGCAGATTATGTACAAACATTCTTACAAAACAATGGTTGTGCTGTTGTTGTTGAGAATTAAACGTTTCTAATTTTTCAACCAATCCGACATTATTTTAAAATTACAATCAACCTTTGGTAATGATGTTGTTGTAGATTTTGATGACTGTCAACCAAGCCCTTGTCAAAATGGAGGAGAGTGTCAAGATGGCGTTGACTCGTACTCGTGTCAGTGTCTGCAAGGCTACACAGGATCTGACTGTGAAATAGGTGAGTGGTTAAAATCGTTGTAAAATTACTAACCATATTACAAATGTAATCAAACATAAATTGTATATCTTTTGACACAATTCTGAACGGTTGGTCAAACAATTATTCAAATATTCTTCGCAAGTTTACCGTTTTCTAGTATTCTTAAGAGATATTTGGCCTACCTCACACCGGCAAGTCTGTTCTACATAAAGATAACAGTCAATAAAAAAAGTATCGATTTGGAATGCAATGTCACAATAGTTGACTTATAATTTTAACAAAGTGTGCGGGTCTTCAGGAGATCTGACTAGGAAATAAGTAATGAATTCAAATTATTTTGAAATTTTGATGAAGGTATTTCTGCCACGTGGGTCTATTTGCAATTTACATTTAAATGACGAGGTGTTACAACTATAAAACGCTATCTTTATGTCAAAGAAAGGTTTTATACAAGGTTCTGAAGAGGTAAAACCTCTGGACACGACCAGCATTTTACAATTTACAATAGGAAGTTGTAAGGATACAGTAGCTTGCCAGGGTCGCCAAAAACAAACCAGACGATTGTATCTAAATATTCGTGTTTGCTAATTTCCCCTACACCACAATGGCTGCCTAATCAAGAGTATTTAAAGGCTTGAGACAATGGCGGTAATTGATTATTCGTTCATTATTTGAAACCAATCCAATCAGAATTTATTCCGGTCTCAAATCAGAGAGTCTTCCGTTGGTAATTATTGTCTTTTAGATGTAGACGAGTGTCAACCGAACCCGTGTCAAAATGGAGGACTGTGTCAAGATGGCGTTGACTCGTACACTTGTCAGTGTCTGCAGGTCTTCACAGGGTCTGACTGTGAAATTAGGGGGTGATACAATCATTGTCAAAATTATCTAGACGTTTTTGATTAGTGCTATTATTCAGTAATCATTGTTATCTATCAATGATTTTGCTATCTGGTTTTTAAAAAAAGTAAAGTTCTTTTCACACAAAAAATTAGGTTTTATATTCTGATTTATGTCATCGTAAGTTTAGAATGACAAGTGAATATATATGCTTTACTAGATGTAGACGATTGCCAATCAAATCCTTGTAAAAATGGAGGACAGTGTCAAGATGGCGTTGACTCATACACGTGTCGGTGTCTGCAAGGCTACACAGGATCTGACTGTGAAATAGGTGTGTGATAAAATCGTTGTCAAAATTATATATAAACTAGACTGATTTTGCTGCTATTTTAGGAGCATTGTGATCCCAAAAAAAATATTTATTTATCTTATTTTCAATAGGGTATAGGCTCGTTTCACAAGAAAATATAATTAATGAATAACAGTGATTACAGAATACTAAAATCAGCAATTTCAGATAAATTTAAAAAATAATTAAACGTGTCAAAATCGAGGGGAGTGTCAAGATGGCGTTGACTCGTCCTCGTGTCAGTGACAGTGTCTGCAAGGCTTCACAGGATCTGACTGTGAAATAAGTGAATGATACAATCATTGTTAAAATTATCTAGAAATTGCGGATTTCACTACTATTCTTTAACCATTGTCATCTATAAATGATTTTGCTATCTGATGTTTAAAAAGGTAAAGGCTGTTTCACAAAAAAATAGGTTTTGTATTTCCGATTCATTTCATCGTAAGTTTACAATGACAACTGAATATATATGTTTTACTAGATGTAGACGATTGCCAACCAAACCCTTGCAAAAATGGAGGACAGTGTCAAGATGGCGTTGACTCATACACGTGTCGGTGTCTGCAAGGCTACACAGGATCTGACTGTGAAATAGGTGAGTGGTAAATTAACTGTCAAAATTATCTAGAAATTGCGGATTACACTACTATTCTTTAACCATTGTTATCTATAAATGATTTGGCTATCTGATTTTTAAAAAAAGTACAGGCAATTTTCACACAAAAAATTTGGTTTTATATATATTTCCGATTCATTTCACCGTAATTTTACAATGACAACTTAATATGAATGCTTTTCTAGATGTAGACGATTGTCAACCAAATCCGTGTCAATATGGAGGAGAGTGTCAAGATGGCGTTGACTCATACACATGTCAGTGTCTGCAAGGTTTCACAGGATTTGACTGTGAAATAGGTGAGTGATAAAATTATTTTTAAATTTATCTAGAAATTGCTGATTTTACTATTCTGTAATCACTGTTATCCATTAATTATATTGCTATCTGAATATAATATAATATATAATATAATATTTAAATAAGGTATGGGCAGTTTTTACCAAAAATAGTTTTGTATATTCGATGTATTACATCGATAATAGGATGATAGTTGTGTGTATATATATATATATATATATATATATATATATATATATATATATATATATATATATACTTTCCTATAGATGTAGACGATTGTCAACCAAATCCGTGTCAATATGGAGGAGAGTGTCAAGATGGCGTTGACTCATACACATGTCAGTGTCTGCAAGGTTTCACAGGATTTGACTGTGAAATAGGTGAGTGATAAAATCATTGTCAAATGAATCTAGAATTTTTTTATTGTGCTACTATTCTATGATTATTATCTAAAAATCATTTTTCCGTTTTATTTTAAATATGGTATAGTTGTGTTCACTCAAATAAATTGGGTTTTGTATTTTCGATTTATTACATCGTTAATTAAGATGACTATTGAACATACATGCTTTCCTAGACTTAGATGATTGCCAACCAAACCCGTGTCAAAATGGAGGACAGTGTCAAGTTCGCGTTGACTCATACACGTGTCAGTGTCTGCGAGGCTTCACAGGATCTGACTGTGAAATACGTGAGTAATACCATCACTTGTGAATTTTTAATGTAATAAAATGCGGATTGTGCAAAAAATCTTTAATAATTGCAATAAAATGATTTTGCTGCATGATTGTTAAGAAGGCCAAGGCTGTTTTTTAAATAGGTTTTGTATTTTTGGATTTGTTAAATCGTTAAAAAAGGATGACAACTAAATTAATATGCTCTCTAAGATGACGACGATGGCAAACCAAAGCCTTGTCAAAATGGAGGACAGTGTCGAGATGGCGTTGACTTATACACATGTCAGTGTCTGCAAGGTTTCACAGAAAACAAGGATGTTTTTGTTTGTCTTTAAAAAAACAAATGCTTAAGGTGTAGTTAACTAAGTCTCTAAGCTATATGTCAAAATTAAGTGTGTACTGTGTAAACCAATCTAAAAAGATCATTGGTCTACCTCTGTAGTGGCAAGTCTCTTTTACATATCAGCAACTATCAGTAAAATCTGTGTCAAAATGGAGATTAATGTCATGATGTTATTAACTCACACGCCTGTCAGTTTTTGATAATCTTCAGAAGATCTGATTTTCTAATTTTCAAATTTGTAATTAAATTCAATTTGCCACAGTGACTATTTTGCAAAATAGATTTCAATTTGTAGGGGCCTTCAGCAAGGACTGGCTTACCAATGTTTTGCCAGAAAAAAGATGAACATATGGTCATTGCAAGCGTTAATCTGTGGACACACACAGCAGTTATCATTAATTACAGGTAACCCAGGTAGTTGTTGGGGTCAGCATAGGGGGAGTATTTTGATAGGTTCGCCCCGAAACAACATTGTGGTTCAACGGTTTATGACCGCTAATTTTCCCTTACAATGCCTGTAAGAGAGGTGTAACAGTATATTTCTTTATTATCATTTATCGTTGGTGGTAATTTAAACCATTTCAGCAATATGTCTCTAACATGTGTCTTTCCGATGCAATTCCGTACCCTAGGTGGTAGTTGTAATTAACTTTTTGCACATGATGCTTTCCTTTTCTTTATTTTCATTGCTTGAATAGATCATTGTTGTTTTGTTGTAGATGTAGATTATTGTCAACAAATATGTGTCATAATGGAGGGGAATGTCAAGGTGGAGTTGACTCCTCCAGGTGTTATTGTTTACAAGGCTTTATAGGAACAGATTTTTGTCAAATTAATACAGAAATTATTAAGCGGACTTTAACCCATAAATTCTTTTTCTTGTTTGTTTGTTTGTTTGTTTCACAAAATAATTTTTTGTTACTCTTGTGATTATTCTGAAGGGTTTACTGGACCTGACAGTGATTTTTTTTCTTTTTAAACGCAATTCCTTCCTTGATATTTAATAATTATCCTGTATTTTAACTCGTAGTTTACACCAGCTATATTCATTGAAACAGTCCGTAAGTGAGGCATAACCTGTCCTCATATGAAAATGTCTGACCCATGCTTTCAGTTTCGCACTAAATTGAAAACCAAAGTTTCCGTTTCAAAGTTTGCAAAGTAGAGTTTTGAAAGTAGAGTTTTGAAACTTTTGAAAATAATTTCCATTTCACCTATGTTGGTACGTATGAACAATAACATTATGTTAGGCGCTTTAAGTTAATCTTAGATTGTTCACAGCAAGATTTTTCAGATTAAGTGCATTGACTGCATCTGTTTTCCAATGGTTATGAACATAAATTCTGAAAACAATTGCGGCGGCACCGATTCAATATTGTATTTCTCTTGCACCGTAGCTTTGTCGCCGTCGTGCTCGACAGACAACGGAGGCTGTAGTCAAATATGTAATCAAGACAGCATACGACAGCATCATTGCGCATGCGAAGAGGGGTACACTTTAAATGAGGATGGAAAAACATGTGATCTCTTCTGCAGAATAGATGGTAAGCCAACAATTGTGCATAACAAAAGAATTGTTCGCATTGATTTAGTTTCGCTTTTAGTTTCACGCCTATCAAATGATAAACTATTCACATGAAGGCAAATCCAAACACTTCCACCAAAACATTAATTAGGTTGTCTATGCTCTATACATTTTATGGTTGCGAAATAAAACTGCGCAAGCACAGGTAATCCGTGCAGGTGTTATTAAACTTGCGATGAGAGAGCAGCTTAAAAAATTTCAAAATTCCGAAAGTTCTTCTATAAATATCGAACGTATCTTTTCCTCCTAAAGTACAGGCTCATGTCTGTGTCAGTTGTTTGACTAACACCTCTTATATTACTAGTTGAGGTGAATTTTGTTATTTTCTACACGTACACGTTGCAGAAACTCAAACATCGACGAGTGTTGTTATTGATTGCGTTCGTTATGCATTATATGATAACACCCTGCGAAAAAGCTGGGATGAAGCTAGAAACGACTGTCAATCAATAGGAGGCACGCTGGCAAAGATACGGGGGCAAGACGAAACAGACTGTCTCTTAAACTGGATGGCCGCATACTATCCATCCATTGGGGGCGTCTGGATTGGCTTGAGAGCTTCGGATGACAACCCTACAGATCCGGATGAGTACATATGGGAAGCTGATGGAACGACTGTGGCTGAATCTGGGTTTAGCAACTGGAACACGGGTGAACCGGACTTTAGAGGACACAGATGCGTGAGAATGCGGTGAGGAACATACTAAAGGGTTTAAGTGACAAAAGAAAGTTCTGTATTAGATTTATAGAAACGTAAAATGAGTATTACTTATGTTACCAAGAAAGTCAACCAGGCTCTTATTTCTCCAAGCTCATTGTCAGTGGTACACCTTGCCTAGTTGTTTTAAGCATGGACAGATTTCAGCAAAGTTGTGGCAATTTTACCTTGTAACCGGAAACGCTGTCCATTGACAGTATTCTGTTTGGATTTTATTCAAGAGAAAAATTTCAATTGTCCATAGTATGCTTTTTATCGAACATAAGCATTTAGGGTCCGCGAGTACGATCGTAGTTGAAATGATTAATATTCAGGTTGTAAAATACGGTGCATTGTCCCTTGAGGTAGAACATGCCTGAGAGACATATTCAGATTCTCAAACTTTTGCAATTTCTTTCTCCCTACCACTTGTAATGGGGCTCGTTTTGAAACTTGTGGACTAAATAGATTTTCACCGGCTTAGTTTTGTGAAAAAATCAGGAATTGCAATTTCAGACGTTGCGATAACACAGGGATGGCGGCCATTTTGAATTTTAAATCTCGGTAAATACTGGTTAATTTGTTTGTGCATTATCAAAATGTGCCCGTTGACACATTATTTTAATTCTTCATGTTAAAAGACGTTGGTTGAAAGTTTGCTTAGGAATGTTTGAGCAAGAATTTGAGTCATTCACTTTCGAGGCGCTAACTATACTTTAACTGAGTCCCCCCTCCTTTTAAGACAAATAAAGTGACAGTGGTCATATTCCATGCGCTTGTAACACAATTATAATATTCCTCTGCATGACTGTTGACGGTCACATTGTGTTATCATTCATATTAGAACGATGGAAATATACATGGTTTGCGTGCAAGCAAATTTTTCTCAATGAGCTCTTATTCTTAAATTTATTTGCTTTAACATGTCGATACTTTCATTGATCAACTTGATATAGAAAGCTGCGCACTATTGCATCATTTAGCTGACCGAACATTACACGTCATTTAGTCCTCAAGTTCATTTTAATCGGACTGTTCTTAACGTTAGTAAAGTTGGAGAAACTTGCAATGTTATGCCAGACTAATCGGTAGCCATTGGTGACGCTAAGTCGCGTCTTTTTTGCGACTGGTGTTGTTTTTAGTTATACAGTCGTGAATTGTACTTGTGTGTAAATTGATCGTTGTTTTGAGATATTTTTGTCATGTTTGTCTCATTTTCATTCATACCCACGAGGTAAAGACGGGGTATTTTTGTGCGATAGGATTGAGACGGAACAGTCAGAACTTGATGAAGAAGGATAAATTATTATTAGCAATGATGCAAAACTTTTCCATTGCTACATCGAATTCGTAAGACATTTTTCTAGAAATATTTATTGGATTATGCGCTGATTGGTTTTTTTTTTTGTTTTCTGATCTTTCCTTCATATCATGGCGCAAACTAAATTGTATGGCTCATAGTGCAAGATTTAACTTCATGTGGGGCGACGACTTGTGTTCACGAACAAGAAACTATCTCTGTGAAATCGACGGTAAAATACATAAAATTGTTTTCCTTGTATTCCAAACGACTTAAATAATGTTGGATAATCGCAAGGACATGAAAATGTATATGCCAACTATTTTCTTATCATCTTTTTATCGCGTCTTGTTATTTGTACTAATTTTACAGTTAGGCGCTAAAAATAACGTTTTGTGGTACAAAGATTCCTGAACGAATTCAAATTACAGTTTTGTTGCATATTCCAATTATTCCAAAATAGTATCAAAGGCGTTATTTGTACATTGCATACTGAGGTATTGGAGCATTTATTGAAGGTTGCCAGAGTTTCTTGATAACTATCAAGTTGCATAGGAGTGACAAGAGGCTGTATCTCGGGCAATCACCACAATATACTTTCTTGTGGCGATTTCCTTGATTTAACCACTATCAAAGGCACCTCAACACTTGTTTCAAATGAAACTCAAGTTTCCCTGTTGATCGTAGAATTATTACGCTAATTGACATTATATATTTTTAATTATACGCCAATTTTATCCCAAGTCAATGACGTGTCATTAAATTGATACAAGATTGTCCTGTCTGAATAGATTACACATATTCTTTCTTAACAGACTGCTAAATCTCCATATCGCATCGAAGGCCCAGGGTACAACCCTGGAACCATGGTACTGACATCAAAGACTTTCCCGACGATGGTCCTTATACTACTCTTCTACGCGCATGTTCTATTTTTAACATTAATAAGATAAATGACAGTTCCTTATCTTATCTGTTTACTTGGAATGTAATGGAAAGTAACTAAAAAGAGGAAATACAATTTACAAAAAATATCATGAAATGTGTGCAGAAAAAAAGATTCTAATGGTGTCAGCTATTTCAAAAGCAGTGATAGAAAGTGATCGACATTACCATTTATTAAATGCTCCGAGACTCTCCAAATCACAATATCAAGTTTTCGCAATAAGATGTATGATTCTTTTCCCTCATTATTATCGATATTATCGTGGTCTATTTCGGAATACATTGTTGTCCACATGTAGTTTAGGATAGAAAAAGTAAACAAATGTACTGATCAAATGTATACATTTGATCGGGAAAATACAATATCATTCTGAACTTAGTTTCGTTTCAGAGCTGTAGGCTATACTAAAAGCTGTGATAGCTACCCTCTTATTAGTAACCCTCCTGTTAATGTTGAAGTCACAGGGGATACATTAAATTTATTTCATAACTTCTATAAAGTGAATGTAATTTGGTTTTTATAGTAATCGTTTCTGCCTATGTATCTACTCGTCAACTGACTTCAAATTCATATTAAAGTTATTAACAGAAAATTTGTGAAATAGTCAGTGTCATGGGTTAACAATAAAATCTGTAGGTCCCGCGTTACTTCAAAGTGAATATATTAAAACTAAAGGATAATTTTCTGCGTTCAGCTCGCAAAATACTCGTGACGTAATGGCCGTGTCACTACTTGTCTTCCACTCGTGGTGACACGGTCATTACGTCACGAGTATTTTCCGAGCTAGAACGAAGAAAAATATTTGGGAATAATATACTTATCACATGTACAAGTCAAGAATTCGTTATTTTTTGCAAAGTGCAAGAAGTTTTCCATAACGATTGCGCGTTTTCAGAATATATCAATACGCTGTGGACGAGTTGTCAATCATTTCTATTCGTCCATCGCGTGAGTTCACGTTCGTGTACGGTGCAAATGCCAGACGATCTCTCGGTCTAAACGTACCTTCCACAAAGTATAAATAAACATCCACTGAATCTCAACGGCGCGAATGCTGTGTAACGTCACTACTGACCCTTGTTACAATACTTACTGAACTCACTGTAATGCGACCAGCTTCGAGCTCGTTGTTTCCGCAAATTAATCAGGTCAGGAATGGGACCAGTTTGCACACCTAAACTTCAGGGCTAATACTGTTGGCCTTTGACTTAACATCATACTGTACCTCATTAATGCTGCACATATCTGCTTGCCAATAGAGGTCTGATTTTTCGTATACTGTGATAAGTAGGGGAGGAGAGTTTTTTTTTAAATGTCACGTGACCGACTACTTCCTGTACCTCATCAATTATGTACA
Source organism: Ptychodera flava (assembly GCF_041260155.1). NCBI lineage: Eukaryota > Metazoa > Hemichordata > Enteropneusta > Ptychoderidae > Ptychodera > Ptychodera flava. The sequence continues at coordinate 34,341,096 of NC_091949.1, forward strand.
TATCTAATTCTTGGCGAGCCAATAGAGCTGGAAGTAAGAGTTTTGGTATAAAGGGATAAGTATGGCAACAAAATTTCTTGAGAAAATATCACATGACCGGCCACTCTCTGTACCTCATAAATATGCATATATCTAGTTCTGGGCTTGACAATATAACTAGTGGTCTGATTTTTTGGTTTACAGGGGTAGGTAAGGGAAGAAAGTTTTTTGTCAAAATGTCAAATGACCAGCCACTTCCTGTGCCTTATTAACTATATAAAGCTAGAGGTCTCATTTTTGGCATACAGGGATAAGTATTGGAGCAGTTTTTTGACAAAATGACACATGACAACCCCCTTCCTGTGCCTCATAAGTATCATATATTAGTTCTGGGCTTGACAATAGAGCTAGAGGTGTGATATTTGGTGCACAAGGATAAGTATGGGAGCAAAGTTGTTGGCAAAATGTCACATGACCAGTATGACCTTTGACATTTTTTAGCAAATAAGCGTATACAGAAGTAACCACAAGTGCTATACCCTTCATATTTGGCAGGATAGGGACCTTACGGTGCCACATCCTGTGCCTTATTAATTATGCACATATATAATTCAGGGCCAGCAAATAGAGCTAAAGGTCTGATTTTTGGCACACAGGGAGATATATGAGAGCTCCTTTTTTGAAAAAATGTCATGTGGCTAGGATTACCTTTGACTTCGATTTCACAAATATGCCTATAAATCAGTAACCATAATTGTTAACATGGTCATATTTGGTGGAAATAGGCTTCTAACAGGGTTACATCCTGTACGTAACTAACTGCGTCATCCCAAATCTTCCTTCACATTGTTTTTATGACTTTGGATGAATCTTGTCCTACTTCTGTGTATCTCAGGAAGTACAGGGATGAGAAATGTCGGTTTGGTGCTTTCAGCCAATGTGTACAAGTGCTTGGGCACCAAGAAGCTGCTTGCAATTTCAACTACTCTGGATTTTGAAAGAGAATGGTTGATGTATTCCTTGAGGAAAGTTTGGGCAAAAGTTTAAGTATGTTACTTTGGAGGCACATAGGCCTACTACCTAATCACATGAACGTATGAATAATTCATGCGTTTTTGAACAAGTCACATTCTATGTATGCGGGTCACTGGGCCTTCAGGTGAATCCTTAGTGGAGTCAGATAATGGCAGAGTTATTGTTGTGAAAGCAGGTCGCCGCGATCACTACAACGGAATTATACATTATTTACAAAGCACCGAGAGGGTAAATACTCTGGTGGCAGGTACATGAACGGACGACACGGCAGTAGTGACATCATTCAGTCCTTCTACCAGACAGGAAAATGGACAATACTAAAGTACACCCAGTCGATTCCGAAGCACCTTCTGAAACAAAGGTAAGGAATATATGGTGATTGAAGACGCTCATAAACAGTGGAAAATGTTCTCATTCAAGAATAACTTCAAATGATGAATCCAAGTTCAACATTAGTGAAAAACAAAAGCTTAGTAGCTTAGAGGACCCATTATGTACTATTTTCGATGGGGAGCTTTTTTCTTTCTACACATTACCTAACTTTAGTTTTTCGCTAAATTACAATATAACCCTAATTGACATTACATTGATCAATATTTTATTAATTGCCAAACAGCAAAATTTGGTGCTTCAAAGACAAAACACAAGTGTAGATATGTTCCAACATGTTTTACGTTCCAACATTATTCCCGAGGTATTTCTCATGATGTTTCTGCTGTAGGAAAGATAACCAAAGAAAAAGGGTAACTGTTGTAGCAGGAATACATGTTTACCAATGTTTCTGGATAACACATTTTCTCTGCCATTCATGGCAGTATACAAGATCTTCAGAGGCTGGACCTTACTGTCAGTTTATTAGTCCCCACGGACACCGTCCGGGGGGGACTTATAGGTTTGGTCATGTCCGAGCGTGCGTGCGTGCGTCCGTCCGTCCGTCCGTCCGTCCGTCCGTCCACGCAGATATCTCAGAGACACCTGGAGCGATTTCATTCAAACTTGGTACAAGGATTATCACCTATGCCATACATATGCACGTCGATTTGTTTCACGATCCGATCCAATATGGCTGTATGACAGCCATTTTGTTTCCTGTATTTGATGTCGGTGTGTATGTTCACGCAAATTTCTCAGTGATGCTGGGAGCGATGCCATTCAAACTTGATACATAGATTACTCTGTATGTTATACATATGCACATTGATTTTTGTTATGATCCGGTCTAAAATGGCTGCGTGGCGGCCATTTTGTTTCCTATATTTGACGACTGTGTGTTCGTTCACGTAAATTTCTCAGCGTTGCCGGGCGCGATTGCATTGAAAGTTAGTACCTATATTAATCCCTATCACATATATATGCACGCCGATTTTTGTAATGATTCGATCATAAATGGCTGTGTGACGGCCGTTTTCTTTCCTGTATTTGATATCCATCCACAGGGTCCCCAGGTATGATCCACAGGCGTTCAAGGATGAAATTAATATTAATGCTGTGTCCATGCAAAGGGGCTCATGAATGCAGATATCTGAGATATTCCTGTGTAAATTCTTTTTAAACTTATGGCACACATATGCAGGTCTATTTATATTAGTGTGGCATGCATAATTTGTTCTACTTTGCATAATTCGTGATAAGAGCGCTGTTTCTGGTACAACTGTGCCAAATTTGATGAAACTTTGTGCAGATGTTTTTAGTTCCCACGGACACCGTCCGGGGGGACTTATAGGTTTGGTCATGTCTGTGTGTCCGTGCGTGCGTCCGTGCATGCGAATATCTCAGAGATGACTGGAGCGATTTCATTCAAACTTTGTACAAGGATAACTTCATATGTCATACAGATGCACATTGATTTGTTTTGTGATACGATCCGATATGGCTGCCAGGCGGCCATTTTATTACGATTTTTTCATGTACAGAGCCATTACTCAGGCATTTTTCAACCGATTTTATTCAAAGTTGGTACAAGGACATTGACCAATGACATAGATATGTACGCCAATTTGTTTGTGATACGATCCAATATGGCCGTCAGGCGGCCATTTTATTACGATTTTTTCATGTACAGAGATGTAACTCAGGCATTTCTCAACCGATTTTATTCAAACTTGGTACAAGGACATTGACCTATGTCATACATATGCACTTCAATTTGTTTTGTGATACAATCCAATGGCCGCCAGGCGGCCATTTTATTACGTTTTTTTCATGTACAGAGCCATTTCTCAGGCATGTTTCAACAGATTTTATTCAAAGTTGGTACAAGGCCATTGACCAATGTCATAGATATGCACGTCAATTTCTTTGGTGATACGATCCAATATGGCCGCCGTGCGGCCATTTTGTTACGATTTTTCATGTACATAGATGTAACTCAGGCATATCTCAACTGATTTTATTCAAACTTGGTACAAGGACATTGACCTATATTATACATACGCACGTATGCTGGTGCGCTCGTTGTTGACTTTGTCAAAGTTAATCCGGTGATAATCTGGTGACAGCGTCCACAGATTAGTAATTTACCCTTGCTTACTTTGGCAAAGTAGGCACTCAAACTCATCAAATAATAGACTAAATTACCACCTTGCTTGCTTTGGCGAATTAGGCAATCAAACTGGTCAGATAATACAGCATGCTGATAAAACGTTTACGCAAGATTGTCAAGGGCAGTGAAAGACGAAACCACCAAAGTTTGGTAGAATAAACCTTTATTAGCAATACAACAATACACCTACCAACCCCTGGGGACGGACACATAGGCTATCCCTTATGTTGGTACAGGGACATTGACCAATGTCATAGCTATGCACATCAATTTTTTTGTGATACAATCCAATATGGCCGCCGTGCGTTCATTTTGTTATGATTTTTCGAATCATGTACAAAGCCATAACTCAGGCATATCTCAATCGATTTTATTCAAAGTTGGTACAAGGACATTGAACTATGTCATGCATATGCACATTGATTTGTTTTGTGATACGATCCAATATGGTCGCCATGTGGCCATTTTATTACGATTTTTTCATGTCCTGAACTACAACTCAGACATGTATCAAGGAGGATTTATTGACGTTCAGGAATTGATGAAGCAACTATTCTAATCGTTTTTAATATTTAGCAGAAGATATTTGAAGGAATATATCATAGAAGAAAAATCCTTATCGGAATAGCCATCACGGCGGCCACTGTTGTCATGATAGTAGTTGTAGGGATCGCTACAACTTCATCAACCGATAAATCATATTCTCCATCAGTCGCATCGAATTGTAAGTACATGTCAATGTGTACGGAATTACATCCCATATTGACAACTTGTTGTTGGAAGTAATTTGAAGCATTTAAAATAATGATGTCAAAATCACTTTCCATTTCGCTGTATGCTAGAATATATCGTATCTGAATGGTTTATTTGCTTAGGGAATACTTTTGAAAGATTGGTTTATACGCTTAATCTGGCCAGACATAGGTGGCTTCACTCAACAGTATCTATCACATTGTTTTTGTACTTTTTAGACGTCATCGTGAAGTGCGATCATTGTTCATCATTCTATTTTGTAGCCGGGCAATTGTATTAAGCATCGATGTGTCCTTCTTGATTTAGCTTTCGGTAAAGTTGGTCACGTTCAGGGACAGAAAATACAACTTGCTCTTGGGCGACCTTTGCTGTAGATAATAGGCTCACAGTAGAAGCCCAGTCTTTGTTACTGAAACCTTTTAACAGATTACGAAGAAGAAATGGGCAGGCTTTCCTCTGGTCTTTGTCACAACGGAGGAACGCCAGATGACACAAAGCCTGGTAATATATGCATCTGTTCCATTGGATTCAGCGGTGATCGCTGTGAAATCAAAGGTGAGTTGTGAGGGTCTTTTGGGTTTTGAGGAGATGGAGATTGTGTGTTTGTTTTACAGTGAACTTCAAACTTACCGTTAAGAATGCTCTTGTTGGTTGCCATGGCCTGTCTGTTTCAATCGTATATAATAACGCACGCATTTGCATTATACGTACTTTATCTTCTACAGGGCCTCAGCCTGTGCCGGAGGCAGGTCCGCAGCGCCCCCCCCCCCCCCCCCCGGAATTGTTCACATTGTCAATATGTAAATTTATGTAAATAACCTGAATCCTACCAAGCTCGGTCTGGCTCCCTCCCCCTTGACAATTTGGTTAGGCTAAAACACTGTGTACGCAAAATTTAATTATACCGTTGCCTGAAACAGCTAGTACATATACCTACACCAGGTTACATAAACCTGTTATCGTGCCAGTTGTAGAACTTGGATTCTACCCGGCCTGACTCATAAAATGTATGTACTCAACGATTCATTAGCATGCTGATATGCAGACTTATTAACACTTTGATCAGTGTTTACTCCAACCAATTGTCTCCTGAGATACTACGTACAAAATGCCTGACTGACATTGTAATGTTAATTTCTGTTTCCTCCAGCACAGAACGGACAATTCTAAGTGTTTATTGTGCATGTCCCCGAGGCCGATAATGCAAAGTAGATATTGCTTTATTGACTGGAAGTGTAAGCTCTTTTTTCATGTATCGCGACAAATGATCCTATCAGAACTTCAAATGTAGCGCAAAACTGCCAACAGTGTTGTACCTTACTTGACCCATGGGTCGGCTCCTTTTTCTGGTTAACGGCCATAAAACCAAGTCGATTCGCTGCTCTATGAAACACCTACTATGAAGGGTTTAATACGAAATCAAAGCTCGGGGCCTGGACCTTGTAGACAAATATTCTCAATTTGCTCACAGAAAGGACTTAATGCACCGGAGTTGTTGTGTTCACAAATATATGGTTACAAACTCACAGTAATCCAGTGTCAATGGGAGCAAGTTTAGGATAATAATGTTTTATCGGTATTGCAACCCGAGAGAGGCAAGCTTTAGGATATCTTCTGCTAATAACGATGTATTGTAATTTGAAACAAACAGGTAGCAGGGTGAATGCCTGTACCATTTAATTTCTGTGTGAATAATGGCTACCTTTCGTCTGCACGCGTTGACTCAAGAACGATTTACAATGCCGCTACACACGTTCTAAAGAAAAGCGTAAAAAACATCTACCAATGTGAGTTTTGCCTCTACACCGTTACACTGCTTGCAGATTGTGAAGTGGGCGTTTTGGTGGCTAAACGTAATTTCTTCCGATGATATTTCGGTGTGTCACTTTCTCTTCCAGTTCCACTGCGATACGAACATCACAAATGCAATTTAACATAAATACATATGATTATCCATGCCAAGTGTCAGTTCACATCGAGAAAATATTGACGTCAAAATTAGTGCCATCTTTTTTTCTCTTACGTTTCATCGTTTAACGATTCAGTTTTCTGTGTTACTTTGCATTTACACTGTTTCGGCTATACGTACATCAGATGCTATTGTCAGTTGTTTTCTCACGGGAGGCAGCAAAGCCGACTTTAAGGAAGAATAACCCTTATCAAATCCCTTATATTTCCAAACGCAACTCTCAATCTGGTTGCGCGTATCTCAGTATAGATTGAAACCACATGAAGGAGAGCTTTTCCATTTAGGCTACACGACTTTGGAGTAGCATACCACGTGGCATTCAAAAATGATCCACTGTACCAAACATAAACTACAGACTCAATTGTTCGCAAAGCCGTACATTGTACACTGACTTTTCCTAGCCCCTGTCTAGATAACATTATTATTAAATATCTGTGCGTAAGAAGTATTTTCTAATTGATTGATTAATTGGTGTTTTATTCATGAGATGGAATCGCACTACAGGGTTGTCTAGTGAAATATGAATTTATTGAAATTATACAGGGGAAGCCATGAAATGCACGTCTCACTGTTATATACTCTGTGCAAATATCCATATGCAGATTTTTGGTTGGTCAACCAAACCCTGTCCAGATTTGATCTTTGTGACATATATAATGACTGCCTTCATTTGTATTTACAGATAAGGCTTAGATGATCTGTCTTGAACTCGGAATGATCAAAAATTACATATTAATCATAGAAAAGTTTTGGACTGATATACAACAGCAGTAGCCCGTCGATTGCATGAATATAACCTGTATTTTTTCACCTAGTACTGTTCATGGAAGTTTTTCAAAATGTGACATTTTAAAATTAAAAAAGGACCGTTGTTATCTTCATAGATACAAAAACAACTTGCATACCCTCATCTCAATAGAAGTATTGCCATTTTAGAATATCACTAAATATAGTTTATATAAATATAGTATGCGTGCCAGCTTTTCATTTTACTCGCTTGTAGTTTGTTTTGGGGAACTGACTTTGTACAGGTGGTTTGCACCTGTTTCAGTCAGTCAATCCCATGTAGACCCTTTTTGCGACTTCCTGGTAAGATAATGTAAATATAAATATAGCCACACAATGCAGACTATTTTCACACATGAAATTAACAAAAACTTAGCTTTATAATATTAATTCGTATAGAAATTGATTATGGTAAACCAAATCCATCCACAAAACTGACTTACACTATCATACTCGAGTCCTCTGACATTGGAAACCTCAGTTATGCGAAATAACTCTATTTCAGACATTGATGATTGCCAACCCAATCCATGCCACAATGGAGGCCAATGTCAAGACGGCGTCGACTTTCACACCTGTCTCTGCAATCCAGGTTTTGAGGGGCCAGACTGTGAAATTGGTAGGTTTTGATTTCATATACTGATTAAATCATGTATTGAGTTCCCTAGATTTTGTCATCATCACCTGTGAAGACAAGATTCACCTTGGCGTCTTGTGTTACAAACACTCTTGCATAGTAAAATTGTAGAATTGATTTTATCAGGAAGATAATGACGCATCTTATGAAATGTTTACATGAAGAACGACACATGGTATGTGTTATAATGCATAAACCCTTTATTATGAGCATTAATTAATTCCGCCTTTCCAGGCTACAATGGACGAAAGCAAACTTTGCCTGACATCACGTACCATGATATGCATTGTACATAATTGATTGCAAAGTTTGCTTGAGTCCATTATTGGCCGGGAGGGGATACATGATTGCTGTTATTTTACAGTTTTAGCTTTATCAGTGAATTTGTAGATGTAGAAAACATCTGTAACAACAATGGCATGCTGGATGATCGAATACATTATCAGTAATAATCTTTGGAAATAACGTCACAAAGTTCAACGGTATTGCCAAACCTATAAAGCTAATGGAAACTACACTCTGCTTCTTGTAGATACAAACGATTGCGAGCCGAATCCCTGTCAAAATGGAGGCCAATGCAAAGATAATGTCAACTCGTACTCTTGTGCCTGCAATCAAGGTTACGATGGATCAGAATGTGAAATCAGTAAGTCAGACAAGCCTTTGCACTGAAACGTGTTCTCTGAATAACTCTTTTTGAATGCTATAGTGCCTGCACGTCGTGGTTTGGCAGCCCCTAAACATACCGCAACACCCTGTCAAGTTTCCTCGTTGTTGTTACCTCTCTCAGCGTCTCAAAATCAGAACTATGACGATTTTAAGTGTTTGTCATGAAGAATCTTCTCTTTTGCTCCCGTAGTTTTAGACCGTTGCCAGCCAAATCCCTGTCAAAATGGAGGTCAGTGTGAAAATGGCATGGACTCATACACTTGTCTTTGCAACCAAGGTTTCGAAGGTTCTAACTGTGAAACAGGTAAAGCAATATTCTAAATGGTTCCCCCGTCGTTGAGCAATTGTACACGTTTTTAAGACATGTTATTTATCATTGTTAGTCGCAAAATCGCAGTATATCACGTTTATTCTACAATCAATTCACATGTCAAGATGGCGTAGACTCTTACGCTAGTCTGTGCGATCCGAGTTTCGAGGGACAAGACTGTGAAATCGGTAGGTTTATATTTATATCCAATTCAAAACTGACTTGCACTATTATAATCCAGTCCTCAGACATGTAAAACCATAAGTGAAATAACACACTTTCAGACATTGGTAATTGCCAACCCAATCCCTGCCAGAATGGAGGCCAATGTCAAGATGGCGTCGACTCTTACACTTGTCTGTGCAATCCGGGTTTCGAGGGACTAGAATGTGAAATCGGTAGCTTTATATTTATATCCGATTCAAAACTTACTTACACCATCATAATCCAGTCCTCTGACATTGGAAACCTTATGCGAAATAACTATATTTCAGACATTGATGAATGCCAACCGAATCCCTGCCAGAATGAAGGTCAGTGTGAAAATGGCATGGACTCATACACTTGTCTTTGTAACCAAGGTTTCGAAGGTTCTAACTGTGAAACAGGTAAAGCAATATTCTAAATGGTTCCCCCGTCGTTGAGCAATGGTACACGTTTTTAGACATGTTATTCATCATTGTTAGTCGCAAAATCGCAGTATATCACGTTTATTCTACAATCAATTCGTCATGTGCATTTTTCCCATCTTAGTAAGCTCATATGGCATCACTACCCTTTTCGAAAAGTGATAAGCGCCTCCACATTTTTATATCCTGGTAAATTGGATATTCGCCGTAATTTGCATCGGCGCTTCTTTACAATAAACGTAGAGCCTATTTACCTGCGTTATTGTACCGCTTTTTTAAAGGTAGGGATGCAACATTGTAGCGATGGTCACCAATTTCTTTGCTAGGTTGGTGCGTACTATAGCCTGTGAGATCGAATCGGAAATACAAACAATAAAACCTACTGTTGTCTGGCTGTGGCTGAGACCGAATTGCTTTTGAAGCTCCATTTTGTCACCCTAACTTACTAGGGAATGGTGTAATAAAAAGCCTACGTAGTGTGTGCGACACAATTCAAGGCCAGAGTAAATAAAATCGTAATTTTGCATCCATTCAAAATTCCAAACGGTACATGGTTGTACAGACAGACAAATAACGTAAAATCAATATGATATCATTTGAGTTTTCTCATACAGCCTGATCAGAAGATGCCACATAATATGGATGTTGTAAGGAAGTATTTTGTTGCAATGTAAAAGTTATGGCTTTGTTTTTGACGGAATATTGTCAACAATGGAACATTCTGCATGGAAAATCTGTGACCCTTTCCTTCGAAAAATTCCGTGTACGTTAAATTTATTAGTGTAGAGCTGTATTGGTTTTGCCTTTACTTGTGAATGAGCATTATTTGTAGCAAAAGAAAGTTGCGTAGCTTCTATTACTTGCACAACCTTGTCGAGAAAGTCAATTTTGGAGAATCTCGTCCAAAACTCGCAAAGTTGGCACTATGAATTCATTATAGTACGAGTACTTGTAGGAAACCTTTGGTGGTTGCTATTTCCCGCTAAACTCCTCGTACTAGTACTATAACTACCATACATCAAGGCAAGATAGGTACTTCTTCAGATATGAAGTCATCGACTCACTCATGTCGTACTGGTTTTGCACCGCAGCTCTGCTGCCGTCATGCTCCATGGACAACGGAGGTTGCAGTCAGATATGTAATCAAGACAGCATACAGCAGCATCATTGCTCATGTGAAGAAGGATACATCCTAAATGCGGATGGAAGCACATGTGATCTTTTCTGCAGAGTAGAAGGCAAGTCGTCAATGTTAGATATGAAGTGATCTATTTGTATTTCAGCTTTTGATAAATTATTCTTACTTTTGCTAAAGTTTCAGCTGGAGATTGGTGGAAACAATGCAACATCGAATATAAAGATTGACATTACGTGATGTAAAATGTTATCAAACTGTTTTCAAACATTCCTAATTCTTAGTGATAAAATCTAGGAGATCGAAATGCTTTACCCTAGTGTAGCCAGTGTAAGGGGAAACCCTGTTAAAATAAAGGAGAGTATACATCTACAGTTTACTCGACCACAACGTTCACTGCTGTCAAAAGCTTGAAAAGAAATATCAATGAGGCAGACACAGAAAATGTGCAGTTGTCTGCAAGTCAAACTCTTTAATGAATCTCCAAAATCAACGATCTCTTACAACAAGGCAACGCCATGAAAACTTTGGCGTACTGTTTCAACACATGCATGAAAAAACCAACAGCTGATCAGAATCGACGTTCACTACTACACTAAACTACAAGGCCTTTTCTCAATAACGAACAGAAATGAGCTATGATACTTTAACAACACTGGAGACGATTTGTTTACATCTATCGCCGGAGCCACTTGTCCGGTTTCAATAACTGAGAGCAATATATAAGTCTTTTAGGCGCAGCGATCGACACATCAGAAGTTCACTTGCACTGTCGCTAAAAATAGCTCATGAAACACATGGCGCGTCTCCTCATGGGCGGCGATCTCATCCAAACTTTCAACTGAGCAAAACTCGGCAAAATCACTGAAATATTATACCAAACATACCTGTTAAAATAAAGGAGAGTATACATCTACAGTTTACTCGACCACAACGTTCACTGCTGTCAAAAGCTTGAAAAGAAATATCAATGAGGCAGACACAGAAAATGTGCAGTTGTCTGCAAGTCAAACTCTTTAATGAATCTCGTCAGATATCGCGAGATTCTCAGCAGTGAAAGTCTGACACTGGTGGCGCTGTACCCACTCTCGCTAACAGGTTACTCACTCGTATTAGGTAGGTACGTATAGTACCTGTATACAGTATATATATACAATCAGAAAAGAAAATAAAAAAAAAAAATTGTCTATGGTTACACACTCCCCTGCTTTCTGGAATATCGTCCCGATATTCACAAGAAAATACAGTCTGTGATTAACCCTTCGACACAATGTCAATCAACGCGGCACAAAGACATTCTGCAGAATCTCCTTGGGCATTAAACTTCACAGATGTGAGGTAATCTGCTTTGACCATTCACTCTGGCTTACTGCAAACCTGAGTAAGATTCAGGCGATCTGGTGGTCGTATTGTCCGCTTTGACCTTCTTAAGGGTTCCCCTTCCACTTCTTGCATGGGTTCGAAGTGTACTTCCTCCTGAATTTCAAACTCCTTGTGTGGCTCAGCATCCTCCTGTAGACTAGAGTCATTTGATGGCTCCAAACTTCCGCTCACTTCGTTCTCAACAACACATCGTGCTTCTGGTAGTGAGGAATTCTCAATCGGAAGTGTATCTGAAGTAGTCACTGGTGGACTGGCGCCACTGACCACTGATGTGGGCTTTTACCCAACCATGGCCTTATTCTCCTCTTGGGGCACAGTATCTGGGTCTGATGCCTCTTCAGGTTCGAGTACCCTCTCCTGTGGTGCATGATAGACTTGGAAGAAATGAACATCCTGATCACCATCCGAGTCTGACGAAACTGTACCATGATCCTGTGATTCTTCTGCCTTGCTTGTTGATCTTGTATAATCAACAGTCTCTTTGGGTTCTGCTCTTTGATTCCCAGATGGGCAGGGCAATGAGAAGCATGGTAACAGTAGGTTGCGATGGAGAGTTCTCTCTATTCCAACCCCCGACTCTGGCCTGACTGTATATACAGGGAGGTCAGGATTGGTCTTGCAAACCACTACATACACATCTCTCTCCCACCGGTCAGCAATCTTGTGTTTCCCTCGTATGCTAACATTCTTCACCAAAACCCGGTCACCATGCTCCAACACAGCTCCCCTTACCTTATTGTCATACCTCTTCTTGTTGTATGAGGACTTCTTAGCAGCTACCTTTGATGCAATCGTATATGCACAATATAATCTAGTCGGTCTCTGAGGTCTTGAGAATATTCACCATATGTATTTTGCAAATCGCCCTCAGGTTCCAATCCAAGGTACACGTCGATAGGTAATCTGGGATGGCGTCCGAACATGAGATAGTAGGGGGCATAACCAGTGGAATCGTTGGTAGTACAGTTGTATGCATGCACAAGTGGACCAACATATGATTTCCAGTCCTTCTTCTGGTGCTCCTCCAAGGTGCCAAGCATGTCAAGCAATGTACGGTTAAACTCTCTGTCTGTCCATTGCTGATCAGGTGGTATGGGGTCGTTCTTGACTTCTGGACTCCTGTTTGTTTTTGCAAAGTTGTTGGATGACCTCAAACTCAAAGTTTCTTCCCTGGTCTGAATGTAACAGGGCTGGAAACCCATAATGTACCATGACGTCCAACGTTCACTGCTGTCAAAAGCTTGAAAAGAAATATCAATGAGGCAGACACAGGAAATGTGCAGTTGTCTGCAAGTCAAACTCTTTAATGAATCTCGTCAGATATCGCGAGATTCTCAGCAGTGAAAGTCTGACACTGGTGGCGCTGTACTCACTCTCGCTAACAGGTTACTCACTCGTATTAGGTAGGTACGTATAGTACCTGTATACAGTATATATATTCAATCAGAAAAGAAAATAAAAAATAAAAAATTTGTCTATGGTTACACTAGCAAACTTTTTGTAACCTTTACACTGATTCGTAGAGATTTGTTTGATTATGATTTCAGCTATATTCGATTGCAGCTATATGCTTTGCTACATGTTCCTGAATCGCTTTTATCAGTAAGTGTTGCAATTAGTTGTGTTTGCTACTTATACTATGATACAGAACTACAAAGCCTTGGAACATCGTCAAGCTATCAACAAAAATTTCAAATTAGTAGTTATTCTTCCGCATTTGCACGTTTTAGAATCGCCGTCGTCAGTGAGTGTTGTGATTGATTGTGTCCGCTTCCTATTGTACGATGTACGAAAATCTTGGAACACCGCCAAAGCCGACTGTGAATCGATGGGAGGCACGCTTGCTAAAATGCGAGGGCAAGCTGAAACTGACTGTCTCTTAAGTTGGATGTCCACATACTATCCATCCATTGGGGGCGTCTGGATTGGATTGAAAGCATCTGATGCAAACCTTGCAGATCCGGATGCGTACATATGGGAAGCTGATGGAATGACAGTTGGTGAATCGGGTTATCGAAATTGGAACCCGGGTGAACCGGACGATGAATCAAAACAATGTGTTCGAATGAGGTGAGACAAGCATATCATGTATGACTAAATAATCCCTAAGGCAGTCCTCTAAAAAATAAAATATGTACAAGACTGGTAATATCCCTCCACCGGGGAATGGAGTTACCTATAATTCTCCCTTGTTTGTTCACTCGGGCATCTTTTTGCTATCTCTTATGAAATTCCATTTCTTTCTAAACAATTGAAAACTTGAAACTTACAATTTTAAGATATTTGTTAAAAATATCTCCAAGATTATCGATTGTCTTACAAATTCGAGAGCAAATTTAATGAATCCGATATTCTGATGTTTAAAGGTGCTAGAATTTATGCACTTTTCAAGGTACAGCTATCAGCAAATTAAATCATATCAAAGCACCTGTCTGACATATAAATTGCAAGGGATAATAAAGAAATCGTATTCTCTCTTTTGCCCTCTTTATTTTGATCTTTGAAAAGTCTATGTTTATGCATGCTGCAAAGGCTTACTCACACAGCATTATAGGTTGAATTTTTACGTACAACCTTTGATGGATGACGTTTTCGTGCGTAACTTTCTCCCAGGATTAAATTCAGGCTTTAATTTCTCTAAACAACCTTTACTTTATCGCTCAATCGAATTTCTTACTTTGATTTTAACCTGGGTAAAGAATTTCATGTCTGTCAGTTAGGCTCGGAAACTGTTTCTGTGTTCGCTTCGCTTTCACGCAACAGTGTTCACTATTTCATTTGATGCCGATTCATTTTGTTAAGTACTCGCCTAATTTACGCTAACCCGTCGGTCTGGTAGGTACTTAAAGTACTTGCCTGGCAGTAAAATGCTATATCCGTGAGCTCAGGCTAGTGGATTTGCTCACCCGAGGTTATTGTGATACCGACAAAAATGAGAACGTCCTCTCCAGAAACTTTCAAGGGCCTGCCCTTACTGTATGTTCGGCACAATTCTAAGTTCTTCCAAACACTTTCTCACTGCCTTGTGATTCAAAGAACTTCAAACTCACGATCGTTGCTTGGCTGAGTTGTTGCGTCACCGTGCATAGCCTACTGCGGGTAATTACAATGTTTTTTCTGCCTGTTGTTGACACAGAACTTATAACTGCCAATAAAGTTCTTGACGAGATGCAATAAGTCGCAACAAAATTCTGTTGCCGGACAGGAATGTTACAGATCGCGTCCAGTCGTAAGAGGTTGGGGACGTAAAGAGCGCTCTCGAGCGACGGATCTTTCAGTCTACAACTATCCCCGCACTCTCAATAAAATATTTTGTGTGACTGTCGAAATTTTTTGTTGAAAAAATTACGATATTGCTATATATTCCGTGCAAAGATTCGTCATTCAAAGTACGAAATTAGTAAGACATGGTCATCAAAACAATGCTGTCAGAATTTTGAAATATAGACGAAGCTGTTCTATGTACATTGCAATTTCAGGGCAATTCAATAAGCGATCTCTGTGTGTACGACACAAGGAGAATTATGGGTAACATCACTAACTTCGGAATACAATTAAGCTGTTTCCTTCTAAATTGCTCATTTTGAATGAAGGTCTAGAAATATCAAAGCAATCTATCATTTGATATCTTCAGGAATATTACGGGAAATATCAAATCAGACTGGGTAATCAGAATCGACCTCACAGCTAGGTTACGTGCTAATAACCTAGCGAAGAAGTCGGCGACATATATTATTCCTCTACATCCCAACCATATCGAGATTAATCGGTCAAAACCACTTGCCTAAATCCCAGGCAATTGTTTGAAATCGGTTTCATTACCTGTTGATGGTTTTTTTTACTTTCCATTATCTTTGTTGATTTGAAACAATCTTTCTATTTTTTTTCTTTTATTTGTCCTATTTTCTTGCTTACTTATACTTAAGCCAAATTTTAGCAATGTAGTTAACAATTACAATTCGTCTGGTAGGCCAAAACTGAAAGTTGTTCAATGGATGATCATTAGCGTTGGTTTGCAGCCCTTGCATTTTCTCCTTCTTCATCTGTATAGTTTTTAAGTGTTTTATAAAGTAATGTTAATTTCGCCATGCCCTAATCACATTTTTGTACTCTTGTCTTTTATTCCATGAAATAATTCGATTGGGCATGTAAAAGACGGCTCTACAACTTTATGTGGGGAAACGATAGATGTTCAAACTGGAGAAATTACCTGTGTGAAATACGTGGTAGGTATAATTATCATTTTTACCATCAAATTTAGCGTAACACATTGTTAAATTTACTGCGTTGGGATAAGATCATTGATTAAGTACATTTCTCACGTATAACACACGGACGCATTACAAAGCTTAATGCCGACGTCTCCAACAAGCAATCGAGAATCAAGCAATCAAATGACAGCTCGTGACATAAAAACATCTCAAAAATGTCATCATGAACAGCGATGTTACCCGCTAATCAGCCTGAGATGGCAATGTTTTCGCATTTCTTGAACTCTAAGATTACTCGATACGCGAAACTCTGTTGTAAAAAGAAAAGATTAATGTAAAACACTTTCCTTAAATGTCCCTATCATGTTTAAACCACAGCATTTAATAGCATAACTGTGTTTAAGGTGCATTCCAGGTTCCTCTGCCTATCATCGTTTTTGTTAAGGCCAACTCTATTCCGAGCATTTATTGTTCTTCACATTCTTGACAAATTGGTGACGAAATTCAACTTTATAACTCTTTTTATAACCTATTTGTCACTCTTTTAGACTCAGTCTGCTAAATCTCCAGTTGACATCGCCGTATCAAGCTTCTGAATTTAATATCATCAATCTACACATGGAACAATTATGCCAAGGACTGACAAGACTTTCCCGCCATAGCATGTTGCTTGGATCAAATTAAATTGTAGACAAATCTTCTAAACTTGTGTCTTAGAATTTATTTAGAAGACGATTACATTTTTATCGCACAAGTTCACAATCATGATGTTGAAAGGGAATATAGTAATCGAACGGCATATTCAATCTGTAAATATAAAAACCGTAAACTCCCTTTATGTTGTGATTTATTTTTATTGTTCCTTGATAGTACGTTTGTTCAAAATGCGCATTGTAGGGTAGTTTACATTACTATTATCTCTGAGTAACCCGCAAAGGGTGAGTGCATTGGCTTTATATTAACGTCAGCTTAATAAAACTAATGTGAAGAGCATTAGAACTAGAAATATTTCTCTCACAACTTTGATCAGATGTTTTATTTGCTCTCAGCAGATTTATAGCGTGTTTAGCCAATTATTGATTAAATATATTGACTGTATGTCTTCTATCTGTTGTAGTCATAGCTATACATGTTTAAGTCTTTTTCAAAAGACGTGTAGTATGTATTTATATAATAAAAGAAAACCTGTTAAAATATTATATAATAGATGATCAATAGAGACAGTTGGTCTCTGGGCCGGGACAGGTCAAGTCAAAGACGAAATGCTACTTGTTACTCTTCCATCATCAATACTTGATGCACGCTAGGTACTGTGCCATACCTTTGATAACGACAGTAGCAAAGTTAAATTGCATTGTCTAATTTAAACATTTCTTTAATTAGGCTGTTTCTGTAGTCGAAAGTCATTGATACTAAGTCTTGTAAATAACCAGTAAACTATTGTGAAAGAAGTCTCAAGAGAATGGGCAGTTGCCATGGACAGGATTAATGTCTGGGCAAAAGTTACACATATCGTATGGAGAAGTCATGAACACCATGGAGTGCGGCCATTCCAACGTGAAGTTGTATGATGAAATAATATATTTATGTGGAAGTACTGTTTCGTACCTTCAGTAATAAGTACTTATATAATAAAGGAAATATCATATAATATTGTTTGCTATTGGTGCTTACGGTATCTCCCAAGTTGTTACATACATAATTGTTCGATCGATTGACTGGTTAACAGACTGGTAGATTCTTGATTTCATGATTGTAAATTGATTGATTCATCGAACGATAGATAAATTGATCGATTGATTGTTGATTGGTTGGGTAGTTATTTGATTTTATGTAGCATTTACTAGGCTGTTATCAAATCACAGGGTGAGGTTGCCATTTTATTCTTAATAAAGCAATATAAGTAAAGTAGCTTGCTCAAGGATGCAAAACTACAGACGTGCTTGGCTGTCAAAGTCACCTTCTTCCCAGGGAGGGCTTTATTTCTGTCCCCTTTTTAATATTACTGCATGTCCCGAGAATATAGGCCTATCTCCGATAATGCAAATGCCTCAGTCGCTTCTAAAACGAGTCAATAACCTGTAATTATTTTATGTACATAAAAATGACTTCGCCGGCAGCATGGCATTATTAAGATGGGAGTTGAAAGGAATGCCGATCCACCAGCATATCCTTTCAAAGAGATTCTGGCAGGAGAAATACAATCGGCATGTTTTCACATGACGGAGGATCGGCTGGAGTTATTATAAATGTACTGCCATTGTTAACAAAATCCAAACTTTTCAAGGTTTTAGCTGGCTTAAGAAGACGACATTTTTCAACTTTCCGCCAACTTGTTCATCGGATGGAGCGCTCAGAAGCTCGATGGAGATCAACTAGTATTGCTGTATCGTGCGTTGTCAAAGCCTTGCTTAAACCGTAATATACCTGTCTACAGACAATAACATGGCACGTCACATGTTGAGCGGTACTAACTATACACATACAGCGCTACAAAATACAATGACGTAAACAATGGTTTTGAAATTTCAAAGGTGGTTACTTACTAAGACGTTAGGCAGTTTCTAGTGGTTGGAATTGTACATTTTATTGAGTTTAATAGAGAGTGACGATAGGTGCTAGTGTTCCTGTGTGACTGCCAACAAAGAAGTTCCATGTAGTTCTTTCATTAGGTGATAGACACTGTCAGTGATTCTATCGCTACAAAGATTATGTAGGTCATGTACCTATCGATATACAAGTAGCAATCTTCGTGTCTCAGAATGCGAATAGGAAAATCATCCTTTCAGAATTAGTTGTACATAAAAGTGGCTTTCAGAGTGTTCTGTCATTAATTTGTTTTGTTTTGCCGTGACACTTATGAGTCCAGAATGCTTTTACACACCATAGTCATTTGTCAAAGTAGAACTACAAGAAAGAGTACGCACTCCTCCTAGAAAATTGTTTAACAGAGATTACTGCTTTAGAACATTTCATAACTTTCCACAATGCATTTCAGAGCTAAATATTCAAAACGATTGCTATGGCTTTACAAGGTGTTGTGTCGTCAAGTGATTTTGGCAAAGGCCTGGTCAACAAATGATGATAATATTTAACACAATGTGGTTAGCATTAACAGAACATTGAACAGCGTTGTTGGCAAGAGGATGTCATTGACTAAGTTGGTATTCATGTATTTGACAATCTAAGAAATACAATAATTCTGAAAGAACTACCTTTATGCTGCCTGTACAGAAAGTTTAAAATGAGGGAAACATGAACAAGACACATATATTGAGAAGGGTATGATCGTTAAAACATTCGAGTGAAACGAACAAATATCTAACTTGATTTCACATCTCTTCATATTTTGTTAAGGCAATGTTGCCTACGAATGACCTAGTTTAACCCATCTATTCTTAAGCATACACTTTCAACAGGGTTAAAAAGTGAATCTGTTTTCATTTTTTCACTAATTGAAGTACAAAGAAGCAATGAATTTGAGGAAAAGAGTATCACATAAGAGAGACGTCCAACAGCAGCCTGCAGCTGGATCACGTGTTCAGAATGCTAACCTTTCACAGTCAAATGTAGTAGTGATTGTCCGCTCTAAATTTCGATGTTTCTTGAATGAAGAATAACATTACCGCAAGCAAAAAGGGAATCAATACTTTGAGAGAGTCTAAGCTCCCCGGAAAGTATGTTCAAAGGAAGAGATTAGTGATTGCATGGCACCATTATTGTCTGGTTCAAATTTCAAGCTAATCATGCCCTCAAGAAAATGTTTCCAGGGGTAGATTTGCCAAAATTGATTCCGAATCTAATGCATAGGCTAAAGGAACGGAGAGTCTCTGACACGGTGTTGTCATCTGGTGCGTCTGCCTCGCCGTGGATAATTTATAAAAACAGTACTGCCATTTCTTGTAAAGTTGAAGATATTAGAGCTTGGGAGCCTTGACTAACGCGCTTAGGATAAAAAATCAGAGACTTACCTCTAGCATTAGTTCTCTCGAAGCGATCGGCAATGCGTTTTTTTATTGGTTACGTTTTGATATTTTTTCAGCTACAAAGTACTTTGTACTGCACAGTAATATTCATGTTTTAGCTTTCATGTTTAAAGCTAACTTGTAAAACAACCAACGCAGCTAGTCAAGGCTTGTGCTATTTTTGAGCGTGCCTTTCATGATGAATAAATGCAAAAATCCCCTTTTGTATACCATAGTTTAGCATCAGCCCTTAAATGATTTAGGCAAAAAACACCTAGCGCATTATAGACGAATAAAGCAGGTAAAGAGTAAAATTACTTAAATTTTTGCTCTGACGTTTCTGGCAAAGAATTCGATTTTACATTTACGAGGGTAGTTTTCATTTGTAGTAGTTGGACACAGATTTTGAAAAATGTCATAGAATGTTACTTTCTTACGTTTGAGAAATCATCTTCCCTCATATTGATTTCCTAACCTTTATTTTAAGGGTCCTGCAGTACTTTACCTTTTGTCTATTTCTCGTCCTGATGGTAGCCGACTTACTAACGTCACTTGTGCCTTGTCGGCCGTGTAAAACCAGTCTGATGAGAATTTGTTTTATTGTCTTCAGGAGTCATTCAACTTTGCATCTCGAATCTTGAATTAGATGTTAATCTTACGTATACTCAAGTCTGATTCCATTGCAAGGTGTAAATTTCAAGTAGAATAGACCTTGAAAATCTGTATCGTATCGTAAACCGGGAATGTGTGATATCGTCTATTTTGATCATTCTATAATGGCGTTTGAGGCTTTTGCTATTTCAAAAGCCACTTCAAAACAGCATCGCGGAATGGAAAATAATATTATTCTTCTCAGGGAGGACAGGGAGTCCGATAGCTGTGCATGATCATGATACATGATACCCTTGAGCAAGTTACTATACTTGCTAATGTCTATCAGGATGAAATAAGTCCTTTATCTTGTAATTAACTTGATTTCAACCAAGTAAATCTTGAATTAACCAATCAAACATTCGATCGCTTGAAGGATCGATGAATCAATCAATCAATGAATCTGTCAGTCAATCATCCAGTCGATCGATCGAACATCATATCAAGATAGCCTAATCATGGGACTATTCATGTGCCAAAGGGTAATGACCTTTTCCCTCCTTACTGCAGGCAAATTGTCTCCTGCCTCAAGGGTAACATTATCCCTTGTTGTGGCCAAAATTGTTTTTATTACATGCCTCTCTATCATAGATTCACTGCAAATTTTTGAGTTTACATATAAATGACAATCACACGCTTTATTTCAAAGTTAGCAAAAAGCTGAAAAAAATAGACCGATTTCATCATCGAACGGTGCATTGATATATTTAAATCACTGTTATGCGGTCCACTGATTTTTTAGCATAATTGTGTAAAAATGGTATTTTCCATGTAAAACATGTAATTTTATAATTATTGAATCTCGAAGTTGTTCAGTTCAAACAGTTCCGGTTCACTTTCAGTCAAATAATGACTATACGACCCGCTACATCATCAACAAGTTACTATCAAATCCTACGAAGCACGCGATATTCGAAATACGAGGCAAGTAAAAATGTGTACAGTGAAATAAGTGAATGCTGTTTAAGCAACACATCTTCATTTACAGTTTAAAACAAATACATAACATGGTGTTTAGAGGGGTTTTCTCTGAACGAGAAAAAACATTGCATATGCACTATTATATTTACGCTCTTTGTTCAACATAACTGCTCTGTACTTTACGATTCTATACAGTTCATCACAAATAGATTGTTTTTGCCACTTATGAACACAGTGTTCTTCTTTACAAAGAAATAACGAATTTCGCTAACAAGGAGTACATAAAAAAGATAGTTAAGTTGATGAAATCGTCTGTCATTCACTGCCAAAGACTAGTGATGGCCAAGCTTACGCGACACAGTTTCTTGCATTCCAATCCTGAATAATTGAGTGTAACTTTAGATAAAATCTTTAACCTCTTGCGACTGTTAATTTGTGTTATGAAAATGCAATCACCCTTAATGTCGATATAAATCATAAAATTGGATAATTGGAAGATTGGAATACACGTGAAATAGACCGTCGTAAAATGATATATCTGGAAAGGCTTGGTTTCAGTATCGTAATTTCGAGAATTCATTTCGATCTGGCGATTTAGCAAGCTGAAAAGATAGAAAAATGTTATATTAGTTTTACTTAGCAAGGGGTTCGGTTATCATGTCGATGAGAATGCTAAGAATTACAAAAAGCGTGCAGTTGGTTTGAACAAAAACACAAGTACACGGAACCCATTCCCAGTGCTCACAGCATCATGAAACTGGGAATGTTCAATTTCTTGGTATTTACTTTTGTAATGAGGCCTCCATGTTGTACGTGAGGTCAGTCTTTCAAGATGGTCTGACATTCCGCCTTCTTAGGTATGCTTGAAATATATGGTTTCTTTATTTTGTAAAAATAGTCAGCAAAATATCAACTCTAGACAGTACACAGGTTAGTGTAGATTTAATTAAGGCAATTGAAAGTATGCTCACCGTTCACTTCACAAAGATAGCGTTTTAAATTTGAGCAGCCACTGTCTCCCAACTTGAAGTCATATGATGCGCTGTTGAACATTCCATTGAATTTGTTTCATAAACATAACGACAAAAACAGCGAAGAACTATAGGATATTGTGAACTTAATTATTCCGTAAAGAATATTTATAAGACAAACAGGAGCAAATGTAAGGGTTGTTGACAATGCCAACAAATATTTAACATTGTCCAGTTCTGATCGTAGGAATCAAAATGCATGGGCGTAATTGTTAAAATCATGAAAACTATGACAAACGAAAGAAATAACAGAAACAGAAGGCGACCACGTCTTCACATATTTCAATCAAGTAAGAAAAACCTTAACCTAAGAATGGTAATAATTTCATAGGAGGTGCACATATTTAGAAGGCCATATCCCAAGTAAGGAGTGTGAGACCAATGGGTTGATGTTATATATTTTTACCATTAGAATACAGATGCAAGATGACGATGTGAAAAAGTCTAATCAACAGTAAATCGATATATTATTTGCCAAAGACACAGCATTCAACATTCAGGGTTCTTAAATCACATATGAACTACCTGTACTCACATCATTCGAACACATCGTTGTGATTCGTTGTCCAGGTCACCCGGGTTCCAATTTCGATAACCAGATCCACCAACTGTCGTTCCATCGGCTCCCCAGATGTACGCATCCGGATCCGAAGGGTTGGCATAGGAAGCTTTCAATCCAATCCAGACGCCCCCAACGGTTGAATAGTATGTGGACATCCAACTTAAGAGACAGTCTGTTTCAGCTTGCCCTCGCATTTTAGCCAGCGTGCCTCCCATCGATTCACAGTCGGCTTTGGCGCTGTGTCAAGATTTTCGTGCATCGTACAATAGGTAGCGGACACAATCAATCACAACACTCACTGATGACGGCGATTCTAAAGCGTGCAAATGCGGGAGAATAAATGCTAATTGAATAAACTGAAAATGTTTGTCAATTGCATTCTTAAATAGCTGGATTCAGAATATCAAGCAAAGAGAAGCAGCACTCAGAGACAAATGGCCAAATTCATGAAAGAAAGAAATATGTAGAAAAAAAGCACTGGAAATGATGGAATGGATAGAGTGTATTATCTCAATTTTATTGAATAAAACTCCCCTATGTTAATCATCTTCGATGATCGTCACTGCAGGAGTTATCGAGCCTTTTCAGCAAGGATTCAACAAATTTGAGAAGTTTGAAATTTCAGTTTGTACATTATGGTGTTTCGATTATTCTGTCACTTGCTATGTTCAAGAAATGGTTCTCCCTTGAATTGGAAAAAATTATAACAGTAATAATGTGATCACAAGTTTGAAAAACTGATACATCACATCATATTCTGGACAGACGACCTGCCTTCTATTCTGCAGAAAAGATCACACGTTTTTCCATCCTCATTCAAGGTGTATCCATCTTCACATGTGCAATGGTATTGCAGTATGTCATCTTGAACACATATTTGACTGAAGCCTCCGTTGTCCGTGGAGCAAGACGGCGATATAGCTGTGATGCAAAACAAAATCGATCTGAATCAATCGATGCCTTTAACAGCTAAGAAAGTAACTTCTTTGACGTGATGTATGTCAGTACAGACATGGAAACAGTAACTAGAGAACATAATATGGATATGACAAATATGCAAAATGGTCAATTGACGAATGGGTGAAAAAACAAAACACTTCAAATATCTTTAGACATCTTTCTTATTCCACAGAACTTAATGCGCAATACTTTTCCAGATCAACAAAACCAAGGGTGAATCTATTCTTCCGTTTGTTCAGATGTTACTACAATGAAGAATGAGGAAGTCATTATCTTGTCTGACCACGATATCGATCCAAAACCCACCGATTTCACAGTCCGATCCCTCGAAACCTTGATTGCACAGGCACGCGTAAGAATCGACGCCATCTTGACACTGACCTCCAATATGGCATGGCTTTTGTTGACAATCGTCGACGTCAAAAATAGAAATATGCTGGGTGATTTAACGCAATACAGCGGGCGTTTCTTGACAGTTTCAAGAGGCTATTGTTTGATATCTGTATATTTCACTTTTGAAGGTATTTCAAGGGGTAAGTAATTCCTGTTAAAGATCTTTCATGGATGTTTATAGTTAATGCTGTTAGCGTGACTCTTACAAATAAATTCTTTCACCTTCCGGATCAAAACAATATTCATGTTATTAGTTTTGTTCAAAGGAGAGAAAAAAAGTCTCTGCTGTTTATTTGTTTGTTCACGTATGATAGTGAAAATAAGAATCTTACATTTGGGTATTGATCACAACCGGCCTACGTCACAGCAGATAGCTCGAAACCCGGCGTACGGAGACAAGTGTGAGAGTCGATGTTATCTTCACATTGTCATTGGTCTCCGTTTTGGCACGGATTCTGCTGACAATTATCAATGTCTAAAGTTAAAGTATTTCCCGCATGGTTTTAAAATGAAGACAATGGCTTCCAGCAGAAAGGCTAAATCAAGCGATGGCATTCTACTATTGTGACTGTGAGAGCCACATACGATGGAATCTTACATGTGCTAATATTTACGTTCAAAAAGAGTAAAATTGTAAAATGTTCATCGTATATCTCTCTTTTTTGAAACGGTATTAACGTTTTCGGTTGTTGGCACTTTGTTATATCATTGATTTTTATTTCACTGGAACATCTAATTATGCCATAATATGCATGACAATTCCGTTAATTGTGATTGTAAAAAGTGGACAGTATCAAATAATTCCAATGAAGCTTTTAATTAATATATGTTAAGAGCACACTATTTACCACAATTTAATCTTAAGCACATGATTTATCGACTCAGGTAATGCAAGAATAATCGAATACGTTCATGCGGATAACTGATAAATATTATACGGTATGAATCAAAAACCTACCGATTCATAGTCTATATCGACCCTCGTAACCCGGATTGCAGAGACAAGTGTAAGAGTCGAGGCCACCCTGACATTGGCTTTAATTTTGGCAAAATTGGGTTGGAAATCAACAATGTCGTAAATAGACTTATTTTGTATATGGTTCGGATGTCTAAGGACTGGGTTATGATAGTGTAATTCACTTTTGAGTTGGATATAAAAAAAACTTACCGATTTCACAGTCTAGACCCTCGAAACCCGGATTGCAGAGACAAGTGTAAGAATCGACGCCATCTTGACATTGGCCTCCATTCTGGCAGGGATTGGGTTGGCATTCATCAATGTCTGAAATAGAGTTATTTCGCATAAGGTATAAGATGTCTGAGGACTGGATCATCATTTGCCACATTCCAGACTGTTAACAAGGAAGAAATGGGGATAGTTATTTCAAAGTCACAGTCGAAAATATACACACTTGA
Source organism: Ptychodera flava (assembly GCF_041260155.1). Taxonomy (NCBI): domain Eukaryota; kingdom Metazoa; phylum Hemichordata; class Enteropneusta; family Ptychoderidae; genus Ptychodera; species Ptychodera flava. The sequence continues at coordinate 34,367,033 of NC_091949.1, forward strand.
CCCTATCCCTCATAAAGAAATGCCAAAGTGAACTTCTGACCATCATATCTAGGATCATCAACTTATCTCTCAAAACTGGCGCTGTTCATGATTCACTCAGAAAGCTGTCGTAACACCAATATTCAAGAAACGAGCACTTGACAAAATGTCTTCGAGAATACAGACCCGTCTCCAACTTACCGTTTCCATCAAAGTTATCGAAAAGATAGTAGCACATCAGTTAAGATCACATTTGAGTGCCAAGTCACTGTTTGAATCACTTAATCAGCAAAATGTACACAGAAAATACCACAGTACTGAAACAGCACCCACTTAGTATTTCGCATAATGGCTTCTGTTATGTAGGTCATTTTCACACACACTCATCATGACCTGAGTTCAATTAGTCTAGAACATTCTCAAGGTCACTGCCCTTAATGACCTCACAACCTTGAATTCAATTAGTCATGTTTGGAATGTTCTGGAAATCTACTGAGTTGTGCAAGAGAGATAATTTTAGAACAGTAATTAGCATGTCAATAAAAGTTCTAGATTGTTCTTATATGCCCTTATGTAGCACATGTGTATAAATAGGGACGTGCACAGCTTGCAGTCAGACATTTGGGATTGTGTCTCTTGTGTGTTACTTCAAGTCTTTGGAAACTCCAGCAGTAGTAATTTTCAAGACTTTTCAAGACCTTCACTGCAACGCGGATTTATACTGTGAACTTTGTGCAACTTCAAGCCTGCAAGCCAAAGGACTGTTCATTCATCCGACTGACTGTTACAACTCTGAGACTGGAGCTTTGCCGTCCCAGCTGAGATAAGTAGTCTGTACACTTTAAAAGCTTGTATTCTATCCCTGACTTAGCAATTAGTTTATTTCGTAATAAATTTTGTTTAAACGGAAACTGCTGAGTTAACCCTTTTGGTCGTTTTCCTCTGCACGTAACACTTCAAAATATAAAGAAGGTGACTTCCGGTAAAATCATGAAAAGCAGTTACGAGAGGCTGTACTACCATCTTTATAGAGACGGCTATTTTAAACGGGTTTGGTAACTAATCATGAAGGTAGAAACTCAGTAAAAGGAGTTTTTTTACATTGCATATTTGTTCTTTGAATTAACTGATTAATATTTGATATGAAACTCGGATTTGTAGACGCAACAGTGCTGTGCTGGGTTCATTTTTACTCTCATGCGAGATTATAACATCAATTTAAATATGTCTACCATGAGGGTCATATTTAAGATTGACATCATCGAATGTTATTTGTATGAATTACAAACTTTTAGAATTTGAAAGGAAATACTATGATTCATATAGCATCAATTTATCATTTCACTTACCTTAACTTTGATAAAGATTTTTTTCGTTTGGTGCCAACAAGAGAATGGTGTTTAGTAACCGGAAAAAATCCAGTTTGAAGCACGGGAAAAAGGGGTATGCATCGATTTCACAGTCATACCCCTCGAAACTCGGACTGCGGAGACAAATATAAGAGTCAACGCCATCATGACATCGTCCTCCGTTATGGCATGGATTGTTTCGGTAATCATCAATGTCTGAAATACAGTTATCTCGCATATGGTTTCCGATGTCTGAGGACTGGATTACGATTGTGTAATTCAGTTTTGAGTTGGATATAAATAGAAACCTACCGATTTCACAGTCTAGACCCTCGAAACCCGGATTGCAGAGACAAGTGTAAGAGTCGACGCCATCTTCACATTGGCCCCCGTTTTGGCATGGATTGGGTTGGCATTCATCAATGTCTGAAATAGAGTTATCTCGCATATAGTTTTCCGATGTCTGTTGACTGGATTGTGATGGTGTAATTCAGTTTTGAATTGGATATAAAACAAACCTACCGAATTCACATTCTTGTCCCTCGAAACCCGGATTGCAGAGACAAGTGTAAGAGTCGACGCCATCTTGACATTGGCCTCCATTCTGGCAGGGATTCGGTTGGCAATCATCAGTGTCTGAAATAGAGTTATTTCACATAAGGTTTCCTATGTCTGACAACTAGGTTATGATAGTGTAATTCACTTTTGAGTTGGATATAAAAAAAACTTACTGATTTCACATTCTAGACCCTCGAAACCCGGATTGCAGAGACAAGTGTAAGAGTCGACGCCATCTTGACATTGGCCTCCATTCTGGCAGGGATTGGGTTGGCATTCATCAATGTCTGAAATAGAGTTATGTCGCATTTAGTTTCCTATGTCTGAGGACTGGATTGTTATAGTGTAATTCAGTTTTGATTTGGATATAAATAGAAACCTACCGATTTCACAGTCTTGTCCCTCGAAACCCGGAATGCAGAGACAAGTGTAAGAGTCGACGCCATCTTGACATTGGCCTCCATTCTGGCAGGGATTGGGTTGGCAATCATCAATGTCTGAAATAGAATTATTTCGCATATGGTTTCAGATGTCTAAGTTTGGATTATGATGGTGTAACTCAGTTTCGAATTTATATAAATAAAAACCTACCGATTTCACAGTCTAGCCCCTCGAAACCCGGATTGCAAAGACAGATGTAAGAGTCGACGCCATCTTGACATTGGCCTCCATTCTGGCAGGGATTCGGTTGGTATTCATCAATGTCTGAAATAAGTTATCTCGTATAAGGTTTCTGATGTCAGAGGACTGGATTGTTATGGTGTAATTTAGTTTTAAGTTGGATATAAATACAATACCTACCGATTTCACAGTCTTGTCCCTCGAAACCCGGAATGCAGACACAAGTGTAAAAGTCGACGCCATCTTGACATTGGCCTCCATTCTGGCAGGGATTCGGTTGGCATTCATAAATGTCTGAAATAGAATTATTTCGCATATATGGTTTCAGATGTCTAAGTTTGGATTATGATGGTGTAACTCAGTTTTGGGATAAAAGTCGAAATCATACCGATTATACAGTCTTGCCTCTCGAAGCCTTGATTGCAGACACGATTGTAAAAATCGACGCCTTCGTGACATTGACCTCCATTATGGCATTGATTAACTTGAAAGTCATGGTTGTCTAAAATAGTTGCATGGCATATGCCATTGTGCAGAATAAAGGGGATCTTGCGAACATTTAGCCGTGTTATGGCGGACAGACTTGAAATCGGTCGTATACCAATTTTGTTCCCACAGTTAACTTACATGTAATCTTTCGTGGCATAGACGTCTTTACACAGATGTATTTTTTCTCTTGCATCCTTTTGCAAAACATGGAAAAACGTGGTATTTCACGACGGTAACTATACTCACTCATTTCACACAGGGATCCATTAAAACCGACATCACAAAGACATCTGTAAGAGTCAGTTTCTTCTTCACACTGGCCGCCATTTTGACCAGGGCTTGGTTCACACAAGTTAAAGACTATGGACGTGGAAAAACATGCCAAGAAAATAACCCTTTCGAAACGTACAGTTTTTAGCATACTTCAAAAAGTATGCAAGGCTAAAATATTGTCTATTTGATCCAAATGTTCATCAATATTTTTATACCCAGCACTGCTAAAACGAATGACAGTAATGCTGATCGTAGAATCGCATAACCTATCGAACTATTGTTTGTCAAGATGCCCATGGCAAATTATTAGAATATCTCCATAAGGAAACCCTTATGTTAAGGACAAATCCACGCAATTCATATCGATTTTACCGGAGATTAAAGAAATCTTTTTGTAAATAGCAGTCACAGTGTACTTGCTGTTTTTTGAAATCGAATAATTTCACAGTCAGGTCCAGTGAAGCCTGGCTTACAAAGACAATTATAGTTTGAATCAATGTCTAGTGCACAACTTCCACCATGGTGACAGGTATTTAGTTGACATAGACTACTATCTACCATCAGGAAAGGAGGAAATACGATTTTTAAAAATAATATATCATGTTTACTGATTGATGCTTTTGCTAATTGAAGAACTCACTCTCCTCTACTCTATTGAGCAAAATAGGATTAATTAAACTACATATGTTGCCACTCTCTCCCAGTGCCACTCTATCCCAGCTCTGAAAGTTCCCTTCCCCTGCAGAGATGCTGAAGAAAACCAGACATACAATCGGAACGTCTAGAAGAGTCTGAAATTGATGAGAAATTATCTCTTTGCCAGGGTTATAGCTACTGATATAACAACAATTTTCACACTACACAGCCTACTACAAACAAAACAAGACAGATGCAATTTTGAGGATGTCGGCTCAGGAGACCTAGATTACCTACAAGTAGTAGCGGAAGGCGAAGGCAAAGCATCATCGTTATTTTGCCATATACACCTGAAGGATGAGTTTCTATACTGCAACCGGAAGTAGACGCAGTAAGAAACCAAGGCCCGAATGAGTCTCAAATGGTACAGGGGGACGAGAGGGCGAGTTGCAGCATGCTGTGTGTCGTACCAATGGCGCGTGCGCATTATAAGCAGCAAATTGGACGTGCTTGAGCATAGACCCTCCAAAAAACGCTTTTGAGGGTTCTACGGCTGGAGCTAATGGTGTAAGGGACTATGGAGACCAAACAAAACTCCTGGAAACAACACTGAAGATGGTTACGCGAAACGTGAGAACAATGTACCAAGGAAAATGGACACTTTGACCGGAGAACTCAATAGAAATAGCATTCATCTTGCAGGTATTTTGTCTTAGACTTGCGATGATCACACCATCACAATCTGTATTTAATGAACAGCAATGAATATGTCAGTGATTCAAGCCCATGCTGCGGTCATAATCGATGTTTTCCCCTTTAGCAAAAAAGAGGAGATGAACATTGGATTCCAGCGGCATTTCTTATTTCTTTCACATATTTCTTTCTTTGATTCATCAGTAACTCCAAGGCTTTTGTTAGTGTAAAACATGATATTTTGTGGAAGACTGTTGTGTGGATTGACCCTTTATGACCCTTACTAGATATTCAGATGATTGCCCTGTATCTTTCTTAAGACCCTCTGACACAAAGGTCAAGAAACTTCTCGGTAAAACAATTAAAAGGTAACAGATTAAATTACGCCAACTCACACATTTTCTTCCAATGTCTTAAAGCAAGTAGACATGCCACGTGGAAATGACAAACACTCCAGCCAAAAGTAGGACTGCAGGTGCAACGATGTAAGTTGACTTCCCTTTATGAATTTCCAAATATTTATAGAGGACCGTTTTGAATGCAGTGCTTAGATATTTTTCTTAGAAGTTTGTTCTTTTCTTCCGTTTAATTTGAACTTGATTTACCTCGACTCTCCGGCAAAGACAATGAATGACCTTGTATTTAATCTCTTTATTTACCCAGTTTTCACCGATTCTTGAATAAACCTATCATAAACTTAAGCAACTGAGGGTGGATATTTCTTGGAGTTGTTGGCACTTAGCGGATACAAAAGTAACTGGACTCAGCCATAGCTGTAAAAAATGGGTATCACTACGCATGTGGCGAGGGTATCACTACGCATGTGGCGAAACTGATAAAATCACATTTTCAAGGACAGAAAGATGAGAACTGCGCTGTAATGCGCTGTATACCTTTTACACACCTATGCAGAATATATCATGCGGAAGGCACTACACTGATTCTCTGGTATGGTGCATTGGAGGCAACCAAATAATCAACCTCAGGTATGCTGATGATAATATCCTCATTGCCAGAACAACATCGAAGCTTCAAGACCACATTAATAGGGTTAAAGAGGCCAGTGATGAATATGAATTATACATTCATGTCAAGATATGCGATGTGTGTAGGACGGCAGTTTCGGGCTGATTGTGAGTGAGAATATCAAGGGTTTTCAACAGCTTTAATATTCTGGTGTCACAAATGGTGGAAGACGGAAACATGAATTACGGCATTGGCGAGAACATCTGCTTTTTTCCAGATGAAATTTGGAAAGGCAGGGGAATTTCGAGAAACACTAAGTATCCATGTTATTGATGCCTCTGACTTTCCAGTTGCTACTTATGGATCTAAATGCTAGGTCGTTCAATGGCAGACAAAAGAATGATCCCAGCATTGAAAATTGGTGCTGGCAAAGGATGCTCCGGATTTCATTAAAGAGGCATAAAACAAATGATTTTTTCAGGAGTCAGATTGAGAAATAAAGACTCTGCCCAAGGAGATTAATCGCGATAAGTTCCACTATTTTGGCCAGAAAAAAAGACAACCTTGAAAAAAAATCGTTATTCAAGTCCATATTAAAGGACGATACAGAATAGGCAGAGATAGATAAAATCTTGATGGACAGAAATCACTGACTGTCTCTTAATGCAGCTTACCACCTGGCTCAGAGTAGGTCGATTTGAATGCCATCTTTAAAAGGGTCACAACAAGTCAGACATGAATCTTGATACGACGACGAATGATAATGGATTAATTTGTGATCATAAAACAACCATATGAGTATCAATTTGCAAAAGTCTCTTTTCGTGACCAAGTGGAGTTGGCTCTTAATTTTCTGGTCTTAAAGCTCTTACTATGTATATATTTGCTTCGTTTATAACTATAGTTGTCAAGAGGATATGAGTTTATTGTGCAGAAGATTGAAGTTCATATATGGTGCTATAATTACAGCACCACTTGTTGTCCTCGCAAACTCAGAAGTCCATTTGTCAATTCTTTCCAAATTCTTGGCGATTACTTCAATGAAGAGCCTTCACTTCATTCAAAATGCAGTCAATCTGCAGTGGTGAAAAGTTAAACACGAATGTAGTTTATTTGGACTTCTATTGTGCGTGTCATGCAACGAGAAACAAGTTCGTCGACATGCGTTATGTCTGTGATTGATATTTTTACTTCAAATTGATCAATAATTTAACCTCAATAACTTTGCCTACACTGGAATGACTAGATTAGTTTTGTCCAGGAGCTGTAGTATTTCCGACATTGAAAAGTTTTTTGTAAAATATAGATCGTTTTACACTAATCTTCCGCAACACGAACATTGGTAAAAGCCTATACCTCATGAAACCTACGAGCAATTATCACAATTCTTGTACAGTTCATAGTAAGCCGGAAGTAATAGTAAAAGAACTCACCTTCAATTTCACACCTAAAACCGCGAAATCCAATCGAACAGATGCACTTATCACCGGGCTTTGTCTCATCCTTCGTCCCACCATTCAGGCATACATTAGACGAAAACTGACCAATTTCTTTATGATTGTCTACAGAACAAGAGTGTACTCAAAACATGCAACTTCCATAGCAAGGGACGTGTCAAGTAAATATGATTGCCACTGACATGTAATTTTAGTCACACTGTGGTTACAATACCCAATGTGAGGGTACAGTTATCGTGGTCCTACAAAGCCATAAGACAATACCATATTTTTGCACAGGTATTTGTTTCAAGTGTATATTTCTACCATAATCGTATTCATCTCGTCTTGGGGGCAACGTCTAAAAATTGACAAGAAAGCGAAGGGATTCCTACGGTCGTATACGATTTTGTCAGGCTTGGATACGCAGATACACATTACAGCTAAACTACGACAGAAACGTAAAGGATAGAGTTAACTCCACAATTCCTCCAGACGTTGCGTACTTGTTATAGCATCCATTGCGTGTAAAAATATAAATAATCAATATTACCTTGTCTCTACATGAAAAATATGTCCATGATTTTGACTTTCATCATACATCAAATAAAATCATTCACGGGGAAATGGAATCGATGGAAATTTACAAAAAGGGTTTGCGAATGACATGTATTTACCATCAGATGTTAAGGTCGGAGGAGACGATTCATCGGCCGCTGAAGTTGTGGTCACACCGACAACTGAAACCACGATTACTGCTACAGCCAAGATACCAGCTCCTATAAAGACTCTCCTTTTACGAATTGTTTTTACGAGCGTTTCCTGTATTACACCAGAACAAAACCGAACAAAATACATCTCAACACTTTTTACTGTCTTCATCTGGGATAATCTAGGAACGACAACAAAGCCAAGAAATAAATACAGAAAAACACATCGATAAAAGAGTTAATGTATTTCGGGATAAAATAGAACAATGGAAATATAAACGGAATGAAATGCTAAATGATGAGAAATAAAACAGAACATAGTCTGACGTTTCGAGTAAAAGCCTTCGTCACACACTGAGGAAAGGTTATACCCGAAGCTTCTGTTTTTATTGCGCCAAATTAGTTGATATGTTTTCCGACAGGCACGGCGTTGTCAGTCTGAACAGAGTAAAAATGTCCGAATTAAGCATTACTCAGATTGTTACCCTGCCGCTGCTGACGATAAGTTGCGTGACGTAGGTCGCATTGATTTTTTTTAATTGTTGTACGAGAAGTCCTCTTCCCATGCTCGTCCTTATCTTAGCTCTGACTTAGAGACTGCATCAGCTTCAGAATCGAAAGGCTGTATTTTAGTTTTGTCCATTTTCTGCTCTGGTCTGTTGCAGAACTGAGTGTGGTGTCACTGGGGCCTTACTCTCCGTGTACACACCAACCGTATGTGCATTTGCTGTCTTTGTACAGCGTATCAAGTCGCTGGATGGTTCACGATACCTGTTTCATAATTTGTGCTTTATTTGACCCAAACACGTATAATATGACCATGTCAATTGTGAGTTCACGTTTTTACGTCTCTGTTATTATGTCAACCCTATTTAACAACACATGGGAACGAAAATCAAAGCAATCCTTAAGCCAATGCCGCTCTATGCTCTTTATATTCATGGCAAGCATGTCGCTTGCAAATAATAAGGCTGTACATTAAAGACATTCTATAACATGAAGGGAATTTAGTAACATCATAATTCTCTGACATTAGCCTTTTTCTGTTGCCATGGGCAATGAAGAAACAATTAACAGAGTTTCTTGCTCGCTTTGTGAGATTATCAGGTTTGGTGGCATGAAAGTCCACACGTGCTCTTTGAATTCACTTAGTTAGACGTTTTCCTCGAACGTCCCGGGGACGTGCCGTTGGTCTTTCTATCGGAAACAGCTGGCTCAAATAATCTGATTATCAACTGACAGCAATAAAGATCAATTTTGTTAGTCTCCCTTAGTTTACATTGCTAGAGGCTGTTTGTATTGTATTTTGATACATCCGGCTACCTTCGATAATATACAAAGTTATACTCGAAGTCTGATCAAATGTTCGGATGTAAACCTTGAGGTAACATAGGGCCTGAAACTCGATATCGTATGATCGTCGCCGACAACTCTAAAGGAAGCCGTCACTGCCGTTAGTCATGTAGATCGACATTAGTTATGAGAGAATTTCATAGGGTAGACGATAACAGTGAATAGGCATGATGAAATGAGAACATGCATTGGTACCCTTGCGTAAACCCATACGTTTGAATTATCCGTACCCAAAAAAGGGGATTGGATTTTGCTTTATATCCACCTTGGTCCGTGAAATCTAGAAAAAGGATATTTTTCACAATCTGCAGTGTACTTACTAACTTTCGAGACTTCAAAAACTTCCTTTTTCACTGCACCAACCCGAAAGAAGAGACTGTCTGTAAGTCTGTGTGCACTCAGCGCAAGCTCTCTCCGGGCAGTTACATATCCATGCACGTTGAGGGAGCAAAATGATAGTCGATTTGAGATTTGAGAAAGACAATGTTGTACAAATTTGTGTTGCCCAGCGTAAATTTAAGGCATGTTGATTTTGAATATGGGCTGAATTCTTTCGCAGTGTGAACTCGCAGTAAACCCATAAACACTACCGACACAGGGGAGGAATTATGTGCATATTTTGAGCAGAAACTAGACTGGGTTCAAGTCGATGATTTCTAAAAAGGGTCATTTTAGCTAGTAATTATACATTGTTGCTTTTATGCGAAACGCTTTGATCTGGATGACCGCAATACGATGGCATGCTGTCTTCACCGAGTTGTATGGAGAGCGTGGCAGGTGCCCATGGTAGTACAGCCCGGATCGTGAATCTCGTGATCACTTAAAGACATCGTGTTCTCAAAAAAAGTTTTCGATAACTCCTTGACCACTGCATTCCATTCACAAAATAACTCTTATTCACAGGTTTCTACCAAGTCTAGGCAGAAACTTATATCCTCGAAAACGAAACTTAAATTTCACTGTTAATTTCGTTTAATGTCTCACCTTTTGGTACTAAATGCGTAGTAAACTTCTCTTGGTCAGCAAAAAAGCGAGCACTAACTCGTACCACAGAGAAACACGAAAGTACATCAATGACACATCAGCGTATTGTCGTTCATTTTACAGGGACAATGTAAATCTGTAATTTTTTATTGTGTTTTCATTATATTTGTCAAAATACAAATTTTTAGAGTTCCTTCAACCTCTTTCTCAAGAATGTTGGAATATAACGTACTAGAGTTGTCAAAACAGCGCCTTGCGAACAAGATGTAAATGAATTCAGTTTCCACCGATGACATGACCAAGCACCGTACAAACAAAATGAGTTAATGAGTTGTACACTTGATATTTCGACAGTAAAGCAAACGTTACAACTGATTAACCTTGAAAACACTAAGAAGCAACCATTTTTCTTTAAAACAGACAATTTAAAGTAGGTTTTATGTTTTAGAAATTTTAATATATTTACATTTGAAGATGCTTATATTAGGAATATTTTCATACGTACATCGAATAGCTGAATGTTTTTTTCCATTATCATTAAAATCTGAATGTCTTAGATATTAGAGATATCGAAGTAGTTGGCGTTTTCTCAAAATGTTGCTACTTGGTGAACGAGAGAATCATGTCCAACAGTTCACTATTGTCCATTTTCATTTGCTTGCACTCTGAGAAAAAATCGCAAGGTTTGCCAAAGCGCTCTGGTGTGCTGCAATGATGTATTCAACAGCACAAAATAATAGAGAGTGCCATCGAGCGACGTATCTTTCAGTCTACACAAAATAACTACGTGTGATAAATCCGCCGTACACGTTCACCTCAGACACTTTGTTCAAAGCAGTTTTTACAGCTCAGGGGTACATTTAACAGTGGATTTAACGTTTCTTTCGCAACGACGTACCTTAATATGATTAACCTGTTCACCCTAATTCCCTGTAAACAGGTCCAGATCACCATAAATAACTATGGGTTGGGTAAAACCATGGTGGTGAAAGGGTTAAACATGCCCGGAAGGATAACCCATACTGAAAATGCTTGTTTTATCCTTGGATACTTTCTACATCTTTGACTAGTAAAGTATTGTGTACAGAGGTGACCTGAGATTTATTAGAAATAATACATTTGAATGAAAAAAGCTTATTAATTGTTTGAAACCATCGCCGTCGGTGTTGTATTATCCTTTGAGATGGTTCCTACATGTCGATCTTTCATATCAGTCTAGTCATTTTATCTTTGTCATGTAACGTCGTTGTTATAAGTTCAGAAAAACATCGTCCGAAGCCCAGAGTCTTCGCGTAAATCACACATAGAGCCACTGTGTAATTCTATCCTCTGATAAAAAACCAATCTGAACGGAAGATAATAATTTTATTTCACGAATATGTAAACATGAACGTTGAAGGTAATATCATCGTGACACTGTAGACCACCATTTTTAAACTTTTTTAACATTTCAGGCGAATTAAAGATAAGTCAAAATTCTTTCTACACGAGATTATACTTTTTCTTTGGAACTAGTGTCTCATCTCGCTATTTGCGAATATACTGAATGGGCCATCGAAAAACATGTACCTCAAGCAACATCTACGAATTGACTATTTTGTGGATACTATCATATTACCTGATTGGTATGCTAAATATAAACTCAACATCGTGCTTGTCAGTAAGTGGAAACGATAAAGTATCTTTTTAACCATTTAAAAGAACCTTGCCACCTAACCGCGATAACATATGTTATGTTCTATAAAACCTTTACCCAATAGCCAAACAGTGCCCCCTGTGATGAAAACCTGGCGCTATTCTAAACGATCATGATACGCGCATCCCGCGCACACACCAGTAGCGAGAAGATATCCAGCTTGTTTTAAAATGTCGGTTAAGCAGGGCCTTAGCTAAAGATCGCGTAGAATATTTGGAGATTAATCTTCTGCGGTGGACTTAAATATCATACAGAAGAGAGCTCTCATATCATTATCATACTTTGGCAGAAGACGCGTTGTACAGGTATAAAAAATGAAGATGGTATAGTGAGCATGTGTGTGGGAGGGGGAGAGCGCTATGGCTATAAGTCATTTTTCGACCTGCCTTACACCAATTGTATGGAGAGAGTTTTTTGCACTTTGGTGATGACGAGCGTTAAACAAAATTGGTCTTCATCAAATTGTGCTGGAATGAAGTTAGACAAGATGCACTTCTGTGATCCCTGTCGATTTCTTCTTTAGTCTGTACTTTGAAACATTTACGATCAGGAATGGAAGCCGATGGAGATAAACATAACTCACGTTTCACACATACTTATAACGTATTTCAGAATCTGTAACCTTTTCTTTGTAGTTGGCACTGAAGCGATTTGGTTAATCCCCACAAGAATGTTACAAAGTGAACGCAAATAGAAGACTACTCCTTTGAGTTCTTTCTCTGTTGATAATATGTGGCCCGAAAGCCTGTTCCCCAATCAGACAGGGTAGATTTGTTTGAGGTGATATAAAGTTACAGGGATGTTAATACCATTTATTCTTGTTTGAAACTTACGGTCATTGTGTAAATTAAGAATGTGCCAACACATGTAAGTCTGATGAAAGAACGAGTGCGTTAAAATTCGTTCTCATGTGAAGATTTGTGATATCATAATCCAACAAACCAACCAACCATTGTTATCATCCTAATTACTCCAGTTCAGTAGCCTCAACAGCAATCCTTCTGCTTATTCTACAAGGTCACTATGATCCGAATAAACACCACTCGCTTTAGGGTAGAATGCAGCTCGGGCACAGATATTTGGGCTCTAAAACTTTCATAATACTTCTTTGGTCTACCAATTCCGGAGGTCCATTTAAAGCTCGTTTTCATTAACGTTTTCCAAGGGCTTATTTTTGTGAAGTAATTTTCCCCTTAGCGACTTAGTACACATATTTCAACCATTTTCAATATCAACTTTCGTTACATATCGGGTAATTTTTTTAATCTAGTACCAAAGTTTTCACTTAACACATCCTTAGGAGTGCAAAACTGTTTTATCACATATTTTCCACATGTTAATCTCAAGTTAAACAAGAATTTCTTCATGTCGGAAAACTCAAATTCACGTACTGCTTTCCTTGCGGACTATGGATAACCAACGTATTCCACATGACAATAAACTAACTAATCTCCACAAAGTTTCACTGACATTGAATAATATATTTGGAGCTTAGACTGATTTCTCACTTTCAAATCTGAAGCTCAAGTTAGGCATGCATTGTTCAGGTTAGAAAACTCAAATTCAGGTACTACTTTCTTCATGGACTATCTTCTCGGGTAATAAAAACACGATGCATGACAGTGATCTAACTCATCTGCACAAATATAATATATCACCGATATTGGATAGAGTTCAGACGGGGCACAAAACATTAACAAAACAAACAGTTTATTGCACTTTTGATTGACATAAGGTCACTTTGAGTCATTAACCATAGTCTAGTACACTGCAGTAAACGAGTTTTCGGCATACAAGGCATTGCTGTTTTTGGTCCCGACTTCTTTCTGGAAGATGTCTGACTGTTTCATAGTTAATGTCTTCTACGAAAAAATGTAAGGCTCTTAATTTTTTGACTAAATTAAACCTTAACTACCTGTGGAGGCTTTCCATCCCAAAATTGACCTACAGGATGACTGTATGTCGAAGAAAGATCAATTATATGCTTGAATAAAGCAAGTTTATTTAACCGAAAAATTCAGCCATTTTTGGAACTTTTTGTGCGCTCCGGCGGACCTTTTCTCTTTGCTTGGTGGTATCCAAAAACGCCCTCACACGCCGATTACTCGCCTCTGTTTCCTTGAGAAGGACATCATCTTCTGACGCTAACTCCTCACCTCACTTTACACATCCGTAGGAGTTTAAAACTGTTTGATGACATATCTTTCACATGTTAATCTCAAGTTAAACAAGAATTTCTGTATGTCGGAAAACTCAAACTAAGTTGCTATTGTCCTTGCGGACTATGGACAACCAAAGTTCTCCTAATCACAGTGAAATAACTAATCTCTACAAAAATCTTCCACCTGCATGTATATTGGGAGCTTAGACTGATTTCTCAAGCTTAAATCTGAAGCCCAAGTTAGGCAAGTATTACTGAGGTTAGGAAACTCAAACTCAGATACTACTACTTTCCTGGATACTCAAAGCACTCCCAATGACAGTGAACTAACTCATCTCCACAAAGGATCCACCGATAGTGGCAAAAGTTAAGACAGGAAAAAAATAAAGCGACAGTCAAACAGTTTCTGCTATTGGGATTGACATGCTGCCACTCAGGGTCATTAACCTTACAAGTACAAAAATCTAGGAACTGCAAATTTACGAAACGATTGAAGATGAAAAGGTAGCAGAGCAAGGTGATGGAACCACAGATAGCTTTCTTTCATACGACGGCAGAATTATTAAATGGAATTTCATTTTGGCAGTCACACCCCAGTGTACCCTAAAATCTGCGGTCCCTCAATTCTAAACCAAATATATCGCAATATTGTAGCGACAAAAGACTTGGTTAAAGTAGTTTTCATAAAAATCCCAGAGAAAGCACAACAATACACCAAATTCCCGCGATAGACCCGAACAGGACCATTTGTATGAATTGCATTTACTTCTTTCTTGCAGATTCCTCGTGACGATGCAGCATATAAGCGGTCGACTTGGTGAAAAGTTGGCAAAAATTAGAAGAAGGTCTGCATTCTTTCGTTAGCCAGTGGGCTGAGACATAGTTTTAATTTTTTTAATGTTTATGTGCAATGGCAGTAAATTAGCAATGTCTCTAGAAATACATATTTATAAATTGGCTTCCAGATTCTATATAATAAGTTGTTCGTCTGAAAAGGACCAAAAGATTGCATTCCTCCTTTTTACCAACTCGGTCTCAAATTCCTTATCCGATCCACAAAAACTGGTGCACGATCTCTCATCCCCTGATATGTTGAATCACGACTAAACGCCTTAAAGTTTTCAAAGATGTTTGGTGGATTGGCATTTCCTTTGACGTCAGTGTATTAATATATTGATATCGGGTATATTTATTGTTACCATTACAACATCATTAGTGGGAGACCAGCCAGTTTAGTGGCGACAAACACAATTCCATTAGTGTCGAGAGGCCTATATTTTAGGGCGTAATGGCACAATCAATAGCCATAAGAAAATACCTTCTCAGGGAGGACAATGAGTCCGGTAGCTGCGCATGACCACAGTTTTGTACCCTTGAGCAAGTTACTGTACTTTTAAATGTCTTATCAAGACGAAATGAGTGCTTTATCTTGTAATTAACTTGACTTCAACCCAGTGAATCTTGAATTTGCCGATCAAACGATCGATCTCTTAAAGGATCAATGAATTAATCAACTAATGAATCTGTCATTATATCAATAAGTCAGTCAATCGACTGATCAATCATGTATGTTATAGCCCAAACATGGGACTATGTGCCAGAAGGTAGGTGACCATTTGCCCGCCTTACGTTGGGCAAATGGTCTCCTGCCTTGAGGGTAAATGGTCCCTTGTTTGGGCTTTAATGTTTTTATTACATGCCCCCCCCCCTTACATAGTTTCACTCCTTAATTTTGGGTTTACATATAAATGACAATCATAAACTTTTTAAATGTTAGACGAACATCTGTTTAAAAAAGTTGAACGATTTTCATCATCGAATGGCGCATTGATATATTTAATCACTGTTATTTGGTTAATTAAATTTTTTCGCATAATGTCGTAAAAATGGCATTTCCTATGTAAAAACATGTAATTTTATGTTTAAATCCCGAAGTTGTCGACTTGAAAATAGTTCCAGTTGACTTTCTGTCAAATGATGACATACGGCCTGCTACGTCATCAAGAAGCTACCATTAAAGCTCCATAAGCTGTATCTTTTGGCTATTTTTTCAGAACTTTTGTTTTGTGGTTCCCTTCACTTTTTGCATTGAATCCCTAAACTGTAATTTAATGCCAAGTATTTAGCATATCAGCACAACCTATATTAGAATAATCTACATTGTTATTGTTGAACATTGTATTCAAGTCCGGACAAGAATGAATTTGTAAACAATAAACAATGATCACTACACACATACAAGCTGTGTTGACAAAAAGAATACTCGAAATTTCTGCGTGACAAATGGATTAGGGTCAGACACGGTAGTTGATATACAGAAGCAGAATACTGAAAAACTTGCTACAACTTACAGCTTATGTCCCTTTAAATTCTATAGAGCGCACGACGTTCGATATAGGGGCATGTAATAATGCGTATATTAACTAAAGAAGTCAATGGTTTTAAGCAACACTAATAGACTTTATGTAAATTCCTTTTACTAAATCATTGCTATATCAAAGTTACAGCACAAAGCATTCGCGTATATCAGTTACTTTCTCCAATAACTTGAGAATGAAAAAAATAACACTTTGCATTTTTCTCGACTTCTCCAAAACATGGCACTTTCAATGATGCATTTATCCCGCTAAAATTGATCACTCTCTCAGGACTCTCTCAAAGCGATGTGATGGTCATTAACGTGATAATTTTCGCAAACTTTCAGCTTAAAGAAATGGTTCACGAAACTTCAATATTACATGCAGAGTAACACTGAGAACTATACCGGCACCTATCATTCATTTTATTCAACAACTTGCATCTTCATTTACAGTTTTAAACAAACACACAACATGGTGATTAGAGGGGTTTTCTCTGACTGATGAAAAAGATTGCATATGCATGATTTATATTTATGTTCTTTGTTCAACATACCTGATCTATACTTTAAGATTCTGTACAGCTCATCCATAAATATTATTTTTGTCACTTATGAACACAGTGTTCTGCTTAGAAATAACGAATGTCGCTAACAAGGAATACATAAAAAGATAGTTAAGTTAGTGAAATTGTCTGTCATTCACTGCCAAAGACTAGTGATTGCCAAGCTTACGCGACACAGTTTCTTGCATTCAAATCCCGAATAATTGAGTGTAACTTAAGATAAGTCTGCATCCTCTGGCAACTAAGTGAATATGAATTTGTGTCATGAAAATGCAATCACCCTCAATACAGAATATCGATAAAAATCATAAAATTGGAAGATTAGAAGATTGGAGTACCAGTGAAATATACCGTCGGTAAATGATATCTCTGGAAAGGCTTGTTTTCAGTATCCTAATTTCGAGAATTTGGTGCGATCCTGAGTTTAGCAAGCTGAAAAGGTAGAAAAAGTGTTCTGTTAGTTTTGATTGGCGAGCGGTTTTGGTATCAACTTAATTAGAATGCAAACAGTCACTAATGCTCGGCGTACATTTGGTTCGAACAGAAAAACCAAATACATGGAACCCATTCCCAGTGCTCACATTATCGTGAAATCCAAAATGTTCAATATCCTGGTATTTAATTTTGTAAAGAGGACTGCATGTTGTGTTTGAGGTTTGTAATCCAAAGTGGTCTAACATAACGCCTCCTTATATATACTTGAAATATAACGATTCTTTATTTTGCAAAAGTGGTTGGCAAAATATCAACTCTTGGCAGTACACACAAGTTTGTCTAGATATAAATAAAAACAAAAATAAAGTATGCTCACCGTTCACTTCACAAAGATAACGTCTTAAATTTGAACAGTTGTAGTCTCCCCACTTGAAGTCAAATGATGCTCTGTTGAACATTCCATTGAATTTGTTTCATGAACATAAAGACAAAAACAGCGAAGTACAATAGGATATAGTGAACTTAATAATTCCGTAAAGAATATTTATAAGACAAACAGGGGAAAATGCAAGGGTTGTTGACCAATGCCAACAAATATTCAACATTGTCAAGTTCTGGTCGTATGATCAAAATACATAGACGAATTTCCTAAAATTATGGAAAGTCGGACAAATGAAAGCAAATAGCAGAAATAAAGAGCGACCACGTCTTCACATACTTCAATTAAGGAACACAAATCTTTACCTAAATCTTCATTTGCTATTTATAGGATTGTAACTCGACTGCAACATTATCAAATGTTTGAAGTACCCGAAGATGTGACAGTAATGAATTCCAAAAATGAGGTACGCAGATTTAGAAGGCTATATCCCATAGTAAGCAGTGTGCAACCAATGGGTTGATATTATATATTTTTACCATTAGAATACAGACGCAAGGTGTGACCAATTCTAATCAACAGTTAATCGAGATAAGATGGTGCAATGTCATAAAGAACTTTAATAAAAGAGATACAAGGAATATTTAGTTGGAACAAAAAGCAAGTGAAGTTCTCAGAGAAAGGAAAAAACAACAAAACCACCTGAAATAGACAGCAAGGTAGAAGTACAAGGAAAAGATATATATATATATATATATATATATATATATATATATATATATATATATATATATATATATATATATATATATATATATATAATTTAATTTTGATACAATATATAATTTTGATACAACGTTTCGTCCTAAAAGTAGGACTTCATCAGGTTGAAGATGTCTACAAGGGAGAATACAGACAAATACAGAACAGTGTAAGGATAGTGTTGATCCTAATTAAATGCTAAACGGACTTTATAGGCTGAGTGAATTAGAAAGTTACAAAGGATATAGAATATGACAATTCTTACCGTTTATGTGTGGCGCAGATGGAAAGTGGCAATTCAAAATTGGCGGTAATGGTTATTTATAGTGCCTGTCCGAGGGCGCTGTGAGCAATTGTTATTTAAATTACTTTTAGCTAAGAATGTTGAGGCCGTTTGGTGACAATGTACCCAGTTTTGAAATCCAGATGGATTCTATTTTCTTGCGAAGCGTGTCATCTTGTTTATTTATTTTGATAATCCCTATTATTGAAACGTCATCTGCGCCACACATAAACGGTAAGAATTGTCATATTCTATATCCTTTGTAACTTTCTAATTCACTCAGCCTATAAATTCCGTTTAGCATTTAATTAGGATCAACACTATCCTTACACTGTTCTGTATTTGTCTGTATTCTCCCTTGTAGACATCTTCAACCTGATGAAGTCCTACTTTTAGGACGAAACGTTGTATCAAAATTACCAACAGAATAAACAGAAAATATACAAGCAGATCAGTAGACGTGTGCAATTTTATTCATCTGCTATTACCAACCACGCTACGAACAACACTGGGAGCTATCTGTACATCTCAAGTATACGTATGTGTATATATATATATATATATATATATATATATATATATATATATATATATATATATATATATATATTACTTTCCAAAGACATCAAAGAATAGGCTACTTTGATAAGTCAATGCCTTTATTTAAAATTGTGAACTTATATGTAGCAGCCTAGCCGTATTCTCTGTGACCATGTTTTAAAGACACACTGTAATGTTTCTGTTATGTGTAAAGTACATCATTCAGAGTTCTTAAATTACTTATGATATAGCTGTACTCACATCATTCGAATACATCGATATGATGCACTGTTCGGTTCACCTGGTTTCCAATTTCGATAACCAGATTCACCAACTGTCGTTCCATCAGCTTCCCAGATGTACGCATCTGGATCCCTAAGGTTGGCATCGGAAGCTTTCAATCCAATCCAGAAGCCCCCAACCGATGGATAGTATGTGGACATCCAACTTAAGAGACGGTCAGTTTCGGCTTGTCCTCTTATTTTTGCTAGCGTGCCTCCCATTGATTCACAGTGGGCGTTGGCGTCGTTCCAAGCTTTTCGTAGATCGTACAATAGGTAGCGGACACAATCAATCACAACACTCACTGATGACGGCGATTCTAAAATGTGTAAATGCAGAAGAATAACGACTAATTTGAAATAAACTGAACTGTTTTGTCGACTGTTTTCTTAAATGGATGGATTCATAATACCAAACAAAGAGAAGCAGCAGACAAAGGCAAATGGTCAAATTCATGAAAGAAAGAAAGGAATATGTCGAGACAATGAAAATGACGTAATTGACAGGGTGTATTCTCTGAATTCTTAAATAATAAATGTTATTGCAACAAAAACTCCCCTATGCTAATATCCTTCGACGATCGTCACTGAAAGAGTTATCGAGCCTCTTTTCAGGAAGGTTGTACAAGTTTGAGAAGTTTGAAAATTTCAGTTTGTACATCATTTACTTTCGATTTTTCTGTCGCCTTGCTATGTCCAAGAAATGGTTCTCTTTTGAATTCGAAAAAAACAATAATAATGTGATCAAGAGTTTGAGAATATCTACTTTGAAAAAACTAATACATCACATCATATTCCAGACAGACGACCTGCCTCTATTCTGCAGAAAAGATCACACGTTTTTCCATTATCATTCAATGTGTATCCATCTTCACATGTGCAATGGTATTGCAGTATGTCATCTTGAATACATATTTGACTGAAGCCTCCGTTGTCCGTGGAGCAAGACGGCGACATAGGTGTGATGCAAAACAAACTCGATCTGAATCAGTCGACTAATCAGTCAGCTAAAAGAGTAACTTCTTTAGCGTGATGCATGTCTCTACAGATGTGATTACTAGAGACATAATATGGATATGATAAATGTGCAAAATGGTCAACTGACGAATGGGTGAAACACAACACTTCAAACATCTTTGGATATATCTTTCTTATTTCACAGAACTTAATGCGCAATACTATTCCAGATCAGCAAAACCAAAGGTGAATCTGTTCTTCCATTTGTTAAGATGTTACTACAGAGAAGAATGAGAAAGGGATTATCTTGTCTGACCAGGACATAGATCCAAAACCACTGATTTCACAGTCAGACCCCTCGAAACCGTGATTGCAGAGACACGCGTAAGAATTGACGCCATCTTGACACTGACCTCCATTATGGCAGGGATTTGGTTGACAATCGCGATGCCGGGTAATTGAACGCAATACAGCGGACGCTTCTTGACAATTGCAAGAGGCTACTGTTTCATCTCTGTTATATTTCACTTTCGAAAGTGTTTCAAGAGGTAAGTAATTAATGTTAAAGATCTTTCATCGGATGTTTAGTTAGAGCTGTTAGTGTGACTTGTACTACTCAATTATTTCATTTTCAGGATTCAGACAATATTTATGAGATTAGTTTTGTTGTAACGAGAGAACAAACTCTGTGCTCTTTATTTTTTTTGTTCACGTATGATAGTGAAAATGCAAATATTAGATTTGGGGATGGATCATTACCTACTTAGGTCACGGATTCGGCTGACAATTGTCAATGTCTGTAAAGTGAAAGCAATTTCCCGCAAATGGTTTTAAAAAATTAAGTCAATGACTTAAAGCAGAAAGGCTCAAAGAGGCAATGGCGTTCTACTCTCGTGATTGTGACAGCCACGTACGATGGAATCTTGCTTGTACTAATAATGAAGTTCAAAATGAGCTAAATTGGTAATTGTTCATTGTATATCTCTCTGCTTTGAATCTGTATTTACGTTTTCGGTTGTTGGCACTTTTGTTATGTAGGTCATTTCCCCCACACTCATCATGACCTGAGTTCAATTAGTCTAGAACATTCTCAAGGTCACTGCCCTTATGACCTCACAACCTTGAATTCAATTAGTCATGTTTGGAATGTTCTGGAAAGTTGATTAGTTGTGTAAGGGAGATAATTTTAGAACAGTAATTAGCATGTCAATAAAAGTTCTAGATTGTTCTTATATGCCTTTATAAAAGGGACGTGCTCAGCTTCCAGTCAGACTTTTGGGATCGTGTCTCTTGTGTGTTACTAAACTCCAGCAGTAGTCATTCTCTAGACTTTTCAAGACCTTCACTGCCAACGCTGGATTTATACTGTGGACTTTGTGCAGCTTCAAGCCTGCAAGGACTGTTCATTCATCCAACTGACTGTTACAACTCTGAGACTGGAGCTTTGCCGTCCCAGCTGAGATAAGTAGTCTGTACACTTTTAAAGCTTGTACTCTATCCCTAACTTAGCAATTAGTTTTATTTTTGTAATAAATTTTGTTTTAAACGTTAACTGCTGAGTTCACCCTTTTGTTCGTTTTCTCTGCACGTAACAAATTGGGGGCTCGTCCGGGAGACGAATATTTTGAGCCGTTTGACAACATTTTGAGCCGTTTGAAACATTTTGCCAGCCTTTTCAAAACTACTGTACACTGTGAACTCAGCGAAAATCAATCATGGCGGAATTCAAGCCAGACGAATTTATGGATGACCTTGATCAGGACACATTTAATTCCCTCAGAAAAGACAACCTCATAGCACTGGCAAATTTCTTAATGTAGAAGTCAAAAGATCTATGCGCAAGCGAGAGATACAGTTCAAGATTGCAAAACATTTAGTTAATTCAGGCCATTTTGAGGAGTCTGCCCTAAAAGATTATGAACCTGAGTCTTCCTTTGAACCAGAAAATTAGAGTTAGAAATACAGGCAGATTTGGCACGTGAAAAGTTAGCAATGGAAGAAAGACAGAAAGAAAAAGAATTACAAATGAAAGAAAAAGAATTACAAATGAAAGAAAAGAAAGGCAGGAAAGATTAGAAATGGAAGAAAGACAGAGAGAAAAAGAATTGCGATTAGAAGAACAACGATTGCAGGTAGAAATAAAAACGTTTAGAGCTTGGACAGTCAGGAAAATTCTTCCCTTCAGACAAGTTTGACATCACTAAGCATTTCAGGTTAGTTCCCCCTTTCCAAGAAAAGGATGTTGATAAATATTTCCTTCATTTTGAGAAAATTGCTCAGAGTCTGAACTGGCCTAAGGAGTCCTGGTCTATGCTTTTGCAGAGTGCTTTGGTGGGTAAAGCCAGAGAAATTTACATTCAGTTGTCAGTAGAGCAGGCTTCAAATTATGATTCTGTGAAGGAATTAATTCTCAAGGGTTATGAGTTGGTGCCTGAAGCTTACCGTCAGAAATTTAGGGATTGTGAGAAGGTGCAAGATCAAACTTACGTTGAATTTGCTCGAACAAAAGAACAACTGTTTGATCGTTGGTGTTCTTCTGAAAAGGTCAGTCAGAATTATGACAAATTACGACAACTTGTTTTGATTGAGGAATTTAAAAGGTGCATCCGGAGTGACATCAAAACGTTTATCAATGAACAAAAGGCAGATACATTAGGGTTGCTGCACGTTTGGCCGATGATTATTCATTGACCCACAAATCTTCATTTCCCAGCAAACCATCCCAGTCCTTTTCCTACAGAAACAATGCAGGTAAATTTAACTCCTCCTTTTCATCCAAGAATTTCTCAAAGGACAGTAGAAAATCAAATGACAACAGTTCACAAAATTCAAGTAACACTTCCACATCATCAGATCCCAAGTCTCAATCTCCTTCTGACAAACAGTTCGGTACACTTTCTTGTAATTATTGTAAGAAAGACGGCCATTTAATGTCAGAGTGTTTCAAATTGAAAAGAAAACGTGAAGGTCAAAGTGGTCAAAGTGGATCTAAGCCAACCGGCTTTATTTCTTCATCAACTCAATTAGAGTCTAATAATGTGTGCAACACATTTTCTGAGGTTAAATCCCTCTCATCCCCAATTAATGAGGTCAAGGTCAATTCTTCTCAAGATAGCATTATGGGTATTTTCGAACCATTTATTCATGATGGTTTTATATCACTTTCTAGTGATTTCTCTTCCGCTACCCCTGTCAAAATTTTAAGAGATACCGGGGCTTCCCAGTCTCTTTTGTTGGCAGATACCCTGCCGTTTTCTGAAAAGTCATTTTCAGGTTCTAAAGTTCTTATTAAGGGGGTAGATTGTAATGACTACATTCCTGTTCCTCTCCATAATGTCTATTTGTCTTCGGACTTTGTTTCTGGACCTGTGGCTTTAGGTATTAGGCCTTTTTTGCCTTTTGAAGGGATTCACCTTCTTCTTGGAAACGACCTTGCTGGGGACAAGGTCATTACTAATCCACTTGTGACTGATAATCCTAGTTTAGATCAAAATCCAGAGCCAATAGAGGAAGACATTCCCGGCCTTTTCCCTTCCTGTGCAATTACTCGAGCCATGTCAAAGAAAACTTCTGAGAATCAAAATACTCTCAAAAATAATGTCACAGATGTTGACTTAAATGACACCTTTCTCAGTCAGGTGTTTGACACGGATCATTCCGTTATCCCTCGTGGATTTGCAACTTCCAGTAAAACTGCTGACCAAAGTCAGACATTTTCTAGATCAAATCTCATTGCAGAACAACACAAAGACCCAGATATTTTGTCTTTGTTTGACAGGGTAGATGATGAAGGTAAAACTTCAGATAGCTCTGTTTCCTATTATACAAAATCTGGTATTCTCATGCGTAAATGGAGACCTCCAGATGTTTTGGTTGATGACGATTGGGCTATAAAACATCAAATTGTGGTTCCAAAGCCCTACCATGCTGAAATATGCGCCTGGCCCATGAAACCCCCTGGGCTGGTCACTTAGGAGTCAGGAAAACTTATCATAAAATTCTCAGTCACTTTTATTGGCCTAATCTCAGGCAGGATGTAGCACATTTCTGTAAAACTTGTCACACATGTCAAATGGTAGGAAAGCCAAATCAGACCATTCCAAAGGCCCCTTTACAGCCAATTCCTGCATTTCAAGAACCATTTAGTAGGATACTAATAGACTGTGTTGGGCCCCTACCAAAAACAAGATCAGGAAATGAGTACATGCTGACAATAATGTGTACATCAACTCGGTTCCCCGAAGCCATACCACTGAGAAATATAAAGACAAAGACTATAGTGAGAGCCTTAGTCAAATTTTTCACTTTATTTGGCCTCCCTAAATGTGTCCAGTCCGATCAAGGCTCCAACTTTATGTCTGGAATTTTTCAACAAGTAATGGATCAGCTAGGCATTAAACAGTATAGGTCATCCGCCTATCATCCAGAAAGTCAGGGTGCTCTTGAGCGATTTCATCAAACTTTGAAAAACATGATTAGGACCTACTGTTTTGACACAGAGAAGCAGTGGGATGAAGGAATTCATTTTTTGCTCTTTGCTGTTAGAGAGTCAATTCAAGAGTCTCTTGGTTTTAGCCCATTTGAGCTTGTATTTGGACATACAGTCCGTGGCCCACTTAAGCTCGTTAAAGAGAAATTCCTATCAGACGATGATGATTGTCTGAATATTTTGCAATATGTGTCAGATTTTCGTACAAAACTCTCTAAAGCATGTGAATTAGCCAGAGAAAATCTTGAGTCATCTCAGCAGTCAATGAAAACCAAATATGATAAAAGCACCTCAAAACGGAAGTTTGAACCAGGTCAAAAGGTTCTTGTTCTACTTCCGGTTCCTGGCAAACCACTCCATGCTCGTTACTTTGGGCCATACCTAATTGATAAGAAATTGAGTGATTTAAATTACATCATAATAACACCTGACAGGCGAAAACAAAAACAGCTATGTCACATAAATATGCTTAAGCCATATTTGGATAGGGATAATCCTACTATAACTCAGCCTGTCAGTGCAGTCAGTTCAAACCATTATGAAGATAGTGATACTGAAACTGACTTGAGTGAAAATACTCTAAACTCAAAGCTGGGCTCGGTCAAGCTTCAGAACTCAGAAATCCTGGAGAAGCTGGAGTCTACAAAGTTGGCACACCTCCAGCCAGAACAACAACAACAGGTGAAAGAACTGCTCCATGAATATAAACACCTGTTTCAAGATGTTCCAACGAGGACGAACGTCATCTATCACGATGTTGATGTTGGGACAGTAAGCCTGTAAAACAACATCCATACAGACTGAATCCAACAAAAGCAAAATATCTCCAGGAAGAAGTCAAATACCTGCTGGACAATGACTTTATTGAACCCAGTAAAAGTAACTGGAGTTCGCCGTGTATACTTGTTCCCAAATCAGATCACAGTTATCGTATGTGCACGGACTTTAGGAAGGTCAACACTTTAACAAAGACAGACACTTTCCCAATCCCGAGGATTGATGACTGCATCGACCGAGTGGGAAAAGCCAAGTATGTGACGAAATTTGACCTACTGAAGGGATTTTGGCAAGTCCCTCTGACGGCTCGTGCTCGTGAAATATCCGCCTTTGTTACACCAGACGGATTGTTCCAGTACAAGGTGATGCCATTCGGAATGAAGAACTCTCCGGCAACGTTTCAACGGATGATCAACGACGTCATATCCGGGCTAGACGGGTGTGCAGCCTACGTTGACGACGTCATCCTGTATAGTGACACCTGGGAGGAACACATCAAGCTCATGCGGAAGTTCTTTGAGAGACTGAGTAAAGCAATGTTGACTGTCAACCTTGCCAAATCTGAGTTTGGTTGGGCGAGGGTAACTTACCTCGGACATACTGTAGGACAGGGTGAGGTAAAACCTGTTGATGCCAAAATCAGTGCCATTTCAAGTTTTCCCATACCAAACTGCAAACGACAACTGATGCGCTTCTCGGTATGGCTGGTTACTACAGAAAATTCTGTCCAAATTTCTCCGCAATTACTGAGCCTTTGACTAACTTACTTAAAAAGAAAGTAAAGTTTGTTTGGTCAGAGCAATGCCAACAGGCATTTGATACACTTAAAGCCATACTGCAAAGTGCCCCAGTGTTGTCTGCACCAGATTTCACTTTGCCATTCAAATTAGCTGTAGATGCTAGTGATACGGCTGCTGGTGCTGTTTTATTGCAAGAGGATAGTCATGGTGTAGATCATCCTGTTTGCTATTTTTCACGCAAATTTAACAAATCCCAGAGAAACTACTCTACAATTGAAAAAGAGTGTTTATCTTTGATATTAGCTTTACAGCATTTTGAAGTTTATGTTACTTCTTCAAATCAGCCAATAGTGGTTTATATTGATCACAACCCTCTTGTTTTTCTGCAGAAATTTAAAGGCAAAAATCAGAGATTGCTAAGATGGAGTTTAATGTTACAGGAGTTTAATCTTGATATTAGACATATCAAAGGCAGAGACAATTTAATTGCAGACTGTCTCTCTCGTATTTAGAGTTTATTGTTGTTCACTTTCAAGAAATTTTACTTTAGAGTAAAAAAAATTTGAGTACTTAAATCTTTTTCAAGATTACATTTGCAAAAGAAAGATTTTTCTTTGAAAAATTTTCTTTTTTTTGAAGAGGGGGTGTGTTATGTAGGTCATTTCCCCCCACACTCATCATGACCTGAGTTCAATTAGTCTAGAACATTCTCAAGGTCACTGCCCTTAATGACCTCACAACCTTGAATTCAATTAGTCATGTTTGGAATGTTCTGGAAAGTTGATTAGTTGTGTAAGAGAGATAATTTTAGAACAGTAATTAGCATGTCAATAAAAGTTCTAGATTGTTCTTATATGCCTTTATAAAAGGGACGTGCTCAGCTTCCAGTCAGACTTTTGGGATCGTGTCTCTTGTGTGTTACTAAACTCCAGCAGTAGTCATTCTCTAGACTTTTCAAGACCTTCACTGCCACGCTGGATTTATACTGTGGACTTTGTGCAGCTTCAAGCCTGCAAGGACTGTTCATTCATCCAACTGACTGTTACAACTCTGAGACTGGAGCTTTGCCGTCCCAGCTGAGATAAGTAGTCTGTACACTTTTAAAGCTTGTACTCTATCCCTAACTTAGCAATTAGTTTTATTTTTGTAATAAATTTTGTTTAAACGTTAACTGCTGAGTTCACCCTTTTGTTCGTTTTCTCTGCACGTAACACTTTGTGATATCATTGGTGTTATTTCACTGGAATATCTCATTGTGCCATTAAACTATAGTGTTTAACCAATGCATGACAATTACGTTAAATGTGTTTGTAAAAATTTACTGTAAACACGATGGGAACTAATTTCGGATAATTGGATCTTCGAATTTTTCGAATTTCTCGAAAATGTTAGATGCTGTACAGCTGAATGTTGCAATATTACAAATTACTCA
Source organism: Ptychodera flava (assembly GCF_041260155.1). NCBI lineage: Eukaryota > Metazoa > Hemichordata > Enteropneusta > Ptychoderidae > Ptychodera > Ptychodera flava. The sequence continues at coordinate 34,394,934 of NC_091949.1, forward strand.
TAAAAATATAACTTAAAAAGAAGAGCTGATGAGTTGCATTTGCAGATGAAACCAGCATTACGTCACCATCCAATTATCCCAAATTAGTTCCAATCATGTAAGTATCAAATAATGTCAATGAAGCTTGTTTTCATCAGTATATGTTAAGATTTTTAAAGAGCATTAATGATGTAAACTTTCAACACTATTTACTTCCAATTAAGTCTTTAGCAGAAGATTTATCGACTAATACCAGAGCGCTGCTACAAGGTAATTAAATTAATTTGTTCATGCGGATAATTGATAAATATGATAAGATATGATATGATGTGATGTGATGTGATGTGATGTGATGTGATGTGATGTGATGTGATGTGATATGATATGATATGATATGATATGATATGATATGATATGATATGATATGATATGATATGATATGATATGATATGATATGATATGAATAAAAACCTACCTATTTCACAGTCTTGACCCTCGAAACCCGCATTGCATAGACAAGTGTAAGAGTCAACGCCGTCTTGACATTGGCCTCCATTTTGGCAGGGATTAGGTTGGCATTCATCAATGTCTGAAATAAAGTTATTCTGCATAAGGTTTCCGATGTCTGAGGACTGGATTATGATGGCGTAATTCAGTTTTGAATTGGACATTAATAAAATCTACCGATTTCACAATCTAGCCCCTCGAAACCCGAATAGCAGAGACAAGTGTAAGAGTCGACGCTATCCTGACATTGGCCTCCATTCTGGCAGGAGTTTTGTCGACAATCATCATGATCTTGAAAAGAAATATTTCGCAAAATGACTTCCAAAATATAAAGAAGGTAACTTCCGTTGAAATAGTGAAAAGCGGGCTGTTCTACCATCTTTATAGAGAGGACCATTTTAAACAGGTTTGGTCAGTAATCATATAATGCAGAAGCTCATAAAAACGAGTTGTTTTACATTGCCTGTTTGTTCTTTGAATTTGTTTTCTGATATCTTTTATTTTAGATATGAAAGTAGGATTTGTTGTCGCAACAGTGCTATGCTGCATTCGGTATTACTCGTATGCAAGATCATTGCATCAATTTAAATTGAAGTCCTAAGTCTTAAGTTTGAAACATGGGAGAAAGGGGGAACCTACCAATATCACAGTCATACCCTTGGAAACCAGGACTGCAGAGACAAGTGTAAGAGTCGACGCCATCTTGACATTGGCCTCCATTTTGGCAGGGATATGGTACGCAGTCATCAATGTCTGAAACAAAGTTTTTTTGCATATGGTTTTCGATTTGCGATGACTGGATTATGATAATGAAATTCAGTTTTGGGATGACAGTCGAGAGCTTACCAATTTAACAGGCTTGCCTCTCGAAGCCTTGATTGCAGAGACGAGTATAAAATTCGACGCCATCGTGACACTGACCTCAATTATGGCAGGAATTATTTGAAAGTCATGTCTAAAACAGTTGAATGGCATATACCACTGTGCAGAATAAAGGGGACTTGGCAAACATCTATACTTACAATAGTAGATGTAGAAAAGGCAAGGAAAGACATAGACATTTTTACACCAATGTACTTTTGGTTCTGTATCGTTTTGAAAAACGTTGTCAATTATAGAAAACAAATGATATTTCACGATGGTAACTATACTCACTTATTTCACAAAGGGATCCATTCAAGCCGACATCACAAAGACAGAATGATGTGAGAGTCAGATTCTTCTTATCATTGACCGCCATTTTGACAAGGGTTTGGTTCACACAAGTTAAAGGCTATGGAAGTGGAAAAAGGTGCCAAGAAAAAGTAGCCAGAGGCTAAAATATATTCTATTTAATCTAAATTTTCGTCGATATTTCTGTACCCAGCACCGTTTACACGAATGACAGTGACTAAATATTGTACTGATTGATGAATCACAAAACCTATCGAAGTATTTGTTTGTCAAGATGCCCAGGGCAAATCATTAGAACGTCCCCATAGGGACATCATTATGTTAAAGACAAGTTCGTGAAATTCAGATCTATTTTATCAGAGATTAAAGACGTCCATTTGTAATTAAAAATCAAGTTGTACTTGCTCTGTTTTGAATTCGTTTTTGTGTCAGCCGCTTCATTTACAAAATGACGCTTTCAACCTTATCATACAAAACTAAGAGTACCGTATATATGTTGAATATTTCTGGCACAGATGAAAAAACGCTGTACATGTTTATCACATACCTCGAATTATTTCACAGTTGGGTCCAGTGAAGCCTGGCTTACAAAGACAATTATAGTGTGAATCAATGTCAAGTGCACAACTTCCACCATGGTGACAGGGATTTGGTTGACACAGATTATTATCTACCATCAAGAAACGAGGAAATACGATTTCTAAAATAATAGATCATGTTTACCGATTGATGTTTTTCTTCGTTGAAGAGCTCACTCTCTTCACACTTTTATTGAGCAAAATGGGATTATGTAAACTACATATTTTGCAGCGAAAGAAACTTGACCTTCTGAATAGTGCTACCTTGTGTCAACTCTGAAATTTCTCTTCCCATGCAGAGATGTTAAAGAAAACCAGACATACCATTGGAACGTCTAGAAGAGTGTTAAATTGATGAGAAATTATCTCTTCGCCATGGTGACAGCTACTGATATAACAATAATTTTCACTCTACACTGGTAACTAAGAATAAAACCAAAATCCTTCACATTTACTACAATGAGGAACCTTTATTTGATTCAAAATGCAGTCAATCTGCAGTGGTGGAAATATAAACACAAATGTCGCTTATTTGGACTTTTATTGTCATATAACGAGAAATAAGAGTATATGTACGCTTTTATGTCTATAATTTATATTTTTATTTCAATATGATCAATAATTTAACCTCGGTAACTTTGCCTACACTTGGACGAATAAGCTAGCTTTGTCCAGTAGCTGTAGTATTTCAGACATTGAAAGTTGTGTGTAAAATGTAGATCATTTTACACTAACTTCAGCAGCATGGGTATTGGCACAATCATGTACCTCATGAAACCTACGAGCAATTATCAAAATTTGAGTATTGTTCATAGGAAGTTGGAAGTAATAGTTAAAGAAACTCACCTTCAAGTTCACACCGAAAACCGCGAAATCCAATCGGACAAATGCACATATCACCGGGCTTTGTCTCATCCTTCGTCCCACCATTCAGGCATACATTAGACGAAAACTGGCCAATTTCTTTATGATTGTCTACAGAACAAGAGTGTACTCAAAACATGCAGTTCCCCATGTGATGCAGCTTTTTACTTTAGTCACACCAAGGTTACTATACCCAACGTGAGGGGTAGAGTCATCGTGGTCACACTAAACCATAAGCCGATACCATACTTTTGCACATGTATTTGTTTCAAGTGTATATTTCTACCATAGTCACATTCATTTCGTCTTAGGGTAACGTCCAAAATTGACAAGAGTGCGAAGGGATTTCTACAGTCGTATATGATTTTGTCAGGCTTGGATACGCAGATAAGCATTCTTGGGGTAACGTCCAAAATGACAAGAAAGCGAAGGTATTTCTACTGTCGTATATGATTTTGTCAGGCTTGGATACGCAGATAAGCATTCTTGGGGTAACGTCCAAAATTGACAAGAAAGCGAAGGTATTTCTACTGTCGTATATGATTTTGTCAGGCTTGGATACGCAGATAAGCATTCTTGGGGTAACGTCCAAAATTGACAAGAAAGCGAAGGTATTTCTACTGTCGTATATGATTTTGTCAGGCTTGGATACGCAGATAAGCATTCTTGGGGTAACGTCCAAAATTGACAAGAAAGCGAAGGTATTTCTACTGTCGTATATGATTTTGTCAGGCTTGGATACGCAGATTAGCATTTCAGCTAAACTTCGACAGAAACGTAAAGGATTCAGTTAACTCCACAATTCTTCCAGAAGTTGTCGTACTGTTATAGCATCCATTGCGTGGAAAAAATAAAATAATCAATATTACCTTGTCTCTACATGAAAAATGTGTCCATGATTTTGACTTTCAACATACATCAAATAAAATCATTTACCGGGGAAATGGAATCGATTGAAATTTACAAAAAAAGGGTTGCGAATGACATGTATTTACCATCAGACGTTAAGGTCGGAGGAGACGATTCATCGGCCGCTGAAGTTGTGGTCACACCGACAACTGAAACCACGATTACTGCTACAGCCAAGATAGCAGCTCCTACAAGGACTCTCCTTTTACGAATTGTTTTTACGAGCGTTTCCTGTATTACACCAGAACAAAACCGAACAAAATACATCTCAACACTTTTTACTGTGTTCATTAGGGAAAATCTAGGAACGACAACAAAGCCAAGAAAGAAATATTATAACCACCTCGTAAAAGGAGTTAAAGCAATGCACAAGAGCGTTTATGAGAAAGGAAAAACCGCATTTCCGGATAAAACAGAAAAACAGAAATATAACCGGAATGAAATACTAAATGTGGGGCAATAACACACGAATAAAGTCTGACGTTTCGGGTAAAAGCCTTTGTCACATACTGAGGAAAGGTTATGCCCGAATTGCTATGTTTCGAAATGGTCAAGAAATGTTACTTTTTAATAAAAATTCCGAGAAATCCTCTTTTGATGCTCGTCCTTATCTTAGCTCTGACTTAGAGACTGCATCAGCTTCAGAATCGAAAGGCTGTATTTTAGTTTTGTCCATTTTCTGCTCTGGTCTGTTGCAGAACTGAGTGTGGTGTCACTGGGGCCTTACTCTCCGTGTACACACCAACCGTATGTGCATTTGCTGTCTTTGTACAGCGTATCAAGTCGCTGGATGGTTCACGATACCTGTTTCATAATTTGTGCTTTATTTGACCCAAACACGTATAATATGACCATGTCAATTGTTAGTTCACGTTTTTACGTCTCTGTTATTATGTCAACCCTATTTAACAATACATGGGAACAAAATTCAAAGCAATCCTGAAGCCATTGCCGCTCTGAACTCTTTATATTCATCGCATGCATGTTGCTTGCAAAAAGGCGATATATTAGAGAAATTCTATACTATGAGGAGAACTAAGTAACGTCATTATTCTCTGGGATTAGCCTTTTGCTGTTGCCATTGGCAATGAAGAAACAATTAACAGAGTTCTTTTCTAGCTTTCAACAGTGTGAGATTATAAGGTTCGGTGACATGAAAGTCAACACGTGCTCTTTGAATTCACTTGGACATTTTCCTCGAACATCCCGGGGATGTGCCGTTTGCCTTTTTTATCGGAAACAGCCGGCTTAAATAATCTGATTATCAAATCAATTTTGTTAGTCTTCCGTAGTTTACATCGTCAGAGGCTACCGTCACTGTATGTTTTGCTATCACAGTTTATTTCATCGTAAACAATGACGTCAGTCATGTAGATCGGCATGAGTTATCAATTTCATAGGGTAGACAATAACAGTGAATAGGCATGATGAAATGAGAACATGCATTTGAACCCCTTTGGTGGTACCCTTGGGTAAACCCATACGTTTAAATTGCCCATATCGAAAAGAGAAGGTAGGTTTTGCTTATCTACCTTGGTCCATGAAATCAAGAAAAGGGGTTCTTTTCACAAACCTATCGGTTCTCTAAAACTCTAGCATTTTCCTAAAATTTAATTCCTATTTTGTTTTTACCTGCCGGACAATGTTGTAAATAAAAGACTGTCGCTTGATTTTGACACCACGCGCGAAGATGTGTCAGACTTTTCCCCAGAATCACCATCTATTGTTCCCAAAGGTATGAACAAAGACGGAAGCATGAGGGGAAAAAAAAGAAAACTAGAGAGGAAGCAACATGGTAAATGAGAGACAAATTAAAAATTTTGACTTTAAATGTAAGAGGCGTAAACAAAAAAAAAGTAGAAATACATTTTAGTGGATCAGGTAGCAAAAAGCAAGTATTGTCGTTTTACAAGAAATCCACGGAGAAGGGACCGATACTGACATTTGGGAAAAAGAATGGGGTGGAAAAATAATACTCTTAAAAGGCTCGAACAACACTAGAGGTGTCGCTATTCTTTTTACCAAGAAACTTAATTTTCAAATTGACTGTGTTTACATAGATAATCAAGGTAGAATTGTAATTAAAAATGGTACTTATGACAAGAAATGTTTTTCTTTGTGTGGTGTTTACGAACCCAATGACAGTGTACAGAGAAACAACTTCTTTTTGGATTTGACAAATCTAACCGATAAGTATTGAAAATCTGGTGTTAGCTGGTGACTTTAATTGCGCCATCAATCGTCTTGATAGAATTTCTCATTCTGTAACTGTTGATAAGTCCGTTAATTCCCTTTGTAAGTTGTTGAATCATTTTGGCCTTTTTGATATTTGGTGACGTTTATGCCCAAACCCAGTACACAGCATAATTGATTATATTTTCATCGTCAAACACCTTGTAAAAAGTATAAAAAAGTTGACATAAGACCTGCGCTGAAAATTGATCACAAGGCTGTTTATTTTGAACGGTCCCTAAGAAAGTTGTCAGGGGGGGCTGGCACCTGGAAGTTCAATAATGTCTTGCTCAAATTAAGATTATGTAAGTAGTATGCGAAATATTATTTGTTCAAAAAAAGTTATTAAAAAGGTCAGAAGAAACACAGATGGCGCTCTTGTGAATTAGCACACGTCGGCCCAACGCTGTCTTAACCCATCTGTTAGGGTCCAAAAACTTCCAGCGTAAGCTCTCTCCGGGCAGTTACATATTCATACACTTTGAGGAAGTAAAATGATGGTCGATTTGAGATTTGAGAAAGATGATATTGTACAAATTTGTGTTGCTCTGCGTAAATTTCAGGCATGTTGATTTTGAATGTGGCCAAATTCTCTCCGCCTTGGTATATTCACAGCGTGACCTCGCAGTGAGCCCGTAAACACTACTGAAACAGGAGAGAAATTATGTGCATATTTTGAGCAGAAACCAGACGGGGTTCAAGTCGATGATTTCTGACAAAGGGTCATTTTAGCAAGTCATTATACATTGTTGCTTTTATGCGAAACACTTTGATCTGGATGACCGAAATACGATCGCATACTGTCTTCACCGAGTTGTATGGAGAGCTTGGCGAGGTGAGCATGGTGGTACAGCGGGAACCGTGAATCTCGCGATAACTTCACTATCGTCTTCACAAAAATAGTTTTCGATAATTCCTTGACTCGCCGTGCCTCACCTTTGGTACTAAATGAATAGTAAATTTCTCTTTGTCAGCGAAAAAAAAACCATAACTCATACATGACGTCAAACAAGAAACTACGTCAATTGCACACTGCGAATTGTCCTTCACTTTAAAGGGAAAATATAAAGCTGTAATTTTCGATGGTGTTTTCGTTATATATGCTCCGAAAAACTTTTAAATTTCCCTCTGCCTCTTTCTCAAGAATGTTGGAATATAACGTATTGGAGTTGTCAGAACAGCACCTTCTTGCGAACAAGATGCAAATGAATACAGTTTCCAATGATGACAAGACCAAGTACCGTATACACAAAATGAGGTAACGAGTTGAACACTTGATATTTCGACAGTAAAATATGATAACAGTATTTAACAAACACTAAGCAAAAATCTTTTAAAATGCATCAAAATGTTAAAACTGATAAACCTTTAAAAAACTTAGAATCAACCTTATTTCTTTATTACAGATAATTTAATGTAGTTTGTGTTTTGGCAATACTTGCATTTGAAGATGCTTATGTAACGCCCTCCTTTTCGCTTCCTTTTCCCTTTCCCAGGATTTCATACTTTTAAACTTGTAGTAATGAACTTGAACTCTAGAAACCTCACAGTGACCTCCAAGACTACACTGAGTTCCTATGCTTATTCCCTTGACGATTGTAGTTTCCTATTACTCACTAAGACTGAATACGTTCACAACCTTGAAGTAACCGTCACTGTCTTGTGTTGAGTGATGTATTGTTTTAACAGATGTTAAACTCATTAGAAGTGACCGGAGGTTGACGTTGACTCAAACTTCGTGTTGAAAGAACACTTCGTTCTGTTTTGACAATATTTCCTGTCCTTTAATATTTTCCGACATGATCTGTATTTAATTAAAGTTGTAGCTTGAGTCATTCATTATAATATGTAGATTTGGAAACTATTTAAGTTGTACGCTTTGTAGAAGTAGATCAGATCGTAGAACGGAGCTCAGAGGCCGGAGAACGGAGCTGAGAACGGTGTTTAGTAATAAAGATTGAAGTTGTGTTTACAACCGACAACTTTGGTGTCAGCTTCAGTTACTGAAAGCATTACGATCCCAGACCGGTACCTCAATCCAGAGATAGTGAAAGTACAGCCGTGACATTTATATCAGGAATATTTTCACTTACATTGAATATGTGAATGCTATTTCCACTATTATTAAAATCTCAATGTCTACCATATAAGACATCTAAGTAGTTGGCGTTTTCTCAAAATGCTCCTATTCAGTGAACGTGAGATTCATGTCCGACAGTTCACAATTGTCCTTTTTCACTTGCTGGTACTCTGGAAAAAAAACTCAAGGTTTGCCAAAGCGCTCTGGTATGCTGCAGTGATCTACTCAACAGCACAAAATATCAGACTGAAAGATCCGTCACTCGAGGACGCTCGAGGGCGCCCTCGAGCGACGAATCATTCAGTCTACACAAAATAACTAAATATGATAAATTCGCCGTACACGTTCATCTCCGACACTCTAATCAAAGAGGTTTTGTTACGGCTCAGAGGTGCATTTAACAGTGGATTTAACCTTTCTTCCGCGACGATGTAACCTTAATGGGATTAAACATAGCTGGAAGGATAACCCACGATGGAAATGCTTTTTTTCATCTATCCTTGGATAGTTTCTACATCAAATGGTTATATCGAACAACAGATAATACACTCTTATACCGGTCACATCCCCGAGCTTTTTAAACAGTAAATTGATGACTGCATTGGTGCAGCATCTTGTTCACGCACTGAATTGGACAATCTTATTGAATTCGTTTCACATTTTCACCTTGCACTGGAATTTACTTCCAGTGTTTCAGACACATATCACTTGCATTTCTTGACATATCAGTACTTATCAATGGGACCTCGCTGTCTACCTCCATACATTATAAATTCACAGACTCTCATGCGTAGGTTCTATTCAGCTCATCTCTCCCCCGTCGGTGCAAGGAATCCATTCCATTTTTACAGTTTCTACTCGCTCGGCGCATTTTCTCCAACCAAAAGGACTTTGAGTAGCAGTTTAGACACTATAAGCACTTGGTTCTCGGCTAGAGGTTATCCCCGCTCTAGCGGACAAAGCCAAAACAGCGCGTCGAACCACTAACACAGGAGGATGCGTTAATGTTAACCACCCGTTCTCAATGCGATCGCATTCCTCTTGTGTTAATATACCATCATTTAACCATAGAATCCCCAAAATCATCTTTGAAGAGTTTTCCATCTTAACCAACTGCCCAAACACACAGCATATTTTTCCGTACCTCCCACCATGACATTTCGACATGACTCGAATATCAAAGACCGGCTCGTACGTTCCAGTTTACCCATTTGCGACTGCGCAACTGGAACATCATCATGTGGCCGTCGAGTGTGTAACACCTGCCTGTATACTTTTACAACCAAATTCCTTCAGGGCCCGCGTGGTAGAGTCAATGTTTCCGGCGTGTTCACATGCACGTCGGCTAATATTATTTACTGCATCAAATGCAAACGCTGCAGCATGTTATATATTGGCGAAACAAAGCGTCACCTAGGCGATCGCTTTGCTGAACACTTTCGCACAGTGACCGACAACAGGCTTGCATACCTGGTGGCCCAACATTTCTGTACACCACCCACCGCTGTCGATCTGACATGGCAGTGTCTGCTATTATTTCCACCACCGACTCAACCCGCCATAAACTCGAACAGGCCACAATTTTTAAACTAGGCACTCTGGCACCAGCTGGAATGAAAGCATATTTTAATGCGTTTGATCGTTTTCTTGTTTTATTTGCCAAATTTAAAATCTGCAGGATGAATACATTTGAGAGAAATAATTCATTGAATGAAATAAGGTTACTAATCGTTTGAAACCATCGCCGTCGCTGGTGTATTATCCCTTTGAGTCTGTTCGTGCACGCCGATTGTTCATATCAGTCTCGTCATTTCAGCGTTGTCATTTAACGTCGTTGTTATAAGTTCAGAAAAACATCGTTCGAAACCCAGAGTCTTCGCGTAAATCACACTTGCAAATACTATCCTTTGATAAAAACTAAACTGAACCGAAAATAATAAAATGTATTTCACAAGTATGTAAACATCAACGTTGAAGGTAATACCATCGTCACGTGACACAGTAGACCACCAATTTAAAATTTGTTACCATAACAGGCGAATTAAAGATAAGTCAAAACTCTTCCTACACTAGATTTTACTCTTTCTTTGGAACTGATGTCTTATCTTGCCATTTACGAATAAACTGAATGACCATCGAAAAACATGTACCTCAAGCAACATCTACGAATTGACTATTCTTTTGATACTATCATATTACCGGATCGAGATGCTAATTACAAACTCAACACCACGCTTGCCAGTAAGTGGAATCGATGAAAGTATCTCTTTAACCATTTAAAAAGCACCTTACTACCTAACCGTGATAACATAAGTTATGTTCTGTAAAACTTTCACCAAATGACCAAACAGTGCCGCCTTTAATGAAAAACCTGTCGCTATTCTAAGTAATCACAAACGATATCCACCTTGTTTTAAAATGTCAGTTAAGCAGGGCCGTAGCGAAATATCATGTAGATATTTGGAAATTGACATTCTTCTGTCGACTTAATAGAGAAGAGATCCAGATCTACCATATAATTGTCATGCTTTGGCAGAAGGCGCGTTGTACAGGTATAAAAAATGAAGCTGGTATAGTGGTCATGTGTGTGGGATGGTGAAAGCTACCTGCCTGACACAAATTGTAAGGGAGACAGTTTTTTGCACTTTGGCGATGACAAGTGTTAAACAAAATAGGTCTTCATTAAATTGTGCTCGAATGAAGTTAGACAAGATGCACTTGTGTGATCCCCGTCGATTTCTTTCCTTGATCTGTACTTTGAAACATGTGCGATCAGGAATGGAGGCCAATGAAGATAAACATAACTCACCTTTCATACAAATTCTTTATCTCGCCTTTCACATACTTTTAGCGTACATCTGAATCTGTAACATTTTCATTGTAGTTGGCATTGAAGTGCACTGAAGCGATTTTGTTAATCCCCAAAAGAGTGTTACAAAGGGAACGCAAATAGAAGACTACTCCTTTGAGTTCTTTCTCTGTTGATATATAATATTTGGCCCGAAAGCATGTTCCCCAATCTCACAGGGAAGATTAGTTTGAGGTGATATCAAGTTACAGGCATGTTAATACCTTCTATTCTTGTTTGAAACTTAGGATCATTGTGTGAATTAAGAATGTGCCAACACAGGTAAGTCTGATGAAAGAATAAGTGCGTTTAAATTCGTTCTCATGCGGAGATTTGTGACGTCATAATCCAGCAAACCACCCACTGTTATCATCATAATTGTTCAGTAGCCCCAACAGCCATCATTGTGCTTACTCCACAAAAGGTCGCCATGCTCCGAATAAACACCACTCGGAGTCTCGGGCACAGATACATCTCAACAGAGGATCCACAGATATTGGAAAAAGCTTCATACAGGGTACAAAAAAGTAACAAAACAAACAATTTTCTGCACTTTGGATTGACATGCAGTCACTCAGGGTCATTAAACTTAAAGGTACACTACATTAAAAGATTTTTAGGCATGTAAAGCATTGATGTTTTTGGTCCTGATTAATTCGGGGAAGATGTCAAACTGTTTCATAGCTACAATGTCTTCAAGTAATTTTTTAATTAATTTAATTTTTTGTCTAAATTAAACCTTACCTACCCGTGGAGGCTTTTCATACAAACATTGACCTGCTAGGGAACTATATGTCGAAAAACAGTCAATTATATGCTTGAATATAAGCTAAATATCCAAAGTACGTTTTTTTTCTTTGCATTTTGAGAGAAAAAGCGCGAAAATTCGGCCATTTTTGAAACTTTTTGTCCGCTCCGGTGGACATTTTTTGCATTGGTGGTGTCCAAAATCGCCGAGTTCTCGCCTCTCATTTCTTGAGAGCGACATCATTTTCTGACACTAACTCCTCACCTCACTTAACCACATCAGTAGCTGTATAAAACTGTATATCACTTATTATTTACATGTTAATTTCAAGTTAAACACGAATTTATGCATGTCGGAAAACTCAAATTTCTAATATCAAGCTCAAATCAGGCAAGCATTCCATAGGATAGAAAACTCAAACTCACTGACCAGGTACTTTTTTTAGGGACTCTCTTCGTGGGTAACCACAGCACTCCGCATGACAGTCAACTAACACATCTCCACAAAGGATCCACCTACATTGGAAAAAGTTCAGACAGGACACAATAAAAGCAACAAAACAAACAATTTTCTGCACTTTGGATTGACATGCAGTCACTCAGGGTTATTAACCCTACATATACACTGCAGTAAAAGAGTTTAAAGCATACAAGGTATTGATGTCTTTGGTCCTGATTACTTTGGGGAAGATGTCTGATTGTTTCGTAGCTAAATGTCCTCTAGAAACAATGTAAAACTCTCAATGTTTTTACTAAATTAAACCTTACGTACCTGTTGAGGCTTTTCTTCCAAAAAATCACCTGCTAGTGGGCTGTATGTAGAAAAACTGTCAATTATATGCTTGAATATAAGCAAGCTAAATCTGCAAAGCAAGTCAGTTTATTTCTTTCAATTTGGAGAAAGAAGAAGCGAAAATTCGACCATTTTTGAAAGTTTTGTCTGCTCCAGTGGACCTTTTGTCCCCGATGGTGCCCGAAACCGCCCTCACACGGCCGAGTACTCGCCTCCGCTCGGTTGAGAGAGGCAACATTTTCTGACGCTACCTCCTCACATCCGTAGGATTCAAAAGCTGTTTTATGACGTATCTTTCACATTTTAATCTCGAGTTAAACACGAATTTATGCATGTCGGAAATCTCGAATTCAGATACTACTTTCAATCCGGACTATGGATACTCAAAGTACTCCTCATGACAGTGAACTATCTAATCTCCACAAAGTTTCCACTCGCAGTGAATAACATCTTAGAAGCTAAAACTGTGATTTCTCACGAACCTTCAAATCTGAAGCTCAAGTAAGGCAAGCATTGCTCAGGTTAGAAAACTCAAACTCAGGTAATTCTTTTTGTACTTCTTTTTAGGGACTATCTTCGTGGGTAACCACATGACAGCGAACTAACACGTCTCCACAAGGATCCACCGATATTTGAAAAAATTCTGACAGGGCATAATGAAAGCAACAAAGCAAACAATTTTGCACTTTGGATTGACATGGGGTCTCTCAGGGCCATTAACTTTACAAAGACATTTTTGTCAAGATTATATTTGGGAAGATGTCCGACTGTTTCGTAGCTAAATGCCTTCAAGACATTATGTAAAACTCTCAATTTTTGGCTAAATTAAAGCTAACCTACCTGTGGAGGCTTTTCATCCAAAAATGTCCTGCTAGGTGGCCGTATGTCGATAAACGTTCTATTATGTGCTTTAAATAGGCTACATCTGCAAAGCAAGTTTATTTCTTATAATTTCGGGAGATAAAACGCTAAAATTCGGTCATTTTGGGAAGTTTTTTCAGCTTTTTCCGCAAGTTAGGCAAGCATTGCTGATGTAAGAAATTTCCAACTCATGTACTACTTTCATTACAAAATATCTTCTCAGGAAAACAAAGCATTAACTCATCTCCTCAAAGGATCCATCCATATTGGTAAAACAGTCTTATTTTTGACGAAATTTAAGCTAAACCCCTGTGGAGGCTTTTCACCCAAAAATGACATGTTAGGTTGCTCTATGTTGCAAAACGGCCGATCAAGTGCTTGAAAATAAGCTACAACTTCAAATCAAATTTATTTCTTTGAATTTCGGGAGAAAAAAGCGAAAATTCGGCCATTTTGGGAACTTTTTGTCCGCTCCGGCAGACAACTTTTTCCTTGGTGGTGCATAAAGCGCCCTCACACGGCCGAGTTCTAGGGTAAACAAAGTATTTTGCATGACAGCAAACAAACTTGTTTCCACACAGGATCCACCCATATTGGAAAAAGTGAAGACAGGGCACAAAAAAGCAACAAAACAAACAGTTTTCTGCACTCTGGATTGACATGGGGTCTCTCAGGTCATTAATGTTACAAGTTCACTGGAGTAAAAGAGTTTTCGGCATGCAAGACATTGCTGTTTTTGTTCTGATTATTTTGGGAAGATGCCCAATTATTCCGTGGCTAAATATCTTCTAGAAATACGACGTTAAATCAATACCAGCAATATTTATCATTCAAGGCAAGTAAATCACCAGATCCAAGAAAACAAAACAAACAAAACAACAACAACAATAACAAACACAATAATGCAATCTTGAACCGCTAATTTAACCACTTGTGGTTCGAGATTGCACTATCGATATTATCAGTTTTGTTGTTGTTATTGTTGTTGTTATTGTTGTTGTTGTTGCTGCTGCTTTGTTTCTTGGTGATTTACTTGCCTTGAATGATAATGATTGCTGGATTGATGTGATGTCACATTACACTCATCACTTCACACATCATCGCTGGTATCCAATCATCTCCTGTTCTTCTTTCTTCATCAAATTGAAAACCTTCAACTTTTTCCTTCACTCACTATTGTAAACTGCCCCCAGACATGTCTGCTACACTGTATTGATTTTATCAAAGGTTTACATGTTTGTCAGCAAGGGAACATGATAACAAAGCATTGGGCCAAAAGTAATTACACATTTCTTTCTAATCCTGTATGACAAAAGTGATTCAATGAGTTTTTTTCTCTTTACAATATTAAACTTCTAACAGGAAAAGAACAGAATAACACTGATTGTATACAGCTGTAATTTTCATAAACAATATAGCCACATTAAGCAAACTGTTAAGAACTCCATGGTACATTGTTGTGTGATCCACAATCATGGACATTTTCTGCTCTGCTATCATCAATTTCGTTGTACTTTTTAAATTTTCCAGAAAATGTAGAAAGAGCTTACCACAGGTTATCTAGATTGAGGCGTGTGAGGCTGACAACTAAACTCTCTCTCTTCCTGTTGGCCATCCTTACAACTGCTACAAATTCTACTAGGCTGTAACCTACATCATCATGTTTTAAGGTATTATGAGCCTCAAAAGTGAAAGACTTAAACGTTTATCCCAACTTTCCACAATTAAACTGTCAACCATTCTCTTACAAAATCGAGAACAAAAACCAGGGGTCACCACGCAAAGTTTGTTGCTAGAGTAACAAATTACCTGACATTTGCTGATATTTAAAATTAAAATGGGCGCCATACCTGTATTAATTGCATTCCATCCCTGGGTTAACTCTGTGGGGTAAATCTTTCTTACTCCAAGAGCTTTTAAAGGAACCCCTAACAAGTAGATCAGAAAAGAATTGTAAACTTTGAGAGTATGAATATCTGTTCCAGAGTAGCATTCTACCTTTATTAAATTTATACACAGTCTACAACATGTCTGGAATAAGAAAGGGCTTGTTTTCCCAGCAAGAAAGCCTGAATAAAAATCTCTAGACAAGCAGACTTGATATCAATGGAAACTTTAATACAATAAAATCCGTACATGAATATGAGTTCAATATTCCAGAGTTCAGAAATTTAAAAAAAATATTGGTTGCCAGAAAGGAAAGAGAAACAGACATTTTTTTTTTTTCAATATAGTCACCCTACAGTGATGGTTGAACTCTTCATGATTGAACCTGTCTGACTCAACAATATTCACATCTAATACTGCACTTGTTGCTAACCTTTGACTTTTGACTCATGACCCTTTACATAGTAAGAGCGAGGAGGCCAGAGCATAAATTCGTTACAATTAATTATACATGGCAATGACTCTGATACAAAGCCACTCTTAAAGAAAAAACTGCAAATCTACAAATAGACAACTTAAATGTTATGCACATAATTTTTTTTTAATTTTTTTAAGTTACTTCAACTAGCAGTACGTTTCTTCAGAGTTCACACTGAAATTCAATTTTATATTACATGTAAAAGGCACTTATGAAAATTATTTTTCGTTCACTCCACAGACACAGGAAAACATATTAACATGGCTGGCATGAGCACAAGGGTAGCATGATTCACAAGTGAATATTTTAAATAATTTTTTGATTCTGTGATTTTTTTTTTAAATTATACTCAAGATCAACCTGGAGAGGGCGCTAAACATTTGCTTATCACTTTCTTGAATGCGATCCATATAAAGTCAGTACTTTACAATGAGTCTCGCCAAAGGGAGGAGAGATCAAAAGTTACCTAAATGTAGAGGGGGCATGAAGCAGCAAATGCAAATCATAACAAAATAAACCACCCTCTACATAAAGTCTCAAGGTTTGGAAAATCATGAGCATACGTTGAAATGAGCATGCAATAATACTTGCACACCAAACAGGTGTATTGAATTTTTGACCAATCACTGATGGTGAAAAACACGATGCCAAACATGAGGTCACCAGTGTATCAAGAAGATGACATTGTCATGCAAACCAGCCATGTTTACGCACTCTTTGCTTGCAGTGGAGCAAAAAAGACCCTGTAATATTGAAATAAAGAAATGCAAAATCTATGTACAATTATTACATTGGCAGCTGAGGGGGTAGGGGGGTTAGGGAAAGGCTAAAATGGGTACTAAAATGGGTAAATGTACCAAGTTACATATTCCAAATCAATATCAAAGCTGTTCGTCTACAGAACAACTATGCAGATACAAATACCTTTTCTAAAGTCTCTGTCAATGAAAATCTGAGACAAGTTAAAGCCCCTTCCGCCAAAAACTTATACAGGTTTTAATTGCAACTACCGCCATTCTTCTAGTGAAATTGAACAGACGTAAAAGTGTTGACCTATCCTGCATGCTGAAATCAACGTGCAATGCTGACATACAGCGGAACTTTTGTGAGAACAGCGCTGCATTACAGCTGAGCTGGCATCAATTTACAAGTGGTATAGCCACAAACTCGTGACGTTAAATCGCCGTACACAAAACACAGATGCCTTGTAATTATGGCACTGTGCACTGTGTACGCGATTTGACGTCATCAGTTTGTGGCTATACCACTTGTAAAATGATGCCACTGAGCTTTAATATTTAATGATTACCTCCTCGATTTTAAATATTTTCTAATCCAGCACTGTTGAGTTTGATCTTGTCATGTCAATTGACCCCAGTGTATGACTGTACTGCTTTCAACCTTGTGTGTCACTCACTTAACAAAATAAAAAGGCCTAACCAGGCTATTGAAAACAACATGGAATGTACCAAAATCTCCACATGAAGGGGTAAAAAATCTCCTTCTCTGATACTATCGTCAAGAAAATAATTGTTACTCAAAATTGAAGGAGAATTGCTACCAAGTGCTTGTCATTCCCAGTGTCTGCAATATGTGTCAGATGACCCAATCAATAAGATACGGCAAAGCATGGTGACAACACACTTGACCAATCAGAAACTGCCAGCATGATGACACAAACCTGACCAATCAGAAAATGCCAACTATGACACAAACCTGACCAATCAGAAACTGCCAACCATGATGACACAAACCTGACCAATCAGAAACCGCCAACCATGATGATACAACACACACAACTTCACTAAGTATCAGCAGGTTCATAAGATTCAATTGGAAGGCATATTAGCCCTGTACTCAGCTGCAATTACTTTGCAGAAGGCCAGAAAATATGTTAGTTTCATAGTTAAAAAGAAGGCCACCACCTATTTACTAAGCATTATTTTTCAAAAACGTTTTCATTTTGCAAACAATCTGCCCTTCTCTCACAGTAATGAGATCATCAGAGTCGCCAGCTGTCAGCACATTGCTACAAAAAAACCCCATTTTTATGCATAATTTTTAAATTCTTTTGACTGTGATATCAATTGTCCACACCTTCTCCAGGGACATGACATCAATTAACTCTACTTTATCCGAACAAGTTAAAAAGCACTGCGCCCCATGGCAAAACACAACCAAAACAAAAAAGTAATCATTTATCAAATTTACAAGATGTATTTAGTGCGTTTGACTATGTAAGGGTCATTGTCGTCTTAAAAGTAATCAATTTTACTACATTCATGATGATGTACACACTTCTTTTTTCATTACTTGCACAAAATGGTTAGTTTTTTTATCAACTCCACTCCGCTTTGCAGTCCATAGAAGTACAGCCCAATAATTTTCTTTGCAAACTCATTGTCCCCTTAAAAGCCTTAAATTATATATACTTAAACATGAGCAGGCATCAGATTGCGCCTACTGAACTGAAAATACTGGCCAAAAGCTGAAAACATTCTCTACAAATATTGTTTAGTTCTACTTGATACATTTCCCCTTAAAAATTTTGCCAATACATAAATACAAATGTGACAAAACTGAAACTATTTTTTTGTAGTGATTCAATAATTTATATATCTTTGAAGCAGAGAGCGTTGCTTCAACTTGCTTCAAGAACTTCTATCACCCTTGATATTGACTTGCTTCCTTTGGTACCAGCGGCAGTCTGCAATCATAATAGAATAGCAATGAATTATTGTATATCAGGCCAACAAAAATAAATTGTGCTGTTCCAATACCATGGTTTTCAAAAATAGGGTAGGTAGGTTGGCAGAATTTTTTTTTTCCAAAATATTTTTATTTTTAAATATGCATTTTTTTCAGGGGTTCAGGCCTGGCCACAACATTTCCAGAAAAAATGTATCATACATATAAAAGGGAAAAGAACATAAAAGACATCCTCGTTCAAGCAAATGCCAAGTAACGAACGCATGATTTTACAGGTTTTTTCTTTCTTTTTTTACTTCCATGTTTACGTGGCTCTAAAAAGTATAGGTTCAGCAGGTAAAAAATAGGGTATGTCGGGTTATCAGAACAGCACAATTTTTTTTTGTTCGGCCTCATAGAACAGAAACAGAGGAAAGAAAATCTGCTTAGTTATTTGGGTGTCAAACAAAAAGGTGGTCAAATTTCTGCCATCTAGTAGCATAATTCATTTCAATAGTTAAGGTAGTATGTGCCTTGAAATCGACTTGAGACTTTTCTTCACACTTTCCTCACCAACACTTTCATCCATTCTTACACAAGAACAAAAAATCTGGGGTCACTGTGCAAAAGTTGGTACTACTTTTCGAAACTCACAAATTCAAAATCGCTGTGTGAACCCTGAGGGGAAAAATTAAACTTGCAATTTTCACAAAACTAAGCCGGTGGAAACCTTACTCTTGCCACCAGCTTCAAAACAAGCTTTCACAAGTGGTGGACCAGAAAGCACTATAAAAGTTTGTGAGTGTGCATGTCACTTTCTGACGCACATTCTACCTTAACTACATCAATAAACAACATACAGAAATAAAAAGACTCTTACCCATGAATATGACATTTTTTCAAAATACTAAAGGTAGCCGTAAGCTTTTTTATTGCCTTCAATTTCATTTAGGACTTTATATCTAAATGTGTCACATGTCGGAGGACAGATTAATGAAGTTCATATAAATAAATATTATCCAGTGATTTACAATGAAAATTTCAACAAACATGAGTTTTGTTCAACAGCTTAACCCCATCTCAGACTTGAAACACAAATTTGGTCACAAAGACATCCGCCAACTATGATGTTACTCTTCAAAAGTATCTGCCTTAACACCGATTGTCAGAAAACAAAACATTGGGAATGCAATGAAACACAAACACACAACTTCAAAAAATCAGTGAATTGTCTGGATTAAAGTTCATGTCCATAGAATGTATTCTGGTACTTACCGTCATATTCATAAAATCCAGAAATTTATTCAACATTTCAACCATGCCGGCAAAATCCCCATTGGGTAAGACCTGCTTCACTTTTGTTAGTGTTTGCTGAAACCAAACAGTATAAAAGATAAGTTGGCGACCTTGCGAATGTCACCTTCAAACACATAGAGATTTTAACAGCAAAAGCTACATGAATGGCATGGTAAAGACAAAAGTGCAGCATACTGTCTCAACAGAGTGCGCATCATGTATAACCGACAGTGTCTCTCATGTTTGCTACATGTCAGGCACGTGTACAATACTTGTTGGCCCTATATACATCATATCCAAGAACGCATTTCAGAGATGAATAAAATCTCTTGTAAGCATATGAATATAAAGAATACAACATTATGCTTTGTTACACTGAATAACAAACAAAAACCAAATTTTTATGAACAGTTTTTCGAAATCAGATGTATAGTAAAACACAGCAACCGCAACATGAAATAAGAAATACGGTTCAATTTTCTTGATTTCCAATAAGATGGTACTACGCAGCAACTTACCCTACTATCCTGTATAAGACAACCAACCAGCAATGCTACGTAGGATGCAACTATACTATCTTCCATGTGTTTTCCGGCTTTGTGGAGAGCTGCAAAGATATTGAGTTAAGAATCATAAAGATATACCTGGTCAGGTAGTTACCACTGCTATCAGTCATGGATTGGCCCCAGCCATGA
Organism: Ptychodera flava; assembly: GCF_041260155.1. Classification (NCBI taxonomy): domain Eukaryota; kingdom Metazoa; phylum Hemichordata; class Enteropneusta; family Ptychoderidae; genus Ptychodera; species Ptychodera flava. The sequence continues at coordinate 34,415,549 of NC_091949.1, forward strand.
ATACCAGAGCCAAGACCACACTGATCTGTTGAAGGTGGCTGAAAAGGACAAACTTTTCCCGATTCAATTTTGACAAGCTTTTCCATTACATGGCAGACTAATTGTAGGATCCTGAAATCAACAGAATGTTCATTCCAACCTCACCAGTGTTAACTTTCTGGGAAATAAGTTTTCCAGGATATACGGTACAATCGCCATGACTGAAGTTTTTTGAAGCACTACTTTTCCAGAGTATGGTATAGTGTTTTGGGAACAATGCTTCTCTGGGAAATTGTACTTCTTGAATAAAAAGTTTCAAACAAGAGATTGACTTAATGATCAGAGGCGTTTACCTTTCGTGATGGACTTCTTAATTTGTTCTTCTGATTCCTGTAAATCTTTTTCACCTTTCTCCGGGATAACAACCCATTCCAGACCTTCTTCCGATTCTATCCACTCCCCGCTCTTATCATTCAACTGTTCCGGATCATTGAATGCATCGTTTTGGCTCTCAGCGTCTTTGGCAGCTTTCTGTCTCTGAAGAAATAACTGTGGGCAGGACAAAATGATGAATTAATATAAACTCAATGAAACAAACAGGACCATAAGAGGAAGAAATTTGCACTTTTCTCAAATATTTTCCTGCATACTGTAGAGATTGATCCCAAAGTACAAACAGAGTGAAAAGGAAGGGATCACTTGGAATACTCGGAATGAATATACCTGTGTAAAAACAACTTCAGATAAGTTTGTGTTTCATATTCAATACAAATGACAATGCATAAAACCCAACACTGGTGGCGCCATACAACGTTTGTATGCATACAGCTCTCATGAAACCGTACACCACAATATAAAAGAATGGGTTCAACATACTAGAGCTAGAAGCATAAATATCACTTTGTGGAAAAGTTACAAATACCAATGTTGCAAGCCTCAGAACATCACCTGGTGGGCTTGTGAACAATTCAATTTTATTCTTGTAAACAATTTTTTGTGTAAATGAGCTAAGATGGGAATGATTGACAATACATTCAGTGAAAAAGATCAAAGGTACAAATGCCAATGTTTTAATACATGGTATCTCACCTGTACAAGGGCTTCAATTGAAGAAACCTCTGCCTCTGTGCTGCCATCTTCATCTTCAGACTGGGAATCGTAAGAAAAGTGAGTCTTCGTTGCTACCAGACTTTTACGGTTTTTAGCGCTGTGTTCAACCAGGTTAATCAGCAGACCAAGGCTCTATAAAATCAGACAGGAGAAGTAGATCACATTCAAGTTAAATCTTTGATAAAATGATTTTCTTTTCTGATGACTAACAGCTCACTCAGCGGTTCACTGATACACATTCATCATTGCAGTATGATAAGAATAAAATTTTGACTGCATAGTCGCTGCCATTAAAATCCCACACTGCATTTGAATGCATCATCGTATGTAACAGCCTAAGCTTCAAATTTTTTTTCTTTGATCAAGTTTGCAATTGATTAAGTTATGAATAGAAAGTGGATTGTACACTGCATCAAAAGGCAAATGAAATGGTTTTTTGTCCCATTTAAATATACATTGGAATAACATTACGGGAGGTTTCACAATGGTATTTTGACAGAAAAGCTTGTACCGTTTGCAAAATTGGCAATTGATAGATGACAATTTTTGTAGCAAGGCCTAGCACCAGGTAAGATGCCACCGGCTGTAGTGGACCGCATAGAAGGAGGTAGTGGACAATATTCGCACTCAAATTAGGGATAGCAGACCATAAATAACACTGAAATGGTTCTCCTAAAAGTTTGACCATTTCATGCTCCCTTTATGATTGATATACTTTGAAACATCGAATATTGCACAAACAGGCCATGTCTCATTGACATTATGGGGAGGGGGGTTGAAATACCTTATTTACATACATGCTTAAAGATCGGGCAATCTTCAGAATGGGGAAAAAAGTCGACTCAGAACTTTACAAATATGCCAATTTTACTCTTTTGCCTGTCAATTATCTTGTGTAATTGCATAAAATAAATGACAGTGGAAATGAACATATTGCATCCACTAGCCACTGAGACTGATCCTAACGTTTGTGTGTAAGACCATTTCATGGTTCCTTTAAAACTAATTTACTTTGAACCATTCAAATCATGAAAGAACTGGAACTAAAAGGTAAAGCTAGGGATGACTGTATTACTCACCAGCACAAGTATATCAAATCTCTGACTAGGAGGGACGTATTGTGGAGCCTGGAGCACACAACACAGTGCTGTTGATATAAGACCTTCCTTTTCACCCATCTTGGTACTCCCCCATTCTATAAAGCAAGAAAAATTTCAGTATATAAGATATGTATAAACTAAGCCATAGTCATCAATTTTCATTTCCGTATATTCATTTCTGTATCAAGTGCAAATTGTCACTTTTACTGTCTTTGTGGCAGAATAATGACAGACAAAGTATGTTCAAACCATAGACAGAGCAGAGATGGTAGTTCAAGTCGTGACACATGAAAAAGGCAAGGCATAACTGCTCCAGCTCATTAACATTCAAAGGTGTGAGGTATGGTAGAGGGCGCTGTTTCCATTGGGAGGTCAAATGACCTGTTTCAAAAAAAAAAAGACCTGTTAAACATTGCTGGGACTCTGCCAACATTGGAAAACAAAGCCTTTTGAATTGTGCACTGGGGTAAATAATCCACGCTTACACTTGATAACAATGGCTCTGGGTCAAACCATGGTGTGAACAGGTTAAATAGAATGATAGGAAAAAGTTCACACCAGTAAAACCATCTCTTCAGCCTTATTTAAAGGGCAAGTGGTTACAACTTTTACGATCATTTTTCACAGTTTTTGTTTTGTATATCTATTGTAGATTCTTGTTTTACTCCAAAAAACATATTGAAACACCTCCTATATAGCTTGTTAACACAGCGTCTATATGTGTAAAATGCACCAGGATTGTTTCCATTTGAATTCTAATCCAGACCAGAAATCACTAGTCAATAACAACAATGCAGTCTGTACATTTATACACTGAATTGTATCTCAACATGCTGTCATGAGTAGAACAAGAAAATATTGTTGACATGAAAATAAAGACTGTAAAAAAAAGGCACATGAGTTACAGCCACTAGCCCTTTAATACATAGCTATCAATACACATGATACTAATTTTGTAAATGTTGTCACTTTCATACTGTTTGTTTAAGGTGAACACAGGCAACATTAAAATAAGTTCTTCTTCTAGAGTCTGGAATGAAGAAGGATACTGCAATCTTTGTTGACAAAGTACCTTTTTAAATATTGATGAATTGACAGTCATATAATTGGACATAAAATATGTTATTTGGTGTTTTCCTGATTTCACAACTTTACAACATGAAAAGTTTGTCACATAATGTTGAACAAATTCACATCTCCACCCCATGATGCACCTGTACACCAAATACTTAGACAGTTAGTGCTGCAGTTCTCAAGGTTTTGATGTGGACAGGCATACATGCAGACAGACAGACATACACATGTACACACATAAAGATGGACATTTTTCTAGCCTGTAACAATAGCTTCCACTGCTATATATAGATTGGCATGTGGGAGCTAAAATTTACATCAATAAAACTATCAAGAATATTCTTCAAGTATTACCATTGCTGTACAACTTACCATTATCATGAGCAAGATTAAGCAAGACTCTGAGAACGGCCAGCATACAATGTCTTACAGCTGGTCCTGGCTCCCTGCTGTTACTTGCATCCTCCGGATCAACCTCTTCATCCTCAGGATATATCTGTACAAACTTTTCACACACTCTGAGTATCCTGTATACCGAGATTACAAAAGTGTAAACTGCAATGTCATTTTAAATTTTACATTTGGACACCTTCAGGTGGACATGAGGATTGGTACACTTGACTTCTTTTACATTACTTGGGAAGCATACAAGAAACAAATGTACCGCCAGTGATTCACTTAATCTTTTTTCTTGTCAGTTTCCCTTACTTTCTGAAATGGTAAAAGAATAGCATACGCCGGCGTTCCTGGTTCTTTTCAATATTCACCTTTTGAAATATCTATTTTCAACTCTCATTTCAGGAAGACACCAATCATATCCTTGAAACTTCTCAGCCCATACAAATTTCAAAATTACTCAAAATTAACTACAAACGAAAAATGTGTGATAAAATTAATAGAAGTCTGTAATTAGGAGTGACAATGCACACATGAACCTGCACTTATATTTTATCAGACAACTTAAAACAAAATCCTACGGTATTTTCAAATAATGAAATAAGCAACAATGAACAACAGTAAGAGTGTAAGCTGTTCACCCAAATTCCATGTGAACAGGTCCACAATCACCATTGGTAACAATGGATTTGGGCCAAACCATTATGGTTAAAGGGCTAAAACTTTGAACTTTTACCTTGTCACTGAGGAAACCAGTACAAAGTTTTCAAAAGTTATAAGATAGCTCTGGTTTTCTGCATTCATAAAAGTGACATTTTCCAAGACTTGAAGGCACCTCTCAATCTTCTTCAAGGTGTCAACCATCCTGTCACTCAGAGTGTCCTTGACTCCTGATAGGCTCTCTACTGCCTTGCATACTGTGAACAAACCATACAAATGTCAATGTGGAGGTAAACACTGCAGCCATTGAGGCATTTGCAAACAGATACATGACAGGTGTCAATCACTTACACTGTGCAAGTAAGCAAAACAAGTCAGTTCCTATATATATGTAATGGTCTGACAGATATAATAGGTAATGGTTGGAGAAGTTTGAGGTAAATTGCATCTTGGGGACAGATATTTGGACACTCAAATTTTTGCAATATTCTTTTGGCTTACCACTTATGGGCACTCATTTTGAAGCTTGTGGGGTAAATAAAATTTTCACCATCTTTGCTTTTCAAAAACCAAAAAATTGTATTTTTCCCCATACAGTAGACACACGGATGGCAGCCATTTTGAATTTCAACTACAGGTAAATGTTAGGTAATTTGTTTCTCTAGTACCAAACTTTGTACAACGATCCTTGATTTTCATTCTAGGTGCCCAAGCCCAAGCTTGGGCACCTATTGGTTTCGTTGGAATTTTTCTTTCTTCTTCTTGTGTCAATTTTTGCCAGCCTAGAACTTGAATAACGCCTATGCTAAACATTTCAAACTTGGTACAATGATGGGGGCCAATGAGAAGTGGTGCACCTGACCCTTGAATTTTTATTGGTCACGTGACCTGGCGGCCATATTGGATTTTCCAAAAACCTAAAAACGGCTTCTCCTGATGATCTAGGGGTCTGGTCAATTTGAATTTTTTTACATAGCAAGCATGACCTAAGGTCTTGAGATTTTGTAAATAAAATCGCATGCGGTCACGTGACTTTGGCCGCCATATTGGATTTTCGAAAAATACCCTTTTAATCTTTAAAAATCTTCTTCTCCAGAACCAAAACACCGTTTGAGCTGAAATTTTACTCATGTCATCCTTAGAGTGATCTCTTTCAAGTTTGCGAAAAACATTTCGATCGGTCACGTGATTTGGCCGCCATATTGGATTTTGCGAAAATCGCAGTTTCATCTTCAACCAGATATGAACTGAAAATGCCCACGTGTTTCATTATATATTGCAATTGTGTAAATTGAACCTTTGCCACATGTTTACAACTTCATTGAAAGTATTATGATCAACATAATGAACAATAATCACTGCCGATTAGGTCATGAAGTATACAAATATGTAATAAGCTGAAATAAAAATATTAAAGTTCTTTGACTGCTGTCATTGTATCTCCACTTTATATAGCAAGTGTAATTACCATTGGCCAAGTCCTTCAAGCCATATATGCCGAGCTGTGAAAGCTCATTAGATATGCAAATTATAAATGAGCTGACATGAAAATGTGAAATGACTTTTGATATTGTTTTAACCTGGTATAATCATCAATGTACATAGCATGTTTTGCCAACTTTGATCAAGTAAATCCCAGTATATATCCCTAATAAGCAAAGTTCATTAAATATGTAAATTAGGAATTGGCTTAAGTAAAAATGCTTAATGATTTCAATAATGTTGTATCATGGTATATGCAATAAAAGTAGCAAGTTTTGTCAACTTTGGTCAAGTCGATTCAGATATATATCCCTAATTAGGAAAGTTCATTAAATATGCAAATTAGGAATTGGCTGAAGAGAAAATGCTTAATGACTGTCTTTAATGTACATAGCAAGTTTCATCAAGTCAATACAGATAAATATCCCAAAATATGAAAATTCATTTAATATGCAAATTAGGAATTGGCTGAAGTAAAAATATGTCTTTTGACTTTCAATAATGTTATATCACAGTATCTTTGATGTATATAGCAAGTTTCAACAACTACAATCAAGTAAATTCAGACATATATCCCTAATTAGGAAATTCATTAAATATGCAAATTCTGAATTGGCTGAAGTAAAACTGTTAAATGACTTTCAATAATGTTGTATCATAGTGTCTTTAATGTATATAGCAAGTTTCATAAATTTTGGTCCAGTCAATTCAGATATACATCCCTAATTAGCAAAGTTCATCAAATATGTAAATTAGGAATTAACTGAAGTAAAAATGCTTTATGATTTTCAATAATGTTGTATTATAATATCTCCAATACATGTAGCAAGTTTTGTCAACTTTGGTCGAGTCAATTCAGATATATATCCCTAATTAGCAAAGTTCATTAAATATGCAAATTAGGAATTGTCTGAAGAGAAAATGCTAAATGACTTTCAATAATATTGTATCATAGTATCTTCAATACATGTAGCAAGTTTGGTCAATTTGATCGTGTCAAATCAGATATATATCCCTAATTAGGAAAGTTCATTAAATATGCAAATTAGGAATTACTGAAGAGAAAATGCTAAATGACTTTCAATAATATTGTATCATAGTATCTTCAATACATGTAGCAAGTTTGGTCAATTTTGATCATGTCAAATCAGATATATATCTCTAATTAGGAAAGTTCATTAAATATGCAAATTAGCAATTATCTTTCACGTCACCCCTTAATGGTTCCCACTGCTGATATATCTTGGTGTGATCAACATTTGTAGCAAATCTCATCAAATTGTGTGCATTTGTTTTAATGTATATCTGTTTTCTCTAAAATCATTAATTATGCAAATTAACAAAAAGTATGCAAGCCACGCCCACCAAAACCTTTTCAGTTCTAGCCATTTGAATTCTGAAGATGTCTACCAAATTTGACTGAAATACGTTCAGCCGTTTTTGAGATAATGGGGATACAGACACACGGACACACACACAGACACACAGACACACACACAGACAGACATGGCTAAACCATATGCTCACGTGTGTGAACACGTGAGCAAAAAATCTTCTTCTCCAGAATCAAAACACTGATTAGGCTGAAATTTTACACATGTCTTCCTTAGAGTGATCTCTTTCAAGTTTGCAAACGACATTTGGATCAGTCACGTGATTTGGCCGCCATCTTGGATTTTACGAAAATCACATTTAATCATTAAAATCTTCTTCTCCAGAACCAACACACCGATTGAACTGAAATTTTACTCATATCATCCTTAGAGTGATCTCTTTCAAGTTTGCGAAAGACATTTCGATCGGTCACGTGATCTGGCCGCCATATTGGATTTTCGAAAAAATACCAATTTAATCTTCAAAAATCTTCTTCTGCAGAACTAAAACACTGATTGAGCTGAAATTTTACTCATGTCATCCTTAGAGTTATCTCTTTCAAGTTTGCGAAAGACATTTGGATCGGTCACGTGACTTGTCCGCCATATTGGATTTTCGAAAAATACCAATTTAATCTTCAAAAATCTACTTTTCCAAAACTAAACCACCGATTGAGTCGAAATTTTACTCATGTCATCCTTGAAGTGATCTCTTTCATGCTTGCAAAAGACATTTTGATCTGTCAAGCGGTTTTGCCGCCATATTGGATTTTGCGTAAAACTTACGTTTACTAGTAAAACCAACAGTAACTATGAAATCATGTTCAATTTCCTTCTTAACAAGAAGCAAAAGACTCTACCAATCTCATTTTGCACATATTATGATCAATGGAAGAACTTTAAAACAATGTTAACCGCTGGGGTGCTGCCAACGCTGCTTGCAGCTTTAATTATTCTTGATTTGAAGAGAGAATGTTTGAAAGTTTCATTGAGAAAAGTTTGAGTGACTAATGGCTTTTAGCATCATAAAGAGTAATAATTTTTCCAAAACCAAGCAAAATCCCTGACTCTATCAATTTGTGTTTATACATTTCAAATAATAGCCTATATGAATAGCATCCATATCTGTATATACATATGTCAATACCTATGGGACTTGTAACAATTCTCACCTGAATGTACAATGTGATCCAGACCACCAACAAGTCTAAGCTCTTCCTTGAACCACTCGCCAGCCTTCTTAGAAGTCAGCGACAGTAAAGCCTCCATTGCAAGGTAATTTGTCTGTAAAGGGGACAGAACCACAACAAAAGATTGTATCATATCAGGTCTTGGAACACAGTGCACTGGGTTTGTTGCTTCCAGCCAACAGAATGGTGCCTTTTTTTAAAACAATTTTTACACACGGAATGCATCACAGAAAATGCAAATTCAATGCAGCTTAGAAAGACCTTTATTTCAGAACCATTTTTTGAATTTTCCCATCACAAATGAAACGGTGACTGTGAACAGAAATACTTTTCTCACCACTGACTAGGTGTATGATCTGTAATATTTGAATAATATGAAGTACGAGCATTCTGCTCTGTCTGTAATATCTCTCAACTCACTGTTATACTATTGAGATCCAAGGTCTTGACCATGCCACCAGGCAACTTCTGGAATATACTACGGACTTTCTCTTTGGTTCTGTTGTATTCCTTGCTGAGTTTACTCGGAGATGCCTTGGGATCCGCATCCATCAGCTTGACCAGCAATGCCAGACTTTTCTTGTCCAGATCCATGTTCAATCGGTCTTTACTCAGCATGAAAAGCAGAGCTGCTGTACACAGGGCTAGACTCTGAGATTCAATGGAAACGGATGCTGTGTCATTCTTGATACCAGATAATTTTCTCAAACTCATCTAAATGATTTAACCCTTCATCTTTGACCTTTCACCTCTGACAGCTTCAAATACCATACGGCATCATTATACCATATGGTTTATGCCATGCCAGTTGACATTTATGAAACATGCTCATGCTGTATTTCAGAACAAAAATTGGGCATTCTGTATTAACATCTGAGGTTGATCAAGACCAAGAAATTGAACAATCAAAAATTTGAGATTTGAATGGGAACATAGATATTTGACAACAAATTCTGAAATTCTAAAATATTCAGATACTAAATTTAAATTGCTCCCTTTCAAGATAGAAATTCAAATTAGTCTTATTTACGTGATGCATTGACATGGTTTTATCATCATTCTGCTAGACTGAACATAACGGCAAAGTTGACCTGTCACACCTTTTATCTCCCTTGACTTCTTTTTTGACTTATGAGGACGCAATCCTGAAATCATCTCTCACACAGATCTTGTTCTAGCATACAGCATCAAAATTTATTGACTTCAAAACTCAAGAACACACAAGATGGATATTAAAAATGTTGAAACACAGCCACTGTTACGACTTACAAGCAGAGTTTTTGCTTTGGTTGGGAAGATACACTGTACATGTCTATAAAATTGTGCGGGAGTCTCAGAACCATTACTGTTGTCTTACATGTAACTGTATTGATATTCCAACAGGAACCCCAGTAAACATGACTGGGAAACGCTGGTAAAATTCACTGGCCTACTGACCTTGACAAAAGTACTGAAAGGTGAGAAGCGTTGAAGCTAGACTGCTGTCATGTTTCAGCACTGAACACAATCTTGACTAACTGGCATTTTCGCCATATGACATTGCTACGCCTAGGCATTCCATGAAATTATGAACACAGCTGCTGAATCTGAGTTCATGTCACGATACTGCACTTATTTCTCACAAGGCAGACTCTGACAAGGGTGCTATACCAACAATAGAACTACTGAAGTCCATCATGCACTGTTTGTAATTTTCTTATCCATCCTCATTGTGCACTGACATGATAACAGGTTATACTTACTGGATTTGAGGCGGCATCATGCAATGCTGTAAAGATCTTGGAGACCATACCATGTGCCCGGAGATGCATACGGAATGATGAAACTGAACACTTGCTAGCTAAACTGACAGCACTGTGAATTATAACAGAGAGAACAATTTGGTTGGACTTGGTGATCATCTGTACCATTGTCATTGGTGTTGTCATGATGAAATTCAGGTCTATCATGACCATAATATTTTCATTACAATCGCACTACAGCCATGCAGAGCCATTGTCATAGAAAACATAATTTTTCCCTTTCTCATGACTTTCTCGGCCACCTTCGAACATCATCACAACCATCATAACAACCACAACCACCACTATCATCATCTTCATCACAATCATCAATACTATTACATTCTTCTGTCTTATCATTATCATCATGATTATCATCATAACAACCATCAATGGCTATCATTACTGCTTTCTTCATCACCACCATCATCACAACAATCATAATTATTATCATCACTATCACTACGATCATAATCATCATCATCATCATCATCATCACCACTACCACTACCACCACCATCATCATTATCATCAGATTTCAATCATGATCATTTCCGCTGTCACTTCACTTGCTTCCACCCATTCCACTCTACCGTGTCATCTCACCTGAGACACCTTGTTGACATGGTTTCTGTGTCATTGAGTCCATCCAACAGATATTCCACATCATCGATGAACTCCTGGCTCTCCCCAGATTCCTGGCATTGGTGAGCTTGCTTCACATGTTTGACAACAGTATACAGCTATGACCAAGACATGAAGAAGGGTCACTTTCAGTACATAAACTGGCTTCAAAAATGATGTTGGCAAATTATCTATCAGAGATTTGATCATACTACAACGGCAAGATCCAATTGCATTTGAAATATCAAAACTGGTATCAAATGATATTGGTAAGAAACTGGCCGGCAACACAGACAAATTTCAATAAATTGCAGTGCTACAACCACACAACTATTTCTTGACAAGTGTATATATCCAATGATGTGAATGCAAGGATGAGGGCATTGGGCCTTTAAGACTGCTACTGTTTGTCAAATCTCCAACACTGCATTACACAACATTTAACAAGAATTTTGTACAGCCATACTAACATCTCATCCATGTGTGTTAAGTTTGATAGCTCCAATGAAGAAAAATACATTTAGAAACGTCACAGAAGCTGATATGTTTGAAGAAAGCAATGTTGCTCACCGGTTTTTCTTGCCTGTTGCATTTCAATGACGTTACAGTGTCTTGATAAAGCCTTGTTGGATAGGTCACCGCTCGTACTAAACTCGGCCTGGAGGTGGATGGCCCAGGCTCACTCAACTCTGACAAGATGTCATCGTCAAGAGGAAGCGCTATCTCTGTAACAGGCTGTATGAGATGTAAGAGTGAACCAAAATGGTCAAATTATGAAAAATAATGATGGTTTGAGTAGTCAGATACCGTGTTTTCTCAACAATGGATGTATGCAAATAAACAAAATAGGGGCATCAAATGAAAAGAGTAAACTTCTTGTTCAGACTGAAATTCACTCACAGTCTGTGTTGATGAGCAAAATACTGGGTATTTCGACACTCGTTACAGAGTTGACTCAGAAATAGTGATTAAAACAAACAGGAATATGGCATAAAACTGTTGAGAGCTATGGTTACTGGGTTTGCAAAATAATGCCACCTAAAGAAAATTCTTTGTTTGCTGTCCTTGGGTTTTTGAAAAACCTACCAGCCAGCCAGGGAAAAAATAAACACAGACAAAAAACACCAGTGTATTAACATAAGCTCTTCTTTAATTTGGTATCTTTAAGAAAAATAATATTTTTATTTGTAATAGTGTTAACATTGTTTGTTTTCTTAATTTTCTCTGAAAACCTACAAACACGCAGACGGCAAACAACAAATTTTATTTGAAGCACCTAAGAACAAGCACACAAAATATGTGTGAAAATTGAATCTTTAAAAAGGAGTAGACAACTACCCATGTACACTGCCAGTGAACAGATTTTAACTGAAGTTGATATTTTCATTTGACTTTTATATCAAAAGCCTGGGGATTTTTTATTCAGTTTTGAAAATCGCCTGAAAATCTATCTCATTGAATTGCCAGTCATTGAAATACAAGAAATATAATACATTGCTACTTTTGTTCTTGAGGAAAAAAATTAACCAAGTCAATTAAAAAATTCATCGATAATGATGGAAAAACAAAATAATCTGTAAACAGTGTGATGATAATATTTCTTTGTATGAACCATCATCAATGCTCCCCTGAATATCAAATACAACTGACGACAGACACAGACATGGTGACTCCATTTTCCAGTGATTTATGCTTCTTGAAAACAAAGAGGTGAGCATGCATAGTGTACTGAACAATTTCAATCCACATGTTGATGCAATGATGGTTGAAATATTATTCCTGTGGTATGCGATTTTTTTTGTAGCTGGAAATCCAATTTAGATAAAATAACACCAATGTGCATGTTTATACATATCAGTAAGATCCAATCTGAATTCTGACTCATAATTATGATTTTTCAAACTGTTTGCATTCTAGGGACAATATATAACTTTAACTTTTGATACTTTCATTTTTTTTCGATAGTTCAATAAAATAATCATTATTCGTTATCATATGTAGAAGACATCTTTAGATTGGAATTATGTTATTAGAAATGTCATTGCTGGTATGGATTTGACATTGGTAATCCTTTATGCCTTTTCCTGTCAAGTTCATGTTTCACCAGGTCAAGTTGGTTAAAACTAGTGAAGCAAAACATGTCCCATATAGTGCATTTTAACAAAGACCTGAAGATTTGAAGGTCCCTGAAGACAGAGATATTTTTAAAAGACTAAAGCTGTTATAATATACAAAGCCAAGTGGATGAAAATACATATGGTTTTGGCCCAATACCCCTTTTTCCTGACTTGGCAGATGGGGAAGTGATACTGTCTGGCAGGTATTGGGTTATGCAAAGTGCACCTGTCAATGAGTATGTTTAGTATGCAAATGTGATGTTAATGCCTCATTATCCATGAAGAATAATCATTGGCCAGAACATCATGCACTACACAGAACTTAAACATCTCTACATCACAGTTTTTGAAGACAACAAGATTTATTTTTCCTCGAAAGGTCAACATGAAGTGAGGGGACATATATTTCACATCAACGCTGTAAACTGCCATGGCGACTTCAAACAAAGGCCTGCTGTTGGCCATACCACAAAACATAGAGATTTCTGACCAAGCTACATATTTCATATTGTCCATTTCCTCACATCTGCAACAATGCTGAAAGTGACGGCCTCTTACTATTCAACCCTAGGGGACCTTGGATAAATAAAACATGTGCATGATGAACAAAGTTCACTGCATTTGACCGATTAAGTCCCATCCCCTAATGAAGTTTGGAAAATCCAGTGATGAAATTATGATTTGAATTTCCTAAAAATGTGTTAGATTACTGAAATAGATCGTTGGCCGTATTCCAGTGACTACAATTTCAGCACAATCTCTGAATTATAAATTGAACACATCTACACCATTTTCATGGACACTGGCATAACCTTTGTATTAATATGAACTTTCAGACAATTATCAAAACAAACCTAAACCCCTACCCCTAATGTAATGAATTTCATTTGTCATATGCGTGTTTCACGTATCCCTAAACCTCTGTTCCCATTCAGTTGGTCACAATGCAATTTTGTGATTAAAATGCCATACATTAAAATCAGCGCCCTCACAAAAAGGGCAGTTGTCAACTCCACCATTTCATGTTACAATGACAAATATAACTGCATACATGAACAGATGTGAAATACATGTGTCTTACCGTATCTTTTTGCCAGGGCCTTGCATTGTACGTGGCTTTGTATGAACCCTACAAGAGACAAAAAATTATAAAAGTTTTTAAAAAGTAATCAACATGAATGTAAAGACCTCCTAACCAGCAAACTGTAGAAACAACATTTTTCAGATGCAAGCCGTAACAGATATCAAACATATGTCCCATTTCCCATTTTATATACCAGTAAAACTGAAAGTCAGCATTGCAACTGAATGACATATGAAACTCGGTAATTATCTTATTTTCATACACAAATGATAACACAAATGGCCACTGCAAATGGAAAGATAGATGGAATAGCCATACAAATAATCTATTCCTCTGGGGGTTACAGAAAGACGCCTTTTTACACAAAACATTACATAAAACCTATGAAAAGCAAGTTACACGAGTAGTGTACGTCACACTCTTCAAATATTCTATTTAATGTTACTAGCATGGGATATGAGAGGAGTTAATCCTTTTTCTCCCAAGTTGTATTTATTTCGATGATTTGTCCATGGAGTCTGGTAGAAAGAGGATTAACCTGTAATTTCATATTCCTGAACATCATTGCACAGTGTTTTGTCATGTTAAGTCAGGGAGGTGAAAAGTCTGACAAAACTAATGAAACATTTGCTGTAATCCTACACTTTCAGCTGTGTAATTCTCTACAGAGATCTCAAGTGCAAAAGACAAACTGCCTACTACCAATGTCATGAACTAACTGCATGAAGCTGAGTATAAAAAGCACTGCCAAGGGCAAAGCAACATTTCAAGGTGTACTGAGGAAAAAAAGCATTACTCAGAATGCACTGTATACTAAGCCATATTCCGTTTTGGATAATTTATCCACAAATCCATGGATATAATGACAACTGAGAAATGTCAGGGCAGATTATGAAATGTCAATAAGGGTAGTAAAGGCCAGAAATCTAATTGCCCACTCTACAAAACCGGTACATGAATTATATACAACAAAACAATTACATGTATGTAAGCCAAAACATCAGGCAAAACCAAACAACCAAAATATACTAAAGATATTTTCATTGCTTTATCTTACACAACTGAGTCTGTAGGTTATATGTTCATGCTATTTTTACAAAGAGCAAGAAAATGAGTTAGCACAGTACTTTTTGTTACACTCTGAAAAGCTTCCAAAAAAATAAAAAATAAGATAAATCTTCAGATGCTCCATGTATGTACACAGTATAAACAACAATCACAAATCTCTTAAGATCCATTTTCGATTGAAAAATAAAGCAGACATGACTTGAAAGATATACATGTAGATGTTTTACAATCAATAGTATTATGCAAACTCATGTTCTGTATTTTTTTAAATTTTGTTTTGCTGATAACAGTCAGTATCAAAATCTTGGAAAGTGAAGGTCAAATAATTGCTATTTAAACATTAACTCATAATCATAGAAAAATATCACAAACCATTATTACTATTTTCAAACTGAATAGAACAGGTCACACATACACTACCGTATTGCAATTCTTTTTACCGTCTGTTACTAAGCTTAATATGTTTCTCCACCTCTAAACTCTGACCACTGTTTTCACAGATTCATACGTAAATCTTACTGATATCTACATACAATGTTTACTCTTTTTTTGCATAATCAGTGAAACAACAACAAATGTATAGCATTTTGAGACACATAAAAAATTAATCAGCATATTTTTGTTAGTGATACTACCAATGGTTGAATTGCTTTCGTTTCCTCTAGGTGTTATAACCACTCATAAATAAGTCGGCGGCAGTAATATTTGAGAGCATTGTTCACTTACAAACTATCTATTTTTAACCAAAACGGCATGATGAAAATTTCAAACTTTCGTTTTCTTTTCCCTCTTTCACGATAGAATTTTTCTAAACAAAATAATCATATCATTTAATGGAAATAGGGCAAGAGCATGTATGAGACTTTAGATATATATATATATATATATATATATATATATATATATATATATATATATATATATATATATATATATATATATATATATATATATATATATATATATATATATATATATATATATATATATATGATAATACCTGTTAAAGCCCAAAAAATAGCTGCAAATTTTATGCATTATTTTCATGATTTTTATTTTCACACCAAAGTTGGTTCATGTAAATACAATGTATGCTAAGTCAAGGACATGTATAGAAGTATCACTGCTTGCTGCTTTGGACCATGCCTACACGTTTTAACAGGTGCCACACTCATAAAATGGCGCCCTCATAGAAAAGTACAAAAATTCAGTATTTCCAGCACATTTGAATTACATGCCACTTTCAACACTTATGACAGTGTTATACACTTTTTCAGTCTTTAATGGGTCTTATTCAAAGAAAACTCTTGGAAAACTAAGGATATTTTGAGATCTGTTTATTACACATCCGCAGCTATTGGGGCTTTAACCCTTTGAGTGCTGTAATTTTTCCCACCAAAATTATACACTATCGTGTAACATTTAACCAATTTTCTAAATTTTTCTGTGTTTTTTTGACAATTTTGGACCATGCGAACATCACATTTTATTGGCTTCAGATTTTTATCAACATTTTAGCAAAAATGTAGAAAAAGGTGACCAGTGTATATTTTGACATAGGCGATACAGATTGACTTAGGTGCTCAAGGGGTTATCATACATGTAAGTCTAAATATAAGGCCACATGTACATAGTTTGCCACTACTCAATTGTATTACTCATGTAGGAACGGGTTAATGGACAAACAAAATCCATGTGCACAAATGCATATAAAAATGGTTATTTCTATGCACGTTTGTATATGCAGGTTTGTTTGTACTGTCATTACATCATCTCTTGGGCATAGTGACTCTGTATAGAACACTGTGCATTGTTTTTTATTTCAGGGAAGAACCATTATTCCAGGTCAGGTATAACATGGGTCAACAGAGATTTGGCCCACAGAGGCTCAACACAGAGGTAACCTGTTTGGTCAGTTGCAATAACACATTCACTTCGGAATGAGAAATACATGTATATTATTGAAAGTAACGCGTGCGCAACTGGGGTCAGAGATGCACAACCCTTGACACGGACTAGCCAGCCCCTAATTGCATGCACAGTGTGTCCCTCTCCTGCCCTAGTCAGTGAGCTGGCATAGCTGGGCTTGAGGCTGCCCCACTGGCCAAGCCAGACTCCGCAGTCAGGGCTCCCCCTAAGTCACCAAAATGATTAGCCAACTGATTAGCCAAATCAAAAATCTTGTAGCCACTTTGACTCTTGAGCAACTTTTAGCCAGTTTATGATCTCAATTAAGCGTGGCAATTACAGCTTTCTCCGCATTCAGGAGTTCCTAATTTTACAAATCGAGATGTTTTGTATGATGTTCCTGATAGTTTTACATTAAAGAAACATTTGTTCAGTTTGTATTGAATAATCTGTGTTTTTATGACATTTCCAGGATAGAAATACTTTTTCATTTCAGATGGTAAACTTTTACCACCAGAAATAAAATAAGGTATCAATTGAATTCTAAAAATCTGGTAGCAAAGTGAAGTGTATATTACAACAGGTATAGAACATTTCTGCGGCATTCATTTAGTGTTCACAGTATGATAGCTTGTCATAAGCTACAAGCCTCTCATGCGGCAAATTCATGCAGTCTTCCATAACCAAAATGTTTTAGCCACAAGAATAAAAAAAATGGTGCAGGAGAAAGCATTTAGTAGCACACTTGGCAGTGTAGATACAATTGGCCCCGGTGTTACTTGTATGTCACAGTTGTAATCAAGCAGGCTGAATGGCATTTTGAGTATGAGTATTTTTCTTGAGACCAAAGGTTTTGGCCAAACACAACTCTTGTAAAACAAGACACAATGATATATGTTCATTTAAATTACTCACTGTTTGAGAGTATACATTGTTTTAATGATTATGATAACATTTTAACGCAGATATATTTTCACTTGATATTTTGATATCATATAGAAATGTCTGGTAATGTTTACTTCTACACCATTAACTGGTCGAATCTGCAAAAATATTAAAATAATTAAGAATCACATAATTTCTTGTATAAGTTATAGCAGTTTGAAATAGACCGAATTAACAATTTTAATGAATTGTTGCTTTAATGTTTACATGCAAAATTGCAATTCACAAATGTGATGATTTGACAATGGATATGCTTACTGCAATTACATTATTCCTTTGCAATGACTCTTAATAAATCTAATTTAAAACTGACAGTCAAGCTGAATGCCATTTAAATTGGAAGACACCAAAAATACCTTTTACCTATTGACCCACCCTAGGTGGCTCTTTTGAACCATAATTGTACACTTAAGGGGTCTTCATGCATGACATCACATGATGAGATGACCTAGACTTGACCTTTCAGAAAACCTCAGTTTTTCTCTCTTCCTTGTATTATTGCTCCGTTTGTGAAATTTCCCTTTGAAACTACGGTTTTTACTATCAAACTGAGTAGTTGCAGGCCAAATTTTGATTCTAGCAAAGTAGGTAAAACTTCTAGATAGACTGGAGGACGAACGGGACTCACGGAGGCGAAACCAAGCCTCTATGTACCACAGACGGAACAGCAACAATGTCTGCTCCACGTACCAGGGAACTTGTAACTTTGTAGAAAGGAGAGTAAACTGTTTCAATACATTGCAACTTTGTAGGAAGGAGAGTAAACTGTTTCAACATCTACAACTGTTTTATTGTTAGCTGTAGTTTTTTATCAAGGTGGCACCTGGGCAGGAAAAATTCGTTAGCCACTATGCCAAACTGGAATTTTTGTAGCCATTTTTAACTTTCTTTCGCATTTGGCTAATTGGCGATCGGGTAGCGGGAGCCCTGCTCAGACTGTTATACTTATAAGCAGATCAGTGTCGGTAAAAGATTAGACGCTGTGTAGCAAACAAGGGGCTGTGAGAGAGATAAATATACAATATAATTCTGTTATATTGAGAACGTCTATTAGTTTAACAAACATATTAAACACAAAAACCAGCAAAAGATAAAATTTCTTTCAAATATCTCTCTCTTTTCAAATTAAAAAAACCATTCTGCGTTGATCATTATTGACAAGAATGAAATCACATAAAAATCAATGGAGTGACCATGAACCTGTTTCTCTTAGAAACTGGAAATGATTCTTGTTCCAGATTTTGATATATGAGGGAGTCGCCTTCCAATGAATGGGACTGCTGGAATGTCTGCCGTAATTTATTGCTTGGCACTCAGGAGGCTTACTGGATGCATGGATGTCCATATACACATCTCAGAAAAACTGCAGAGCTTTAAAACGCACGATGCTAACCAACATGCAACACAGTTTTGCTAAAAACGTTCTCATACTTCAAATTTTCTGCCAATTTATTGAAAGACTGTTTATAGCAATGTGCGACATACAGTGTACAAGATAAATAATGAAAACTAGAATTTGCGATATGTCGCTGATTTCGTAACGATTAATCATTAGAAACAATACTTGAGTATTGATCAGGAGTTGGTGAATTGATGCAGCTGCCGGCACTACAACACTGATGCTTTGATAATCTGAAAGTGCATTAAAAAATATTAACAGAAAGACACTCAAAAACAGAACAAGTAGGTCCTTCATTCCTGCAATACCCCTCGAGTCTCTTCCTTGGCAGAGCACTTTATCATGGTACAGTGCAATCTTCCAGATGACGACAAGACCTAATAAGGGTGTGGAAACTATCCACGTTGTCATGGCAATGGGCACTTTAAAGGGCTTCATTTTCACAGAAAAGTCAAGTTATAGGATATAAATCATTCATGTGTAATGTGGCTGACAACTGATCAAATTTTTCTGCTCAAGATCCATAAATTATTCAAGTGACTGGCATTCATCTCACACACTGTACATTCACTTGTTGGGTTTCTCTCTCGATATCAAAATATTTGCCAACTCCTCGTCAGGGTTCTGATCAGTTTTCTATGATTATAGGCATTTTGAATATTTTCAGCTTTAATTTTGGCAGATTATTGAAAACACAATGCCTTTCTGGTCTACCACTTGTGTGGGCTCATTTTGAAGCTCTTTAACTAAATGAATTTTTCACTGTCTTATTTGAATAAGATTGAAAATTTGATATTTTCCCTTAACACACAGATGGCAGCCATTTTGAAGTTCAGGTGTCGGCAAATTACCGGTGAACTGTTTCTCTTGTAAAATTTGCACAGTGACCCCCCGATGTTTATTCTTTATTTTGAAAGAAAACGGTTTTAAGATTCCCACAGGAAAGTTTGAGCAAATGTTTTTCAGGTGCACACTGCATTAAAAGAATAAATGGCAACATAAACGCTCTAAAATCCTGAGATAAAACACAGAAGTACCTGTGATTGCAACTCACTGTTTGAATGAAAATAATATAACAGTCAGTGGCAGCATATCACGTACACCCTAGAGGTTCATGTGAACTTGCTCACTGATTCAGCTTTTCATATTCTTTATCTTGCAACATTACTATCTCAGCATTACTTTCAACAGAAATTTAATATTTTATCACAGAAACCAGATTTTCTATTGAGAGAAAAACTGCATTCTTGTTATTTTTATAACATGAATGGTACATGTGTATAAATGGGTTTTTATTTCTTTTTCATAAATTATCAGCACTGAGTAAATGTGCCGAAAGGAATGAATGTTAACAGTATCACATTATCACAAGCAAAGGTGAGATATCTTGCTATACCATATCCCTGACCGACTCACATTTTCATGCTACACACACATTTTATATATTAGTAGGGCCATGAACTTGTAATTTTATCACACTGTGCTTTTAGTTCCTCTTTAAGGAGATAATGGAGATGGAGGATACCTAATTTGCTCCACTCAACTGTCACTGAGTGGTGTTACATTCACGAGTCTCAGGGAAGTAGGGAGTGGTGGTGTTACATTCATGAGTGCCAGGGCAGTAGAGAAAACAAGATACAACAAGTCATCGTTGATGACACAGTCCCCACTTGTTAATGGGTGCTTTGATTACAGGTCCTCAGAGAGGATAGAGTCCTCTTCATTAGGTCTGTGATAAAAATACTTGTGAATAAATTCGCTTGATACATGTCTGAGTTGTAGTTCAGGAGATGAAAAAATCGTAATAAAATGGCCACATGGTGGCCATATTGGATCGAATCACACAACAAATTGATGTGCATAGCTATGACATTGGTCAATGTCCTTGTACCAAGTTTGAATAAAATTAGTTGAGATATGCCTGAGTTATGGCTCTGTACATGAAAAATCGTAACAAAATGGCCGCACGGCGGCCATATTGGATCGTATCACAAAAAAATTAATGTGTATAGCTATGACATTGGTCAATGTCCTTGTACCAACTTTGAATAAAATCTGTACAAACATGCCTGAGTTATGGCTCTGTACATAAAAAATCGTAATAAAATGGCCACCTGGCGGCCATATTGGATCGTATCACAAAACAAATTGACGTGCATATGTATGACATAGGTCAATGTCCTTGTACCAAGTTTGAATGACATTGGTTGAGATATGCCTGAGTTATGGCTCTGTACATGAAAAAATCGTAACAAAATGGCCGCACGACGCCATATTGGATCGTATCACAAAACAAATTGATGTGCATAGCTATGACATTGGTCAATGTCCTTGTACCAACTTTGAATAAAATCTGTACAAACATGCCTGAGTTATGGCTCTGTACATGAAAAATACCGTCAATGACGCTGTACCTTCTCTAATGTGTGGCCAGGTCAGGTAATTGGTTGTTGGCATGGAGTTGTTGGTAAATAGTTGATGATGTAGGGGCATGAGGTGGGATATGGACCCAAAGAACCCAAAAGATGATTAAATACATCAATCAAAAAAATTCTAAGCTACAGTATAAACTGCCTAAAGATAGTTCAATGTGGAAAAAAGTTAAACAATTCAGAAATAAGAATTAACAGTCCAAAATAGTAATGACGCACTTCCTTACTGACCTGAGTGCATGTGAAATACATAACCTGGCATCTGTAAATTAAATGTATACCAAGTGATCATTTCCAGTCACTTTTAACTGTTTTTAATGGATTTTCCAAAGAGTCCTGTGGAAATGATGAAAAACGCCTATCTGGTCTTGTGTTTGTATAACCTCATGGCTGACAATTGTCATAGTAAAAAGTGAAGAAATTACTGTTTTTAATAGGCATATTTTCCTTGAAATACATGACCATGTAAAGAATATATGCTAAAAGTGTTTAAGAGTAAATTTCTTTTCAAAAAATAATTTAATTTGTGACCAAAGGATTTTTATTCTTTGAGTTTACAAATTCAAACATTGCAATTTGTTCAATCATCTTGTGCAGTGCAAAATTTATAAAATGACTGAAAAACAAAAAAAAATGGTAGAACTACAGTCTTTGTGATGTAAAATTATGGGTTGACATCACGATAACTGTTAATCTGTTTGAAGTACTAATATACTATAATTTATAAAAGAAAAATTCATGCAGAAACGGTAAAATATATTGTCAGCAATGTAGTGTTAATTTTGACTTTACATCAAAATATGCCTTTGCTGGATACCAAATATATAGGGCGAAATATCAGCCATGTTCAGCAAATCCACACAACAGCATTGATCCTTTTCTAATTTGATTTGATTTGCTTATGTTATCCTTGTATGACAGTCAGTACAATATGGAACTTGAACACAACACAGTGAATGAGTATGCTGTAAATGAAATGGTGTGGCTGCATCCACATGCAGCAATAGGAGTGCCTTTGTCTCTCACCCCTCATTTCCAACCTGTCCCATCCCTGAAAAAATAGTTTGGTCTTATATTTATAATGTTAATAATTTCTGTATTTGTTAAAATGTCCACATCTCAAAAACTTTTGATCATAAACATTTTCATTGTTTTTATAGCTGACCAATCAGTTAACCTGTTTATTTTGAATATTTGCACATTTTTCCTCAGTATTTGACATTTTCTGAATACCTTCTTATTCAGTTTGTCATTTTCTAAAAGTTTAAATGCTCCATTGTGTGGTCAAGCTTTCCACAAGCATCAAATGTGGTACTTCATATAGGAGGGTCTGCCTCTAGAGGGCGGGCATCATGAACACTCCTGTGTTTGTTGGTTAATTCCTCCACGTAAACTTCTGATTGTACTGTAAACATGAACATGGCCGACGTCCGATTTTCCTGTCTAAACTTTCACTCATTTTCGTTCATATGACTCTGAAACTCCAGGAAACGATTGGGAAGAAAGGGTTATCTTGAATATTTGAGGTACTTGCCGATATTTTGCAAAATAAATGAGAAAAAATGCAAGGAAAATGCCGACAGGCTTACACAATGACAGTTTTCAGACTCGGAGGCATATGATCATCTCTGCAGATTATGCAACAGGCCCAGATCACGTGAGGCCATGAGGGGATATCCACGCAACTCAGTACCAAACACTAGCGCTCACAGAGTGAGCAAACACAAAGTGAGTACCCCTAACGTCAGCTCAGTAGTCTGTAATAGATTGTAGTCAACTAAGAAACCTTGGAGAAAGGCTTAACACTGTGGCTATGCGCTAAGTCCCTTTTGATTTTTGTCATAGCTCAAAATCGTTCTCCCACACCTCAACCTGAGCCATGAACACCCCACAGTTTATGATATGACCATCACAATGGCATGACGTCAACGGATCTTGACAGGCGGAAGTCTTGACAGACGGAAGTTCTTGACAGCAGCATATTGGTTTTCAACTCTAATACCTTCTCTGTCTATAAATAGACACGAGAAGGTAAAAATCGTAATAAAATGGCCGCCTGGCGGCCATATTGGATCGTATCACAAAACAAATTGACGTGCATATGTATGACATAGGTCAATGTCCTTGTACCAGTTTGAATGAAATCGGTTGAGATATGTCTGAGTTATGGCTCTGTACATGAAAAAATCGTAACAAAATGGCCGCACGGCGGCCATATTGGATCGTATCACAAAAAGAATCGATGTGCATATCTATGACATTGGTCAATGTCCTTGTACCAACTTTGAATAAAATCAGTTGAAACATGCCTGAATTATGGCTCTGTACATGAAAAAATCGTAATAAAATGGCCGCCTGGCAGCCATATTGGATCGTATCACAAAACAAATTGACGTGCATCTGTATGACATATGAAGTAATCCTTGTACCAAGTTTGAATGAAATCGCTTCAGGCATCTCTGAGATATCTGCGTGAACGGACGGACAGACGGACGCACACACGCACGCACGGACGCACGGACGCACGCACACACGCACGGACATGACCAAACCTATAAGTCCCCCCGGGCGGTGTCCGTGGGGACTAACAAATTACACATATACACTGTACAATGTGTGACAAGAATTGCATTACCCGTACTAAGCTATTTATTAAAGTGACAAGTGAAAATCAAATAGCCCTGACAGGTAAGTGACTACAAAACTTACACTGCAGGAAACGTGTAGCTGTAGGTAAAGAAATAACTGTACTCTGCAAAATATACATTTTTTTATGGTAGGTATAGGGAGTGCATCAACTGCTATGACAATGCAAACAAGAATATACAAAACTTAAAGGGGAGTGTTTGTGAATTTAGTCATTGTTTGCACTGCTTGTTGTCACATCCAATTAGCTACAAAGTTCAAATTATGTAAAGAGACACTTCAACAAGCAAAATACAGTAGTATACTGTTACGCTTCAACTACCATCACTTTCCAATATGTCTTGGATACAAACTATCAATCAGTTATCATACAATCCTACATGACTTTTGACCACAGTTGAGATGACGACAACTCTTTGGATACCCATAAAAAGCAAGAGTAGCTGAACTTTTATAGGTATAACAATTTTCTCACTCTTTTTTTTGTATATCAAATTCACCTATAGCCATATGTGCACACTGCAATTGCTAAAATTACGGGGGCAGCGTGACTTGAAATCAATACAAATAATACCTAAATGAACGCTCAGGTCAACATTGGTAATGGGATACATTGTACTACTTTTCTTCTACTTTTGGCTCAGAGATAAAGTTGATAAAAAAGCCATCTTTTAAGGAGGATGGGCCTCAGGAACAAAAATTCAAACTCTCAAGCTTTTACAATTCTTGTCTGATATACCACTTGTGGGGGTTTATTTTAAAGCATTTGGTGTAAGAAAACTTTTCACTGGCTTAGTTTTCCAAAACTCAAAATTTCATTTTCCTCCATAGAGTTAACACAGGGATGGCGGCCATTTTGAATTTTAAATACCAGCAAATCTTGGGTTATTTGTTTCTCTATTACCAAAATTTGCATAGTGACCCCGATTTTTATTCTTGATTTTGAAAGAGAACGGTTGAAAGATTCCTTAAGGAAAGTTAGAGCAAAAGTTTAAGTCTTTCACTTTTCGAGGTGCATACTACCTTAATAAAGTTACAACTGGGAAAAGAGTAGCGCTGGAACATGATCTACAGAAAAATTAGGTCATCGTGATGTAGTTTTCTGTTACCTGAAGTGTGGTGTAGTCATTAGGCCAGCAAAAATACAATCAGGAAGTCTTGGGGCAGAGTCTATGGCTCGTGATTTGCGATTTGTCAGGACAGTTCATCGTCAAGTACACAACTTAGAAAACAAGATGTCAATTTATATTTCATCTAACGACACAGACAACAAACTGTTAGGATTCCCTTTTGCTGCAGAATACCAACATGTGTGTTCTATTAGAAACTTGAACAAGGGGCCTTCGACCAAAAATCCATATCTGCAGAACCTTCCTGGAGAATTTCCATCTGAAATCAATATTTTCATGTATAATGCGCTAATCAATATTCACAGATTCAGTTCTAAAAAGGTAGATGGGATAATGCAAAACTTAACGATGAATCACGTTTTTGATCGAATATCGAACTTTTGATGCAGTTCCTTAGAACATGTGGAATACGTTGCTACCTATACGACTCAGAAATCAAACATTTTGCTCACATACACTCCACTATAAGATGAGCGACACATTAACATCCCATGCGGTGTAACATAACAAGTCAAGTTTAATTAATCATACTTCCAACTCACAGAACGCCCTCTGGCCTGTCTGATCTCGAAGTTTGACAGCATTTCATAACAAAACCAATTAAATTCTAGTCACAGAATAATTAGAGAAAAGCTTTCTGTTTTCAATTAAAGACTTGGTGACCTGGTGTACTTTGCCCTGAATAACGCTGAAAGCACTGAACAGGGTATGTTGCTACCATTGCTGCTATGATGGGGACACCGGTATCATATGCACCATCAATAATGCTTACATCCCCCTCACAGCCACAACTTTACTCGGCTCCCCCACTTTTTCTTACATTATTGTTATATTTTATGTATCATGTACCGAATATATTGAAGAACATATTTTATATTTTGAAGGACAACACATGAAAATGTAGCTCTAACTTTTGGGAAAAACATTCGATAGTTTTGTTCTATAAAACAGAAACTTCTTCTCAGGCTGGAGTGAACGTCCAGGATAGATATTTGGACTATCAAACTTTTACAATACTCTCTTGGCCTACCACTTGTGAGGACTCACTGTGAACCCTACGGAGTTAAAAAAAATTTCCACCCGGAATTTTATTTTCCCGCTAGAGTTGGCACAGGGATAGCAGTCATTTTGATATCAAATATCAGTAAATATTGAGTAATTTGTTTCTCTAGTACCAAAATGTGCATGATGACCCCCCAATTTTCATTCTTGATTTTGAAAGAGAATGGTTTAAAATTTGCTTGACAAATGCTAAGTTCAAGTCTTTCATTTTTTAGACAACTAAAATGTACCTTAAAGCATGTTGAAATACAAAATATCAGTCTTACCATTAAAATGCACAGTGTAAAATATGCAGTGTTATTGACAAATGAACTCCTGTCAGTTCTAAAATTCAGTGGTTGACAATAAAATTGGATATCGCACACTCATCAGTTGTGTTGACGTTCACTTGCTACATGTATTTGACAGGTTGTAGGGACTATGACAAGTAATTGCATTTCACATGCAAAATAAAAATAACAGAATATACATCAATCGTTAACTAATACATGTAGGGATTTTAACAAAAGCAGGTGGGAGATACAGTTGCTGAAATAGCAAGCTGGGATCAAACAAGCTGGGATCAAATACTATGATAAACACGTTCCTCAAAATACTATCAACCTGGTTCAATGACACGATTTGCAAGAGAATGGGGTTTCTAACTCCATGTGTGTCAGGGTACAACAGCTGCCATGTGTAAAACCTCAAAATGAAAAGTACGTCAAATACGTCACTTGCAGATGCTTTGTCAAAGACAGCTGGTAATTATTCGCTTTTTAACCAAAGTAAAGAAAAATAAACCAATACGTAAAATATTATCATTACCACTATTGTGATACCAATCGTCACCACAACAATCATCACCCAATGATCACAAATAATAATGCAAACATATCTTTCTTTTTTTTCAAATTTGCAAGATTTACATCCAATGTAACAGTCGGCTATCACATCTGTACTATCTCTGAAATCTGAAAATCTGTCCCTGAGGCGCATTCTACCTTAAGTTCACGTGAAAATGCTACTACATGTAGTAGCATCCCTGTATGACAATGAGAAGTGCTATCTGCTGTGACTTTTGATGTATTAACCATGTTTGTATAAGAAAAGTAGTTTCTTGGCTCCACAAAATCATCCTGAAAATGCCTACTTTTTCAACTTGTCAAAACAGCGTGCATGTTTGTAACATCCCGTGAATTTGTGTTGAAGTGAAAATTGAATTTCAGTATGAAGAAGAATTTGTCAGAGATAACGTTCCATAATTGTACAAAACACAAAGCATAACTCTTTTATTAATTTCAACACACTGTAGGGAGAAGGATTAGCAAGAGTAGAGTAGAATAGTGTCTAGGACTGACAAACTATGTGTAGCATGTGTGGAAATGTGTGCACTTTGATTGGCAGTTGGCTGAAGTTAGGATGGTCTGAGCAATTTACGCCTCTACACTGCAGTAAAATTCCACATGGACCTTTCTGTATGCATTTTTCACAAAATCAATGGAATATTTCTGACTGCAACATTCATGAATAATAAGTAAGTCATCAATGGTTCATTCAATGTCATGTTGCATTGTCAATGGCTGTGCCATTGTAAAATCACTCAGAATCAACTAAAATAATTGATTCATCAAATTATCATGCAAGTACATATTTATATTCTTACGACCGATACAATATACCTAGCACCTGCAAAAAAATACACATTCTGAATTTAACTACACATACATGTATCATATGTCGGTCAAAAGTCTAATCTGATTGAAATCAGATGTTAGAGATAGTGACGTGTTCACCTTTGCTTGTCCTTTGCAATTCTTGGCAGCTACCAGTCGCCAAACTACATCAGAACCACTGCCACAGTGGAGATCCCATTCAAATCTTGCACTCTGCAGGAGCCAATCAGGTTGTGTTATTGAATACAAAGCTGCAAGTGCAGATTGTAAACCTCTTTCTGATTCGTCAGCTGTTCTGGCAGATGTACAAGATTTGAAGGCAATCTCCTATGGCAGTGGTTCAGATGTAGTTAGGTGACTGGCAGTTAACAAGAATGGAAAAGGACAAGCAAAGGCAGGAACATCGCCGACCTGACTTTAATCAGATTGGTTAAAAGCCATGCCCTTGTGACCTATGACCCTATGACCTATGTCACATAAATGTCAATGACCATATCCCATGGTATATTGTAATTGGTATAATACCAATCATATCTGGTTTATCTACACACACACACTCTATGATGTAGATTTGAATGAAACACAAGCATGTGACATAATCACTTGGATATGAATAATTCAAGTCACACACTTTTACAGAAAATCATATTTCCATAAATGTTGCCAACATTCTCATGTAAGATTAAAATAAACTTAAATGATAGAGGCCAATATATGAAAGACGTGACAGCCTGATTTTCTTTTCATAGTGCTGCAAAGGACTTGGAATAACAATTAGGAAACTTGTCTTTATTGTATAACGTCCAAAATACATTAAGACGTTGATTTACTGTGTCCATATTTAGTTCCCAGTGTCTCATACAATTGGACAAAACGACTATATGTACATCAATTGTGTTGAACCATTCAAGGCATGCTCTCTCTTTGTTTCATTATTGTTAGATACATAAGAAATCATGTCTATGCACAGTCTGATCTATTTATTACTTTAACCATTGTTATTATGAGTTAAAACAATAAGGATGACCAAACAATTACTTGCAGGTTATTACCCAATATCGCCTGTTCCCTGCATGGAATAAGCATAAGTGTCATTCGGGCTGTGTCAGACATGAGACAAAAAAACTTTTATGTCTGCACTATTGCATAGTAGGTGGAAAGCGGCAGCCATTTTGTTTAACTTTGTTTTAATACTTGAAAATTGCAAGTATTGTTCAGAAATACTTCAAAACTGGTGGTGATGTTTAACGTGTATATCTGGACATTTACCATAAAATATTACATCTGATATGTACCTGTATCACCTGGATGGAACGATATTGGCATATGATAATGTAAAATTCAATGGGGCCGTTGTAACTTCAATCCGACACCCATCTGAAATACAGGGTTGAAGGGTGCACAGGAATGCTTGCAAGGTAAACTTCTAAGTTATAAATGAACCTTACCTTTTTCCCAGGACTATCCTTAGTAGTAAGTATTGACTTAGTGACTGGACTACTACTACGAGCAGTTGATGATGACGATGATGGGTGAAGATCCGATTTGCCTGTGAGTAACCTCGCCGACCGCACTTTTCTCGACAGCTGTTGATCTTTCACAGTGAAGGTCATCCCTTCATCGTTTTCGCTCTTCCCGTGGTCAGAGTCATCAAATGCAAATGCATCGAGCTGCTGTGAAGTCGTCGACGATGATGACAGTGTCGCGCCCCTGCTGCTTGCCTGCGACAACATCGGCTTTTGAATTCCAGCTCTTCCTGAGGATGTAGTTAACAGATTTGAATGTCTACTGTAGGTCCGCACCACTTTGATGCGTTTGGAAGATCCTAGAAAGTCATCATCGTTTGCATCATCGTCATCGTCAAAATCGTAGCCATCTTTCCCTGAGCGGTCATCGTTTGCTTCTGAGTCTTTTGTTGATGAAATGATCGGAGCAGAACTTGTCCTTATCATTCCTGGCTTATGGTTAACCGCAGCTGACGACACAGATGCTTTAGTCTGGGCAGTCTTTGCAGCAAGCTTGCTCCCGTACGTTTTCACCGGCTGTCGTACCGTTATTTCATTGTTATTTGTCCGTTTAGCAAATGTGTTTGTAACAGTGTTATCCTTGGAAACATTAGTCCTTGATTTTTTCAAGAGATCGGATTTCTCAGTTGAAAACCTCTGTGCGTATGCGTGCTCCTCCTCCATTTTATTTGGCAGTGGTTTTTGCGCATATGCGTGTTCCTCCTCCATCTGACTCATAAAAATACGTGATTTGTCTCTCGGAGGGGACTTCTGCGCATACGCATGCTCCTCCTGTGTCCTTATCCCATCCACATTACCTGGAATTTTTTTAGCCCTCTGTATATCCGTGGTCACTTTGTGTTTGACTTCAAGATTCTTGTCATTTGGTCCGGAGGTAGGCACAGATGCTGGCTTCATAGGTTTCACATGTATCTTCGATGTTTTTATTGTATTGTCACTTGTTTTGGATTTTACAGTTTTCTCCTCAGCCTTCGCAGGTTTTGCACTTTCTGATGACTTTGGATTCACCTTTGGCCTTGAGTCATTGGGTTTAATTGGCAGTTTAGAAGACAATTCCCCTTTGTTTGTTGCAGAACCTTGTTTGGACTTAGCTACATGATCCTTATTTGATGATTTCACACTGGCTTCAACTGGACTTCTCCGTGTGTTTTCAACATCTTCCTTAGTTTGCTTGGTGTTTGTGACAGCACTACTTTTATTATCCGCGATAACACCTTTCTTCTTTGGACTCTCAACAATTTGGTTAGTCTTTGTCGGTGGCGTCTGCAGCGCCCTCTTTCTGGGTGACCCCTTGTCATCGTCACTGTCGAAACTGAAAGGGTCACCGGAAGAATCGTCGCTATTGCGTCGACGTTTCCTCGGTGGTTCCACTGGTGGAATCTCAGGCTCCTTGGCTTGCATAGCACTTTTCCGCGTCACCCTGCTGCTGGTGTACGCCATGTTTCCCCATCTGCGATGAGTGGATGCCGTCTTAGAGGGTAAATTGTTGCCTTTTCTGGCATCGCCAAACAGCTCATCAAATTCTTGATCAGCCTCGGAATCTTTCGCTTTCCTGCCGTAGGTTTTCGTTCCGTACCTTGGCATCCTGAACACTGCTGTTCTCCTTCCAACAGACCAAGATCTTCACAGGCTTGTCAGCATATGAAGCGTCAAACACTTGTCAAGCACCTGCAGAGATATTTGAAATTATGCAGGTCAGGGGTTACCAAAATACTTGAAAACAACTTAACCAAACAACACAAAGTTAGATAAAATATGTATTTCTGTTACAAAGGCAAATTCGCTGGAGCTCTTCTGCAACCAAACCTAAGGAAACAATGGCATTATCTGTATCTGTAATCTAGGCATTTATGTCAAAGTCATTTTTATTCTGATGCGTACAAAGAAATGCTCATTTATCAATAGACAGACGTCAATGTCACTATGATTCTGTGCTGAACAAAGTTGGGATTTTGTTTGACGTCACCTGAAGACTCCTAGCACAGGTGGTTTATGTAGTATTTATATATTCACAATATGCCAATCAGGTAAACATATAAATTTGAAAGCAAAAATCGCATGATGGTAAGAAAAGTTTCCAGAACTGCGGGGACACAATACATCCATTGATGACAGTCGTTACCCATATTTTGAGGACAGAAATTCCTCTCTGGTTCTGGCTGAACACTTCTCCTTGGTCCTCTATTTCTTGACCACAGATTATGAACATTGAGGAAAGAACATTCCTGCTGCAAACCTGAATCAGTGCTACTATGGAGAATTCAAATACTTAATGTCCCTCGCTGGAACTACTGTATGGTACATATAAGTATTACCTCTGTATTCCTGTCTTTCCAATTTCTAGTACAGTTTCCCACACAAATATAAATGATGAAACAAGCCATAAGACATTTTTTATAACAGTATATTTCAAAATTTCAGAATTAACATATTGTTCAAGATTTCTGCATTTGATACCAACAAAATTTTCTGACACAAACAACTTCCCACTTGATGGCGCTAAGAACCATTTGAATATTGTATAATGACTTTCAGAGTAACATGACTCGTGTCATCTATCAGTCACAGTTCACAATAGCCAGGGTCAAAGTTTAGTTGATAGTAACCCAAACATAAAGTGAACTTGCAGTTGTAACGAACTAAACTACATGTAGATTTGAGACATCTTCATTCAACAGCAATCAGTACTCTACATGTGGATGGTAATCCTTGAAATATCAAAATTAAACTTGAAGTTGAAAGGTCTTCAGGAGAACAAGGATACAATAAGGCCTACCTTCGCCAACAATTATCGATACCCTGACAAGAAATCCCCTCAGCTCAACTTTTGGATGTTTGCACAGAATGTCGTAAGGCTGACGATAACAAACTTTTTATTTTGGACGATGGAATTTTTGCTTCTGATAGAAGAAAGAGACACACACAACAAAATCAAAGTTTTGCCTTGGCCACATGAATAGATTCTAGTACAGGAAGGCCGAGGTACAGTAGAAGGGGTTGAAATATAGCTGTCTTTAATTGTGTAACCCTTTGACTCCTTTTTTTTCTTTGTGGAGATCAAACTTTGCCAAAATCAACAACAAGTTTGGGCCAAACCATGGTGGAGGTGGGTTAACCTGTTCAACCACAATTCTATATGAACTGGTCCACAGTAATCACAGATAACAGTGGGTTTGGGCCAGACCATGGTGGAGGTGGGTTAACCTGTTCAACCACAATTCTATATGAACTGGTCCACAGTAATCACAGATAACAGTGGGTTTGGGCCAAACCATGGTGGAGGTGGGTAACCTGTTCAACCACAATTCTATATGAACTGGTCCACAGTAATCACAGATAACAGTGGGTTTGGGCCAAACCATGGTGGAGGTGGGTTAACCTGTTCAACCACAATTCTATATGAACTGGTCCACAGTAATCACAGATAACAGTGGGTTTGGGCCAGACCATGGTGGAGGTGGGTTAACCTGTTCATCCCCGATTCCCTGTAAAAAGGTCCACAGCTACCTCTGGTGACAGTGGGTTTGAGCCAAACCATGGTGGAGGCGGGTTAACATGTTTACCCACAATTCTATATGAACTGGTCCACAGTAATCACAGATAACAGTGGGTTTGGGCCAGACCATGGTGGAGGTGGGTTAACCTGTTCATCCCCGATTCCCTGTAAAAAGGTCCACAGCTACCTCTGGTGACAGTGGGTTTGAGCCAAACCATGGTGGAGATGGGTAAACCTGTTTACCCCGATTCCTGGTGAACAGGTCCAGAGTCACCACAGATAACAGTGGGTATGGGCCAAACCATTGGAGAGGTGGGTTAACCTGTTCACCCCAATTTCCTACTGTATGAACAGGTCCACACTCACCAAACCATGGTGGTAAAAGGGTTAAATGTAGCTGGAAAAAGTCACGACATTTTTGCGAATTTGGAACAAAAAGGTAGTTTTCCATCAACAGTTTCACAGACATCACAAAGATATGCATCAACATCTGAGGAAACAGTAAATAGCCACAATTCCAACTCATCATTCTATATTTTCATGGAATCAGAGAAAGACTGGTGATGTACAGAAGGTAAAAGACACTTACACTTTGAATAGCAAATTCAACACACGACGTAATGTCAGTTTGTACACATTTATCTTTCAAAAACTGGTCCCAAGACTTTAATTTCATTTTAAAAATTTATAGTGAAGGGCAGGTACATGAAAGAAGACAATATATTAGTGAATGATGTTATAGTTCCTCTGTTCCGTTGGATCAAATTGCATCAACTATACTATAAATACTGAGACAAAAATGCGGTACACATACAACACTTTCTTGGTTTTTTAAGACATGAAATAAATTACATGTACTTGGAATGTCAGACAGGATAGAAAAAAGACATATGCAGGTGGGCAATTTCGCGTTTAAAAACCAAATTAAAAAATCAATCTTGATATAATTTTACAGGAAAAATAAAAAAAGCAATTGAGAATTTTCAGGATGCCGACCACAGTTCTACAATTTAGCTACATACTGTAAAGAGGCAATTTTCTAATTATTGAATTTGATTTTCTCGTACACTGATAAAATTACACACTGCATTTGATACATTATATGCATGCAAATTGCAGACAAACTACATGGAGACAGGGTTGAACAGTGGATGAAATCAGACCATTTGCAAGTGAAATAGATGACAATATTTGCAATTACTCCTGCTGGTAAAATTCACGAATTATTTTTTAAACTTAGCCATCATCAGAGTTACAGCTATGTGAAGGATATACTGCTTTGGCCATTACATCAGGTATATCATTACCATATACCGGTACTGTATGATCACAGCCTGACTACATAGCTCATAATACAGCCAAGCTTGCAAAAACCCCAGAACAGCGACCATGAATTTCGGTAATTTCAACTCTTTAAACCATTACTAAAACTGATGATGTTTACTTACAAGTTCCTATATTAATGACTAAAAGAATCACTGGAAACCAATATTTTGTCCACTTGCAACTAGTGCAACGGGTACGGTGATGGTCAACTGAAGATCAAAACTAGTGCAGTGCATGTATGTGTATCAATCATTATTAAAAATATGAAGACCCACTTCTATTCAATGTCAACGTCGCTGCACAAATCAATGTCAAAAACACGTCCAAACGTATTCAAAATAATTGCACAATGCCAAATGTACTGATTTGTGCTTTGATCAATGATAAAGTATGCCTTTTCTGACACAACTGACTGCGAATATATCAGCATTTTATGAACTACACAACTACATGTATCAAATGGAGTTTGTTAGAGATTGGTGCAGTCTGAAGTGCAAGATCATCACATAAATGTAGAGATTGGTGTAGTCTGAAGTGCAAGATCATCACATACATGTAGAGATTGGTGCAGTCTGAAGTGCAAGATCATCACATACATGTAGAGATTGGTGCAGTCTGAAGTGCAAGATCATCACATACATGTAGAGATTGGTGCAGTCTGAAGTGCAAGATCATCACATACATGTAGAGATTGGTGTAGTCTGAAGTGCAAGATCATCACATACATGTAGAGATTGGTGCAGTCTGAAGTGCAAGATCATCACATACATGTAGAGATTGGTGCAGTCTGAAGTGCAAGATCATCACATACATGTAGAGATTGGTGCAGTCTGAAGTGCAAGATCATCACATACATGTAGAGATTGGTGCAGTCTGAAGTGCAAGATCATCACATACATGTAGAGATTGGTGTAGTCTGAAGTGCAAGATCATCACATACATGTAGAGATTGGTGTAGTCTGAAGTGCAAGATCATCACATACATGTAGAGATTGGTGTAGTCTGAAGTGCAAGATCATCACATACATGTAGAGATTGTGCAGTCTGAAGTGCAAGATCATCACATACATGTAGAGATTGGTGCAGTCTGAAATGCAAGATCATCACATACATGTAGAGATTGGTGTAGTCTGAAGTGCAAGATCATCACATACATGTAGAGATTGGTGCAGTCTGAAGTGCAAGATCATCACATACATGTAGAGATTGGTGTAGTCTGAAGTGCAAGATCATCACATACATGTAGAGATTGGTGCAGTCTGAAGTGCAAGATCATCACATACATGTAGAGATTGGTGCAGTCTGAAGTGCAAGATCATCACATAAATGTAGAGATTGGTGTAGTCTGAAGTGCAAGATCATCACATAAATGTAGAGATTGGTGTAGTCTGAAGTGCAAGATCATCACATAAATGTAGAGATTGGTGTAGTCTGAAGTGCAAGATCATCACATACATGTAGAGATTGGTGCAGTCTGAAGTGCAAGATCATCACATACATGTAGAGATTGGTGCAGTCTGAAGTGCAAGATCATCACATACATGTAGAGATTGGTGCAGTCTGAAGTGCAAGATCATCACATAAATGTAGAGATTGGTGCAGTCTGAAGTGCAAGATCATCACATAAATGTAGAGATTGGTGTAGTCTGAAGTGCAAGATCATCACATAAATGTAGAGATTGGTGTAGTCTGAAGTGCAAGATCATCACATAAATGTAGAGATTGGTGTAGTCTGAAGTGCAAGATCATCACATAAATGTAGAGATTGGTGTAGTCTGAAGTGCAAGATCATCACATACATGTAGAGATTGGTGTAGTCTGAAGTGCAAGATCATCACATACATGTAGAGATTGGTGCAGTCTGAAGTGCAAGATCATCACATACATGTAGAGATTGGTGTAGTCTGAAGTGCAAGATCATCACATACATGTAGAGATTGGTGCAGTCTGAAGTGCAAGATCATCACATACATGTACTGGGTTCATTTCGGTAGACTAAATTCAGTGTGTAAGATGTGAAATGTGGCAATGATAGCCTGAAGAAACAGGATTTAACGTTGCCATGGCTGCAACATCACTTGACTAACTACCATATACATGTAAGTTATCCCGCATGTGCATCCACTTTTGGGCGAGCACCTAACTCCCAACTTTCAATAAAACTTTGAAATCGGGGAAACTTTCAGCCAAAGCAACCACCCAAATATTTCAGAGTTTTGAGAAAAATGGGAAATTGAAAAAAATTTGAAACAATAGCATGCAAGTCTCATTCCTTTAACACTTTCTTCTTGTTGTGTCAGAAGCATTTTTCATATGGAATGGCCCTTTCTGCTAATCAACTTTCAGGCAAGTATTAGGATTGCCAATACACAGAGCTGTAACACAGTGTTGCAGTCGATGTGAGCTGAGTGCCTGTGCTTGATTCATTTCTACCTACATTTTTAACAAACAGAAAGCACCAGGCTGAGGTTTGGGTAAGCACCAACCCCAGTTTCTACAGAAAGTTACATGCTCTGGACCCTGGGCATTTACATAGAGAAACAGTAACAAAGCAGCAAACATGAGCTGAATGAATACTGCTGAAATCTCTGGTGCTGTGATTAATAATTTAAATTTATAACATTTGTTATTTTAAGAGAACATGACACGACCTAACAATTGACACTGTATACATTTGCATAACGTCTGTCCATTGTGGATGGGTAGTTTCATGAATATTGATAAAAGAACAAAACAGATTTTCGTATAATTCAAAATAAACAGATAAATTTTTATCTATCTAGATTTCAAATGAAAGTGGAAAGCCTGTTCCTGGACAGATAAATGCATAAATCCCAAAAACATATACATGTATACACGTACATGTAGGTTGCATGATTATTCAGACACAAGTGAAATATGAGATGACCATTTTCAGGAAAACACCACCACTTACATCATGTACAATCTATAAAAATATTCTTTTGGAAAAAACAATTACCGCACACCTACATGTACATGTAAACACTTGATGACATGTGCAATGCTGGTGTTACCAGTGATCTGTATATGAGTAACATTAATTCCAGTTTATGGTCACACAGTGTTTATTTTAATGGCTTACCACATCCCACCACAACTATCATCTTAGAATGTCTTTTCCCTAATTCACTGGATTAACAATCCAACAATCCAACCTACCATATTATCATGTGGAAATAATAAAATATGATAACCAGAGCCAAATACAAGTAGATACAAGCTTAAGGTAATATGCACCTCAAAAGTGAAAGACTTAAACTTTTCCTAAAACTTTCCTCAATGAAACCTTAGACCGTTCTCTTTCCAAAGCAAGACTAGAGAGACAAATTACCTAAGATTTCCCAATATTTGAAATTCATAATGCCCGCAAATCCTGTGTTAACTCTATGGAGAAAAATGAAATTTTTGATTTTGAAAACTAAGATGGTGAAAACTTTTCTTTCATCAAGACCTTTAAAATGAACCTCCACAGGTGGTAGATCAGAAGAGAATTAATAAAATTTGAAAGCCCAAATTTCTGTCCCCGAGGCAAGATCTACCTTATGCCTGTCATAAGCAAAAACAGTCACAGATGTCAAGGACATCTACGTGAAATACAGATCACTATCCACATTTGAAAATCTGTCATCAGTGTTTCAGCATTTGTTTATTCAGTTTGTTTCCTGTTCTGTAGCAGAGGTGTTTTACCATTTACCATATCACAGATCACTGGATCCTTCAACACAAATATGATACTATGATGATGGTTAAATGTTATGTCATCTGATATTAAAGCATCAGGTGTTGATTTCCAGATAAATGAATGTTCATGCACTTATTATCGGGACAAGGTAAATTCTTGATTCTCTATGGCATACTGAAAATACATGTAGATGTATGGAAAATAGATGAAAACAAATCTATTTTGTATATTGTGCTTCTGCAGACATGCTATGAAGGTAATCAAGTTAATTTGATGGTGTTCATGCCTGGCTTGGTACAAATTGTCCAATAAAATACACAATTTCATAGCGAAACAGTTCAAAAGGTCACCAGATTGCTTAACTTCCTAAGTGAGTTTTCACTTGAGTAACCTGGCCATGTCTTACATGTGGCCCTACTAGAGCAAGCAAGAGCCGGTGTCTCACAGTATGAAAGGCAGGTAGGACTTGTTACAAATTGCAATGAGACAACAATTTACAATAGAAAGGAGACATTTAGTTGAAGTTAACCCTTTTCCTGCCAGACAATAATAACTGTATCACTTCCCCATCAGCCAAATCAGTAAAAAGCGGTATTGAGCCAAAACATGACGTATTTTCACCCACTTGGCTTGGTATGTTATGGCATCTTTTGTCCAAAAAAATCAACTTCACAGTATTATGTTTTCAACAGCCTTCAAATGTACAGTATTACCCCCTGGTATGTTAAAATACATCATATTGAATATATTGTGTTTCATTAATTTTAACCATCTTGACCTTATGGTGAAATATGGACTTGGCAGGAAAAGGGTTAATAAACAGCAAAACTTCCATTGGTCACATTGTTTTTTCAGGGACAGAAGTCCACGTTTCTATGACAAGTGTACATGTAAACATAAAAATCGTGAAAAATGAAATATGTAATATGTTCCACAAACTTATTGGAAACTGTTACACTGCACTGAGAAACTCAAAACGTTTACTGATTTTCAGAATTTCTCTCCGTCAGTGTTTTTTTATTCTTTCCAAACTGACTACTGTAGTGCTTGCAGAACTTTCAAACTTTCAGTGAAGAAAAATGCCTATGTTTGTGTCAATGGCAATGAATAGATTGCACAATATCAAAAGTTCATGTTGGCAAAATAAACAGGTTCAAGTGTGAACCATTCTCTCCACACTCTCTCCTGTCTCCATTGCAACCTGTTCACCCAGTTTTCTGTGTATCAGTCAACAATCACCATTGAACTTGGGCAAAACCATGGTGTAGAGTAATGGTTAAACACTGAGAAAACTTCATCAAGGTCAATACCAAATACTACTTAACACTGAAAAATCATTTATCACAAGCAGCCACTCTACACCATAGTTTAGCTTCACTGACAGCCTGTTATATTTCAGTTTGAAAACTGATATTTTCCAGCAAAATGATAGTGGAAACCTGAACAAAAGATAAACATCACACATCCTGTTATACAATGTACAATTATTAGAAAATAACACTCTGGGTACGATGCATAGCAAAACATGGAATGGTAAGGAAAGAGTCACAATCAGGTGGGACAGAGAGACTTCAGTGTCAAAGTTCAAGTATTACATCACATGTAACACAGTGATTACCAATCTCACTGAGTGCAATGTCAATGGTCACTTGAGACAAAGTTGACCCCTGTTCACAAGTGTTAGATCCCAATGTGCAATTGATAACCACACGGTTTGACCCAAATCATGCAGTAAAAGGGTCAAGTAAGCCTCTGGAAATGCTGCTCTGGGATGATCGATGACAATCAAATTGAAAAAGGAGCTAAGAATTAAACACAACAGCTGCTTCTATGTCGATGACTTATACACATCCATGTTACTGCCCATCACCACAGTAAATTTGTAACAGCAGCAATGTTGCAATATCAGATACATGTGCAGTGGTTTCCAGGAAATGTCTAACCGCCAAAAAAGACTACACAATCAAAATTGCTACTGCCCCCTCTTACAGAAACTACAGTTCCCTCACTCAGTGCATATCATTATTCCATAGCAACCATTTCTGATAATTGGGAGAACTGAAGTCCCTATCTGATACAAACATATAAGATGCTCACAACAAAACTACTGGTCTACATCAAGTTCTTTGACTTATTCTGTAGCGTCATTCAACAGTTGAACACTTGCTGTTAGTCTTGCAAAATCATAATTAATACTGAAGAAACAAGGCAACACACTGACGAATAAGTTTTATTAATAGGCAGGGGAGAGGGGATTAACCCTTTGAGCGATGCAATTTTCTCCCGCCAAAATTTTACTGCAAAATTTTATCAATTTTTTATGAATTTTTCTGTAATGTTTTGATAATTTTGGACCAAATGGACATCACATTTCATTGGCTACAGTTTTTTTCTCAAAATTTTGGCAAAAATCTGAGAAAAATTGACTGGGGTTTACTTTATAAAGGGGACAAAAATAGACACTGGCGATCAAAGGGTTAACAGGCAAGGCAAATTTTGTGAGAGAGACTGTTTTGCCTTTGAACATGGCCAAGCAAATTGAAATGTACAGAACAGCGACGGATGCGTTAGCTCTCGCTCAAAGTGTACGCGAGAATGACAACAGATCATACTGAAATCTGCTAACCTGGGTTTCATCTTCATTTGTACAAATGAGGAGCCCATGAAAAACTTGGACACTGTCATTGAGTGAGAAAAAATTGGCTCCATGACCAAGATATTATGAAGTACACACAGCGGTAAGGTGATTATCCTTTTTTTTAGGACAATAAAGTATAATAATAATGAAGTACACACAGTGGTAAGAGCACTAAGTTTGCTTCAGTCACTGTGCACAGGGCCGAGATGCACTGATGTCTTCCAATGCTCCAGCACTTTATAAAGTGACACATATTGGTTCACGTACATTACATACACTGCCCATTTAGAAAATTAGACAAATCAAAATTTTTACATTATTTTTTGTTGTTTTGCAAATATTCATGAATCTGTGTTTTACTGTTACTCAAGTTTATAGGTTTGAAAACGTTTTCTGTGTTTAGTATTTAATTACTAGTCAGGCATATGGCCCTAGTTGACCAGTGAAAATTGTCATTGCATATGGCAATCAACATTAATGGTAGATGCATGATACAAAACTCTTTTCCTGACTTCCCAGTGGATTCCCCATCCTATAAATCTGATGAGCCGCTGAATAAGTACAAGAATTGTAAACCAGAATTTGAAAACACCTAACTAAAGTTACCTAAAGGAACCTGAATACCAAGTTTCAACCAAATCTGGCCTGTGGTTACAGAGTTTTAGCAATTTGCAGGATTCTGCCTTTTTTTACATAATTTGTATATTTTTGACACTAACATGTTCATTTGAACAAATTCACATCTCCACCCCTGGGTGCACCTGTACTGTACTAAGATGGTAGGTGTGCAGTTGTGGAATTTTTTATGTGGACTGACGTATAGACTACAGACATGCAGATGCCACTAACTTACATGTACCACATAAGTTCTCTTTGATATACATATAACAAATGTGAGCTAAAATCCATAACTAAAGGTTGTAAACCAGACAAAATTGCAGAAGCTGTCAGCACTGAATCCAGCTCGAGACTGATCCTGTAGTAACAGAGGATGGATTTACTCAATCCTGTTGATAGTCCTAAATATTGTAACCAATCAATGTTAACCTTACTAACACCATCATCTCATCCATAAGACAGATGACTTAACCCTTTCACCACCATGGTTTATCTCAAATCCATTGTTTTCTATGGTAAAGTTGGACCTTTATACAGGGAACTGGGGGTGAAAGGGTTAAGGCAGAATGCTCTTAAGAAATCAATCTTTGGACTCTAAAACTTTTACGATACTTTTATGGTCTACCACTCCTAAGCTCAATTTCAAGTTCATGGAGTAACTGAAGTTTTCGCCGCCCTATTTTTGTGAAAATCAAAACTTTGGTTCTTCAGCATAAAGTTAATACGGGATGGTGGCCACTTTGAATTTCAAGTGTCAATATATATTGGGTAATTTGTTCCTCTATTACCAAATTCTATTCCTGATTTCCAAAGGGAACGGTTTATTATTTTCTTGCAGAAAGTTTTGAGCAAAAGTTTAAGTATTCCAAGTTTGGGGTATATACTACCTTAAGCTGATAAAACACTATCTATTCATCCAATTTTTTTCATGTCTTAGTCTTCATCTGAAGAGGATATACAGCTTGAAATGCAGTGTACATGAGTAAACACTACACTACATGTACCTATGTCTGTGTTACCTTGGTGCAGGTACAGTAGATTGCTGGTTGAAAATAAATATACCATATCTTCTAATCTTTGACTGAAAATCCTAAACCATCTTACTCTAGGCCCTTTTGAATGGCAAAAATTTCTCAGTTTTAATGTTTTGCTAAAAATTGGCAAATTTTTTTTTTTTAAATCAATGACACAAATTTTACAAAAATCAATTTCTCACCAATTTGTCTTGCTCTGCTGATTCATTGAAAATGACAAATATTCAGAATTCTTGCTGAACTTCACTTTCAAGTTGTGTGATCTTTCCATGAATTGCATAAACAAAAGCAATAAAACATGAATTTGGCAATCTGGCTGCCAGTAAAAATTCCACTGCTACATTACATGATGTGCCAGTAGTTTCATATTACTGGTGTAACTTCCTCAAAACTAAGAACAATTCTTGGATATTAAAATTTTCAGTTTCAGGGAACAAGAGAAATTCCAGTCTCAACAGTGACTCATATCAAGGGTTTCCAATGAACAGCAGCAAGTCAACAGGTATTACCAGTACCAGGGTTCCTTGCTATACCCATCTGATGGATTCCAAAGTATTCAAAAAAGTGTCATAGTGTGGAAGGATGATAGAAATGCACTACTTTCACATCCGACATCTCTGAAACAGGGTTCTGAGTAACACAACCGATTTCAAATTGGAATTACCCCTCATGTACCATTGATAGCACAATCATAATTTCTATGTTCAGCAAGCTGATAAATGGGTATCTCAGTGAGTTGATGCAGACATATCCAGGAATGAGTTGCCGTTGTAATTTCCTGCTGTCAGGAACATGCAACATATTAGTTCAGTGAGTGCACTGATCAACAAGATCAATGTGTATGGTATTTAGAGTGGGAAAAAGAAAAACATTACCTCTTCACTACATATCGTGGGAAAACATTTTGTTTTGGAAACATCTTACGTGAAGTCAACAGTCTGCCACCAACAGTACAAAAATACCTTTTACCGTTCCTAAAGTTTGTAAACACATTACCCAATCAATATTCATGAATTATTTCAATCTCAATTTTCATGACAACAAATAAATGTAACCACTGGGAGATGTGGTGTGTAAATATCTGTACGTTTAACAACTCCGAGCAGTGTTCCTGGGCAAATTTAACCATCGCAATGCATGAGGACACTCAAGAAGTTTGTTATTAACATTTACAACATCACAAAAAAACAAAGAATTTAAACAATAAGTTGTGTTTACGGAGGGCTTCCTTTCTATGTTCTGGAAAGACTACACTACTCAGTATTTTGAGACCTGCAGTACCTACATATGGTATTTACGAAAGCAATAGTGAGAGATACTCTGCTTCCCCTCTAATTTTTATGGCTAGTGCTGGTACTGTATATACTGGTAATGTAGTAGCCGCCATCTTGGTCACTACCACTGATAAGTGACCATAGATTAGGATAGTATAAGTGTAAAGATTCGGTTGGCAGACACTGCATTTACCAAGCTAAATGAATGACACGATAGATGCTTTCTTAAAACGCTGCATAATTTTGGGACATACCGTCGATTAACTATTCGACATAAACTCTTGTGATAACAAGAGTAGTGCGAATGACTGCATGTAAACAAGAGCGAATACTACAGTACAGTGTCCACGACATTCAAGGCTACGCACGACGCCCGGAATGAACTGATTAATAAACGATACGGGTCTACCACTTAAAAATGCTGTTTACATATCTGCTATGGTCACTAAGAAGTTAACTGAATATGGATGTCAGAATCAACGTGAAAAGTGTCACTGAGATCAAAATAGCTGATCAGGAGCCAGTCCCACCAGGGAAGCCCTATCTCAGTATCTGATCCGATGCAGGCTCGTCTGATCGCTCTTAATCTTGCCTCGCACTCACATAAAAAAAACAACAGCAACCTAAAACCCCATCGTTGTCGTAACAAATTCGCTCTTCCAGAAATAGGGGTGACATCTGAAAGTTGTACACCGTTCAGAGAAAATAAAGATGAAAACCTGACGAGAAGAATTCAGCTTAGAGATCGATTATTTCACTGAGTGGTATGTTTGATGATGTGATGGTTTCGGGCCTGGTTCCCAATAAAAAAATCCTGCCTTGGACATCATTGGTTTCGGACGGCCACAAACACAATAGTTTCGCAGTGACACAGAAGACGATCGGAGACATGGTATCACAGTAAAATACTTACCTAAAAGTGAACTCGTAAAATCTTCCAAAGATCTCAACCAACTAAGGACGACTGGAATGAAAATTATAAAAGAAAATGCTCCGGAACTAGTACAAAAGGGAGAATACAGGCGCCATGTTGGATCGTATTATTGCGCTTGCGCTGTTTTTGAAATGACTGACCTGTACAACGAACGTTGTGATTGGTTTACACTGGAGGTTGATGTTCTT
Source organism: Ptychodera flava (assembly GCF_041260155.1). Lineage (NCBI taxonomy): Eukaryota > Metazoa > Hemichordata > Enteropneusta > Ptychoderidae > Ptychodera > Ptychodera flava. Next base: position 34,460,501 of record NC_091949.1, read on the forward strand.
TTGTCAGTACCAATAGGTAATACCCTCCGGTCATTTCTCTTCACGAAATATGACGTTTTTTAATCTGAATTTTGAGAATACGAATTAAAACGTTATATTTCGATTAAAAAAAAAATCTTTTGAAATTCTAGTAAAAAAATAAAAAGATACGAAAGCGAGGAATCAGACAAAAATTTATTTATTATAAAAGAAGGAAATCTCCCGACACCTCATTTTTTTCGTCGGGGCCATGCGTAATTCATTGTTTCCTTAATTTTTCTCAGTTTAAGAGTAGAATTTAATTTGGACGTAACCTTAAATTTCTGAAACTACATCGGACCTTATATAGAAAATATCACCCATTCATCATAGATCCATAATTTTAAATAGTGGTCGGCAATGATCGGCAATCACATTACAATAGAGCTTCGTTCAATAAAGTATTTTGGGTCAATATTTCGCCCAAGCTGACACTAGCCATCAAGTCAGAAACGTATCCAAGGCATAATGCGTCTTGCATTTCAAGACTTTTGGTACCGGACATCAGAATCGGATCAAATTTTCGGTACAAGTACTATCAGTGAGGGATGAACCATTAGACCTTGAAAGGGGTGGTTCGGATGATAACATACCCTATTTTCCCTCTGCATTCAAATATTTGTCCTTTTCCGCAGGGACAGACAAAATTTCCCCCTAATTACGAGTGCACTTTTTACTACTTGAAGTCATTTGATCATTTTTGGCAAAGTTGACATGGCGTGTTTTTACATCATTTGCTTTGCGGACTTTTTTCAATCTTAACCACCCACCTAGGAACTAATGGTCGCTATCATACTGCATGGTGAAGTTTCCTCGTTGTTCCCAAGTATCATATGCAGTTCCTATATATAGGGAGTGAGTAGCGTCCTTGTGATGGATATGCAGACTATTTATTTTTTTGTGTGTTTGTTTTACTTGTTTGTTTGTTTTTCGTTTGTGTGCGTATTTTGTGTGGTTGGCTGTCTTTTTAGGGTCTATGGTTGTTCGTTCGTACGTTCTTTCGTTGTCTCGTTCGTATAAATTCAAGCTACACCCATCTATATCTATCTATCTGCCTGTCTATCTATCTATCTATCTATCTATCTATCTATCTATCTATCTATCTATCTATCTATCTATCCTTCAATCTATTTACATGGTTCTTTCTCTCGTTGACTCATTCTCTTGAGCCATTCTTCTTGAAATACAGAACTTGAGGTGTAGATGAACTATCATCAACTGATATTTGAGTTTGTGTCACACATGCAGTACCGGAGTGTGTTCATGCGGGCGAAAGAAAGCGCTGAAGACTTGTATACAGAGAATACCAGTGGCAGACAGACCGAATGGCAACTTATCATGGGGTTACACTTGATCAAAATATTAATTGGATATTACATATCCAAAAAGTCGTTAAAGCTATTGCCCCCCAAATAGGAATCATTTCACATCTCCGACATTATGTGCCTAAATCTATTCTCTTACTGTTATACAACTCGCTCATTCTTCCACACATAACTTATTGTATCGAAATCTGGGGTAACACCTTCTCGACTTTCCTGGAGCCAATACTTTTGTTACAGAAGAAAATTACACGTCTCATCACTTTTTCCGATTTTAACGCACATACTGGTCCTTTATTTAAGAAACTTGGTATTTTAGAAGTCCACAAACTCTGTAAACTCCACACTTGTCTTTTTACCTTTGATTTACTAAATAACCGATTTGCTCGAGATAAAAGTCGTTATTTACAGACCATACCGCATGACTACCCAACCGATTCGCTATTCAAGACAACTTTCCTTTACCCAAAGTCAACCTTTCACAAAGTAAACACGATGTAAAATATGCAGCCACCAGCCACTGGAATTCTCTACCTAACTACATAAAAATACAACAAACAGATATACATTCAAAACTATCTTAAAAACTCACCTTCTCACCAATTGAACAGTTTTTGCATGATTTTCTTGTATAATTATTACTTTTCAGTTATATTTAATGTAAATATCATTTTTCATTACAGTTATAGATAGTCTATGCATTAGTGCAATTCTTGTACATTTATTAATATGTCTTTCTCAGTTACATACTTGTGTATATGTATACTAAGTTGTCTGCGTCACGGACTAGACTAGTTCTGATCGACCTATTTCCGTGACCTCACCAGATTTTTGATAAATTTACTTACTTGTTATGTATATATAAATTTTCATCTGGTGAAATAAATTCAATTCAATTCAATTTAATTCAATGGTACCTTCGATCAACCATATTAGGAGATGTTCATTTGCATAAAAACCTTCACAAAAGTATATGAAGAGTGTGTACGTTGGCAAGGAGGTAAAATAATGATAGTGTCCTTGTAGCGTTTTTTATGACATCTACATTATGTTTGAACCAACAGTAACGCAACAGTTATGTTCGTTGAATGTTATTGGTCAACAACAACAAGACGACTAATAAACATAAACAACAATACAAACAACAACAACGTTGGCAGAGAGTTGCATCGGTTCAAATAATGATGGTGTCCTTGTAGCGTTCCTTATGACATCCACATCACGTTTGAACCAACAACAACACAACAGTTATGTTCGTTGAATTTTATTGGTCAAACATGACTTATAAGCATAAACAACGACACAATCAACAACAACCAGATGTCTGGGTACCCTCTAGTGATCTTTGACCTTTTACAACGGAGGTTGCGATTGTATCTATTGTGTTCAACGGGAAAAACAAATCAAAGAATGTCATTTCTCATGTTTAGTTGAAACCTAGGGAAGGAAAACTGCTTTTCATATTTTTTGAAACCAGTGCTTGGTAATTCCAAGGTTGGTGACGCCAAATTAAAAGACAAGACTTAGTTTCATCAATATTGTGTGTAATAAATATACACTTGTATGTATGACTATCATTGATTATGAGACAGACTTGTTATAATTTCTTTGAAATATACTTTCCATTCTTATTACTTTGCTGCACTTGCCGCATCAACTGCATTAGATCGCCTAATGAAACTGTCGGTTGGAAATATTAACTCTTTTACACTAATCAACAATCTCCAAACAGCTTTGTGTTTTAGTGTGTGTGTCTTCCGTTGATGAAAAAACATTAATTCAGCTGTTGCCTGTTTACAAAGTAGCTTTGCTACTACAGGGCTCGCAAAATCATTGTGCCATACTCTCTGCATGTCTGCCTTCAGGACTTTTTTAAGTTGCCTGCTGAGCAAAAGATAGGGATTTTCCCGTCAACGTATAATACTATGAGACAATTTGCCTTTCTCGCTCGTTCCCCGTCCGCTGTTACGAAAGCTTTTTTCCCGAGAACATACAGCGATCTTAGCTACCCTTGAATGTGACATCCATAACAATATTAAACATTTCTGGAAATATTCCCTGAGGACAAAGTGAGTCAACTAAAACAATGTCCGTCCTCAAGGACATGAATACCTATTAAAAACGAACAATAGTAGTTAGAAGCACTTTCGTAGAGGGCTCTGTTCCTATACGTATACTATACGTATACGCTGCAAAATTCAAAATAAAGCCTAACTTTAGGCTGTATTGAATTTTGCAGCGCATACTTTGTTCTTTTCTGCAAATACTATCAACAACAACAACAACAACAACAAGAATAATAATAACAACAACAACAACAACAAATTTACTGAGTCCAAATATATTTTTATTTTTCTTCATTTTTAAAATAATTAATTATCATCATCATCATCATCATCATCATCATCATCATCATCATCATCATGGACTGAGGACCCTATGATCGGACAAGCTGATGAAAATCTCAACAACATTATGCATTCGTCGTTGAGGGCGCTGTCCTAGACACACTTTAGAGGGGCCTAGCTGTAGATTTGATTTATTGGCCATTTAGTTGGAATAAATTTATCTTTCCAAAAAAAGGCCCAGCTGAAACGGCATTTTGGTGTTGTATTCATGCAGATGATGGACTTGTCTCCTGTCAGGATCCAGTTTTATGAATAAGCTTTATATATATATATATATATATATATATATATATATATATATATATATATATACGTGTTTCATCTCCGCTTGGTTCAATTCTGCAGTACTTATGTGCCAGTTCATTAGCAGATGGCAGCTATTTTTGTCTTTGTGACTCCTACGGTTTGTAAGATTCAGGAAATAAAATAAATCTTACTATCAGTGAATATTTCAATTTTCTCGCAAATGTAATACGATGACAACCGGTGAGGGCGCTCTAATGAATGGTTTGGAGAGATTCTGGTCGTGTACCGCGAACTCAAAACTAAATAGTTACAACGTGGAGATAGAAATGGTCACAATAAAAACAGCAAATAATGAAGAACAAACTTACTTGACCAATTTGATTTTTGTTAACGACCCTTTTAAAGTGCAAAGATTTTTTTAAAAAGAATGCTTTATTTTTGCAATCAAATTAAACGACTATGGGCAAAAAGTCACAGAAAACGTTCTCAATAAAGTATTTATTATTAACATATATTTTTTTTAAAATCCAGGTTAGCAGAAATTCATAGTCTATTTCTTTCATTGTCTCACAATGTTCATTTCTTGGCCCTATCCTGTTTGTTTTGTACGCTGACCCTCTTTTCAAGCTTGTCAGAACATACTCATTGAATCACCACGCCTTTGCCGATGACTATGTATTATACAAGGAAGTTACGATCGATGAAATTAAACCAACAACTGAATCTGTACAAAGTTATATCATTGACATCAAGCAGCGGATAACATCTAATAAACTCGAGCTGAATGACAGTAAAAACAAAAGTAATATTAATATCATCACCCTGAATATCTGCGAAATCATCTCTCCCTTCGTCCACACATCTTGGCGATTCTGATATAATTTTTCGTCTCCAGAGTCAAAAACTTAGGAGTCGCTCTCGTCTCTAACTTTAATCTGTGTGAACGTGTGCAAAATATTTGCAGAGCTGCATGCAATCAAATTAGACAGACGAGCGCCATTCGACTCTACTTCTCTCTACAAGCTACCCAAACTCTCGTCTCTGCTCTTGTTCATTCTGGCTTAGACTGTTGTAACTTTCTCCTTTGTGGTAGCCCTAAACAACTTATAGACAAGTTCCAAAGAGTGCAAAATGCTGCCGATTGTCTCGTATGTCATGCTAAAAGTACGATCATGTCCAACCCCTTTTGCAAAAACTTGACTGGCTTCCTGTATAGCTGTCGCATTCATTGCAAGGTTGTATATTTATTTGCTTCAATTCAGTCGTGGTTATTGGACCGTAATATCTCGCTGAGCCTCTAAATCGATATACTCCAAACGGATGCGCTATTTTGCGGGTTGCGGGCTGCGGGCTGCGGGTTGCGGGCTGCGGGCTGCGGGTTGCGGGCATGAAAAAATGTGTGATTTTTGGTATCATTTTCGCTAGTAGATAGAATAAATGCTAAAATAGTATCTAGATGTATTTGTTTATGGAATAAAAGCCGTGAACTTCTTGAATAATGCCGTTATTTTAGCTTACATCTGGTAAAGCACCACCAACGTCAGAATAGTCCATTTCCCATCCAACATTCGCCGTTGCACAGCGCACTGCCGATCGAAGCTTTCGAAATGATATGACTGAACACGGATGAGTAATAATATGAACACAAGACAGATTTCACAACAACTCGCTATATTAACTTTTTATGTAATGATTAGGACGGATAGTTTAAAAGTAAGTTTCGGATCGTTGACAGCACAGATGAACTGGGAGATGAACTTCGGTTCGTTGAAACTCGACACGCCTAATAATTTGTTACTTTTTCATAGAATGCCATGCCCTTCTCACACTTCAGATTAGTTCAACTGCCGATAAAAGCACAATTTTCAGAATCGTTTTCAATGCCGTTTAAAATTATTTTATTGTGGTGAACACGATAATAGTCCTAGGAAACTTTTCATAGTCACGCTGGATCAAATGCATATGGAGCGACTATCATGCTGCAGGTGCAAGTCATAGAATATGTTCATGATATTAGGAGATACACAATTATTGAGAGCTGCAGAACACAAACTCATCCAAAAATATTCTATTAGATCGATTCCTGAAAATAAGTCAACGCACCGACGTGTTTTTCCGCTGAAATTCTCGCGTAAAATGTTAGCGGAATGTCGTTCTCTGTGTCGTGACCTCGGTTGAACCGAAACGGCAAAGTAAGCTAAGTCCATTGTCGTACGTCTTTTTCTTTTTAAAGATTTCATGAAAAATACACGGCATTTAAATACACAACACTTCTACGCTTTTTGAAGTCAAATCTTTCCTTACACATTGCATTTAAGTAGGCATTGTTTAATTTTCTGTATGTGTTGCCCTAGAACCGAATTGTGAATAGATGCATTACAAAGAATTTACTTCCTATGGCCTGATACTAGAAATGTAACAATTTTCATTCCGCGATAAGTGGCGACATTTCCGAGGCGCGAATTTTTTTGTCAGTCTGGTATTATTTCTCACTCACATCCATGGCAAGAGAGAAAAGTGATTTCAGATCCCAAATATTTGTGATGGCCAGGCAGCTCGGAACAAATAAATTGGTCCTCGGAATCGCCGCTTTTAGTTTAGCAGATTTTGATTTTTTTCAGAAACATGACGTATTTTCACCCACTTGGTATGGTCTGTTATAGCATCTTTAGTCCAAAAAATCAATTTTACAGCATATATGTTTTCAACAGCCTTCAAATGTACAGTATTATGTTAAAATACACAATATGGAATATGTTGTGTTTCATTAATTTTGACCATCTTGACCTGATGTTGAAAATATGGACTTGGCAGGAAAAGGGATACTGTACGATAGACCTGATCATAATTATTGATAATAGACACCTTCTAAAGGTTTTATTTCTTATATACTAAATGCCATATTACATATATTAGAAATATAGCCATAATTCTAAAAACCCGCAGCCCGCAGCCCGCAATGCGCAACCCGCAGCCCGCAACCCGCAACCCGCAGCCCGCACTTTAGCAGATACACTCCAAAAGGACAACTTCGCTGTCCCTCTTCTCAGACTCGATTTCTCAATATTCCAAAAGTTTACACAAAAAACTTTTGGCAAGAGGTCTTTCTCATAGATTGGTTCTACATTGCTGAATGACCTTCGTCACGCCAACTCTGCCCTTCAAGTTTCCTTCCGTTTCCTCAAGACTTACCTGTGTGAATAATAGTTTTAACGTTTTTCATTCGCCTAGTCTCCAGTGCCAGTGGTTCAACATTCCCCCTTACTTGCTCGTCATGGAATCCTTCCCTCTGTATGTGGGACACTTTGGATTATTTTGTATTTGTTATGTCCATCACTTCACTTTTCTTCGCTTGTAATTCCGTGCTTTTACGGAGAACGTTTATATCCCCACACGTTGGTGGATTCACCGGATTTTGGGAGGGTTTTTTTGTTGGTTTTTTTTGGGTTTTTTTTTTTTGGTTTTTTGTTGGGGTTTTTTTTGTTTTTTTTTTTTTTTGCCTTTTTTAATTTTTCCGAGTCCCGAATCTTCACTCGGATCAAACACCTAACACAACTTGCGAGGGCGCAACTACTCAAACTCCAACTACTCAGATTCTCGACTTCTCAGTATTCTAAGAATTTCAACAAGACCTTTAGCGAGAGATCTTTCTCGAGTCCGTGGTGAAATCCTGTCGGCTATTAAAAGAACGCTTGATCTTTCTGATCCCATTTCCATTTGCTGAACCTAAATTTCGGCTGACATTCTGAATGAGCAACGCATGGCCTGATATTTTGTATTGCAAGCAACCAACTGTGCCCAGGAGATCTGTTCATTTGGGATTAGTCCCGATTTAATACTGGATAGGCAATCGTCCAAAATTTGTCCACTACAGGACTGCAATATACCCTTACAAAGTCATGTAAATTACGATGCTATAAGTATTAGCGGAACCAAAATTGGATAACTAGGTTTGTAATATAATCCGTGTCCATAGATTCAACTTATCAGTGAGCCGAGTCAACGCATTTGGGCATTTGGGTCCAAATGTCGGGTTTAAGATTCTGATGACGACGCTGTTTTGCAGTAACACCGCCGGCGATACACTAGAACACACCAAGCATGAACATATGAATAGCGGTAGCCATGATCCACGTAATATCTTCCGAATGTATTTTTGAAACTATAAACACAACCTTCAATTTCATACTGGTAATCACTTCATGAGATCTATAAAAGCCAATACATCACTTCTTAATATGCCTCAAACTGTGTGATTTTGCGACAAAAGCTCTAGAATCAGGTCGAGCGAAGAAATTTACCTTTTGGTAATGTCATTTACTCTTAAAACTGAATGTTATCGAAAACAGAGCAAGGAATATAGTTTCTGACATTTTGGAGAATGTTGCACTGCTCACCAGCACGTATGATACACTTATTTGTAGATATGTTGAACTTTTCACCTACGCCATTACGTTTCTCCAGTATTTCCAGACGTATTGAAAGTATAGACAAGCCACTGCCCCGCGGTTAACTAGAACTTAAGAAGTACAGTTTGCTGGTAAGGAAAACCTCTTGGAGTCTGACAAAAAGGACACCTGCTACCCTCATTCGGGAATTGTCTCTCGCCCCATTTCCCTGAAAACCAAGAAGTGGTATAATGAAACCGACTTATTGATGTATGGAACTTGGATTTTTCCCTTCCTATGTATTTTGTAGTCATAAATGCGTAGGCGATATATTCTTCATCTATCTAATGACGCACACAAATTTAATTGATGTTGCTGTGACAAAGAAACTCTCCAGTTATTAAGATTGAAATTGAAAGAAATCGAAATTGAAAGACTTAAAAATTTTGTGAAAACTTTCCTGGAGGAAACTTAAAATCATTCAAAGTATGACACTGGGGAAACAAATGATCCCATATTTACCCGAACTTGAAATTCAAAATGGCCGCCATTCGTGTGTTTACTATGCGAGGGGAAATAAAATATTCAATTTTCATCAAAAACAAACCGGTGAAAACTGAATTTACTCCTAGACCAAAATGTATTGTAAAAGCTTGAGAGTCTGCACATTCTGTTTCTAAAGCTTGAAACCTATGAAAGATGCTTAAAAGATTAAAACTGGATAAGTCCAAAAGTCCACAAATCTTGCTCGGGGCCGGATCGGAAACTACAGTAATGAAGATATCAAGGGTTAAAGTTCTCAAGTTTCCTTTCAGAAGACCGTGATATTCCAATAAACATTTGCATTACACATAAAGTTTCCGAAGAGAGGGAGAGGGGCGGAGAGATATGGTAAGCAAAGTGTGGCGAAAATGCCGGGAACCGTAGTCCTGCTTCTCCTTTAGGCAACACAGACAAGGAAGCAGCAAGAATACGGTTTGCGGTAATTTAGAGCTGAAACAGATATTGATAAGATGGCAACCGACAACTCAAGCGTTGTTTAAGAGTATATAATAGAAATGGCAAAAGTTGCATTTGTAGATGCAGAAATATCATTGGCAGAGAAAGGATGTCAGACAACACAGGATTTGAAGGTCAAAACAAATATAAAATGCTATGCTGAAGGGTCTGCAACTGGGTCACGTGTGTATTAGACCGACTCTTGGAATAAACCGTGCGTTATGTATACCAGAAGTGCTTGTGACAATTTTCAAGCTCAAATACCGTCGCAAGCAATTTTCACGAAGAATGCTTCCGGCAACAAATTGCATCTTTTTGGCGTTTCACGGCCTTCTGGTCAATATAAACTCGGAAATAAGTAAAAACCACTCCTAAAATTAACACCGACCGCAGTGCATTGTTAACATGGTGGTTTGAGCGAGAAGACGTCCTTTTGAAGCGATAAGATTGAACAACTTTGATTTATCATCGGCTTGTTTATCTATCGGCATAGAGATTGATTGAGAATGCCCAGAGTAAGGTAAGTGTTCATTTTTCACAACACCAAAAAGTCCTTTTAATAATTTGGGGGCATTCAACGAATCAAAGTCACGTGACCTTGTGATGGGATTTGAAAGGCAAGCCGCTCTGAACTCTGGCTTCATGCCAATCATTATTGAGTAACGCGAACAATTATAAAAGAGCAGCCGGGCGTTCGGTCATTTCCAATTAATTGGCTACACGTCGGAAGCCTTATCCAGTGATAGAACCATACTCTTCAATTTTGATTGGATGTACTCAGTAAAGTTCAGGCCAACCGGGAGGTCTGGGATTAAAGGAGTGAGAGTAATTTGGCGTGACCTCTCAGTCGTCGTTCTACTTTAGCTTCCCGCCTAGCAACATGTGCTTTCTTGTGATTGCTGACTGTCTGATAAAACCGTGACTGGATTAGCTTTATATTACCTGAATAAGGAATTCTTCAGTTTTACCGGTGAGATGGAAATCATTGGGGTTGAGTTTTACAGAACGGTTTTGGAGGAGTTCAAATTTTGCAATCAACAGATTGCGGGGAGGGGGACATATTTCACAAAGATTTGTATGGAACTATGGGTGTAACAATGAAATCGAACGAAACACTTACACAATTGTAGACTCCAGAACTGTGACACGATAGAAATAGAACATATCTTTCTTCTGTATAAAGTATATCAAAAATTCAATTATGATTCTACGCGCGACAGTGCTGGTAATGGTGCAAGGCAGAGAGAGAGAGAGAGAGAGAGAGAGAGAGAGAGAGAGAGAGAGAGAGAGAGAGAGAGAGAGAGACAGACAGACAGACAGACAGACAGACAGACAGACAGACAGACAGACACATAGACAGACAGACAGGGACACAGACAGAGACAGATCAGAACAAGTGCAGATACCCAGCCGTCCAGGGAGCGTCACCACTTTGTGTCAGCTGCATCTTCTATAATAATGGGTGAGCTCCTTAAGACTCTGTCTAACACACGTTATTCGACATCAGTGTGTGGATTTGCGGTATGGTGTATTCTGTGCAAGCCAAGCTGCCGTATGCAAAGCTTGATCGACTCGATGAGCTGATCAAAGATAAACCACTACAAGACTACATGAGGACGCACTCTGGACGAGCATGCGAATGTGATCTTACTTCGAACTTTAAAAAACGAACGTAGCATATTTTAAACATTTATTGCAAGATAATCGAAGGGGTTGAGGTGAGATCGTCTGTCTCAACATAACATTAAATCGTCTATCCACCCTCACCTGTTTGTCTGCCCATCGTTTGATTGCTCTCTCTCTCTCTCTCTCTCTCTCTCTCTCTCTCTCTCTCTCTCTCTCTCTCTGATTAAAATGCTCAGTACGGTTCAATCAGGATCAAAATTGATCAGTTACCCTGACCTCTATGCTTACATGACAATAATGTAAGTTCAGGTGTAATCTTGTAAAACGTATATCTTGAAATGCCATTAGTTCAAAAACACGATCAAAATATGAATCAGCAGTACTCTGCGGTTCCTTTACGTATTTTCAGACAATTCACAATGACAGGTTCAATCACAGCAAGAGGAAAACATTTCTGTACGAGCGATTGCCAGAGTATATCGGTATACCAGGAAGAGACTGTATGTACAGAAATAGGATAAGTTCCGTATGTTACATCACTTCAACGTGGGAAGAGGATTTCACTGGCCACGTGAATATATTTCAGGTTCCATACATACTAAGCCAGCACTGTATGAATTTGTTTCTCTCTCAACAATCGTTCAACAGCAAACGTCCATGAGAATAGCACGGAAATGTCTACACGTGTCTGGTATTTAGGGAATGAGCTTAATTAATTGCAAGGGTTGGAAGAGCAAATGGTGAGAGGAGGGTGAAATAAAACTGTGTGTCAGGGGGGCGCTTGAAAATTTCAGAGTATCGTGAGAGGGCCTCCAACTTTTTATTAAAATGAAAATCACAAAGATTAATCACTGCGAATGGGAGAGAAAACAGTTCTTTCGTAAACTATTATTCTGAGGTTATGGATGTGTTTCAATAACTAACGATCATAACTGTGCATTATATTACCATGCCCTGTCCATCGCGTTTTAATTGGTCGAGCTGAACCACGTGACTGCCCACAAATACAGAGTAATGGTTTGTTTTAATGCCCGTGAATATGAATAATATCGTAAACACAGTAACTTTACAACTAAAACGAAAATTGTGATTTGTACAAAATTCATAATCAACCACAAAAATAAAATGGGAACATTTGTCGGTCAAGTTTAGACGCTTTTTTTTCAAAAAATCTCTGGATTTGCAACATTTTTGCAGCGCGCACTACTCACTGACAGGTTCTGGGGCCCCGTTGTCGTTCGCACAGGAAATTTTCGTAAATTTTGACAGTTTTCCGGGGTTCGTTGATAATATTATGGAAATAACAGACTCCGCGCTGACCATTAACGTTTATTTATGGGCGCGGGCGAGAGGAAAGCCAAAATGTTCATAGTTTATCCAAGAGACTAGTAAAGTTACAAGTTTGAGTAAAATTCTAAAATCGATTTTTATACACAAATGCGCTTTCAATCATTACACTCTATAGTCAAGTTTATAACACGCCATACGCTCATTCCGTGTCGTGATTCGCCAGAATACGTTATGTGGCAAGAACATAGATACGTCTAGTCCTCACTGATTCGAATTTTTTCTGCAAAGACTATTTTCCTATGGCAATAGTCTTTAAAAAAGTACCCGGTCACGTGACAATACGGTTGGTATTGTCTGCAGCTTTGAAGCAATGTTTGTGATAATGTCGCCTGGAATAAGCAACGAGCCTCTCACTGAAATACCAAATTGTCCATTCCAACAGCGTAGGAACTTAGATAGTTCACTGACAACAAAGGTTCAAGTGCAACCAGGGACGTTATGCGGTATGCTTAGGACAGTTTTGCTTCTGTGAAGAAATTCGCACTACTGTTTATATATATATATATATATATATATATATATATATATATATATATATATATATATATATATATATATATATATATATATATATATATATCCTTCTAGGATAACTGTGTACCTCTCAGCTTTATTTTAATATTCTTATCTTAGAGCTCCAAAATTTTCTTGTCTTCTATTCTACCCCGACCCCTCCTTGCTGTCAATTGTGTTCGTTCCCTTAAAGGTACACGGTTACCGCAAATTTGCATATTCCATGTATGGCAAAGGGGCGGGGCTTAGCGTACTACCCCGTAAAGAACATGCATGGCTGGTCTTGTGGAGGCGCCCTTTTTAAAAAGCAGCAACCCGCGTAAAATCTGTGATTGGCTATTAAAACAGGTGACCGAATACATTTAAGAGGAGACACAAAGCCGTGGATTGTAATTTTAAGATATGATCTCTAAAACTCCGAAATAATGCTGATACATTAATAATAATGGAAAACGCTCCAACAGAGTCAGTTTCTGCAGCTGATATTGATTCTCCGAATATGCCAGTTCCTGGTACAACTACAAGCGAGGACCAAACATGGTCATTTGTGGTGAAAAAGAATAAAAACAAGGTTCGTTCTGTAAATCGTCCCCGTAAAACCAAGCAAATCGTTCAGGGATCCGGAAATTCTACCCATCATTTCACCGTAGCGGATAGGCAGCCTAAATTGCGCAGCGTCTTCGTCAGTCGTCTGTCGCCGGAAACATCTATTGACCAGATTCAAACCTACATCGACGAAGTATGTGGCTCTGACACTTTTAAGGGAGGTTGCAAACTTAAAACTCGTTTTGATACTTATTCGTCCTTTAAAGTTGATATTAGAGACAACTCCTTTGAAGGCATACTTCGTCCTGAAACATGGCCTTCAGGGGTATTTGTGAAACCATATTTTCTCTCCAAATCGGAGTTGTCTGAGAAAAGATCAAGTACTTCACGTGTAGATTAATAGAAAATAATGTCCACGAATATGATAAATATTGCCAGCTATAACATCAGAGGTTTACCTTCTTCGCTTTGTGATGTCAGTACTTTACTTAGTTTGTGTGATGTTCTACTAATTCAAGAACATTGGCTTAACAAGGACAAACTGCCGGTGCTCAGCTCAATTCATAATGATTTTACCTCTATAGGTGTGAGTGCCATCGATAGTACTAGTGGCATTCTCACAGGCAGACCATTTGGGGGTGTTGGTATACTTTGGCGTAAAAACCTGAATGGTGTTTCGCCTATTATAATAGATTGTGAAAGTCGTGTAGTAGGCATTCGTATAGAAATGGTTGATCGTCCTGATCTTGTGATTTTCAATGTTTACATGCAACAGCAAATTCTGACACTGACGAATTCCGGAGAATTCTTGGCTTGTTACAGGTGGCTATTAATGATCTTGACACTTGCTGTTGTATTATTGCTGGAGATTTCAATGCTGATCCAGGCAAAAATCAACTTGAGTATTTTCTTCTGAATGACTTTGTGAAAGAGAATGATCTTGTTCTCGCTGACATTGAGAGACTCTCATCTAACACATTCACTTTTTTAAGCGATTCATGTGCAGCTCGTAGCTGGCTTGACAATATTATTTGTACAAGAGCGGCAAATAGTATTTTTCATTCTGTCACTGTTAACTATGATTTCATTTCCTCTGATCATTTCCCATTAATTTGTACGCTCAAAACTGACTTGCTACCAAAGATAAGTTCAAAGCCCAAGAAAAATGCTTGTAGGCCCTGTTGGAACAAGTCAACTCCCACCCATCTCTCACGTTATAATCGTTTGTGTTATAAACTTCTCTCAAATGTGAAAATTCCCGTTGAAGCATTAGTTTGCACAGACCCTAACTGTTGTGTCCATTTCGATGATATTGATATGTTCTATAATGACATTGTCTCTGCTTTAAAATCTGCAGCAGAAAGGTCTATTCCGAAAACTGCGTGTTCCAATAATCATTCTGTCCCAGGTTGGAATACATTAGTTAAAGATAGTCACGATAAAGCCCGAAGTGACTTTCTGTTCTGGAGAGATCATGGGTCTCCTAAATCCGGGCCTTTGTTTGAGCTAATGCGCAAGTCGAGGGCGCAGTTCAAACGGCAACTTGCTCAATGCAAAAAAGCCGAGAAAGAACTTCGTGCGCAGGCTTTAGCAGAGAGCTTAAATAATGATCAAAAAGTGTACTGGAAAGAGGTTGCTAAGCGTAAAGGTAAAACACCAACTCCTTTATCGGTAGATGGTTGTACAGGTGATGCAGAAGTTTGGAATATGTGGAGAAATCATTATAAGGATATTTTGACAAAAACTGGTGTAGACTTTACACCTGCTCTACCTAACATTCCGTTTTGTCAGGATATGCTTGTGCACCATGATGAAATTAGTGATTTGATTACAAATCTGAAAACAGGTGCATCATCTGGTATCGATGAGATCACCGCTGAACATCTAAAATATGCACCGTCTCGGGTGTGTGTTCTTTTGTCTCTTTGTTTCACGGCCATTCTTATTCATGGGTTTGTCCCAAGGCAAATTATGACGACTGTTTTAGTTCCTATACCCAAAAACCCAGGTGGCGATATTTCTGACAAGTCTAATTATCGCCCCGTTGCTGTTGCAACAACGGCTTCTAAATTGTTGGAGAGGGTTTGGTTAAATCGCTCCATGGATTGCCTTTCTACTACGAACCATCAGTTTGGATTTAAACCAGAAACATGGTACTGATATGGCTATTTTTGTATTGAAGGAGATTTGAGTTACTATAAACATCATAACACGCCTGTTTTTGTTACTTTTATGGACGCTTCAAAAGCGTTTGATTATGTTCGTCACGACGTCCTTTTTCAGAAATTGATGTCAATGGGAGTTAAGCCTTACTTAATTAAAATTCTGTTTTATTTATACACATTTCAAGATTTATTGTTAAATGGAATGGTACTTTATCTGCACCATTCCAGTCTAGAAACGGAGTTAAGCAGGGCGGAATTTCATCACCGATATTTTTCACAGTTTACCTAGATGATCTCAGTAGGAATCTCTCAATGCTGTCGTTCGGATGTCTTCTTGGCGATTACAGGGTTAACCATTTAATTTATGCTGACGATATAGTTATTTTTTCTACCGGAGCTTACGGTCAGCAAATGTTAGTCAATTGTTGTGGCCATTATGGCAGTAAAAACTCGATATTTTTTAATGAGAAAAAGACAGTGTGTATGTTAATTCAACCTGGTGTTCGGAAACTCAAACCAGTTCCAATTTATCTAAATGGTAGACTACTGACTTATGTTAATGTTTACAAATACCTTGGTCATTTAATATCTTGTGACCTTAAAGACAATGAAGATATTCAGGCACAGACTCGTTTTTTATACGCTAGAGGTAACGCTATCATTCGCGATTTTAAATTTGCTTCTTTGACGGTTAAGTGTCATTTATTTTCTGTTTTTTGTGATATTCCGTACAGTTCTTACTTGTGGTGTAATTTTTCTATGAAAATGTTTAATAACGCTAGGAGAGCATATTCTCAGATATTTCGTAAACTAACGGGATTTCAATATAGTCATGTTCAAAGTAATACTCTATTACTTGTTAATCTCCATGTTTTAACCTTTGAAGAAACACTTAGGAACAAGTCGTACAGTTTTCTGAGCAGATTGCATCTCTCTAGTAATGTGATTGTGTCCTCTGTACTGTCCATGTCAATTTTTTCAAACAGTTGTTATGGAATGTTTGTGTGTCAAAGACTATTTTACTTGTAGTGTTTTTCTTATCTGCTATGGATTATTTTTTATCCGAAATAAATAATAATAAATAATAAATACTATGAAATAAGTTGGCTAGTGTGTAATCTCTTATGTCCGTCAATATGTGTTAGTGTCGAATTTAACAACTACCGACTGCCAAGAATGTTTCAGTCAATCGTCTTCAGAAGTTGCATTGAAGGCTTGTTGAAGTTATACTAGACGTCTTCTAAAATAACGCTGAGCAAGATGCGCAGGGATGACACTAAGATTTTGTCCGTTGGTAGCTAAGATGGACAGCCATAAAGCGGTTGCTCACTGCTTAGCTTGCATCATACGTGTGGCTCCACTCTAAAAACAGATTCGATCAACATCTGCATTTCAGTCAATCTTCTTATGACTCTGTGGTGAGACTGCTGCAGAGTTTCTCATGGTTTGTTTGTTTTATTTTGGCTTTTCTGGGTTTTTGGAAGTTTTTTGTTTTGTTTTTGTTGGTTTTTTTTTTTTGGGGGGGGGGGCAATCAGCATTTAGTAGTGTTCTATGTTTCAAGTTGCGTGCAGTTCCAAAGAATTAAGTCATCGAATTCGTGCGCTGTCGATGAATCTCCTTTTTCCATTTCATCATACTATAGATAATGGAGTGCAAAGTTTTCTTGAGTCCGTTTTTGGCTGGGAGGGTGAAATAGTTTATGTTTTTGTTTTACAGTTTTGACAATGCCAGTGAATTTGCAGATGTGGGAAACATCTAGGGTCGCAATGCTGGATAATCGGAGACATTATCAGTAATAATTTGGGGGATGATCCGGGGCCACAATGCTTGATAATCGGATATACTACCAGTGATTATCTGGGAATTACGTTACAAAATTCATTAGTATTGACAAAACTGTAATATAATGGTTAATAATTTCCTCTCCGTTTATCATTAAACCTGTTTGATCGACATTTGCATAAGAATTTCAGATAATCTTTTAGTTTGTGCGAAACGTTTTATGTTTATTTCGAGCTCTGGCTTTCAAAATTAATCTATTCAAAATTTCGTAAATGACATAAGCTTATTGTACGAAATGGAAATTTCAGAGGCTAGTATCTTATTCCCATCACTCGTTCTTTTCTTGATGTAATTCTTTTTAAGGTAGTATGCACCTCGAAAGTGAAAGACTTCTCAAATTTTCCTTAAGAAATATTTCAACCATTCTCTTTCAAAACCAAGAATAAAATTCGGGGGGGGGGGTGCAAATTTTGGTACTAGAGAAACAAATTTTAATAACCCAATATTTACCAATATTTGAAATTCAAAATGGCCACCATTCCTGTGTTAACTCTATGGAGCAAAATACAATTTTCGAATTTCGAAATACTATAAGCCGATGAAAAGTTTTCTTACAGCAAGAGCTTTAAAATGAACCCCCCACGAGTGGTATATCAGAAGAGAATTGTAAAAGTCTGAGAGTCCAAATATCTGGCCCAAGAGGCAAGTCTACCTTAAAGGTCCGATGAAATGGTCTCACACCGTAGGGGTCGCTCCCAGTAGCCCCTTGACGCGATATGTCCATTTCATCGGTCATTCATTTCCACGCGTTTGCTGGATAATCGATGAGATCATGTTTGAAATTGACACTTCCTGAAATGTTGACCAGTCGATTTTGTCGACTTTCCGAAGATCCAGGTATGAATTCATGAATTCCCGATCTTCAATAAAAATATTCATAAAGTGTCTAACACCTCCAATCACAGTGGCAATGAGACAGGGTCTCCATTTGTATAACCATTAACCCTAGTCTAGGGTCTACGGCGTAATGTTATCTTCGTTGTTTTGATAAGAAAGATGCCAGTTTTTTTTCCGGTCCGCTATTCATACTTTGGATACAAATAGAGTCCAATACCTACTGCTGTACGGCCCAATGCCGACAGCCGTGTCGTACCTGGTGTTTGGCTTGGCGCCAAAACTGTCGATCGTATGTGTGATAAATCGCAATTTTGCCTGCCGCGTGAACTAGTTGGTCAATATATATCATCGTATTATTCCGATGCACACCAAAATGGAGCATGTGTCTGTCCCTTTAAGGACACCATTCCAATTTTATGTCAAAAGTAAAGTTGAGATCTATCACACATCAGGTGGCTCGTTTCAGCGTCATTTTTTATCTCCTTCATCAATCTCTGCAGTCTGTCAATAAAGTGAAACTGCAGGGAGACTGATGTTACTTGTTTGGAAAGCGTAAATGAACTCTCTGAGGGCGTCATCTATTTCCCCCGAGACCGTCTAGCAGAGTTAGTGTTACGCCAGCCTTGAAATAATAAATGGGTGCTATTAATCTACGCACTCTTACACATGACAAACTCGGGAACACTTAAGTGGCGACAGTTTTCCTTGTACAGCTTGTAAATTGCGCCTTTATCGACTGACATTTCAGTGTGATCGTGTGTACTTAGCGTTTTCCGTCGCACAATGAATTACCTATACACCATGTAACGATAGCCAGGGACGTGATACAGAACACAAATTCTGCACAGGAAAAACGAAACAGCGAAGGTTCCAATGAAAGTTACTAAACATTGCTATTACAAGTGACAAAACCTTTACATTCACTCAGAGACTAAAATGTTTCGAAAACGGCTTGAAATATCGAGGTCATTACATAAATAGCAAGATGTAATTTCTCGTGTCCTAAAAACAAGAAATCGGATCAAGGTCTAAGGCGATCTGTCTCTCTCGGCCCAGAGGCGGACATTTCGACAGATCCAAAGTTACAGAACTGAGTCGGACGCATCACACTTCGAAATCCTCGGCGGAAATTATTGCTATAGTAACCATACACAATCGGGTTAACGCTGCTCTGGGAAAAGGCCAGCCAATGAGCTATTGGAATACAATACAATAAGAGGATGCGAAACTGATCCTGTGTCATGGCACCGAATTCTGCCAGTAGAACGCATGCGTGAAGTGGTAAATATGACACTCCGAATGTTATCACAACGACAAGGATCATCTTGACAACTTTGATCTTCTGCTTTGATATGGTTGCCTGAGCATTGCCGGTAGCGGGCGTTTCCTCGGACGCACCTGGGACATTTCTTGTCCATACTTTCCTGGCAATGCGAACATACGCTATGCTGATGATTATTAACGGGAGTAAGTAAGTCAATAGAAAAACCGAACATGTGAAGGCGCGGCGGTACGAATAGGTCGGCCAACCCGTCTCGTCGCAGTAGTTTAACTTCAACCCTGGTTTGACTTCATAGGTCTCAACCTGAAGCACCACGCCTTGGGGTACCATGATTGCCACAGCAAGGGCCCATATGATGACGATAGACACACACGCCGTTCGATATTCCATACGTGGCCGCAGAGGGTTAACTATATTGTTATGCCTGTAAAACCAGTGAAAGAAGTAGAGAAAATATACATGTAAAAAGCAATTTTATGTGACCTTCTATGCATAACAGCATTTTTCTTGCTCACAAACGAAAATTCAGCAGACAATTTACAAAGTACACACAACACACACCGGTAACACTTATGAGAGACACGATCTGATGAACCATTCAGTGATGTCAGATGTTTCTAAGGGGTTGAGCATACCCCTTTCAACATGTGGCGTCAACCATATATCGATACTTCATTTGCATTCGGTCAGAGGTGCATTTGAAAGTATTTTCTCATAGAATGTGTTTATAGTTACTGGCCTATGATTTCAGAGATATGAGACACTGAATCTTGGCTAGAATGATGGAAACAAGAACACCTTATATAAGTGGGTGACACCTAAACAGAATATCATTTTAGACGTGCCAAAGGGTATTCAGCAACTCTAAACAGTACATATTCTATTTTACAGAGATAAAAAGGTGTATTTTTGCATAAAAAATGACCCAGCTCACAGACTGGCTGTGGTCTTGCTTTTCAGAAGCGACCAAATCATCGATGTTAATATCAGGGGATGCTTGGACATTTGTAAATGACATGACGGAACATATTTTCGAGTGCGAATTCAAAGTCTGGTATTGTTGTACAGGAAGACTAGTGTAAAAATGTCTCCACCAAATTGAATGTATTTACTTTACAAATCCAATTTTTACAATGACAAAATATCGTCTTAAAATATAAAAATCAAGACGCTATTTTCTGTCAGCATGTTTCAGGAGACCACATATTTGACATTGGACTCGCTTAAGGTAGAACGCGCCTCAGGGACAGATATTTGAACTCTCAAACTGTCACAATTCTTTTCTGATATGCCACCTGTGGGGGTTCATTTTAAAGCTCTTGGTGTAAGAAATCTTTTGATCGGCTTAGTTTTTCGAAATTCGAAAATTTAATTTTTCTGCACAGAGTTAGCACAAGGATGGCGGCCATTTTGTATTTCAAATATCGGTAAATCTTGAGTGATTTATTTCTCTAGTACCGAAATTTGCATTGTGACCCCCGATTTTTATTCTTGATTTTGAAAGTGAATGGTTGAAAGATTCCTTAAGGAAAGTTTGAGCAAAAGTTTAAGTCTTTCACTTTCGAGGCACATACTACCTTAAGTCTCTGATCAACACGAGTTAGCAAGCATTTGCTACGTATATCAGGTTTGGTCGTGATCTTGCAGCCTGTAAAATACGCTAAACACTGCACATCCATGCATATGAGGAGGTTACTAGAGGTGAACTCTCGTTAAGGGCAAAAAAAAATGAATGTTTCGAGGCAGCTGTGTGGGCGTGGACCGTTTTATCTATTTCCCCAGAAACCCGCATTAATTATTAAATTTTATGTGCGCGCATAACAGTCTCGCGGATTAGAGAAAATACACCGGAAAGTGAAAACAATTACTGTACTTAAAATCAATACATCATAGAAGTCACGTGACTGAAAATTTGACATGCCTTCTAAAAGAAAATAAAATTGCCTTCATTCGTAAAGCTTCGGTTTTACTTCTTTATTTAAGGTATTATGCACCTCGAAAGTAAAATACTTAAACTTTTGCTCTAACTTTCCACAAGGGATCTTTCAATCATTTTCTTTCAAAATCAATAATAAAAATTGCGGGTCACCGTGCAAATTTTGGTAATAGAGAAACAAATTACCCAAGATTTACCGATATTAGAAATTCAAAATGGCCACCATTTCTGTGTTAACTCTACGGAGAAAAATAAAAATCTTCGAATTTTGAAAAACTAAGCCGGTAAAACGTTTTCTTTCACCAAGAGCTTTAAAATGAACCCCCAAATGTGGTATATCAGAAGAGAATTGTAAAAGTTTGAGAGTCCGAATGTTTGTCCCCGAGGTGCGTTCTACCTTAAGGTAGCATTGCACTTATAAAACCCATTTTTAAAGCAATATTTCTAATAAAAGATGACTTGGAAACCCCCTCATACTATATATTTTCTGAAAGCAGACGATGTAAAAATTTAGTACGGTAGCAATAGGTTACTCGAAGAATGAAGGGTACAATTTTGGGATAGCAAACCTTAATTTGGTATTAATGTTTGAAATTACTTTATGAAATTTAATATCTCATTTTAATAGTGTAATAAAACACGACAATTTTGTTTTGCATTATCTATTCTCATTCTTAAATAGCAGGGTTTAAAAGACTAACATTCAAAAAAGTGATTAAAATCATGATAAACAAAATTGAAATGATTCTTATTCAAAATGTAAGAACTTTATCGCCCAAAAAGTATATTTTGTTATGTTTATATGTTATGCTGTATTTAAAAATCATAATGTGAAAATTCCATTAAGTTTGAGCCAGCCAGAGTGTAGTTAATGTTGTTTTAAAATGTTGAACACAAGAAAAAAGAAGCCAGCAAGTCGGGTTGTTTGCATGAATTTCCATACATTTGCGCTTCCTTTTTACCCAGCTTACGACTACTTGTTATACTAAACACTAAGCCCAACCAATATTTTAATCTTGCGTTACAAAAATTCATGAAAATTAAATAAATCTTTGCAAAAAGTTACTTTGAGCAAAATATGCTGTGTTATGTGCAACGCTGCCTTAAGTTTCATAATTGTCAAATTTCATATTTGCTAAAATAGTTAGGTAGCTAATTATCTAATCTTTTGCAAAATAAGGGAACCGATATTTTAAACTATTATTGGGTAGTATTTTCCATCTCCGCTGAATTTTGAACCCATCGTTACAATTACCAATAACACTTTGATGAAGAATGACAGACAATTATTGTAAAACGTTTGATATCGTACGTAAAATTTACACGAAGGTTGGCTATCCTGACTTCCAGATAAAAAGAAAAATGAGATTTTTCTGTAACCCGATCCCCTCTATTCAGAAAAGCTAACCCGAAATCATATCAGTGTTGCCAGGATACTCTTCTGAGATTTCAAAGAACATCAAATGTTTTGCATTGCTGACGCGTCTTGCTTCTTTTAAGTTGAATTCTAGCTATAACATATTCAGACATACGCTTACGGAAACCTTTTTCCTGGAGACAATATTGTCAACGGAAACTAATATATCATCATTTACATTTACATAATAGCATGACATTTTATACAATACCTTGTACAAATGTCATTTTTGTTAACGTGCACCTCCTAATGAGGCTTGGGGTTTCTGTGGCGTCTGTATTTCGGTCAGGGGGGTCGCGAGATAGAAAGATTGCGTAAAGTGCTGTGTCGGGTCAACCTCCATGAAGATTCATTGAACGTCACATTGGAGAGGAGAAAATTCAAACAAACGAATATTCGAAAACCCGCATACGTTTTGTCCTGGTAAAATCATGGCTATAATATTATAAAATGTTAGGAAGGTGGATATTTAATAACGCTATAAAAATCAACTAAAATAATTACTGCACATGTTAAGGTGTAACGATTAATTCAATGGTGGACAGTTGACACAATCGACTTACCAGATGTCAACTGAAATTGCTGCCGTGTTTCAGTATATTTTGTCTTTGTATGTATATTGACACTTTTCTCAGACATAATTTCCGCAATTTTGCAACTTCATTAAACATGCTATGAATAACATCACAAGCAATATTCATCAAGTATAATTTGAATTGAAAATATTGTTCAATGTAAAATTTAGTTATTAATAGCTGCAATGAAAATGCTAAATTTCTTCTTCTGTTGTTGTTTCACTGTATCATTATAAAAGTAGCTAGTTTAATTGATCAAGTCCTTCGATTTTTATATGTCTAATTGTGAAAATTCATTATATATACAAATTACCAATCAGCTGACGTACAAAATTCAAAATGTCTGTCACTACTATTCTAGAACTCTGCTATTAATATTCACAGCGCATTCATCAACCTTGGTCAAGTCCTTCAAAGTTCATGAACGTTTGTCAAGTCAATCCAGAAATATATCCCTAAACAGGAAATTTCGTTAAATGTACAAATTAATAATTAGCTAATGAAAAATGCTAAATGACATTCGTCAATGTTACACCATAGTATGTTCAATGTTCACAGCAAATTTCGTACATAACAACACAGTCAATCCAGAGATATATCCTTAAAGGTATACTTTCACCTGTTCCAATTTTACCACGGTTACCATGAAAAGAGAAAATCTAACCAATCACAGATTTTAAGCGGGTGGCCGCTTTATAAAAACAGCCCCCTCACATTGGCATTTTGAATACCAAGGAACGCCCCTTTGACCATATATGGGCATATTTAGATTACAGGTGACTGTATACCTTTAATTAGGAAAGTTCATTTAATATGCATATGGGCAATGGTCACAGTCATAAAACTTCACTGACTCTGAATATGTCACATGCTTCCTTTATTAACATATGTAGGAAGAATATCTTATTTCGAAATAAATAATTATGCAAACTGGCATTAATGATGAAATACACACTCATCGAAAACTGATCAGTTCTTCACATTTCCAAACGAAATCTATGTACCAAATTTGATTCATATCCGTCAAGTTGTTTCTGAGATATCGCGCCAACAGACACACAGAGAGACAGGCAGAAATCGGTATGACAATAGCTCACGTGTGTGGATACGTGAGCTAAAATTGGATGATACATATGTAATTTCCCTTATGACATAAAAATGCCTCAATTCAAATTTATTTATTGGGTTCTCAATCAATTTCAAATCCAACACTTTTATCACGCCTAGAAGACAAATCGGCTTTGACGATTCTTCCACAGCGGCAAACCAAATAAAGTTATTAATAATTGGATACTGTATTTCTTTACAACATTTGATTACCATGAAATTGATAACACATGCTACAAGACGTCATCAGCTGAACGCCCTGTACGATTAAATTCTCATGTACATTCCAACCCATCAATTCGTAGCAGTCTGTATTTAGA
This sequence comes from Ptychodera flava, assembly GCF_041260155.1. Classification (NCBI taxonomy): domain Eukaryota; kingdom Metazoa; phylum Hemichordata; class Enteropneusta; family Ptychoderidae; genus Ptychodera; species Ptychodera flava. The sequence goes on from NC_091949.1 coordinate 34,485,399, forward strand.
GATTTAATGAACTTACCTGTCAACCGCAATTACAGTAAGCGTGAAGATTGAGGCAGCCACAGATATACCTTGAATTACAGGTGTTAGCTTACACATAACTAATCCGAAAGGCCAGCCTGTGGAAAGATTGAAGCTGTTGTAAAGTTGGTCAACTATTTTGCGAGATTGAAGAGAGCATAGGTCACTAATACACAATCACGAACATCGACACAAGAACCACAGTGCTGTGTACATTACAAGTAAAATGAGTTCTCGTACACATATTGAAAGTAAATTTGTTAAAATTTCACCATGTATCGATTCAGTTAGATGGTATCACATGCCACTGGTCCTCTCCGAAAGTCAGCGTTTTATGACCGGGGAGATAACAGTACAACTGACATGAAATAAAATACTCGTAAAGAAATTAAAGAAATCTAATTTTAGACCGAAATGAGTCCTATTTACAGATAATTCGATACTTGTAGTTGGAAAACAGGCACCGCTCTCTGTTGAAAACCTCTATGGCCAGTAACACTTGAATAGAGTGAAAAGTTAGACATAAAGTGTCTTACTAAAGGTCAAAAAACCATGGCCATGTCTGTAGTTGAACCTCATTATCCCTCGATTGTTAAAACTTCAACCTAGTCAATAGCCCGGTACGCCTTGTATATACTAACGGAAATCCGGTAAGAGTGGCTGCTATTCGTACACTGCGAGTGCGGAGCATTGCTTGCCAATCTTCATTTATTTTCAAAGAAACAGTCATCTTCTAATCTTCTGTGATTTGAGATTGCGTGGTGATGATTGCATTATAATTCTATCATCGTGATTTTGAAGATACTAACCCTTACAAGCTCATTCCTCTTTCGCCAAGAATGTTTTATTTCTCGGATGACGTCATCATATCGTTGCAGAGCCTCCAACAATTGCAATGGGATTTCTGAACACTTAAAAAGCATAAATTGCAAGGTTTCACGGATGGCAAGGTTCAATAATTATTTCTTGTAGATCGTGACAGCTCCCCGTCCTCTTCTGAAAACTGGGCAATCACATCTATTCATCTGACGTTGGCAAATGACTCATTGTTATTTAAACGGGCGTGCATTTAAGCTTGCAAGGGCTTGCATAATAGACTGAAACATATACAATTGAACAAACTGATATAATAGTAATGTTGTATACATGGACGTCATCGTCTTTCGGTTCTCTCTTGACATATGTGTACACATACAAAGACGTGTGAACGTCTTATTAAGCCACACTATTCCTTACATAGAGACGACAAAGATGATCACATTGAAGGTTCCTGTGAGCGACATTAAAAGAGAACAAAGTCCTAGGCATGCTTCTTAAAAGCTTATTTTTTTCTCGGTTCTTGTGTGCCTAATTATTGCATGGGACTATGTTTATCCTCATGTCGTTTGTCGAATGGAATCCTTGGACCTAACTTTAAAAGGACTTAAACACGAAGGGAGGTTTCTTTTTCCATTTTTTCTCTCTCTTTAGTTCCCCATCAGGACCCTACATTCTGTATGGCGGTGAACTGTTGGATGTTTTCCACGTTTCTAGTCATGTACGACGAGTGAATCCTAATGAATGAAATGCCCTGAGGGACGAATGAGCATTTATAAACCGAGAGGAATACACCTGGAAGACATCCATCATCGCCGCCTACACATGTAATTACGAGGAAGCACGAATGACATAGCGGAGAGCAATATCATGACAATTGCCATACAAAAGTAGGCATACAAGCTGAGGGTTAGGACATTGTACCGTTGTTCTGTTTTGTACCCGTGTGCCGTCCCTGGCGCATCTGTCATGGGTAAATTGCATGCGTGGTGAGAAATAATGCTACAAATGTCCTTGCAACCTTGTGTCAATTATATCTATAGTTGCGATTTCCACTTCAAGGTTTAATACTTTTCTGCAGTTCCATGCACTTACCTGTGGACGGAAAATTCTTTTTTATCAAACGAGTTTGCTTTTCACTTAGTTGCAGTATACATCAAAACGTATTGGAGGGGAGTATTTAAAACCTGGAGTGCCTGCAAATTTTCGATCGAAAAGTGACAATATTCTGAGATACAGAATCAAGAAGCTGAAAAACATTACCGTCGCCAATGGACTGGGAAAGTATTGCCAACAGCTGAGTGTCTTGGAAATACGGATCTGGAATACGCGACGAGGCGTGATGTTCAAGCAGTAGCAACAATCTCTTTAATTTTGCTTAACTTTGCTTTCTACTAACAATATATCGCCTCTGTATGGACTTTCAAGTAAACATGATATCCTGAGTAAAATGACATCACACACTGATCGACTGTTGAAGTAAGCTTATTGCCACATTTACTCACTAGCCTTAGAATACGACCATGTACAATTGACTCTGCATCAAATGCTTGAATTTCTGCTGAACCAAACATTCTTCAATTCTCCGACTGATAGACTTGTATGGTTAACATGATTTTCCGAATAATTAAATTCAATAGAGGTCCACGTTCAATTTCTTTTTAAAGAGAGAGAGATAACTCCCATCAACATAACGACCTATAAATACCCTTCTTCAGAACTCCAAAGCTCTGCTATTACTGTCGATGTATTTATCATCATCATCATTTTTTGCTTTGTATGTAAAATACCGTTTCTCCTCCTCAAACGAAAATTATGTGGAAATACCTTTTCAAAGTTACCTTTTTTGTGTGTGTAATGACCAAAGGTATAATTAACTTCCGATTTTCCGTCTGTCCTGCGATTCATTTGACAACAATCACGTTGCATAGTGCACGCGATGCATCGTGAACCGTTAAAAATCAAACAAGTAAACGATTGTCGTGGATCTCCCTCATGGTTGAGTTTGCCATTCAACCGGATTCTCAACCACGTATTGCAATTTAAGTGATAATATACCCGATGGTGAAACTATGTCAAAATTAAATTTTTTTGTATGTGTAATGACCAAAGGTATTATTAACTTCTGAATTTTCTTCTGTACTACTTTGGACTAGTATACCTCACCTAGGTATATTCGTCCCAGGTACTACAATTCATTGTCGACAATCACGCTGCATAGTGTACAAATTGCATTGCGATTGTCGGGCTGACAGTTTGTATTTCAACATACGTCAAGGAGACGAGGGAGGAATTAATCTTCGGCAAAAAGTAAAGAAAATAGGAAAACTGATGGTTAGTGTCACGATATTAAAAACACTGTACCAAATTTAAAGCCATTCATGACAGTAGCAATGTTACAGAGAATGTTCTCCTGTACCTGGGATATGATCTCTTTATTCCGCATGAAGGTCATTGGTAGGGCAGGAATTGGCCGAGATTTACGTTACAGATACGAACCGTGAGAAATCAAACAAGTATTTAATTATTCTTAATCTCCGCCATGATACTCTTTGCTTTGTACCCGGAATCTCCCCCACTTATTACAGTTTAGGTGATAATATACCCCGACGGTGGAACTATGTCATAAGTGTCAGGAATAAAATGTTCAACTTCTCTTCTGATAAAATTCTGATATCTGCCTTTGAAGTGTAACACCATGGAGCCCTTTTAAGAGATTTTTACCATAGTAAAACGCTGTGATATATGTCCCCGTTTCCTTTTGCATAGCCATGAAGAACTCTAAAAAAGTCGTTATTGCGACTGACGAACACGCTGCATGCATTGACAATACACCTTGTCATTTAACAACCACACTGAGCATCGGTCACAATTGTGTGTCAGTTCCTCAGTACCTTCTGTTTTATGCGCGCACACCATACCGTACACCATTTTTAATGTTAGGCACGATACCAAAGAAGTTCAATAAAGAATGTTATGGCGTTCACCTTTGACCTTCCTCAAAAGTATCAAATAGCCGATCACCGATGACCTCGAGACAGAAATCTGTGACGTCAAAACTACAGGCATAGCTTTAGATGATGAAAGTGACATTCTTAAGTGAGAAAAAATTACTTTTCACACTTTGTCTGATGTTTTATGGAAATGGGTGGCAAAGTGCATTTGACAGAAATGTAAAGAAAAAACCTTCACAGCTTGCGGGTATTTATTATTCAGGAAATACAACATTAATAATTGTTTTCTCTCCCACTTTTATTGAAGACTTAAGTTTCGATACAAGATTTAGCGCCCATGCATCTATAAAGATCAAAAGACCATTCTTCAAATCTCTGAAGAATTGTCTCGGATATAAACAAAATCGTGACTTTAGCATGAAGTATGAACATGTGATCGATGAAGAATTCGAAGAAAACAATCGGGGTAAGAGAAGAAAAAATCAGGAGGAAAAAGCCTTGGTTTTAAATACTTTTTATACTGTTTGTGGTCGCCCTATCTTTCTGAGATTTCCCAATGAACAGAAGCAGTTGAACTTCTCTCATTGCGTTGAAACCGTGTGATTGGCAATCAAGAAGGTAGACTGGTTTCGTTCTCGTTATCGAACATTTCGAAAAACCTCGTTACATCCGATAATGACCCTTTTCTTTCACTCATGCCCCAACCTCAAACTGTAATCTTCACAAACTTTCTTACGTAAATTTACACTCATAAACTTCTAATCGAATATTATTTCCAATCAATACACAGGGTGCTTGCTGCAAGTTATAAATTTACCCGTCTTCTGTGATTGGCTAGCAGGGCTGATTAATGAGATATTAACCGAAACACGAGGTAGTTATATGTCGTTAGAAAAAAATGAAACAGAAATGAAAAAACCTCGTTTTCGACAGCCTTCGATTGAGAAAATATAACTTACGGAAAACACGTTCGTTGTGTGTTACATGTTTACATAATAATATAGCGAATTCACAGGTATCTGATAACCTGTCGAGCAATGAGTTAATGTAATTTAGCGGCAAACTGGCATCACAGAGAGACCGCTCCGAAACTACGAGGTATTTAGTCCTTTGAACCCCTGAAGCGCAAAACTATACGCTTTTTGACCTTAACTAAATTGTCTTTCATAAAGTCTATTTATTAACATTACTTTCAGCTTTGTGCACGAAAAGAAGCCTTTATAATATGAAGATGTAATATGAAGATGAAGATGTAAGTAAGCTTTAGCATCGTTGAACTGTTGGAACATTTGTATCTTGAACTGTAAGGAATTCTAATGAATTCTTTAATAACATCAAACCTCCCGATGAGTCAGATGATAAGGGTGAGTAGAATTTTACGAGGGAATAACTCTTACTTTGTTCAGTAATAACTGTGTGATTAAAAACGTGCAAACATTAATTTCGCTTGTTACTGTGAGTTCGTACATAGATGAATTGAGTAATACTAAGTGTTTCCATGGCTGTGAAATGCGTTACCAACAAACACAGAAGCGACTGGTTACGTGTGTACGGAAACATGGGAGATAGACTGGGATAATGCATGAGAAATGCAAAGCATAATTGGAGCACAGCACAGCACAAAAAAACAGCATGACAGCTCAGCTCAGCACGGCACATTGCAGTGCAAAACAGCATACTTCGGTACAATACAAAAAAAGCAAAAAGAACAGTTCGATATAGCAAAAGACAGTGCAGCACAGCGCAATACACTGCAGCACAACGCAGCATACCACTGTACAATACAATACAATACAATACAATACAATACAATACAATACGATACGATACGATACGATACAATACAATAAAATACAATACAATACAATACAATACAATACAATAGCACAGTACTGCTCAGTACAACACAATAGAGTACAGTTCAGCACAGGACGGCCATAGTACAGCACAGGAGGAAAATCTTTGTCGTTTTTCATCTTGGCAATCCTAAGTGCAGCATACACAAATTAGATTTCAAACGGACGACAATATCCAAATTACATGAAGTGACAAACGAAGAAGATAAACCACATATCAGAAGGCAAAAACGGTTCAGAAACTTATTTTGTGCAAACGACAGTATCTTGTCACTATTCTTCCATCAGTTTATCTACGATTTATCCGTTTGCTCACCGGTTTTCAGAGTCAGTTATCATGCCCCACTCGCCAAGAAGGCAGTTTAAAAGAGTATATGTACACTCTATAAACAATGCTCTAGAAGCGAGGAGGTTGTAAAAGTAGGTTGTAAAGATTTAGGTCTTAATCGTAATTTGACAATTACAGTTAGGACCGTTGTTCCAGCAGTATGCCCTGACACTAATCTAATTGAATACCACATGAAAATCATGCTCGGTATTAAGTTCAAATAAGGATGTCGCTAGGGGTGATTGAATGTTCGGAGTGATTAGCTACACTATATAAAGTCATGACCTTTATGTGAGAACATACTTGATTGGCGGATAGATGTGTATACCCCCAGCACAAAGACGCTAAAACCCCTGACTGTATAAACAAGACAATTTGTCACTGGATATATCACGAATCACGAGAATTGATTACTTAACTTGAGGGAGTTCTGACATGATCATCAGTAACAATTTTCCGCGACCTTGAGGATCACAATAGTGTCAACATTTTCCTTGATGCATCCGTGCCATCACTAATTGGACTGACTGCGCCCTTAAAATGTTTTCTCTCGTATTCGAAACTCTATTCAAAACACGTTAAATAGCAAAAGTGGATACACGATGTGATGAACCTTCATTTTATATATTTAGCATCTTCACAATCATCTCAAAATTTTATGTTTTGTCAATCAACTGATCCTATTCGCTGTCGTCGTCGTCATCATCATCATCATCGTCATCATCATCATCATCATCATCATCATCATCATCATCAACGAGTTTAATGACATCATACTTTGAAGTGCTAATAATTATTTTAGTTTGCTTGTAATAATATTTCTTTATTAACACCTACTGCTGGGAGATGCAGTAAACAATACATTGAAATGTAATATTTTCGATTTTAAAGAGGAACTGTTTAATCTCGACCAGGCGTAAGTTTTCGCAAAAATGAGACTGGGTAAAGGAAGGAAATCAATTATGATGTAAGAAATCATGCTTTAAAACCTGCTGTATATATATGGAACTATCTAACTTTAGAATAAAAATAGTGACTTCATTCGGAAGTCTTTGTGACAGAGGGAGTTTGGAAAAGAAATGATCTGTAATATGACTAACTAAATTACATATCATTTATTTATTTATTTATTTATTTATTTATTTATTTATTTATTTATTTATTTATTTATTTATTTATTTATTTATTTATTAAATAATTCATTCATTTAATAATTCATTAATTCATTCATTTATTTAATTGTCTCTTTGTCTGGTGTAGTTCGGATTTTGCATGACGGTTCTTCATTCATCAAGGGCATACATGTTCGTCACGTTTGCAACTAGCACCGTGATAGAGCGGTCCATTTCCCGATCGAATGCCATCAGAGTATAAAGTATGAACTGTAAGAATGGAAACTTTTATAGAGCATTTTATAAACTTATGCCTGTCACGAAACCCAAGTGTGATCATTAAAACGATCTTCTCTTTTTCAGACGCAGTTGAGAACATGTGACGACTTACCTTCTAATATGTTAGCGACCAGAGTAATTGGCATACAGAAGATGGACACCAGGATATCGGCCACGGCGAGATTGACGATAAAGCAATTCGTCACGTTGTACATCACGGCGTTCCGGGCCACAATCAAGCAAACTAGAGTATTACCAATGAAGCCAGCCAAGAAAATCACGAGATATGCGATTACGAAGACGGCCGTAATTAGCGGTCCGTTCTTCAGCATCAGCCCAGCCGATGTCGTGTTCACGTAGCTGTTTGTCGATGCCTCCATTTCTGCTATGAATCACAAGCCGTGATCACGTGACTTCATCCCACAAACCTGTGGAGGAAAAAAAGAAAGCAATAAGAGAGAGATTGGTAAAGACGTGTTTCCAATACCTAGCTAATTCATCCGAGGCGTGACATTGGTTTCATGCAATTCATCACTGGTAATATGCGCTTTGGTACGCAGTAATATAGATCATCCAAAAAACGCTAGACTGGTTTTATTAGGATGGTAAAGATGCTAATGCTCCCACTTGGCAACGTGATCCCCAGGAAAGCACACTTTGACTTCATCAGGATCGTTCAATTTTTTTTAAATACATAAAAATTATTGCAATTTTGGCCCGAGGCATGATAAATATTATTGATGTTTGACCTTATGAAGTGAGTAAGTAAAATATGAAACAACAGGAGAAGTGTATAGTAATGTTGGCGGGAGTTGATACCCTCAGCGTGATCGACTGAAATACCTGTCATATTTTTTGAAAACGTTCCCAGTTTTATTGTTGACCTATAGAGGGTGGCGTCATTTGTCAAGTTTCGCCGATCATTCTCTGTCTCTCACAACAATTTCAATAACCTGAGCTGAAAATCCATTCCAATTTCTATTGCGAGGCGAGAGCGCGTCTGTTGACAACCCAACCACGCACGTCAAGGCCAGTTGAAGTAGGTTTCTCCTGAATAAATGGAATGCCCAGCTTCGATGGTTTATATTTACGAACAGTTTGATCGCCTCGGAGTGATGATATCCGAAGAAGAAAATGCAGAGTAACGATAGTGAATCTCAAGAAATGGGGATAGAAGGAAGTGAAGAACTGTTCCCCTACGAGGAAAAATGACATAGAATTGTTTAATGTTCTCTCTCTCTCTCTCTCTCTCTCTCTCTCTCTCTCTCTCTCTCTCTCTCTCTCTCTCTCTCTCTCTCTCTCTCTCTCTCAAGCTGTCTACGCCAAAGGGCGAGAGTGAAATATCAGATTTTTGTCGTTTATATAGGACATCTAAAGACAATGATATTCCGACAGCCGCAATTCGAGCAAATTGAAAAACTGATGAAATTCAGTACTTTAAAGTACTTTTCCAGAATATGATTATAACATCCCGGCCAACAAAAACTTTTGTCGTTGGTCTCTCTTCTTTCAATTAATCAATCGCAAGAAGGTCAACGCCATTCAGAAATGCTGCAATCATGGTGATCTGTCATTCGTCTTTCAAGGTTTTACTTAAAGTGTATAATCATTGTAAATCATTCCGCTTGTCAACAAAATCTCTCTCTTTTTCTTCCAGAATTCATAGGTTATGCCGTAATCAATGGTACCAAAATAAGATAAAAATCAGTTCGTTTGGGTAGGAATAAGAATTTACTCCGAGACTAGTCCCGACACCGATTTTTTTTCTGATTACACACATTTTAAGCTTCCCTACAAATGAAATGTATAATAAATTGTGTACATCAGAGGTTTGCATTACCTTTGACCCCAATATACCACACCACGATAACTTCAAACTAGCAGCACTGTCTGTGTAATGTCACAAATGTATTCATTGCTGTTTAAGGGAAAGGAGATCTGCCTTGTTTTATGGGGGCGGTTTTGCAGTGTTTCCTACGCCACAATCGACTTTTCTTCCAAGTCTGGCTTTACTATTTTAGCGTCCGATGCACTTTACTTGTCGCCTCAAAAACTACGCCGTGCAGGTGTGCATTATATGCGCACGCACGGCACGAAAATTTTCTGAATGATGAGTGCGTACGACACGAAGAAGGAAGAGATCTCCATATTCTGATATGGTTTGGCTTATGAATAAAAGACAATATCTGGTTGATACAATACTCATTTAGAAAAAAAAATTCCAACGGTGAGGAGATATTAAAAACCGGAAGCTAGTCAAAGGAAAAGAAAATTAATCTACAATCGTACGTACACATTTCCAAATACTATATGCAGCTGAGGACTTTTCATGATTAAGTGTATTTCGCTATCAATAAGATACAGTTGCCCAGTAAGATAACATTGATTTGGAAATACTTGTGGATGAAAAGAACACTTTAATCATGGGCAACAAGTAATCATATGAAGATGGCAGAATTTGGTGAGTATAGCTGATACACCAACATTTCGTTGCCTTCTCTCGGAAGTCGAGCAAACTAAAATCAATACGCTTTGATGGTTTGGGATTACAATGCAAATCTCTATTTATATTAGAGGCTTAATACCACGGGCAATCCACGTCGCTAACGAAAAATCCAAATTGTGGCGTTTGAAAAGACGCGATATGCGTCAATCAAATCTAAACAACATACGTGATAAGTTTGCCAATGATCACAACGTTTTGATGCAAAGATATCGTACAGGTTCCACAGAATGACAGCTCGTGGCGATGCTGCGAATGAAGTCGACGGAAAATGAAAGGGAGGGGACGAAATTGGCAATCTACGATATTACTGAGATGTTACCGACACAGCTGACTCGACGACACAATTATCTCGTCTAAGACGTTTCAATTACTAATCGTCCTTCAGGGATGTGTTATCGTCCATCGATCGGTGCGCATGGGACAGACGTCACAAACAAATGAGAACGGCCCTGGAGGATGACTGAGTTTCATGCACAGGAATCTGGTTGAAACCTCCATCGTGGAATTCGACGAGATAAACCTCCTGACTTTTAGCGGACTTCGGAATGTCGTAACTACTGCGAATATTGGACTTCACGATACTTTACAGTAAACCAATCATTTAGATAAACATAAAATGAAGTGATTAATTGAACGATGGACACTATTGAAAGATGTCAAAATAATTAATTAGCGTTACAGTACTTAAAGTGCATATTCATATTGCAAACACTAGTATCTTTTACTATGTATATCGTCAAATTCCAGTATTTCGAGTCACACCTTGCTTTTTAAAACGATATTATGTTAGATTGAATCGAAGAAAACACGACACATCAATGGCCGGCGTGCAACACTACTGTGGCACAGAATATTAAATCGAAAAACAATGCATGCAACAGAATCAACACTAGGTGCGTATACTTTAAATTTTTGAGCAAGTCATGACAAAATGATGTGAATATAACGATTTACTATCGCCAAACACTTATCACACCCTAAACGAATTTACATTTAATTGCATTCAGTTCACACAGCTCGAGAAATTGATGCTTCACAGAAAGTTCACAGATGGGCTTCACCGTCTGCGCCTGTCCTTGCATCTCCTCGTTGAAAAAACCGACGCATATTTCCCAATCTTCAAACACTAAACCGCGTGATCTTATTGTACCTTGGAAATGATACATGAAAACTTAGTCGACTCAGGTTTCCTTGATTTGGATTATACAATTCAAAAAAAAAAACGACGTGTGTCTTGAAAGCTCAACGTGTCTGAGCTATACTGGGTGTTGTGTTTGACACTCTCGATGCAGGTTTCACAATGCAATACTATTGGAGCTCGATCGAACGGCAAGGCTGGTCACACTGCACGGACAAATTGACAGCACAATAAGTTCCGAATATTACTCTCTGTGAGTTGTTACGTTTCTCATGAAAGTTTAAAACTTTTCCCTGCGACTGTAGTAATTTGCGTGCACACTTGTCCAGGTTTTTGTTCGGTATAGCTACCAAATTGTCATGGTGATATACAACGACAGATGTGTTTAACCGAGGGGAAGACACTTTGTGGAATACTCTACTAAAGCAAATGTCCAAGTTGCTATTTCGTTTTACATTTGTTTACATTGGTTAACCCTGTCGCTGTTCATCAATTACTGTGTCAACCCTATTACTTTCAATGGTGTGGTTCGAGTGCTGCAAGGAAATGGAGCAATAACGTTGGGAGATTTTTTTACGGCAGGGGCTTTTGAATATTGTGGCTTGTGAACCACGACAGCGCGCGTCTGATGTAATGTACTATTAGTGGCAATGTAAAGGCTCATTTAGGTAATGAATACACTGATCGGCCATTTTAATTGCTGCATAGACAGACTCAAGGACGCACGCCAAGTTATTCATACGGAATAATTGTCATCTGCGGCCACTACAATGAATGCTTCAAACATGCCAGTTTTTGTATCTTTTAGGCCCTTAATAATGGTCTCTCACCAGGGATATGTTTAAATACACAAGGGTTCGCCAATTCTTCAACCCTAGACACAACAGAGGACGTGAATCGTTTACGGTAACTGCCACGTTTATGCCCACTCTCCTGAGTACATGCCAAACAGCTCGACTTACGTCAGACAGAAGACCTTTGTAACGAAGTAAATCTCCGGGTTAAGAAATAGCAACGCGCTTTTAACTATGGAACAATTATCAGTTGTCTATTTCAATCTTAGCTTAGCATTACAGTTACTTCTGCACAAGTTTAAAGAAACCAAGTCCCCAAAATGTGATTCTTTCACCATTGGAAGAGTTCATGAAAAACACGACTTTTGCACTAGAATAAACAAGCGTTCATACAAGAATATTCACGAGAATCGAATGTTTATATGAGCCCAATACTTGTGTTGAGCAAAATATCTTCTCCCGAATATCAGTCAATTTCACGGAGTCGTTCGATCGCCGTTGGATGTTTCTCAATATATTTTACACCCTATGTCGAAATCAATAGTATGATAATGTTTCTAGGCCATCCATCTGGTTTAAGATTTGATACTTTCAAGATATTGCGCACAGCTGCACACAGCCACGAATCCAAATGCGATGGTGGTTGTGCGCGTGCGCGATGCCTTTTGCGCAAAAAGGTGCAATAAAGGACGGTGATTGCTGATGAAAGCCGTTCAAGAGCAAACAATAGCTACCTTAGGTGTCTGCAGGCGACTAGATCAGCCTATTACCTGTCGCACATCATCAAGAAAGATATACATTCTGTATAGAAACCTGGAAGTCCGCCGGGAGATGCCATGCATAAAAGAGTTCACCTAAACTATTGATGAATATGCTGACGGATGAGAGAAACTTTAATCAGTAGAGGTCAAGAATCTGTTTCCTGTTCCACCGACAAACTGAGGAAATTACTTGAAATTAATGTTTGCTGACGTATTTCTCGTGAGCTTTCTCCATTGATACCTCGCTTAAATACCACTGGCGGAACGTTTCAGCCTGTCAGTATTGTACAATGAATGAAGCAAATGAAACAGAGAGAATTTTGAAGTGAGCAGTCCACTGTTGACAGTTCTTTAATTATTTCCCATGCCAACGCATAGCTATGACTACGACATAGTCGCAATGCACTGTTCGTTCTTAGGTGTTGCCTGGGTAACTCTCTGGCCAAACCACGCAGAGACTGACGGTGAATTGGTGAGTGTGATGTCAAGGAACTAAGTCCATGTTTCCATAGCAACGCATCTGTAAATCACCATTTTACCACAAGTTTCATGAAGAGAATTGCACATGCACAACAATAATAAAGACAAAAATAGTTATCATAAGTAAATATCTAGATTGTGATATATTTTTCTTATCAGTACATCATCATCGCTTTGCATTGCTATGATCATCTTCAACATCATCAGTATCGCCATCGTCGTCTTTGTCGTCGTCGCCGTCTTCTTCGTCGTCGTCGTCGTCGCCGCCGCCGCCGCAACCGCCATCATCATCATCATCATCATCATCATCATCATCATCATCATCATCATCTCATCATCATCATCATCTCATCATCATCATCATCATCATCATCATTATCATTATCATCATCATCATCATATACATCATCATCATCATCATCATCATCATCATCATCGAAAACCAAAACAACTGCACTGTCATGAAGGATTACATCACTTTTATCCCATGCAGTACTGGCCTACTTGAAGACGACGTATTCATATAGGGCATTACAAGAAGACGTATTATTATGAATGTTGACTTTTCCATGAACTATCATCTCTAAGCAAAACTGGTTTGAAAGAAAAAGAAAAAAAAAACGGAAAAATACCCTGACAGGTCCTTTTGACTGAGAGACGCTCAAGAAGACAACTTTGAAGATAAAAGCTTAACAAGTGATAAAAGTTTGCAACGTTTCAGCCTTATTGTATGGACGTGGCTTTGATAAATATTGAAGCCCTATCCCACCAAGGTTCTCTATTGATAACATCCAATATAAGGCAATGTTTTCAAATCCACGCTTGAGTGTGGATGCATGTGAAATAGAGCACTGAAATTCACATCAAATGATATCTGCCTGCCGCAGCTGTGTCGATCTTGCGAGCGATACCTGTCAAAATCGTCCTATCTTTTGGGGTTGTATTCAAATTACACTAAAATAACACCTGTTGAGAAAATAACAAGATTACCCAGAAGGTATACTACTCAAAGTCAGAGAAGTTGCAAAACGTTTGCTGAGTTCAGTGACAGGTCTTAAAGAAGAAAGGGGGATCTATGCAGCGCTGCAGCGTCATGAATGTTGCGTCGTAGACATAGAACGTGACATACTTAAAACTCCTTCAGCTTGATGGTATCTGTTGTGTCGCTGAGACAGAGACGCATTTTATCACTATCATAGCTTTCACTATCACTCAGTTTTCTCCTACGTGTGTTTTATCCCGGCGTAGTTTTCATGTTTTGAACCACTTCGTGCTGATTACATTCCATCTTCGCCGACACAAATGATAAAACCGTATTGCTCTCGAAGTCACTGAGCTGACGGGAGCCTTTCCGCGTTTATCTTGAGTCGGAATGGAGTGCATCTCTCAAGTACTTACTTTTTCCGCGATATAATGTCACAAGGTCGATAAATAATTGAATTCTGGGCAATGGACACGAGGCAATAAGTTTAAGCACAACGGATAAAAACTTGTCAGTGAAAACGCCTAATAAAAAAATAAATATATCGATTCTTGGTTTTCAACAAATTTGCCAAAATATCTCAAATTGGTAGGGTAAATAAAGAATTTTGTTGAGGTATGTATACTGTTTTATTTTATTCGTAGCAGGAGCAATAGGTTTTTGCCCAGTTACAGCCCCTATAAAAATAACAAAGTCTAAAAAGCAAAAAAAAACAAAAAACAAAAAACAAAACGGGAACATAAAAACATCGAACGCTAAAAAACTCAGAAAACTTAGTCTGGAAAAACATCAATTAAAATCACACTATAGCATACAAATGAAAATAATAATAATAACAAAATATATATCATGATTTTAAGAAGTAACAAATTTTCAAAAAAATCGATTCATTGTTTTAGATGTTCAGCAATTCCTCGCCAGTCTCCTGTGTAAATGGTAGTGCTCTTTTAACTTGAAAATATTTGGCTTCAGTTTACCATCGAACCATTATGGAACAGCAGAAAAGAACAAAACTTAGAGATTGACCATGTCCACGAAATTAATCGTATATCATTGCCTAATCCATTTATGCTTAAAAACACGAAGATCAAATAAACTACCATTGTGTGCATTCTGTTCGCATGGCTGGAAAATGTAAAGGTTTTTGACATTGTTTGGAAAAGTACATGAAGCTTTGATGGCATGTGCTATTTTGTTAAGTTCTGAACCCATCAAATTCACCATGTTAGATTGCGCATTTATACAGTGTTGTTTGACAGTCAGCCAAATCCAGCTTCAACCTGAAATGGCGAGCCTTTAGAACACACTTGAATACACTATACATGTGCAAACTTATGCCTACGTTTGATCAATATGATTCTTTGCATACAAACCAGGTTTGATTGCCACTGTAAGATTTTTCTTTCTGATAACTGATCAGCCCTTAGAGTCCTGAAACAAGACTGCAAACTAATACATTGGTTGCAAAGGCCATCGTTCTACCAGGAAAATTTCACAGTAAGAAAGAATGGCGTTTGTGGAACAGCCCTTCACATGAAACCACAGACAAATTCACCAATTGTAAAGCGAAAGTATATTCAGCAAAGTTTGTGTTGTTGTTGTCGTGTGGTGCTGAGCGGAATTGGCGTGCTGGCGAAAACGGGAGTGTTTTGAGCTTCAGGGAAGTGAGTTTTACCGTTTTAAAATTCCTCTCATATTTTTATGAATATATAATGAGTATGTTTGAACCAAATTTACAAGACTTTATCGATACGGTCTAGTTTTACTCAATGGTTTACAGTCAGTCATACCGTCTTTTACACGTTCGTCAAGGAAGGACATGTTTATGAAACTGCTGGCGTGTTATGGTTTGATTAGCGTGAGTTTCTGCCCTGAGAGCTCACAAAGTAACTATGGTTGCTACGCCACTGGCAGCACGATGCCATCTCGTCGTATTTTTCGAATAATCTCGTGCAATTATCAACCACAAACAAAGTCTCCAAAAAGTTTAACACCTTTGAAGCTCATTTTTAATTATGAAAAGGCAATAGTCTATCGAAACGACCATGGAACAAAAGACATGCCACGTTTCTAGTCTGTGTCTATATTTGTCTGTGATGGAACACACTACCAAGATCAACTCGAACATGTCCCAGTTCCAAAATTTGGCTAGAGTGTTACATTCAAATACAAACAACTTTCAGAGTTAAAAGTATACAATATGCTGTTTACGGTCAAGAGGTCAGGTTGTTACTTCAATCCTGTTTTTGTTAGGCTTAGTGGATAAATTGTTGATGCAAAGCGTTTTCAAATAGGCTAACGAACAACATTATACTAAAAGTATTTTGCGTTTTAGTATATTTTGCTAGTCACGTTTTTTCCATCCCAACGTCGATAAACACTCGCCACGATATTTCTCAATTTCCTGTGCTTATCTTGTGTCCTTAAACGGATAACGTACGTTGATAAATTGAACAAACCGATGTGTCAGAGCAATTACGGGGAATTTCAGCTCACCTGTCGGCAGGAGCGATCACTCACCAAGATGACCGTTAAAAGGTCATAATTTGAAGTGAGTGTAGTTCCTTTCTTAATGAAAAAGTACAAGTACATGAAGTCTGAAGTTTATAAGAGGACGAATGAAGAAGTTTCACGGGGAAAGTTGGTGATTTAGGTTTATGAGCGTCTTCAATAATTGTCATGTACCGAGACCGAATTTTTACTAAGGAGTCACTCTGATTGGATTCTTTGCGTAAAATTATCAAATGTGGATATAGGCAAAATTGAAGTTTTGACATTTTACCGAACCTCAAATCATTTACTTTAACACAGTTTGATACTCAAAGTCATAGAGAAAAATGTAAGTTTATTCTGTCGAGTTGGCCATGTCAGAAGCAAACACATTAATTTCAAATATGAATAAACTGTGACAAGATCTTTACGAACACACTACATATTTTTGTCACCCTTAAGGTAAGAGTTTGAACTATCATCTGTTCAAAAATTTCTTATAGAATGACTTCAGAGAATGAAAATTTCTGGTCTATAGTTATGGTTCGGAGGCGGGACCAACTCTTACAGGCATAATGTAACAGAAAATTTGATGAGGCTTGAAACTCAACTTCAGGATGGAATAATCATCGTTTAGGCAAATGTCTGCATTCCTCCTGAAGGGACGCGATTTACGTATTGTTTTCATTTAATTATTTGTTTGCAACCACTTGGCCACTAAATTTTTTTGGTGACTTCTTTTGTCGATTTCAAAACCGATATATTTTTTTATTTGTTTTTACACGTAGGTAACAGCTACATGATGGAACAACTGTGTCTTATATTTTCATTTTAGCAGCAATGATTTGCGCAAGTAAGAATTTAAGAGGGTGGTTTAGCTCTCGTGAGAGTATCGAATAAAACCGAGGAAAAAGGGACTATCGAAGATCGGACTCTGAGCGAGAAATGCAATTACTTGAATTTATATTGTAGCTAAAAAATTACAATCGTATTATCTAAATTCTACGAAAGACAATGAGAAAACTGAAGGAATTCTACAGAAGAAAAATGGCACACGGGAAACAATGCAAATTGAATGTTTATATGAGAGCCATCCTGCGTTGGGTAGACAATGGTTTTGCTATTATTTAATTTTGCAGTAATTAGTACACACATGGACTTTGTATGCGGAAAATTAGCTCTATCATTTGTTATGCTACTGTAGAAAATGTCAAACGTATCTGGCATCATTCGGAAGGCACACAATACAACAAGCCTGCTGGAAATAGGCTTCAAAGTAGACTTTCCATGAAGGCGGTCCACTTATCGATACATAATTAGTACAAGGAAAATCGTCAATGGTTTCGTGGAACAGATTATTCTGTTGTACTTTTACACGGTATGATCATAACCTAAAACAGTTTTATGACAAGTTTCTTTTGACAGCAAACAATTCTAATATGTGAGATTTGCGTCAGTGTGGGCAGGATTAAGGTATGCATGTGACGTCATCAATTCACTGTGTCTGATCAGCGAGCAATACATCTCCAGATGCTTCCAGGAAGCGACAAAAGCATGTCATCAAAACATAACGACTTCGCCCCCTCTGACATGGAAATCGTAAAATAGTAAGCGACCCTGAAGTGACACTTAGCTTTGCACAAGGATTTTGTCTCTCTGTTTATCCAGCAATGCGTCGAGTCCAATGAGAGAGTTATAACTCGTGAGGAAATAACATTTATTGTATTAGAATCCATTTGAAGAAACCGCGTGTTTTAATGTTGCATTTATAGGTCCCTTCATAATCTTGGGAAAATCTTTACTAAGGTTTTGGTCATAAAATCCCTTTGCCCAGCAGCAATTGGCTTTACCTGTAAACGATAATTCTAACGCTAAAGTAGTCATTTTTCCTAGTTACACACTTTCCCTTAGAGAGAGGAAAACTTGAAGTCCAAAATTAAACTATTTCTCTGGTGTCATCAAAGTGAAACACTCTCAATATGTAAGACCTTTCATTATACAATATATGATGTAGATTTCCGGAGACTGAAAATTTAAATTGAAATGATTATATATACAGGGGTTTCATTAAGAGCCGGCAGCCGGCGAAATTGACCGGTTACTCTCACGATTTCGCCGGCTACTATTTCGGAAATTTGAATTCTTTCATAGCTAAAAAATTGTTTACCTTCTGAAATGATACGCACAGGTTTCACAGGCTGTGTAATCAAACTTTTCAACAGCTTTTATGTGAAACAAAATTTAGAAGACGAGCGACTACTACGATCGCCTTGTACTACGATGGAGCACAGTCTTGCGTATACTGCGGCAATAAAAATCGGAATTGCTTGTCGGCCGTCGTTAGCTCAACCCAAAATGGTCGATGAACAAATGAAGACGGTAGCGATCCTCGGTTTTGAAGTGGACCAAGAAACAAGAGAGGGATAATAACGTGGATTTAAATTGTTTTCAAAGGCAATGACCTGATTTTTTTCTCACGAAACTTCCCGATTACAGTTCGAATTTTAGTAAGCCGACGTGCGTTGCACTGCGGTAGGCTTAAATGTGAACTTAGGTATACAACCAGCTTGACGTATGATATGTACTAGTGCTCTTCGGTCTATCGACGCCGATAAGAAAGTCGCCCAGAGTGGTTAAAATACGATCAAACCGCTAAATTCACTTCAAAAACGGTCTTCAGGTTAAATCCAAATGTGAGTTTCTGAACGCACAAATTTTTATATCCTATATCAAGGTTCTTACTTTGCATACCCATATAGTCAAATGGCCTTGAGGGTCTTTAATTCTATTTGCACAATATGATATTGATTGTCATTTTTTATCATTTTTGTCATATAAATTATCCTTTTTACCTCCCCAGTGGTATAAAAGTTCTTCATCTACAGATTTCCATACCAAACATCATGGTTCTTGATTTTAAGCATAACATTATACATTTAATGAAAACTTTTCTCATTTACTGTGCTTAAAATGTGAATGTTTCATCCAGGATGGCATCAACAAGGGGAATTTTTCCCCCTTTACCAGAAAATTTCGAGAGCATTTCACCAGTTCATGTGTTCTATTTGTACCTCTAAGGTGTGACTGGCACCATTTCATTTGGGGGGGGGGGGGGTAGTCCCCCTTGACAAATAAATTGGGGGTGTCCAACATTTCAAGAAAGGGGGAATCCCCTGTCGCCATGTCCAGATGTAACACAGTATAATATCATCTACATATCAAATTTATATCATTAATAATAGTGAATTATTATAGTTTACCTTCTAAAAGCATAGAGGCTCTAAAGACTTCAGTTTTCTTTGTTCAAAATATCGTCAACATTACCACATTTTATCATTTTTGATTATGAATTATCAGATTTAGGCCTAATCTCCCAGAAAAATGGCTTTTATGATATGAACACAAATTGCCCTGGAACACTGCTGACAATTCTCCTGAAAATACTAGTAATTCAAGTGACTGCGAGCTGTAAAAAGTGAATTTTAGCTCATTTTTCAGGGTTTCCGGCCTTCGGCCGGGAGGGGGAACACCCCCTCCCGGACCCTCCCACAACGACTACCGCTTTGTGGTCATGGCAGCTGCAAGCCGCCTACTTTTCCATTCTGGCCCCCTACTTCAACACTTAATGAAACCCCTGTATATATATCCCATTTTCTTAATAAAAATAACATACACAAAGCGTCGTCTCAAGGCATTCTCGCCAAAACCTTTGAAGGATTGTACTTTACCTGATACAAAATGTGCGTATCTTATTCTCAGGTGTGTATGGTATAGGCGAAATAAACCGTACAACTTTGGAACTTTTATTTTGCTGTAAAAACGCATCCGTTTTCCTTTTCTGACCTTTCTTCTGTTTGATCGTTTGTAATTTTGTCTATCTGTTTATCTGTTTGTCCGTTCTTCTGTCAGTATTTCCGTCTGTCTGTCTTTCTTTCGCAAATCGAGCAGTTAACAGCTGCTACGTGTCTATCTATTTCAACCAGCGACACCAAGAATGAGCTGAAAAGGGGCTGAGAAAAATTATAGGGATTTAAAATGCTGCTGACATTACGGACGAGTTTCAGCGCGTAATGCGAGAAGCTCTCAGATTCAGAATGACGTTCGGGATCAGTCCAAATAAATTCCGTTTTGTCACAAAGTGATTCGAATTGAACCGGGACGCTTTCTCCAATACCGATGAATGGATAACGGCAAAAAGGTTGTCTTAAGTCGTGAATCACGCACTGCGGAATTTAATTCAATACGGCGTAGCGGTAATACTTAGCCCTGGGATTATATTACGGAGCTTTCTCGAGGGCTTTGCGGTGTCATTAGGTGGATGCACTCATGACATATTCAGATTCATTATGCTGTAATTGGATTGCAAGCAGTAAAGGAAACCACTCGCCCTTATGTAAAATTTCCTTCGCTGGAAACTAGAAACCACATAAACGAACTCCTTTTGGTGATCCCTTAACAACGCTTAGGCTGTTTCAAGTCGTTACGCGAACTGGTCATACAATCAAGGCGAAGAGCTACGTCAAACTGAGCAGGTTTCGAAAGTGTCGAAAATTCTATTATTTTTAAGACTTAGGGATGGGTAACTGGCCTCGTAGAACTAGTCTTTGAAATATCCTTACCAACTCAGCTATGTTGTTTCATTTTACATTTTGAAGTGTGATATAAAATTGTAAAATGCATTTATACATTGTTCGCTATGTTTCATTTTCCCCTTTGTCTCACTTCAGCTTGGGATAAATTTCGTAATTTTCGACAAATCCATCCATCCATCCATCCATCATACATACAAACATACAAACATACATACATACATACATATATACATACATACATACATACATACATACATACATACATACATACATACATACATACATACATACATACATACATACATACATACATACATACATACATACATACATACATACATACATACATACATACATACATACATACATACATACATATCAATTCTAATTACACCTTGGAGCATTTTGTATGTGGACCGTAACATTTTCAAGACGATGACTTTCCGGTTATTAATATGACTAATACTTGCATGTCACTTTTGCCTTGATACCTGGAGCACACAATTTTCACTCTTTTTAAAACAACTTCCATCCCTTTTCTGGAGACATTGTGACGCGTCGCCAGGAACACGTATCTCTTACCATGACGTGACACTGTATCATGTTATACTGTTTTTGGTTTCTCGATATCCTCTGTTTTGTTGAGGCCATTTTATTGATAACTTTGTATATCCTACTTTATTCCTCAAGATAAATATTGTACAGATTATTTCATAAGCAAACAGATACCACACACTGTGTATTTTTGACTACGAAACATGTCTTTTAATGTTACCAACATCCGTATGAACTACTAAATTCTATATCCTTCTAGTTTCTCCACGCGGTCAGTGACCTTTGTATACGGCATTCAAACCATTATTGAAATGACGTGACCTTAATATTTGCAGAGTTCTTCATTAAAATTGGCCGTGTTCTCTATTACAGATATAGGCTAATGAGTGTTTACAGGTAGTACATGCCGGTGACGTACAGTCATTGCCAGTCATTGAACACACAACCAATCAACCATTGAGTAATGAACATGCAGATATGCAAAAGTTGATTAAATGTTAGTCTTTATGATGTTCAACCAACCATGAGAAGAATCAGAGAATGAGAACAAAATCATCCATGCAATCAGTATCGATAGGTGTCCATTTAAGGCATTAGTGGGTTAGATACATGAACGTCGAAAAAATTAATATTCAGATATTAATATTCAGATATTAATATTGACTACCTTCCACAAAATTAGAACGAATTGCACTCGTTTTTTTATTTATTGCGCTTGGTAGAATAAATGAATGAGTCACATTAATTTATAAATATTGAATTAAAATGCGACAAATCAACAAACGTGTTGGTTTGGTATATGTGGTATATGTATATATCTTTGAACTTTGTTCTTTTTTGTTGACTTCGATACCGACCGCATACCATTTCGTGAAACCTTTCCAGAGTGTAGTTTGTATTGCACATGATCGATACGGCATTTTTTTACAAATATATCTTCACGGCATTGGTGGCATATCATGTCGGTCGCAGTCTTCGGGGTCGTCAGTGCTGGTTCTTTGTAAAGAAAAACACATTAATTTCTTAAATAACACGATTGGAACTAATTTGGGATAATTGGATGGTGAAGTAATGTCGATTTATTCTACAAATGTTATCTCATCTGCTTTTCTTTTTATATTACACACTTGGTTTTATGAGTAAATCGTAATATTGCAACATTCAGCTATATGGCAACTTACACTTTTGAGAAAGTTGCAAAATATGAAAATCCAATTATCCCAAATTAGTTCAAAACGTGTTAAATACTTTAAGCGGATATTAGCTGCAATTTTTGATAAAATCTATTTATTGTTTTATAAAACAATTGTTTATACTTCGCCCTTCATTATATTGCAACACCGGGTACATTAGTCTTGCTAATACAACGCATTATGTAAGTTCAACAATTTAATTGTTAGAGAATGAACAAAAATTTAATTGTTAACTATCACGCAGAATAATGCACACCCTGGCTGTATGAACAAGTTGAGCAATAGCCGTTTCGGCATGAGTGTGGGAGCAGGACAAGAAATTGTATTTTGAAAACAGCGTAACACTATAAAATACACCAAGAGTTGCAGTTAAGCAGAATGTGCTTCAGGTAAAGATATTCGGACTCTCAAACTCTTACAATACAGCTGACTGTTTTGATCTACCACTTGTGGTGGCTCATTTTAAAGCTCATGGAGTTATTTAAGGTAGTATGCGCCTCGATGGTGAAAGACTTAACTTTTGTTCAAACTTTCCTAAACGAAACTTTCAACCATTCTCTTACCAAATCAACAATAAAAATCAGGGGTCACCGTGCAAATTTTTGAACTAGCGAAACAAATTTCCCAACATTTTGCGATTTTTGAAATTCAAAATGGCCGCCATCCCTGTGTTAACTCTATGGGAAAAAAATAAATTTTGGATTTTCGTAAAACTAAGACACTGAAAATTTTTCTTTCTCCGAGAGCTTTAAAATGAACCCCCACAAGTGGTAGATCAGAAAAGAATTGTAAAAGTTTGAGAGTCCGAATAGCTGTCCCCGAGGCGCGATCTATCTTAAATTTTCGCCAGCTTACCAGTATTTTTGTGAAAATTGAAAATGTTTATTTCTCCCTAAGAGTTTACACAGGGATTTCGGTCGTTTGGAATTTCAAGCGTCTGTAAATATATCGGGTAATTTTCCTACTACCAAATTTTGCTTGGTTGTCCTTTATCTTTATTCTTGATTTCGAAAGCGACTTGCTTTAAGTTTTCTTGAGAAACATTTTAGCAAAAGTCTAAGTGTTTCAATCACGAGGCCCATTAAATTTTAAACCCGTTTCCCATACACGTACACGTTAATTGTCTACGTAACCTTCGACCTGTAAATCATCCCGATTGAATTACAACACAGTTTTGATCCCAGATAGAGGAAGGCAATCATTTTGCTTAAATTAATCGTTTCTTTAGCATTAAATAATTTGATTTAAACTTCACGAAAACATAACTTTACAATCCCCACCTCACAATGGTACATGTATATATCCTGTAAAATTCGGTATACACGCTTCGTAAGCTCGGCATAAGGAAGTACCCTTTTCCCTATGAAAGCATTTTACATCCGGGTAAATCGTCAACACAGTGGTATCAATACCCTGCAGTGGCATATAAACAAAAGCAAATCCCATAAACACACATTTACAAGTTGTTTCCGTATCATGATGATTTTCTTTCTTTTTAAGGTAGAATGCGCCCCGCGGACAAGATATTCGAACTTTCAAACTTTTACAATACACTAAGCTTACCATGTGCAGAAGTTCAAGGAGCAAAAAGCTTTCATTGGCTTATTTTTGTGAAATTTTACTTCATATTAACACAATGATTACTGCCATTTTGGATTTCAAGTGTCGGTAAATATCGGGAGAATGGTCTCCTACATCGATTTTTCCTCGCTGACACCTGATTTTCATTTTCGATTTCGAAAGAGAATGGTTTAAAATTTCCTTGAGGAAAGTTTAAGCGAAAGTGTAAGTCCTTCAATTTCGAGGGGCGAAGAACCTTAACTTGACCTCTACGTAAGCATCGGTGAAGAAGGAGGCTTCCAAGGACTGCCCAAAACAATGTGACAGGGTAAAACAAGATGAACAGAATCCCAGTAGTTTTACTGTAACATATAACAAATGAGAGAGAGCATAAGTCTGAGCTGGTGGATCAAAGGTTTGCAGGTTTATTTCTGCACGGTTATTCATTGCTTATGCTGTGTCTATCTGATTTTCTCATTTACTTCTGCTTTCTACACTCTTCTGACATTCTCAGATAAAAAAATTAGCAGGATTAATCATCCGCATAAATCAAAGTAAAACTGTAATTTGGACTCGTCGGACACGAAATGAAGTAACTTGCTGTAAGCGAACGTGTCTGGCACATCAAAAAGGAAACTCGATAATGTTCTGCTTCGTGGCTCACGTGACGCCCTTCTGCGCAAGTCAGAATTGTCTTGCCGATTTAACCCCCGTTTGACGTTGGCACAGTCAAGCTAATTTCCTCGTCTCTGTTCCAACAGACGAAAATAAGTCTCAGGAAGTGGTCGTAATAAAGGCACATAATCTAAAGTACTGAGAATGTATCCAGAATTTTGATGAGAGTTTGCCGTCGTTGATTCCTGGAAACCACGGGCAGTAACAGTGTGCTTGATATTTTTGGAATCCTTTAAAAGATGAGATTTTGCCCCAATCGACGCCGCAAACCAGGATGAAAAATTGAGAAAACGCTGTTTTATTCCAAGAAAGTGTGCCTACTTCCTTGTTTACTATGGCATTTATTTTTTTGATTCCGTATTACTGGCTTTAACATGATTAACTGAACTGCTTTTGATGTAAACGTCTGCGATTTTTACTCGCTCCATGAACACAACAAATGCATATGGCGATGACACACTGTCTTTGCAACTAATTCTGCATTTCTGTACCTCAAGGAAACGACTTGGCGGAGGCGTAGCTCTCAAAGACGACCCCTGCATTTTCCACTGAAGTAGAAAAATGCAATGAACTGACAAACGCAGGAGAGTTATAAGAAAGCGAACGAGTGAACCAAGTGACAATATGATTGACAGATCTGCCTATCATATTCTCCTGACATTAATTATCTTTTGCGCCGATCTGCATTGAAAATACATGCACGGATTTTTAAGATTTGCAACCAAGCACTTGATGTAAAATGCCACGGAGGTAGGTCCGCAATCAATTTTCACGAAGAAAGGTCACTCATCATTATATTTTGTGGTCTTTCTTCTAATTATTTCATTAATACTATACACTTCGCTTTGTATCTACAGTCGGTAGACATTCCAGGGAATGGATTCTCTTTGAAGCTGTATGTTACTCAAAAATTTTAGATTCATCTTGCATTCATTGAGTACAAGTCTCGAACAAAAAACATGTTTTTGCACTAAGATGATCGGATTGGACAGCCTCGCCGAGAAACTCCATCAAGCGGAAACGTAGCCGACCGCAAAATTCCGAAGACGGCGGGGAAAAGCCTATATTATACGAGTTGCCATCGATAGCAAACGCAGCTCATCGTGGACTTTCTTCTGAGAATCGCGACTGGTTTTTCTTTTCTTGCTTTTTAATACATGTGACGTGTTCTTAAAATTAGTCAACGGTCACCAATTACCGACGACCTGCAGATATCAGCTCTTTGCAGTGGAGTCATTGTAACAAAGAAAATCTGTCCTGATAGCCAGTTGGTCCGTTACTGAAAGCCTGCCCCGGGTATACTAAAATCATTACCATTATTTAAAGGGTAGAAGAATGTATATCCTTGGGGTAAAGGCTTGGAAAAGATGAACCGAACTAGACCGATTTCCCGAAATGAATAACTTCGAAATGTTAGAGAAAAAACACACAGTACTACCTTCGAAATTATTATAAATTTTGTCATTTTTACCTACAACACATGTGACCATCAGGGGCGTGCGTCACCTATCCTTTGTCGCTAAACCTATTATGCTAATTTTTACGACGAGCTATAAACTAAGGTCTGCTCTTGCTTGATGATCGTCAACGATTTATTACCATTTTATTTCTGAAATAACTTTGTGTCACCGTGAAGACGCTGCCCAACGGCAAGGATTTACGCATGGCGTATTATTTATAGCTGAACAACCCACAATCCCGAGACTGCGACAAGGAGTTTACCCTTCCAGACCCCTCCAGGTGCTACATTACAGACAGTATCTCCTGTGTCACTGATCTCCCATGCATCACGAATGTATACTCCTACAATCTTTGTGAGTCGGACATTAGTTTTATGTCGACATTTCTGTCACTATTCGGCACTATTGAAAGGACAAAGTCGCCCATTTTTTCATGAATTTTGTTCGATACGAGATACTACTTATATTGTCTGACATGTTGAAAGATATTGATTGAATGGGTGACTGCATATATTTGACCCCGATTTTAGACAAATTAAATTAAACCATGGCGAAAATGAATTAATGGTCATGACCATTAATTCATTTTCGCGATGGTTTCATTTATCGTGTCTAAAATAGGGGTCGAATATTTGCATGTCACCCATTCAATCAATATCTTTCAACATGTCAGACAATGTAAGTAGTATCTCGTATCGAACAAAATTCATGAAAAAATGGGCGACTTTGTCCCTTTAAACAAGATTGTAAAAGAAATAAATGAATAACTGTCATAGGTTCATCATGAAGTACACTGGACCAAATCTACATGATAAAAAATCCGGAGTTTTCTTAGAGGGCCTTTCCATAGCAATTTGAGATAGCTGGGTCCCCTAGGATTATGTTGATTTGCAAAAGTGTTCAACGTGGATGCCGGTCTCTTCCGCCTTGCCTTGTCATGTGTTGTGTCATCTCCATAAATTGATCATGATAACGATGTTCATCGGCATATATGATTGTTGAACACATCATACACTGACCAATCATAACAAAGGTACCGCTATGTTTGTGACACTTCGCCGAGAAAATCAATTTTACGTCTGGGCTAATGGGAGTCAGCTAGTGCAGAAAAGGAAATAAAGTGATAATCCACCACTTCCTGGATATTAAGCGTAGACCTTGTTGTTACAGTTGACGATTTTCTACAACAAGACAAAACGTTCGTTATGTTTGATCATCATGAAAGAAAGAATTATCGTTCTGAGGGTTTTCTCGGAAATATTCTATTGTTGGGAGCGTAATAATGCTAGCCAATTTTTAGTTTGTATCACTGGCGAAGAGTGCTCAGTTGAGCACTATTTATAATTGACGACAGAACGAATTACTATGTGTAAATTTTATTTTACTATAGTGTTATTTTGTTAAAAGTGAATACTCTGAGAACGATTTCTATGTCGATTCTAAGTCTTTATTTGTACGCAGCGAGAGAGTCCCCTTATCTTAAAAATACTATGACTGACAGTATTATGAAATAGCTAGTCGTTGATAAGCAAGAAATGTTTTTGTGACATGCAAATTTGTGATATGATTTTAGCAGTCATGTTGTAAATTGGCCAATAATATGTTGTTTCATCCAAGTCCACAAATTCAGCCATATGTTTTAAGGTCACGTGACTACAAACCGTCTGATGTCCCCTTAAAGTCTCGCTTCGAAAGATTTGAACGCTCCAGTGTATGAAAAACCATGAGGTTTGTCATGTGCCCCGTAAAGAATCCTTTAGCGTTCCAAAATCAGTTTGCTGCTACAGTATAAAGATGGTCGACCGAAGGCAAAGCGTGAATTTCATTTACGTTTAAGGAGAAAAAACCATAAACGACATTGCTTTTATCGTAAGGAGTATAGATCCCGCTGTCTCCTTAAGAGGTTGCGCGGAGACATTATTCTCAATGCGTCAAGAAAGATTATTTATCTTTCCCTGAAAGATAGATATGGATCCGTCGACTTTCCCGCTTCGTCCTAGCGGAGGCAGCGATTTTACAGATAAGAAAGTTTGACATCTGATAATGTCAGTTAGGTGGAAACATGTTCTGAATATTTTGCGAAAGAAGGGAAAAAACAAAGTCGACCAAAGGTTTTTCTTGCGACCAACACGTTGTCTCGGATTGTTTATGAAGCAGGATCTTTTGAGTTCAAGTGATGGAGACAGAGGTGACGGCTCTATTTCTTCCAACTTTATTACTACAGCTACGATGAACTACTGCTACAATAACATAATGTATCAGTGGGTGGATATGTGACAACCAGATCCAATGGTGAGCGATGCGCTCTGAGTATACGCATACACATACACTATACTATACAAAAACATATATTATATTAAATGGTTGATTCAGGCTGTGATATAGCCGGTTTTGGTGGGAAAGTAAGAAGTGTCTTTGACTTTGATTGGTCAGAGATGAGTCACACGTCAGAAAGAATTAAAACTATGTGTAAACACAGGATATTGGAAGGAACTGAAGAGATGACAATCAGTCTTCATTGTCAAGGAATTAAGAAGTAGCTATCTTTGTATAACGTTTCTCAACACACGTCACACTTAGAAGAAATAAGATTGTTTTAGTGAGAGTGAACTCGAAGGTATACTTTGCACACAATAAATGCGACAAGTTCATCTTATCAGCCAGTATGTATGTATGTATGTATGTATGTATGTATGTATGTATGTATGTATGTATGTATGTATGTATGTATGTATGTATGTATGTATGTATGTATGTATGTATGTATGCATGCCTGCATGTATGTATGCATGCCTGCATGCATTATACCAGCTTACAGATAACAGAATAGTTGATTTACTATATCAGAAAATGTTAGGGTGTAATCAAGACAAGGAATTATTTAAAACAAAGTACTTGATCTTAAGCTGTTCAAAGACATGAATGTTGAACAAACATTTCAACGTCCACACAAAAGACCAGACATTGCTATTATTGACAAAGCAAATAGACGTGCAACGCTTGTAGAAATAGCTGTCACTGTGATGCACTCACCTCAAGATGTAACCGGTCAAAGTTTGATAAGTATTATCCCCTGACGCTTGAAATCAATAGCTTTGGATTTCGTTCTAAGGTCGTCGTACTAGTTATAGGTAGCCTCGGTAACGTTCAACAAAAGTTGATAACAGGTCTCCTTAAAACTGGGTTCAGCAGAAATGATGCCCAATTCATTACTAAATTTTGCAGTCTGAGTGCCATTAGGGGTTCTAACAAAATCTGGAGATTAAGGTGCAGGATATACAGTGTGAAAGGTTTCTGTTTCAATTAAATTGACTTCACTGTTCACGTTTACATAGGCCATTTCCACATCTTTCCAAGATGTAGTGTGTTTAATTAGTGTTACTGTAATACGACACCTGTACATTATATTTGTATTTTGGGGGAATAAATAGGAATTGATATGTATATATGTATGTATGTATGTATGTATGTATGTATGTATGTATGTATGTATGTATGTATGTATGTATGTATGTATGTATGTATGTATGTATGTGTAGGTATGTAGGTATGTGTAGGTATGTAGGTGTGTGTATATCTTTGTCACCGATCTTTCTTCTAACAAGTTTTTTAAATCAATTTTTCCCATTTTGCGATTATTTCTCTTGCCAGATCGGTCCTCAACTAAAAATGGCGATCCTATTCAAATAGAGAGTTAATTTAAACGTGCATATTTCCCAATACTTACATAAAAACAAAAGATTTCCACCTAAAAATAACGATATGAAATTCATGCACATTTCTTCTGTGGCATTTTCACCTAATGATTAGTGAATTGGTTCTATGAATTCGCCTCAAACGTAATGTGACAACCAGATGACGATGATTTGACAGTCATTTCTTTATATAGCGTCTTCGAATCTGGAATTGGAAAGGGTTTTCTGTTATGGCAGATATATTCTAATACAGTGAATATATATTATTTGTATTTTAACATATTAAAATACGGGTTAATATCAGTACCCTGGAACAATAGAAGAATGACAATACGGGCATAGAATGTATGACATATATATATATATATATATATATATATATATATATATATATATATATATATATATATATATATATATATATACATATACATATATACATATACATATATATATATATATATATATATATATATATATATATATATATATATATATATGTGTGTGTGTGTGTGTGTGTGTGTGTGTGTGTGTGTGTGTGTATCAGTCCTGTGCGAACATTTAAGATACTGAACGCAGGCTGTGTTGACAAGCTAGTTGGCGAGATACTTCTCTGAGGCTTAGATTCGTCAGTTATTGCACCAACATTACAGAAACGCCAATTACATTCCACGAATTGTCTGGCTGGTTGACGCTGTGCATTTGATATTCATTCATTACTATTGAACATATAGAACATGCACATGTCGTGCAACGTTAACTGTTCTATAGCTGAATCAAAGTTTTGGTTTTGGTTTTGGTGATCGAATTGTCTATAACCTGGTTCTGACATGACGAATAAAGCGTCAAGTTAAGGAAAAGCCCGTTACTAGGGATCTAATTACCATAGTAACAAATCACTTCCTCTGATTTAATATCCCTTTGAGCGCAGCTTGATCAATGTCACTTTGGCCCTGTAGCTGCCAAGTCTCTGCCTTTCTCTTCGGTTTTCGCTTTTTCATTAGAGTGAAAGTCATTACAGTTCTGTCTGGCTTAAGATTGGAGTGAAGCAGGCATAAGGCGATGTGATTACCGCCAAATAGTTACCTCTGTGCCGGTGGATATTGTCAGACTAGTTTACGTGCGGAGCTTACGGGCAAATTACAAGTTGGATTGACGGTGCTCTTCAGTGTTGTAAGTCTCACGTCAACTTTGCATTTCCGCGAAGAATGCCTTAAAACCCAACAAACTTCATGAAGACAGTTGCTATTAAGAATCGGTGATTGGGTATGGCTTATGGCTGTTCGACAGAAGCTGTTGAAGAGTATTTTCTTCCGTGAATTGCCCACAATGCGTCCCTCCCCTTGGACGTGTTTGGTGCCCCATGTCCGAATGTGTGATGCCCATGCATGCCAAACGTATTGGTAAATGAAACTTCCTAACAGCTTTCTTCAAAATAGATTAAAAATAATAATGGGTTACTGTATTTAGAAACTTATCCGATAAAAAATATATGATTTTGAAATCGCTTTAGTGCACTGCACTCTGGGAACTATACAACTGAAATTCGTTTCGCAAGATGAGGGTTTCCGTAAATATATCTCTATCAAACGTGAGCGAAAATATTCCCAAATTGAATTTTACGGTAGCTTCGCTTGTTATCATGTCAGTATCGAGATAAAATACGACTGCCGTGAAGTCTCTGTATTTGATTTCAATGATTAGATAACAATGTCGGTTTTTAGAAAGAAATATTTCCCGCGTTTCAGTATGGTTCCATTTGTTGAAATATCTGACCGACCGACAGATTGAACTTTGTCCGCGCCGTGCTGTGCAGATGTCTGTACAAATTGACACCAATGTAAAAGTCTCTCTCGGCGGCTTTCAGCGGGCAGAATTGCTTATGTGTGGAGCATGTGCTGTGAGAAAGTAAATGAAACGCCCACGCCGAAAAGATTGCAAATTCGAAAGAATGTTATCGCAAGTTACTCATAGCTTGAATACTTCACTTTCCCTATGGTGCTTTGTGAAGATATGTCGTCCTGCGGAGAAGAGAGTTCATGATTATCATGGAGGATTCAACAGTGACACTTTATCTTCATTGCTCAGAATATTCAACGAATTGTTGATTTTACAATCATATATACATGCTTCAAAATTATAATTTACAATTTTATGGTGATTTGTTAGATGGAGTTTTAACCTGGCCGATAGACAAATTTGGAGCAACCGTACAGTTAATAACCATGTTGCCAAAAATAACGCACAGCCTGATCTTGGGATTCAGTATATTATCTTGTGTTAATGCTATGGGAAATATTGCTGATGTTTTGGAAAGTGAAAAGTTCGCATCCTCATTTCAATTTAGTTTTAACTTTAACCCACTCCGTTTTTTAACACGCCGAAAAACGAATAAAAATCATTGTGTTTCAGATTTCTCTTGGGGCATTGAATGGATTTGAAAAGTTGGCGATCATTTCCTCTCGCCTTTAAGTCGGCAAGAGTAATTTGCATTTATTGCGCGAATGCGACACAAATGAACAATCTCCTTGAAGAACCACTAATAAAAAGTTATTAGCTGTCTTGCATCGCTCAAATATTCTGAGCGCATATTTTGCATTCAAAGGTATTAGATATAAGTGGAATCGATGTACCTACATTTTGATAAATGTAGAAAGCAAGAGAAGTCAAAATTTATCTTTCTTTTTATCGATTATGTTAGGTCATAGATATAATGTTTATTATTAAAGATCCGTTGAACATATCACGCCATTTCATTTTACGCGCCTAATTTACAGCCATTGAGAAACTCATGGCGTGTTTCTAATCCTATAAGTGTAACATTTCGGCGAAGCAAGACGAAAAGTATTATTCGCTAATATATGACTTACTTATAACGGTTTCACTCGTTCATTATTTTTTATTGCACAACAATTTTTCTTTAACTTATTCACATATAATTGGCGCCAGATAGCATCAAGCATGGCATGACGGAGAATCGTGTAATTGTGTCAAATATTGTGAAATAGTTTATAAGTAACCGTACCGCCCTGCGATGTATTTTAATGTCCTTCTTATCCATTTAAAAATGTGAGCTTCAACATTCAAAATTACATTGATTAAGGAACTACTGTGTGGTACATTATCCGGAGACGTTAACAAGGTCTTGCCTGTGTTATCGGGAGGCCAAAGTTCATTTGCCGAACGCATACCATCACGAGATACAACCTTTTTTTGCAATTCCTAATGACCTCCCTTGAACGGTTTGTCGTACACATCGGACAGTTGTGTGATCTTTACGTTACGTATTATACGCAACACGACGTAATCATTTTCACTTTATTGTAACCTTCTTCCTTAGAGACCTTACTATACAATTATCAACCGTACACAGTGGAGTTCTTTGCTTTCACATTACACGCTTCTTTCACCTACTTAGAGCGAATTATAAACACTGTTTCTGTTCCCACCACGGCGCTCCATACGCGTGATCTGGATCTTTATCCAGTTAACACCTGTTCCCATCCCGTAATAATACTGTACCTCCATGTCTGTAAAACCTGTATATGTTTCCATTGCGTGTGTTTACCCCATTATTGTACCAAATTAACAGGCTATTTACGCAAGGACAAGACATTTTTCTATATTTTTGCCCTGAACTGTCCCATTAAAGGCCAAGGAAAATATATTTACAGTAACGGAACAACTATAGCGTATGCCTCTGACCGTCAAATATTTTCGCATATGCGAAAATAAGGCGTCGATTTGCAGTCTCTTGTTGTTTTCCTTTGGCGACAGTGAGAAAAACGTAAAAAATCCTTTAGAACCTACCTTTTTTCTGAGCCTTGTTACACAAAATACAATTTGTTTCTAATACATGTATCTGGCAGAGGTCTGTTTTGCATATATTGATGCGACACATCATCCTTCACTCTTTTCGATCAAATATTTTTGTATTTATCATATTAAAGCTTGCGGGCTGGCACAGGGAAACGATTTGGTCATTTCTTTATCGCCGCGGGCCATCATCGCGTCTATACGCACTTTTATATCATTGCCTCACATCGCCGAAATGATCTCCCGCCGGCATCCGCTCAAAAACCAATCAGCATATTTGATGTCATGAATACTTATCGGCAATTGCGTTTTAAATCAATACACGACTTTGTTAAAAACCAGTGAATTAGTCGATAAAAAACAGACAAATTATCTGGTCGTTACAAAGGCGTCTCTTTTAAAGGTCATCTCTGTCGTCCTACTCTTAGCGATGACTAAAAGTTGATAAAATACGAGTAGGGTTTTTTATTTGTCTTACGAAGCAGGCCACGTAGATCAGCATAATTACAGGTACACAGTCAAATGCACCTCTGACCTTTGTCTTATCTGATTTTTTATCTTATCTGAGTTCATGAGATGTTGACAAGGCCTGGAGAAAGTTTTTTGAAACAACAGCATTCTAGTCACGTCGACGATAGAGAGTGGTGGATCTTTGTAAAGAGTGACGGTAGGTAAGGAAGATAGCGTTTCGCTCACAACTGTGATTTACTCTACTGTCTATCTCACAGACTTGGCAAAATGTTAAGTCAATCAAGATTGTCATAAGATCACCGATCCGAAACACTTGTCTATAATTTTAGAGTAGCGGACTTCCCAACAAGGTCAGAATAAATAAGAATTAATGAGCTGAGCTGGCCCAATAGACTGCATTTGAAAATACGCAGTCGGAATAGCCTTCTTGAAAATTGTCACTGTCGGACATGCAACACATTGATATGTTAATCTTACTTCTGATGATATCGCTGAATCAAACATTTCTTCTGTCAAAAGATGACAACTGATTTTGTCGGAAAGCATGCAGACTTTGAGACAGTCGATATCATGGGTGTCTAATATTGGTACATAGGGTATACTTATAAAGCCATAGCGATACCCTTTATAGAGTACACGTTAAAGTAATATGCGCCTCCGAACTGAAATACTTCAACTTTAGCTCAAACTTTCCACAGGGAAACTTTCAACTATTCTCTGACCAGATCAAGGATAAAAATCAGGGGTCACCGTGCAACTGTTGATGCTAGAGGAACAAAATATCCAACATAAATTTACCGATATTTGAAATTCAAAATG
Source organism: Ptychodera flava (assembly GCF_041260155.1). Taxonomy (NCBI): domain Eukaryota; kingdom Metazoa; phylum Hemichordata; class Enteropneusta; family Ptychoderidae; genus Ptychodera; species Ptychodera flava. The sequence goes on from NC_091949.1 coordinate 34,520,749, forward strand.
GCCGCCATCCCTGTGTTAACTCTATTGGAGAATTAAAAATTCGACTTTCAAAAAACTACGAGGATGAACACTTTCCTTGCTCTCAGAGCTTCAAAATACCCACAACCAGCGTTAGACTAGAAAGTATTAGGAAAAAAATGATAGTCCGAATATCTAGCCAGAGGCGTATTTTCCTTTAAAGTCCTGTAGATGAGTGAGATTCTTACTTAAATTGAGTTTGAAGTGTACTACAATTATATAATGGTGATTTAGAAAGTGATTTAGAAAATTAACAGTAATACTATTCCCTGTGACCGTTACACATCACCGGATATTTTGGTCTACCTGGCATCAAAATATCAAAGATGAGTTTTCTTATATCCAGACGTGATCTGTGCGATGCATAACCGTGAATCAGGTATGTCGGTACCATCAAGGTTACGCACAACTCCTATTGTAGAGTAGATGGCCTGTAGCAATCAAAGTTATTTGAATAAGTCTGCGCTGGATGTGTGATTAGTGCCCCACGAGATAAACAAGCGTTGATTTTAAGACAGCGAGATGTTTTTCCCCGTCCGACTACAGCTATCGCGTTAAAGTAAATTGAAGTGCGCCGGAAAGTGTAAAGCTAGGAGAATGATCTCGCACTAAATTATTCTCCGATACATGTATGCCAGACAGTAGGGTGGTCGGCGTAGCACTTTTAAGTTTTTTTTATGGAGCGGACCTCCAGGGTTCTTTATGGTCGGTAAAAGCTTGAACGTGACGTCATTTACTTCTGGCCGTCCCTTTATAGCGAGCGCCGTTTTACCTGAGTAATATGAAACCATCCAAACTGGATTACGGTGGCGTGTTTTCAACCGTAAAACGGTTTTATCAGTTGCGTAGAGGTACCCACGATACCACTCAATGCAGGACGGGTTAAGACTACACAGAAGCCGAAAGAAAGAAGTCAACAGACAGAAGGGCAGCACGATGTACGCCCTTCGATGCTGGCAAATGGAAAGTAACAAGAAAACCATAATTATCGAAAATACTGGTATTTAGGCGACTCCAACTGTGCGCTATCAGAAAGACAGAGATTGACTCGTAAATTAGCCTGAAGTGTTAGTCCCAGACAGCACTGGGAATGGAAGAGTTTCTAATCAATACACTGCATTTGGGGAGTTACTGAAGATTTATCTGTTGATTCTACAAACTTTGATTATTCGTCTGTATTGAATTCTGCTTCCGACGGCATTTTATTCCGCACAAAGTTTGAACGATACATGTATAGTGTTACCCAAAGGTATAAAAACATGCTTTTACAACCAACGCTAAGATACATTGATTTCAAAGCTCATCTGGGGGACTGGATACATATTTTATCATAGAGACATAGATAAAATTGCACATAGGATCGGCTTAATGCTACAACGCTGGCGGATGCACAGATGACTTGATACAAAAATGAACAAAAGCGACCCTTGTGTATAAAAGCGAGCGACATCAGCGATAGTGGCTTTTTTTCCATGCATCGCCTCAACAGGCAGGAGTGTAGTTACATGGTACCCATTACTACTGTGAAAGAATGGAGCTTAAAAAAAGTGCCTTGCTCAAATGTACAGCATCATGAGCCATGCAAGACTTGCGTCCTGAACATCCTCCTGTATTGGGTCCTCAACCAATTTCACTGCAATCGGATCGTTTGACCTCCATATAAGCTTATGCCTTCACTCATTCATAGAGAACCGCATTCGAATGTCGCTTTTAAGGTAGTATACGCCTCGATAGTGAAAAACTTAAAGTTTTGCTCAAAATTTCCTTAAGGAATCTTTCGACAATGCTCTTTCAAAGTCAAGAATAAAAATCGGGGATTGCCGTGCAAATTTTGGTACTAGAGAAATAAATTACCCAAGATTTACCAATATTTGAAATTCAAAATGGCCACCATCCCTGTGTTAACTCTATAGAGAAAGTTAAAATTTTCAATTTTGGTAAAGCTAAGTAAAAAGTTTTCTTACACCAAGAACTTTAAAATGAACCTTACAAGTGGTAGATCAGAAAAGAATTGGAAAAGTTTGATGGTCTGTATATCTGTCTCCGAGGCGCATTCTACCTTAATCGGAGGGCCATTGCTTTCACGGACTAGCACTTTTGAATATCAGAAGTCTAATTTCATGTGAAAATGTGCTGAAATGTCATTTGATAGAATTCTACTCCCGCTCTTTCATTAAATTGGTAGTCTGAAGACAATGTTTGAATGCACTAAAAATTTACATGTCATGTTTTGATGTAGGCTATAAGTTAGGTGTCGAAACATAAAGTGAATTGCTGCCGATGAACGTTTCAGTGTGATCAAGCAACTAGACTGACATGACTAACGACAAAAGACGAATGACTGAAACATCGACTGACTTTCGACAAACATTACTGAAACGCTGTGCCACACAGAAGTGCATTTGTCCGTTCGAAGAGACAGTGGGAAGCTATGAGTCGTTGTCTAATAAATTTGGCGATATTCTCAATTATGCTCTAAAAATGGAACGGCTGCAGGTAACTAGGTTTTAGCTGCAGTGGGATTCTAGATAATTGTCGTCGGTATATACTATATTTGAAACTAGTGGAAGCCGTGGAAGGTGCTGTTCAAATGTACCAAAGATTTAAATGAGCCAGATATATTGATAAAATGAAATGCAAAATTCACTCCGTAGAACTGCATTTACTGAAGTTAACCAAGCGGCCAGCGATTTTGTCTCAATTCATTCACACATCCCGTAGAGAAGGATGAATTATGAAGCGACTAAACACCTTAGCGTCGTCATTTTGTTCCCAATAAAAAATAAATTGCTTCTGATGGCAAAAAGCTAGCGTTGCGTGCAGTCTAATTTGACAGATTTGGGGAAATCTTTAGTATTATTTCCAGTTGACTATTCATGGAACCTGAACTATGCAGTCTATATTTCTGACGTCAGGGAGTATACTCCCGTTTGGCGCGTCTCACGCCAGCGTGAGGTCGTGTATGAAGCTAATTTCTACTGGCGGAATGTTTTCGATGGACTGAAATGAAGGAAAAAAAATTAACTTCGCAAATACAAACTAGATCTTTGTTTATGATATTCTTTTTGTTTCTCTTTTAAATCTCAAGTTTTTTAATATGCTTGGGAAGCAGTCGGTGAAAGAGGGGTGTTTAGTTGTGCAATATAATGCTATATCGTGGCGGTTTTACCTGTGAGTAGCGCAAGTTTATGAGAGGCGCGAGTACAATGCGAAATCAACAATGCTAGCCCGACAACGACAATGTGTTCGCGACCAAACGGCAGTTTCAGCGGCAAAGTACATAAGTCACGGTAATAAAAGAAATTATTTACGAGTAAATTCGCAAAGTTTACTGAGAAATGGAAAGATAAAAGCTCATGACGAAGAAGTCTAGTAAAGCCAATCCACAGCTAAAATGTTTGTGCAATCTGCTTTTCGCGTCAAAAACAGATTTACAGAAAAGTTGTGATAGTATTTGACGATGAAAAGGCAACATAACGCAAAAGATGACACATTTTTTTCTAAACTCCTCATCCTGATGCTCCCGAGACACAAGATGTCATTGATAATTTGACAAACCATTAGCTTTCCTGAGTCTCGTTTCTTGAGTTTCATAATATAGCATGCAGAATCCCCATTATAACTCACAATTTGCCATGGCAACCCATTAAGGAGAGCACGACATGGAAAGGGCCCGTCCATTAAACCCGTTCTGTCACGATCAGCTGGTGGTGGGGATTGACAAAATGCAACAAAAGGGACTATTTTGACGTCTGGAAAAATTATTGCCTCTGCAGATGAGCAAAATGATTCATATTCACCACAAAAAGATTTCAAGGGATTTCCATGCAACTATGGATTTAGTTTGGAATAAAGTTTATGCCACGAAGATTACCAAACGCTAACGCTTTTGCAATTTTATGAGATAAATGGAAAATATATGCTTAGTCGTACGCGAGATTTGACATGACTTTGTTAAAGTCACACACAGAACATGGCCAAAGCTTACCTTAATGTTTCATTAGACAATCGAATCTAAGCTTTGAATACAAAAACGCACCTGAAAGAAAGCGATCAAAGTGTGCTACATTGAACGTTCAGTCATGCGTTAACGCCATAAACTGTACGACAGGTAATACCGGACGGCAACCGGTGTCCTAAGAACATACAACAATTATTCAATGCCGTCATTTTTACTTACTTCTCTTCGAAAGCTGATCCTGCAAATTCCTGTCGTCGGGACATCAACGTATGAGGTATCCGTGCCGTCGAAGAACTTCAGCTGCGCACTAACCGAGAGAAACTGTGAATTTACGACAACGGAACATTCCCATCTATTGGCGTACACTCTGTGTGAAAACGCTGCGCGTGCTGGGACTGAAGCTTGGAGATTTCGAGCGATCCACATCAATCCTTTCCACGCACTGCTATGGATGGACCGTTTAACTTTCTGAAGATTTGTAACATTGAAGTCCAGCCTCGCGAGGTTTCACAGATTGGTGTAAGTGAGAAACCTAACACGTGATGGTTAAATAGCACGCCAGAGACACTACATTTTTGCTGGACGCATTAATTTTCATATGAAATATCCGCCCTTTGACCGCGGAATCTAAGTTGTGACATGGAAATTTCATACATAGCCTGCTGATATCACATAAAGTGAGAAAGAGATCAGTTTGTTAATCGATTGCTCAAGTCTTTGCGTAATTTTCCAATGTACACCTCCCGACATCTTTTACTTCTGTAGGATATCTCAAGAAGTATTTAATAACAAAGGGACTCTCTCTAAAGAAGGGGTTTTCTCATTCCGGTGTTTCCCTAATCGGTGGCGTATTTGGACGAGGATAATTTTGGCATTCATATCAACTGAATATTATTTATCATCATTGCGAAGGCTAGAAGTCTCCCTCATAAGATGCTGGTGTGGAATGAAAAACTGAATAAAAAATATCAAGAAATGTATTCATAGAATAATAGGGAATATGAGGAGGTGTGAAAGCAGACAATCGTGTGTGAAAGATTACGTATAATTGTAAACATGAGCGACCAGAAGCTCAATTGTTTGTAATTATGAACAAATGATGCGATGCCCAATAATATGTGTGGCATGTCATACACCTTTTACTAGTAATAAATCCGACATTTTACAACTAATCAACTTTCCAGAACATTCCAAACATGACTAATTGAATTCAAGGTTGTGAGGTCATCAAGGGCAGTGACCTTGAGAATGTTCTAGACTAATTGAACTCAGGTCATGATGAGTGTGGGGGAAATGACCTACATAACACGATTGACAACCTAAAAGCTGTGACTGACACTCCGAAAGCCATGACTGACACTTAAAAAGGTTGTGATTGACACCTCACAGACATTATTCACACTTCAACGCCCGTGATTAACAATTCCAGTTGACACTGTGACTTGGCCAGCCGTAATTGAAACTTCGCATGCTTACACTTTTGAGTCAGCGAGCAAATCTAATCATACGGTGGCCGATCAAATGTTAGCAAAGCTTGAGGTATGTTGGGAAAGTAAGGATCCAACATGTTGCCATGGAATTCACATCCATGGTTAACTCTTACATGTAAAACCTACCAGAAAACATTTTTGTAGGCTTACGTTAATATTTGGAAATTTACCTTGATACCCACATAGCCAAGGGTCACGCCAAGTTCTAAGGATCACATAGCCAAGGGTTAATCATGTTTCAAGAATAATGCTGATAGTTTAGAAGAAGTTTATGATTGCTTGACTGTAATGTTCTATATCAACCACGGTGTCCGGTGGTGACATCTTGAAAACTACTATCAATGTCTTTGTAGTTGCGCATTTTTCTCGGAGAGCATTTGACAGCATTGTGATAGCTAATGATAACTCTACAGGTTTGTTATATAGTACTTTGACACCTGGAGATAAAACAGGCAGAAGATGATAGCAATTCCAATAGCCACTCTGCTGATATCCAGTGATAATTCTAATCACTATTGGTAACAATGAAAGCAATTCTTTGACAGCTCAGTGAAAGAGGGTAATATGCCAACCGCCATATATAATTATCAATCTTTTTGTCAATCAATCAATCAATCAATCAATCAATCTTTATTATACTCGACTCACACTAGCAGAAAGTGTGGTTTGGTACAAAATTGGACAAAGTACAAAACTGAACACTTTCAAAAGACTTCAACAAAGTATTAAGGTTCATAAACAATTTTGGCAGATGTGAGTCGGTAGACTAAAGTGGCAAATCTGATAAACCAGAGATATCTGACGTCTGACATGCGTCTGTAAAGTAAACCGCCTCCTACCACAATGTACATACTGATATATAACGGTTGCGACATGTAGACTGAACGCACTAAATCTTTATGAGACACCTTATAACGAACGCTTCTTGGTTCAATGACAAGAAGTCCATGTATCTTACTTTGCCTTTGGTCTTGTGTCTTTGTTTTGTCTGTATATTGTTTGCAGATTTTAGACGGAATATGTAAATGTTTAACTATTGGACTTGAATGAGTGCACTTGCTTATACTTCCCAGTGATGACATTGACACCTAGTCAGAAGCAGTGATCTTACAAAGAATAATGATTACTATGACACCTGTGAGTAATTTTCTGACAGCTTTATAATTCTTTTAATGTTTATTAACACTGATCGTGCTCTCTGGTGATAACACTCTGATTGACACAGATAATACTTTGATAGCTGATGATAATACAATGATTGACACTGATCATGCTCTGATAGCTGGTGATAACACTCTGATTACAGGGAAGCTTATCCAAGCTGGACAATTACCAGAGTTACCTACTTGTTACGTTTACTTTTTTGTGCAGCACACACAAGGTGAAATGTGTTGATAACATAGTAGATAAACAGAAGCGAGTCTTCTGAGTGTTTGGATGGAGGTGCGAAATTGCTGACTAAGTTGACGAGATCTGAACAGAGACTGAAGTTACAGGTATGGCAGCTGATGCCCTGCTCATGCTCTGATAGCTATTCTGTTTGATATCGATCAAGCTCTGATATCTGGTGATAACACTGTAATTGACAATATAATGCTTTTGTAGCTGATGACCTAATTGATACCGATCATAACACTGTAATTTAGACTGATCAATTGGGTAGCCGGTGATAACATTGATTGACACTGATCGTGCTTTAGGAATTGGTGATATCACTTATTGAGATCACACTCCATGATTGCTGGTGATAGTAACCTGATTTCAACCGATCAAGCTATGATAGCAGGTAATAACACTCTGATTAACACCGATCATGCTGTGATAGCTTGTGGTAACACTTATTGACACTGATTATGCTCTGATAGCTGGTGATAACACTGATTGACACTGATTATGCTCTGATAGCTGGTCATAACACTTATTGACACTGATTATGCGCTGAAAACTGGTGATAACACTCTGATTGACACTGATCATGCTCTGATTGCTAGTTACAACTTTAATTGACACTGATTATGCTCTGATAGCTGGTGATAACACTGATTGACACTGATTATGCGCTGAAAACTGGTGATAACACTCTGATTGACACTGATTATGCTCGGATTGCTGGTTACAACTTTAATTGACCACAGTCCCTCTATCCACAAAGGGACTGTGAATTGACACTGATTATGCTCCGATAGCTGGTGATAATATTAATTGACACTGATTATGCTCTGATAGCTGGTGATAACACTATGATTGACACTGATTATGCTCTGATTGCTGATGATAATACAATGATTGACACTGATTATGCTCTGATAGCTCATGATAACACTCTGATTGACACTGATTATGTTCTGATAGCTGGTAATAATATTAATTGACACTGATTATGCTCTGATAACTGGTGATAACACTCTGATTGACACAGATTCTGTTCTGACAGTTGGGGATGACACATTGATTGATAATGATTATGCTCTGATAGCAGGTGATATCATTCTGTTTGATACTGATCAAGCAATGGCAGCTGATGATAACTCTCTGATTGACACTGATCATGCATTGATAGGTGGTAGTTATTGCCTACTAACAAGCCACTGATACGTTTGTTAGTTGGCAAAAACACTCTGATGGCAAATGATAACTTTGATAGCAACCAATAACATCCTGCTGCTGATGTGCAGCATGCTAATAAGGTTATCTCTGAATTGTCCATTGTCACTATTCACAGTGACTTAGGGAGTCTATTTGTATTATTTTTATTATAATGGTAAGATTCAGCTACCCAATTGGATAACAGCTTCTTAGATGCTGCACATTAGCCCACATCCTGACTGCTTGTGATAACTAGGATGGCTGCCTTTAATAAAGTGACCCTCTGATAACAAGTGATGGCTTTGATTGCAATCAATAACTCTGATCACTGGAGATAACTTTGATTGCTACTATTAGCATGACGACAGCTGGTGTTATCTTTGATAGCTAAAAATAACACCTCCAAAGCATGTGACAACATTACGTCAACTTGTAAGAATCATTCTCTATTGACATATCTCAATGTAACACGATTGGAACTAATCTGGGATGATTGGATGGAGAAGTAAGGTCATTTCAACCTGCAAATATAAGCTCATCTGCTTTTCTTTTAAAGTTACACACTTGTTTTTATGACTAATTAGTTATATTGCAACATTCAGCAATATGGCACTTAACACTTTTTTAGAAATTTGAAATATATCAAAATCCAATTATCCCAAATTAGTTCCAATCATGTTATGTATATTGCAGGTTCAAATCCTACAGATATTTTACTGAATTATTCAGAGCCAAAAAGCTGAATGTTTGAAATTCTATTCTAATTTTTGGTGGGTACAATAAGACAATGAAAATTACAGTCATTGTACAAACTGTTAGGCAAAAGAAGCCTCTAAACATTGACACTATTACAGGTATGTTTGACAAACACTTTTATTCTTAATAAAAGTTTTAAAAGTCTAAAGTACCTTGTCTATAAATTCTACATTAAAATGTGTCCTTCTGGTGTCAACTTGAAGCCTCTGTGACCCTAGTACAAAGTACAGTTGAAGGAGTTACACAAAAATTAATTCAGATACATTTATTCTGGAACTGAAATTCCTAAGGTTATGAAGTGTAAGGAATTAAATATTTCACTTTAACAATTTGGCAATAAATAAATCTACTGAGATACTACCGGTATATCAGCCTCACTTACTTATCCAATACTGTCTTGATATTAAACCAACAGTTTTATTGTGACATTGCTGCATTTCATTCTTCAACAATAATGTGATCTATTACACAAGTATAATGCCAGAGGTGCTACTGTACCAGTTTCTGGTTGTCCGTTTCATTCAGTTTATGTATGGTCATAAATTTTTATTATTGAAACAAGTCTACTTGATGGCAACATGATGGTAATCAGAGAAGGGTGACAGGTATGTTGTAAATTCCAGCCTCATCTTGTCAAGGTCAAAAAAACCGGGCAGAAAGGAATCCTATTTTCTATCTGAGGTATAATTGCACTGAAAAAATAGATAAGCTTGTTAAATACTGGTTATCCTGATATGTATAAAAGCTGTAATTGACAAAGCCATTGCAATGAATTTCTAAAGCTTAAATCGTGTATATGATTTATTGTCTTTGTTCGCCTTGAGATGCGTTATGTGGGTAAAATGAATTGATACTACACTTGTTTTCATTGGTTCGTATACTCACTTATATTCAGGCAGTTGGGAGTAACAGGTAAATGACAAGGTTTTCCTAATGAAAACTGACAACAGGATGAAGCAGATTAGTTCTAATACATTATATCCTGTCAATTACTGAGTATGCACATGCATTTTTTTTTCATTCCTTGCATTGTCCAATAAAGAACATTCTGACTAAATATTCAATAAAATCTTCTGCTGCAACATATCATGATTTTCCTCTCCTGGGATTTTTGGACTTTCATATAAAAATTTTCAATTCTCAGCACTTTGAGATTCTAATTCTGTATAGCAGATAGTTAGTTGGTGTTTCCATTGTTGAACAGCAGCCTTGGTTTCTGCGTCCAGAGGATTGTTCCGCACATTTAGGCTCTGCAGGTTCCCACTTTCCACCAATTTCCCAACATCCACTCCTGGGAAAAAGAACAGAGAAATTACATGGAAATAAATGGACACAACGACTCAACTGACTTGTCGCTGTCTAATTGGAATTCCAGAATCTCACAGGTGTCGAGCTGTACACATGGGCAAGGGCCTGATCATGACAGCCCATTTACAGGTTGCAATCTAATTGGCTTTCCCAATCCCATAGGTGCATGTGTAGGTAGACTTGCACAAGCCTGAGCATGACAGCTCTTTCCTGTTTGCATGAAAAATATCAATGATTCATCACAAAATTTGGACAGAAAAGTGGACATTTATTGCACTGCGTATTTTATTGTTTAAGATTTATCTAAAATATCATTTATATTCAATAATATATAATTCTCTCTGTCACATAGGCAATTTCTCATCACTATCATTTTTCAAACTTGTCATATTGGAAATGTACAAATTTATAAATCAAAGCATTTTGCTAAACCAACAAGCGCTCTATACCCTTCATCATCATACATCAGCCACAGAGAACAACAGAATTTTGCACTAACTGAAAATTCCTTACAGAAAACTCATTCCGTAACACTGAATGTTTACAGATACCAGGCAACACCTGTTGTAGACACCTCTGTGTGTTCACCTTTGGACAGGTTCCAGACACCCATTGGCCCGATTGCTAGAATATGTGTACCACTCTGTACATTTAATTACACAGGGTATAAGAAGTGTGTTGTTGTAGACAGAGCTCAATACCTGTGCCAGAAATTCGAATGAAACTTGTTGTAACATTGCATGAAAACAGTCACTACTCAGCCAATGAGATATCATAGTCATAAATGTAAGATGCATAACAAGGTAACTAAGACAATACTCGTACACTTAGACATTACTTCCGCCCTCTGCTTCATGTAGGGCAATACACAGTATTCATAACCTTGTACTCTGCACTTTTTCTGTACTAACCTAAGGGAGCGTTACGTTATTATGGCCGGGGGTGGGCCGGCAAAATCCAGGGGGGTCACCTCAAATTTGAAAACTGCAAAGGGGGGTCATGTATTTTTCAAACAGCTCAGAGGGGGGGTCACTTAATTTTCATAAGTATCCGTCCCATCAAAAAGCAGTTTCAGTGTTCAGAAATATTCTGGGAGATAAAAATGATTCGTTGCATGATTTCATTCTCTGAAGTTATTCACCTGTAAATCTGAACAAAAGTATAATTATCTGTCACATGAACATCTTGACTGGACAACTCTGAGGCTTGTCTTATTGTAAATCAAGCTCACTGCACTGAGGGCAATGAACAATGCCTATTACTTACATATTAGAGATATAGCAAGTTTTGTCAGGGAAATTATTTAACAGTTACCTGTACTGAGACTACTAGTACCATGAAAAGTTAAATAATACTTTTAGGTGAAATCCCAATATCATAATTGTTGTCCACATCTGAACTTTTAAATACCCTATTTGAATCAAGTACATTTGTATCAATTATCAAACACCTATAAAAGCACAAATTAATTTAGTTTAGCATTGTAAAAAATTATTCTTAGTTTTCTCATAGACTCCAGTGTATAGTGAATCAGCATTTCGGTGAAATTCCAAAATCTAATTTCTTGCACACATATCAACCTTTAACCATCCTAGGCTAACTAAGTCCTTTAAAATGAATTATCAAATGTCTATAAATACACAGATTTTGATAGTTTTGTATTGGAAAAAAATTATTCATATTTTCCTCATAGACTCCCATGTACAGTGAATCTACATTTTGGTATAATTCCAAAATCCAATTTCTGGCAAACACATTCATTTGTTACCATCCTAATCTAATCAAGTACATTGATATCAATAATTGAGAGTACATAAATACATGGGTTTACCTATTTTTGTATTGGAAAAAAATTATTCATACTTTCCTCATAGACTCCCATGTATAGTGGATGAACATTTTCAGTGAAATTCCATAATCATATTTCTTGTACACATAAAGTGCACCTTTAACCATCATATTCTAATCAAGTACAATTATGTTAATTATTGAACGTCTGTATATGCACAAGTATACCAAGTTTTTCATCAGAAAAAAATTATTCACAATTTTATCATTGACTCCCATGTATAGTGGATGAACATTTTTGGTGAAATTCTAAGGTCAAACTTTTTGTCCACATGCCAGTTGTAACAACCCTATTTCATTTAAGTACATTTATGTAAATTATCAAATATCTATAAATGCATAGATATAGTTTTGCATTGAGAAAGTATTACATAGATTGCTCATACATGTATGAGAAAATATATGTATACCATGTATAGTGAATCAACATTATCAACAGCTGATTTTTAATTAAATCCAAATATCAAAATATGTACACACACGCTTACGCAAAAATATTGCGATCCACCAGTAATTTCTGTCCAACCCCTTTGAGGGGTAATTTCAAAATTATAACAAGTCAGGATGGGAAATCTGAGCATTAACACCTTTTGAGTTTGTAAGGAAGGTCATTTGAAAAAATCTAAGCTCTGTTTTAGGGGGATTCTATCGCTCCATACCCCTGAGGTGTTTGTGTGTGCAGCTAATTTACTCAAGCAATGGGGGGGGGGGGGTCATGAAATTTTTGTCATCTTGAAAGGGGGGGGTCATCAATTTTTTGGGTAGGGGGGTTCACTTATTTTGACTGATTTTGCCGGCCCACCCCCAGCCATAATAACTGAACGCTCCCTAATGGTACAAATTACGATAATCAAACAAGTGTCTGATGACTTGCAAAACATAAGATTATGTATAATCTACTAAAACACATTTATAGTAAGCCAACATGTAAACAGACAGAATGAGATTTGGTCATTTCTATGAATATATATATATATATTACAGTCAAAGCAAATGTTTTCAGGGACTTTGGAAACTCATACCATTTGCTGACATCAATGACAAATCATCTTGAATGATAAAAACAAAGATTTACAAGTAAGAAAAACTTCCAGGTAATAATATTCCTGCTTGTTTTATTTAAAGGCTGTTTTTGATCTGAGTAGGCCATGATTTCTTGAAGTTATCAATTCGTGATACCCAGCCTATAAGTGCTAAAGTACCTTGGCATAATTTCTTAATGTATAAATTCTTAAGCTTCTTATTTTAAGAAGCTTCAGAAAGCTTAAGAAGCTTTATTCATCGCTTCGATGAAGTCTGTGAGCAATATGATAGCGAGTATATGTGTGCGAGTGCTTCATGAACTCTACAGCCTGTGGAGGGGTTACAGTCAGAAACTTGTAACAACTAAGCTTGGTATTAATTAAACCACTCTTAGTTTAAGGGTGCGGATTTAGCTGAGTGGTTTTGACTGTGATGTCTTTGCTATGTGACTGGGTGCCGTATGTTGTGAGTTGAAATCCCGTTGAGAATTTAGTGAACTTAATGCAGATGCGCAATATTTAACCCTGCAATTATGCATGAAAATTTATTTTTAAAAAAAACATTGTTAGAGAAAGGGCACAATGCTGGGAACTCAACATTTAACAGCTGTTGTTGAAAGAACCCAAAAGCAGAACGGCATTGCATAGCCTGATGCCATATGCTCAGAGGTTTTGTCATGTGTCTGTATGCCCTTGCTGAAGGGGGTCATTCTCTTGGAAAAGTTAGCATGTTGTCATATCCATTGGAAAGAATCAACATCCTTTTGTTTCATAAAACAGGTGCAACCACTCTCCCTACTTTCCATCACATTATTCTGTATGGCTGAATACACAATCAGCAGAAAATTTTACAAGAATACCTCTCCTCTCTCAATCATGCATAATTTTCAAAGTCATTTAAAATGGAAATTGAGAAGAACAATGCACATAAAAGTACATTTTCAGAATTCTACAACAAATCAATGAATATTTCTACACATGGGACACATGGTAGACTTCACTGAGGTATAAATTGTGATGATCATAGGAATTCTCCAGTACTGTACACTGCAAGTATTAGAGTAATTATCCTATGCAAATGTTGACCTTGAATTTTAAACACAAATTGAAATTTGTTACCTCTAAACAAAATGTGGTACATTGAATCCTGCTAATGTCAATTTTCAGAGTAATTATCAGATGCAAATAGTGTCCTTGTTTTTTAACAAAAACATAATGAGTGTTTACACACATATAGCAAATTGACTTTTTAAAGTATCTGTTGCAATGGAGGAGATTGCAATGGCAGTTGCTAACGGCAAGGTTCTCTGATAAACACTTGAACTAGTTTAAACCATTTCACAAGGCATTGAACTCCTTGTGGTTAAAAAGAGACAAGTCACTCCTAAAAAACTTTGAGTCTTGGAATCAAATATCATTGCTATATATATAACCTTTGTAATATTTCTTTTCACAGAAATTCAAAAAAAATGGCCACAGACTGGAAATTGATCAGTGATTACAAACTGAACCAAACACTGTTCTAGTCTCTGATGCTGTTTCTTATCATAAAGGAATTCAATAACCTAGGACGACACTTAAAGAGGCACTCCCACTTGGAAACATTTTTAAAATACATTTTTTTAATGCCAACGGTCAATATTTGATGTGGCGACTGCGCGTGGATCACGAGATATCGATAAAAACATGTCATTTCCCGAGCGTATTTTCACATCCCGAAGTTTTACAATCGTTTCTGATTATGACCCGAAATCCCCCGACGGTTTGTTGTTGTGCTGATTGACGATATTCTAGGGAGTCCATAATAAGTTCGAACGACGCAATTTTACCTCCCACTGCCAAGACTTTATATACAGCATTATGCCTTCACTTTAGGTAAGTTCTTTTAAAACTTCTTCTTAGTTTTTGTCGTTTTCATTATTCTCAGTTAGTTCTATTATATTTTTAACCAATACCACATAGATGTCAGTTTTTGTGTGTAAAATATTAGCCGCCTCTGATGACTACATTTTGTCATCTGCCACACAGTTACGCATGGTTCGATACATATCGGCCGCCACGTGGTATGCATGCATACCACGCGGCAGCCGCTATGTATCAACCGCACGTATCTGTGCTAGTCATCTATGCGAATTCTGGTGGAATCAGCACACTTTGTTTTCCGTTTTTTCTCCGAGTCAGAAAGACTTGGCTTTCCCCCACAGGGCATGACCGGTCACCGACGCGAGTGGTACTGTGGCACAGCAGCGTTAGCGTAGACTCGTACTCCATAGCTTAGCTGACAATGGCCCCAGTGCCAAACGTTCGATGTTCGGAAGCTGAATTTAGTTGGGCCACTGGTTTTCAAACTTTTACTTTTTTGAGGACATGTTTTTATCGATATCTCTCGATCCGCGCGGTCGCCACGTCAAATATCGACCGTTGGCATTAAAAAAATTTATTTTAAAAATGTAAAAGTGGGAGTGCCTCTTTAACATATAAACCATAATTATTATTCCTCAATATGGACAATAATACCAAAAATGTCTCTATATTATGATTGATAATTATGTGTGTCACCTTTTTCCAAAGTTTAATAACTAATTTTTTCCATTTGATATTCTTAAGGGATTAAAACAACCCCCTGTTATTATAGAGTGCAAACTACCAACACAAGCAGAAAAGATCTCCATTGAGTAGTAGGAATTACAAAGCCTGAAGACAATCTTTTTGAAAAGGCTTAAGGGTAAATCTATAGACAAGTGTTGTCTTCATTTATCAGAGGTTGAAATGAAAATTGCCAATTAACTTTTCAACGACTAAACTGACAATTATCTCTCATTGATCGACATGTTTTCTTTGGTTTCATCACAACACCTCTAATTCAAAAACTGATGGAGTATTCACACAAGCTTAATTGACTTTCAAAGAGGAATTCTTTAGAGGCACTGGCTTACATTGTACTGGAGATTTCTGATATTATCCGAACATAGGCCCATGCACGATTATTTTTAGGGGTAGACGCTTATTTTGGATTTTAGTTTTGCTTGATCTTTACCAGTGACATCTCAATTCGCCTTGCCCTTACACTAAGAATTACCAATGAGCTATCATAAAATGACTGTTGTGTGGCAAACAAAATAAAATATTGACGCTTCTGGCTTACTGACTGCAGCTATTTACATCAGACACCCCTATACTGCAGTGAAAATAACTGCAAATGGAATGATCCAGATTGACATTGATACATTCAGGGCTCGAAATTAGCGGTAGTCCCGCGTCCACAGACTACCAACTTTTCTCTGGGGCTACCAAACCCATGAAATGGTAGCCCACACGGACTACCAAACCCCGGGACATAAAATTACTTAGTGGGCGACATGATGTTGATTGCTGTCAACCCAGCTGGACAAAGAAAGGCCAGACTATGACTTTACTATGCAAATTTAAAGGCCACTGTGAAGTCGACTTTGTTGCGACAAACTTTCAATAAAATATCATTGTCTGACCTGATGTACTGGATGACAGGCTCGGAAAATGATGGCCAATGAAAATTCATTTTCATAGTTATTTAATCACAATGTATTAATCACAAATTGAACACAAAATTATTCAAACTGCAAAGAAAAAGCTGTCGGGTCATCCAAAATTACACTCTCCGAAGTGTACGAGATCATCGCATGATAGTGTACTATGGTGGAGAAATATAGCCAAAATTGCCACGAAAGTATTAGGAACATGACTGTACCAAGTTGTCATCCTGAAATTCATAGCCAGTCTATTTTTAGCATGTTATGTTTACATGTGCTGAGTGAAAAGTCGTTGTCATGGCGAACATCAAACTTTGCATATAAGCTGAGTCTGCGTATGTGTGAATAGGTCGTAAAACTTTGAGGCGTCACCGTTGTCAACTACACATGCTATACTGTTCTTCTAGGGCTATGATCTGCAGGTAATGATGTCAAATGACTAGAAAATTCACTTCCGGGATAGAATCATGCAAAATATATTTTTCATTGTCTAGATATAAATAAAAATATCCTTTACAAAAAACTCTTCATGCATGGGCTACTAGACCTTGTCACTGGGCTGCCAACTTTAGAAAATGGTAGCCCAATGGGACTACCAGGAAAAAAAATTAATTTCGAGCGCTGACATTGTAGCAGTTTATGTCTAGAAGTCTTTTTGTACTGTACCATGTATGTGTGTATGTGTGTGCCTGTGTGTTGTCTACGTCATTCACAGATCAGAACAAGTGTGACATTGTTTCCTTTTGAGGAACAGGTGGATTTGCCAGAATTTGCTAAGGAAAACATCGAAAAAGAAAAAGAAAATTTATGAAAATGTTTTCTGCAACATCTTAGTCTTTATTTGTCACTGCTTGAGCTTTAACTTAAAGACGCATTATTTTCAATTCCAGGTTCTCACATTAGAGGGGTTCTCCTCTCAGTCGAACACTTGGCCTGTACGATCTTTGATTCTAGAACATTAATTGCGCAAACCGATCTCAACCTTTTGGCACCATTTGCTGATCCTGCAAACAGAGTTTATGCAAGCGTTTGGTTGACGGTCAGTTCAAATCGCCAACGCTCATTGATTCTCCACCACCAGCGCTTGAATTTCCTAAAAAATTGTCTTCCAGTCACGTTAGAATTTGAATATAACCGCAGAGTTTGATCGGCAGCAGCTTTGTGCTGACTGCTTGGCAGTCTGTCTGCGTTTTTGCAGCCGGAAATAACTAAAAAGTGGCATTTTCTGTAGGTGTGCCCGCATGTTCCCTGTTTGATGTCCACTTACACAATGAACGCCACCATAGCTTTGTACCCTTTTAAAGGGAGGCTCCGCCTTTAAACGTAAGCTTTTGTGAGTACTTAGTGGGTGTTGGTTACCCTACCATGTTAATGCTCTGGGCATTTATTGAGCTTCAGGTACTAGGTGTGGCCCTTACAATTTACCCATATTTTGAATAAACGCCCCTGGCCCATTATCAGAAAACTCTGGTAGTTGATCTCTAAATGCAGTTTCAGAATTCAGAAATATTTGGTTCAATATAACCTGTCATACATGCCACGGATTAAGTTGTACCATATGTCACTGTAAATGTCTCATGATACACATCTCGCATACAACAACTGTGTGTGAAAAATAGCATCAATGATACCATGTCCTTATTTAATCAGAATTGTGGCAAAACAACTATGACTTACACACATTAAAGATATATTAAATTCTCTTCCCTATATAAATTATGGCAGTTTCAACAGAACTCTCACAAACCAAATCATCTTAGATGACATAGTCCCCCCCTGGTACCAATCAATTTGGGAGCTGTTGATCCCTCTTGCTGTGACTTTGTTCCTTTTTTGACTTGGTGCAGGTTCTTGCAAAATGCATAGCACAGTAGAGACCTGAAGACCATATGCCCAGTATAAGGCTGCACAACAACATACACCTACAGGTGTCACAGTACATTGATCACAGTGCAAAAGAAATTAACAAGA
Organism: Ptychodera flava; assembly: GCF_041260155.1. Taxonomy (NCBI): domain Eukaryota; kingdom Metazoa; phylum Hemichordata; class Enteropneusta; family Ptychoderidae; genus Ptychodera; species Ptychodera flava. Next base: position 34,539,218 of record NC_091949.1, read on the forward strand.
ATATGAATGTCATACATTGTTCTTTTAACAAGATTGAAATTGATCAGATCATACACGTCTGCCAAGTGGCTGCAGACATGAATAAATATTAAGAGAATGGCCATCTATTAGTCATGTTTGATTGTATCATGACAAGAGATGACATACATACATTCATCCTGGTACGTTGTACTTGCATGTAGTTTTAATGGAATCTGTTCATACATGTCCGAGTACTCTGAACATGAACAAATCATAACAAAATGGTCATTTGGTAGCCATATTATAGATTTAACGGGCGACGCGCTGAACCATTAACGTTTATTTATGGGCAAGGGCAAGAGGAAAGCCAAAAATTAATAGGCGAGGCTTGCCGAGTCTGTTAATTTTGGCTTTCCTCAAGCCCGTGCCCATAAATAAACGTTAATGGTCAGGGTGGAGTCTGTTATTTCCATTATATTATGAACGAACCCAAGAAAACCGTCAAAATTTGCGAAAATTTCACTAGCGAACGTCAACTGGGCCCCAGAACTCAGCAATACGCAGCGCATTGTCACACGCGCTGTAAAAATTTGGCAAATCTGGAGATGTTTTCAGATAAAAGTATCTCAACTTGGCCCTCAAGTGCTCCATTTTATTTTGTGATTGATTATGATTTACGTTTCAGCTGTAAAGTTATGATACTTTGAGTTGTTAATCTGATTATTCATATTCACTGGCATGTAAACAGACCATTACTGTGTATTTGTGGTCAGTCACGTGGTTCAGCTCGACCAATCAAAATGCAACGGGCAGGGCATGGTAATATAATGGATTGTATTGCAACACAAATTGGCATTATGTATATTATATCATAATACATTGTCCTTGTACCAAGTTTGAATTATATTGACTACGACATATCTGAGGAATGACTTTAGCCATGAAAATATTGTAACAAAAAGGCCATCCAGCAATCATATCAAACTCTATCACAAAATACATTGACATGAATATGTACTGCGTATGACATTGCCTTTGTACCAAGTTTGAATGACATCATAATGGTTGAGGTCACTGAGAGGGCCCACTAAAATAGTACCTCTGGACTTTGTCCACGGAGACTAAAAATCAGATGGCAGTTATCCCTAGAATCCTACAAATCAATTTGAGACCTACTTGAGACAAGTAGTTTCAGAGTAGATGATGCTTTTACCACATCATTTGTGTGCTCAAAATCTAAAGAAGTTCATCCCTTAGAACCTAGAAAGAAATATTTGACACCGCTCAGATGAGCAGAGAAGTAGATGTTTTCATCAAAACTGAAAAAAACTGGTCCTGAAAATTCAAATATATATGACAGTGTTATCATCATTTAAACAAACCTGAATGAGGTTTTCCCAAGCAACCCACTCATTAAATTTAAAAGCTAAATAAGTGATTTCAGAGACAACTGTTTACCATCTCTGCATTTTATAACCTCATTTTCATAGAAATGGAAATTTGACAGCTGTCAAATGAGCGGTTTCAGAGAAGTAGATATTTTAACGAAAATTGAGAAAATTGGCCCTGGAAAGTTACATATATACAGTATGTTCATGTTATCATCACTGAACAATCGTGACAGAGCTTATCCCTAGTGGCAAATTCATTAAATTTTAAAGCTATTAAATAGGTGATTTCAGAGACAGTATTTTCTCACTGTTTTCTTTACAGCTATATCAAAACACTATAGCCGATATCGATAGAGACTTATCAACTTTGCTTTCTCAAACATTATAGTGCTTGGTGTTAGTCATCCATCAGATAGTTCTTACATTTTTGTTTAAGGATAAACAAACAAACAAACAAACAGAGAGATTGAAAGACATCCATCCATCACTCCATCCTTCCATACATAAATAAGTAAATACATACGTATATACGTGCAAGTGTGTACGTACACTCATGCATACATAAGTATATGTATATACATTATGCATATGTACAAACTATATACAGACAAAGGACATGGTTCACCTATAATGACAATACCTTCTGTAGAATTCCTGATATATTCACAAGCAGCAAACGGGAGCTGAGCACAGATGCACAGAATTGAATTTCCCTTTCCAACAATTGCCTTTTGACAGAACAAAACCACCAATTTTACATTACATGTTATGTACGTCCTTGCCAAAAGACAATTTCTTGAATTTAATTCCAATGAATTAAGAGACAATTCTTTGCTCATGTCAACAAGCGAAAGCCTTGCATCTGATTTATCTTATGAAGGTGGCAAAAGATCACATAATGTTAAGTGATGTATCACAAATCAATTGGTGTGACTGTCAGTCTAGTGTTATGCTATCTCTACCGGTATAGCTTTAAGTAAAAATTCCAGTATACATTAACAGACACATAATATGAAACCGCTAAAGTCATAGGTAAGATAAATAATTTTTAGGGTTCAACTATTTTTTGATCCCAGGTGCTAAAAGTGACATGATCTTTTGACTTTTGATTGATTGCAATGACTCTGAATGAAACAGGTGAAAAAGACTACATTTTTTTCCTGTTTCTGTTAGCCTGGTGTCAATGCATATATACAGAAAAATCAGCATTTGCATGACCTCTGCGTGACCTTGTATTTGGCTATTTTTTATTTGAAGCGGTCAGCCATGCTCATTGGCAAAACATGATATTTAGACGTGTCAACAGATTCACGACTTCATCCTAGAACAACAACTTGGTTACGCAAAGGAAAAAAAAGTTGATAGAATATCAAGTCACATTTGAATCATGCAGAATGACCCACAGTCATGTATTGTACTTTGTGACTCTAAAGATGCATGGTTTCAAAACGAGAAAACTGCTACTTGTACAAATTACATTACTAAAAAAACTCTCATTTCAGGTAGTATGCATCTCCAAAGTGAAAGACCTAAAGTTTTGCTTAACCTGTTCACCACCAATTCCCTATAAACAGGTCCACAATCACCATTGATAACAATGGTATTTGGCCAAACCATGGTGAAGAAAGGGTTAAACTTTCCTCAATGAAACTTTCAACCATTCTCTTACCAAATCAGGAATAAAAGTCACAGGTTACTGTGCAAAGTTCGATACTCGATAAACAGTAACCTAACATTTTCTGATATTTGAAGTTCAAAGTAGGTGCCATCCCTATGTCAAATCCACGGAGGAATATAAGATTTTTGATTTAAAAAACACAAAGAAGGTGAAAAATTTCCTTAATCCAAGAGCTTTAAAATGAGCCCCCATAAGTAGTAGACCAGGAAAGTATTGTAAACATTTTGAGAATTGGAATAACTGTTCCCGAGGTGCATTCTACCTTAATCAATTGAAAGTGTTTTTCGCAAGAAACCTTTTTCAACTTACTTTCTATGTGGTTCATTTCAACATTGAGCTCTTTGAGGCTTGGTAAACTATAGATAACAGCAGGGAAAACAGTAAATGCATTATGGGATAGATCCAGATGTGATAGATTTGCCATGGTACCAAGAGAGCTAGGAAGGTCGCACAATTTATTGCCAGATGCGATGAACTCTGGAAAGAGATAGAAAAGATTTTTATTGATAATTTCATATGCCATCTAAATGCAATCAACAGGGCACGGTAAAGTGACATCTTCCATCAAATATTAGCATATAGATGGTTTTATTACTTTTCTTGGGGATAATAGTGGTGTCAGTTACCACGACAACTGATCCATATGGATTCAGACCTCAATATGATATTTTGTAAGTCATTATTTGGCGACTTTATCGGTGCAGCTCTGTACTGGTGATAAAAAAGTATCTCTTTGATGGTGATGAAAAAGTATTTGGAGTCAAGATATTATAGATCAGATTTCAAGGCGATGCCATTGCCTGGTGCATTTCTGTGCTAGCTGATGGATTCAATGGTACGAACAGACATATTGATGTGTGTGTACACAATACTGTTACAGTCTGTTACCATGGAGATGTGTATAATGACAACGTAATCTGTAATTGTGATCATACTTTCTAGTGGTTTTCAACTACCCCCTGGTAAGATTTGAAAAGAAAACTGTGCTTGCCATTTTTTCAAATCCAGGGAGAGTAAGTTCATCTCTATGCTCTCATTCCACTCTAAACATTTGACCTTTCTCTGAAAATCAACAAAAACTCTGCAATTTGCCACAATTTTTTTTGTTGAAAAAGTAGCATGCATTCTCACTCTCCAGAGAGAGGAATAGCAGGGACGGCATTCACAGGGGAAGTAAACAGAAATCGTTTCCATGGCAATGACTAAATCACTCGGCTCCAGAAGCAGACCCCTGCAGTGATGCCGTAATGCAATGCTGTATTACTTCAGATTGAATATTACAAAGACTTCTTACTTTTGTTGCTTTTAACACAAAGATTTGATACCTCACCATGAGATGTACCCAGTTGGACTATATTTTGTTAATAAACAGAAGCTCATCATTTCTTTCCCTTGACACCATCACTTGGTACACAAATATAATTATCTGATTTGTGACAATAACTATGTGCTAAGTAGGCCTGAGATTCAATAACCCTTCACCTAAATACCGAATTTCATAGAGACAATTTGATGGCCTATTTTCCTTCTTGTGGTCTAAAAGCAAAAATGAGGACAAAAAATGGTTACCGTGACAACTTACACATCAGTTCTCTGTGGACTGAGAGAACTGATTTTCATCATCCACATCATGAAGTACTGGCAGGTAATAGGGGCCATTGCCATCGTAGCTGTAGCATCACCTGATCTAAGGCAATTTCTCCCCAAGAAAGTCACGTTCTCACATCCAATTTGAGTCAATTTCAAGTCAATTTGACAATCAGAGGAAAATTTTTGTGTCAGTCATTAAAATCTCTTTTTATATCATTTCGGTTACATTACCTTAACGACAGTACAATGTCCCCATATTTCACACACCTGGGATTCTCATGGTATTAGGAACTGTCAGCAACTATTAGAATTCCCTTATTTGGCAAGAATTAGTGAATTAGTTTTATTTGGTTTAACTTAATTTTGTTCTTTACTGCCTTCACCTCGGAGAGAGAATGACGTCAGTATGATTCACAGCTGACCAGGACAGAAATCCCTGCAATATATGGCGCAGGCAGTTCCCGGAACTGAATTCAGGAATTACGACGTGATTCCGCTGCCATTAACCTCCATGGGCTTCAGGCGGGAAAACCTGGATATCACTTAATGAAGCTGTGCCTGCAGCTGGTCAATGAATCAGCCAATCAGTGTCCATTGAAATATTGGCAGTGACCTATCAGGTATCCCCGCCAGGGCAATCTTTGCTTCCTGAAGGCATCGATAACTGCCTAACGTTTGATGCAAATTACAGGAAAGGTCCAAGGGTGCCTGGCTTTTAAGCAACATACCATATATTTCTCTTCCTATTCCACTTAATGCTAATGTATGACATTGAAATCATTTATCTACAGCTCATTTGGTATGTCATTCACTGATCTCAAAAAAGATTCAGAAAACAAATAGCCATGTCTGCTTGATAATATTCAACAATTTTTGTCCTTTATTATAGTCAATTGCATCCACCTTTATTTTTTTTGAAAATGACTATTACGTCAGGTTTCATCTTGACTTTGGGGTCACAAATTGGTAGGCCATGCCTCACCTGTCAAAGACTGAAGAGGGAGTTAGTACTGGGGTGGGACAACATCTAATCATACCAATTCCTAATAAAATACAGTTACTAGTACATATTGACAAGCAGGCAACCTATTGACAATCAGGCAACAATGTAACAAGTGCATTAATAGGTCTTGATCAAATGTGACAATTAAATATATTCTTTTATTTCGTTAATTTTAGTTATATGATTGTTCTTCCCCTGATAGCAAAATAATTTGTCAATTCTTTTCAAGTCTACATTCTAACATTTTGTGGAGGTAAGAATGATTACCAAACCAGCACACTTTATTCAAGGAATATTTCTTATCAAAGATGACATGAAAAGCCCCCATACGATATATTTTCAAAAAGCAAAAAATCTAATTTCTCACCGCACTTACAACTGCTTATCATGCTAAAAGCTGAACCAAACCAATATTTTAATCTTTGGTAACAAATTACTGAAAATGAATGAATCTTTGCAAAAGAGTGATTTTGAGCCCAACACACTGTGCTGTGATGGTTACACCTTAACCTACATTTTCATGGCCAACGGATAAAAAATACACAAGGCATTTTTAGGCATTGCAAATTTGTGTCATTCTTGTATAATAATCTGTTGTACAACACAAAATCAATATGTTTGTTTTGAGTGTGTATATGGTGTTTGATACAGCCACAGCAATGCATTGTGGGATAAATGGGAAAAGGTGTATACAATGCGCAATGTCATTTTTGACCAACAAACTGTTACCCTAATTCAGTTGTCAACAATTCATTAGATAGTACACAGCTACAGGCTGAGTTTACAAGTTGAACACATGATTTTGGAAGTAGACCAAGAAACTGTTATTAGCAAGCAGAACAAAAAGGATACAAAATTCACCAAAAGTTACAACTAACAGAGCTTTAAGGTAGAAATACAAGACTCATACTTGCCTCAAATAAACTTTCAACCATTCTCTTTCAAAATCAATGATAAAAATTGGGGGTCACAATGCAAATTTTTGTACTACAGAAAAAAATGACTCAATATTTAAAGGTACACAGTCATCAGAACTGCACCTGTGTGATTTTCTTGTTCACAAACAATGTATTTCATGCATGATATCAAGATGTAGCTCATCATCAGAGCAGCAAAATTTAAATTATATAATGTAGATTATGACTGACATATTTTAACGTTTATCAATCAATATCATACCTTGAATACAGTGTTTACATCGGTCATATGGGACCAATATGACCTTTGAGCGCAGTTCCAATGACTGTATCCCTTTAACAATAATTAAATTCAAAATGGTTGCCATGCCTGTGCTATCTATATTGGAAAATTCCAGGTTTTCATAAAACTAAGCCCATGAATATTTTATGCACCCCGTAAGCTTCAAAATGACGCCCCAAAAGTGATAGGAAAAAAGAATATTGTAAAGTTTCAGAGGCTGATTATCAGTCCTCGAGGTGCAGGCTATCTTAAAGAATATACATGTTGGATTTTGAGTACCCTTTCATGAAAAAGAAAGATTTGTCTCTGTGCTAATCACAAAGCTGTGTGAATAGGTTATTTGGTTTCCAAAATAAATAACATATGTTCCCAAAATGATGAATACTAGCTAGGTGTAATTGCTCACGCGTATTCTGCATAAAAATCACTAACAAAATTCAATTGGGAATTCTACCATACAGGAAAATGTATCAATGTTGACAGTATGGAATGCTTTTAAAAAAACTTAGTTCATTGAAGTTCACGCAGTTTACAGTATATAGTTATCAGCAAATTCAACCCTATTTTAACTTTTACATTACAATCATAAAAGTTGGGCAGTTGCAGAATCCTATTATACTACCAATATGAAAACACTTTTCAGGCGTACGTTGAAACTTACCTTTCAGCAGATGGAATTTTTTCCCCAGCTTGGCAGGTATTTTGCTCAGTGTGTTACCAGATAAATTACATGATTCAGGTTGTTTGTCCATAAAGAAAACAAAAATAGCATCTGGTACCTTCTCCAATTTACAGTTGGAGAGGTCTGGAAAAAAGACAAAGACGGCACATGAGAAAACAAAAGCATATCATTACATATTGGGTAGAGGGCGCTGATTCAATTGTATATGGAAAGTCTCTAAAAGCAGACTATGCCTAGAGCTCTGTCACTTATATAGTGTACACACTACATACCATGCCAGATACAGTGGGAAGTCATAGAGATACAGGCCATGACTATAAAATGAATTTTCCATAAGGGCTTCAGATACAGATAATAAAGGAGACTAAGGGGTGGACCATTTGATATCCTGGGGGGGGGGGGGCTTGGAAGATTGGTGGAGAGCCATTATTTTTTTTTCCCACCTGCTTCACCATGAATTATTTTTTCTCTACAGGGCATATGCTGGCAACTTTTTTTTTCACTTTCCTTCTTCGAGATATATTTTTTTTTACCAAATTTCGGTGCAATGTTTGCTTGCTTGGTTTTTCACACCCAGTAACAAGATGCTGTTCTATCGCACACAGACTATATTCAAGAAACTAAATAAAGATATGTAAATACATGTACATTTTTGATTCACTTTACAAAAATATCAGTTTATAGATCTTATTTATACCATGGGTAACACACTGAAAATACAAATCAAACAACCTGATTACTGAGTTCTACATTAAGCACTAACAAACTTACAGTGAAAACTTTTCTGAGAACATCACTGGTGTCATCAGAAGAGATGATGGTATCCTACATATATTTGTAAAATCATGTACATTTATGGCATTTACTTGTGCTTGAAAAAAAATATGTCATTGTCTGACAAGTGTCCTGGTTTGAGTGATATTAGCAAGTTGAACAGTCCACTTGACTGACTGAGTCCACTTGACCCAGTTCATGGCAGGCTGTCTCTCTTCTTGTGGTATTTTGACAAAATCCATACATTCAGATTTACACATTTCTGGAAAACACTGGTGAGCAATTTCAATTTCAGCATACTTCCTCTCATCAGAAGGTCATGTATGCTGTACAATTGTTCATATTCAGTGATTTAGAATATAAAGGAGATGACTGAGAGAAAAGCCGTCTGAAATAGTGTGAAATCTTCCTCAATGAGACCACTTCAGACGAGTTCTTGTTTTCAGTTGCTGAAAGCTACAGTGATAGCAGCTGTAACTTTTGACAATTTTTCAGTGTTTTTGTTTGTGTATTTATTTCAGTTCCTCATTTAATAAATTCTAAGTTATTGTTCCTCAAGCTTGAAATGGTTTATGCTTTATAAAACTCCAGAGCTACTGCTTGATTTTTATTGATGCTGCAGTGTGCATTGAACAATTGCCAAGATTTTTTTTTTTCCGAGTCGCAATGGTCCATAATTGTTTTTCCATCAGCCACTTAAAGCCAGATTTTTTTTTTCGAGCAACTCCACCTGGCATCTTTTTTTTCCCCCAAATCTTCCAAGCCCCCCCCCCCCAGGATATCAAATGGTCCACCCGTAAAAATAAACCATCATATGTACTGACTGGGGTGTAGGGGTTTGCTGAACTTGAAAACACCAGCTACATTCTACACAAGATATTATGGCTAGGTAATTTACAGTATGTGAAACACCCCTGAAAAATTGCAGGTTAAATTCAGCTATTACCACTTAATTAATATTTGATTTTGCCTAACTATAACATCGTGTAATTCCTGGTAAAAAGCATGTTTGTGTACAACAGTCTGTCTTATTCATCTTTCACCTATCATTGTGAGTTTCACTAACAAATTATTCATTTCAGAAAACAACAAAAGACTAAAATTACATAAACAGACAATGTCAACAACTGCTAATGCAAGAACCAGGGATTGAGAACTGCCCCTTTCATACAAGCATTACATTCTCTTAAAGTGACTGGAGCAGTTTCACGTCATTTGTACTAACTTCACGGATGTGAAAAGTACCTTTTAAAGGAACAAAAGTTGCTCTTTTTTGAGCTTTATCCCATGAAATTTGTTTGATATGAAAACTGGTTTGTGTTATTCAACTTTTGTGAAACATGCTGAAATACTGGTCAACTGACCACAACCTCAACTCTGCTTTGGGCCAGACATTCCGGACTGTATCAAAAATCAAGTTCAAAAATTCAAGTGTACAACTCTCTACTGCACAGCTGAACATACACCAATGCGTAACCTTGGACCTCATGTAAGTGAGCTTTTGTAATGAAATCTTAATTGGTGGTGCCTTTCATATAGGTAAGGATAACAACTTTCCCTTACATTGTGGCAATATGTATTTGTCATATAAAATGCAAGTTGGAATAGGAAAAATCCATTTTGTCTTGAGGTCACAAACAAACTCATCTGTTGCATTCAGCAAAGGTGTAATTTTTGACACTTTTACAGGTATGTACAATCATTGTTTTGTAAACTGAGTGAATTATGTAAGTTTTCCATATTGTCTTGATATCACAAAAAGGTCAAAACAGAGCAACTTTGTCCCTTTAATATATGTTTACAATAAATTCACAACTGCAAATGTTTTTGCAAAACTTTACTTATTGATTTGCTTTGCTTTCAATATTGGTTCATCATGATACTTCCAAGCAGGAGAATTGTTTTTTAATTTTTAAGTCCCCTTTCAGACCCTCAGTTTTTCAAGTCCACCTTATAAATGTACCTTCAAATTTTTCAAGTACCTCCTGGAATCCTCCTCCAGAGGTGTTTGTGAATGCAGCCTAAAGCATTGCCAGATGGCATAAATCCAAGATGTATATCTACGTGTTATGTCTCAGAAAGTAAAGTAGGAACACCATTTTTCTCATCATATCTCTTTTTGTACTCACTGTTACCTACAACATAAACAATTTATACAGATATTGACGATATTTTAACCTTTGCTAGCCAGTAGCTGTGACCTTTAATTTTTTTGCTATTCTTGTTTTGAAAGTTAACCGCAGTTTCTAGTTCTACTTCCTGAAGGATGTTGAGAGACAGTATTGAGCTTGTCAACTTGGCTTGTACATCATATACACTGCAGTTTTTGTTGACAAGTACATTCTGGTCCAGACTGGCATTCAAATGTAAACAATAACAGTACATTATACACACTATAAACTCTGTGTTGACAAGCTAAATAGAGGCGTATCGGCATGCTATAGGGAGTAGAACAAGAACTTGCAATAATAATAATAATAATAACAATGGCAGTATTGCTGAAGGCAATGAGTACTTGGGCCGTGATAGAGTAATTTTGAGGACAATATATACTACTATTCAAATATGGTCTTGAATTTCCTCCTGTCAATGAGGCATTTGATTAACTGGTTATTAAACGAAGCAATGGCATGACAACGGCAAAATATGTTTAGCAACTTTTGTGGAGTTTGAGGCAGGGGTTCTTTATTTATAGCGGGAATTGCTTAAACTCCTTAAATATTCAAATTACAGCAAATTTCTTTTGTTCTCGATGGTAGATGTCTAATATTTAGATGGGCATATTTAGATTTCTACCCTATAGTTATCCTATATACCAAAAATCGGACATCCAGCTCTATTGGCTTGCTCAGAATTAGATATGCGCATAATTAATGAGGTACAATATGTGGTGTCATAAGGTGTCCCATCATACCATTTATGAAGGGTGTAGCACTTGTGGTTACTGAGTTGTGGACAAATATATATATTTGAGGTCAAAGGTCATCGAGGTCACGTGACATTTTGTCAAAATAATTGTATTGCTAAGTTATTCCTATATACCAAAAATCAGACCTCCAGCTCTATTGGCGCGCTCAAAATTATATATGCGCATAATTAATGAGGTACAATATGTGGTGTCATAAGGTGTCTTATCATACCAAATATGAAGGATGTAGCACTTGTGGTTACTGAGTTGTGGACAAATATGTATATTTGAGGTCAAAGGTCATTGAGGTCACGTGAAGTTTTGTCAAACAAATTATATTGTTAACTTATCCCTATATACTAGTACCAGAAATCAGACCTCTTGCTCTATTGGCTCGCTCATAATTAGATATGCACATAATTAATGGGGTACAATATGTGGCGTCATAAGGTGTCCCATCATACCAAATATGAAAGGTTTAGCACTTGTGGTTACTGAGTTATGGACAATAATGTATATTTCAGGTCAAAGGTCACCAAGGTCACATGATATTTTGTCAAAATGTCTGAGATATCTGCGTGAACCGATGGACTCACTGATGGACTCACGGACGGATATGAGCCAATCTATAAGCCCCCTGGACTTTATCCGTGGGGACAAAAAAACTGTGTCACTGCATCCTTTAGGCAATATGAATACAATGAGAAACTAAATTTTTATTTTTCTTGGCATCATACATGCGAGTCTATGGAGAACTGCCTTATACATGGGAGTCTATGGAGGTGTAAACTAAAAAGTCCTCTAACACGGCCAAATTTGATAGCATTGTGAAACAAATCGACGTGCATCTGTATGGGGTTGGGTACTAGGCGTGAACGGTCGGACGGACGCACGGACATGACCAAACCTATAAGTCCCCTCGGACTTCGTCCGTGGTGATTAAAAACAACGCAACAGTTATTACAGCTACACGGCGGTAGGTTCATATCCAGAGCCCCGTACCGTCTGCCGCCGTCGCTTGAAAACAATCTCATGCACCCGGCCATATGGGCAGCTGGCCGGATGCATGACTTCCCGGAGAAGGCGAGCTGTCACGTTCAAGCTCAGGATTATTTGTCGATCAAATTTCAATAAATTTACCTTACCTAGATGAAATTTTGTCTATAGGCTGAAATTTCGCCGAAGTTTGACAAAATTACATCGATTTTTCAGGTTCATATGCGACATTTTTGAGTTTTGAGTGCAGACAGAAATAAGTTTTGAGGCAACATGGCTGCGACCCCATGTTGACCCCTAGCCCTGCGTACGATGCTATGTGCTACAGCTAACACACAGCATCGTATGCAGGGCCAGCGAGAGAGTTGCCGACATCGACGGTTATTTACGAGAAGTGAATAAAAGACTGTCATTTTTGGAAGCGATCGAGTAGCTGAGGTAGGCTGGGATACGACTTGGGCCCAAGAACGCTGAATTTCGGCAGTAATTTGGCTTTTTACGTCAAGTCCCAAAATGGATTTGAAGTCACCGACCACGTACGGGCGACCCAACGTACGGGTCTTTGCAGGGCTGTGGTGAGCGGGGCGGTTAGCTGTAGCGGAACACACAGCATCGTACGCAGGGCTAGTTGACCCCCAAGTGAAAATGTGTTCGCGATCAAATCTTCCTATATTTTTTTCAGAATTTTCAACAAAATCATTGCTTCTTACATCTTTTGTAAAATATAAAATACGAAAATAAAACTGCGATGTGCCATGTCTCCAGATTTCTAAAATATCGTTCGTTGACCGTTCGACGCAAACTTGTGACGCAGTTGAAATTCAATACTGACCGCCAAATAATCTTAATGAGACGAGATCAGTCTAGACATCCTCCAAATTATCCAACCATTCGCATTGGAGTTCAGCTCGCTTAGAGTATCATAACATTTTTCGGCCTTCTTTTAGATCGACCCTAATATCTCCCATTTAGGAAATAAATACACAAGCTACCTCGACAAAACTTCGTGCACCATCCAAGACCAAACGCACTACAAATCTGTCTTGACGTCATCATCTCCTTACATGGTAATCGGCATACCGTATTTTTTAGCAAAGGGGACACAGAATACGTCGGAGTATTCAGTTTCAAAACGTATTACATTGTGTGATGTTGTCAAAAAAAAGTCATGTTACTGCAGTGGTATAAATTACAAAACACAAAAGTTCAAATCAGTTTATTTTGGACTGGCTTTACCCAACATTTCATATTGTTTCTTATGCCAGATTTGACCACGTGCTTACTGGCGACCCCTTTTCATGCAAATTTTGTGTCAAATGATGTGTTCCCCTGGAAAACAAACGTACGATTTCTAAATGAAGGAGGCGAAATTTGCCCTCAAGACTCGAAACCACCCCTTTGGGGTGTACCTAGCTATTTTTAACGAGCTTCTCGAATCTGCAGCTCTATTTCGAAATGATGGTCTGGTTTTCTCAGCTCAAGGATAAGTGTTCTCCATCGCTGTGGGCATTACTATTCTCAACCGGGGGTACAGTTTCCAGTCGTAATGTTTTTCATTGTGTCCGGGATATAAAACTTTTCCTTTTCAAACTTTCTCTTTGATTAACACTAATCCACATCTTGTCAGTGATTAAACATGTTTCAAGCTTAAATGTTAAATTCTGGTCTCGAGCCCTCCTGTTCGACCAAACCGAAATTACCCCTCCCACTTTGGCTCGTCCAGTGGGTGTAGCAAGGGTCGTGCCATCGCCTAGGAAACGGAGGGTGCATTATTGTTGCATTTCGATGCACATTTTGATTATATTCAGAAGATTTTGTGGCAAAACTCAGATAGAGAAGCATTTATATTCACATCTCACTTATTCAAGAATGGCTGAGAGCAGCACTTCCATTCGGTTAACATCATTACGCCATTTATTATGCCAAGAAAGATGAAGCCAATACATTTTGCCCTCCCTGGTCTCAGCCAGAAATGGTATACCTTACAGTTTTTTCCCACGGAATGAAAACAAATGTACTTGGGCTGAGGCCCAAGTACAATAATAATAATAATAATATTAATAATAGTGAAAAAATACCTAAAATTACAGCTAAATTGCTAGTGGCCGTTTAGACTTTAATATGAAGGAACTATTACTTCCAATCCCATTGGTGTGTTGATGTATTCAATTGTGCTTACCTAGTTGTCCATCTTCCTGTGCACTCCGGCACTTATTGGTAACATCAGCAACGGATTGTGCTTGGCTTGACATTGTTGCACTTTATGTTTGTTTACAATGGCGATACAGACATGTCATCGTTTTGGACTCACCTCAGAAATGTCATGTATATGTTAGTTTACTTATACTACACTACTTCTTTTTTCTTGTATTTTATATGGGTCTATGTTGGCCTGAAATGAAGATAATAGAAGAAAACTTTAGACATTCTGCTCTATGTGCATATAATATATATAAAACAAAACTAAACTAGTCACTCATACTTGAAACGAAAAAATATCTCATATTCCAAACTGTCAAACGAAGCAGGCAGACTTACAGTGGATGGGCGTTACACATAGCACAGCTGCAGCTGAGATGACGAGCATGCGGGGTTCAAACGTTATAGGTCAAAGTTTGCAAGGTTGTCGGGTTTGTTCGGTTATGTTCGACAACTTCCGCCGTAAACTCGTGACTCGATGGTATGGTGGTGTGCAACATCTAGGAGGCTGCATGTTCCGTCGCTTTCCCACAAATTTACAGATTACATGACAACCTATCCCCGGTTACTCAGCTCCAGTTCAGCGTAGCATTTTGTTTTAAGTATGTCGAAAGACGCTGCGCAAGTTCAACCCACGATGAGTCGGGAAATTCCAGCCCGGAGAGTGATATTGAGTGACCCATCTCAAATACCTTCCGACTACAGCTCGACTCCGGGAGGGACAATCTTCTCAACAACACCAGGAGGTACGGGTTCACTCGTTACTTTCTTTATAAATAACACAACACACGGAAATACTAAGAAGGCCATCGTAACCACGATATCGTTTATTTAAAAGTTGCATTATCGACATTTCCGTTGCAGTAAACATAACGATATGCTTTTGGTAAAACGGGCTACGTCATCCTATTTGCTATGAAATGGCCTTACAGACACAGTTCCACCATGGACTTCATATTCATAGTCAGTGTTCGTACACACATTTGTCGCATTGCGAAGCAGGATTGATATTTCCGTAAATGCGATTGCAATTTTCCAACGAGGTTATCATGCCGCAGCTTTATTCACAGCAAGAGCTCAGCATATTGTAACTTTGGAGTTTGTTGATATCGCGTCATATTTGCGGAATCGATAGACTCAATACGGACCACGTGACTTTGTTATGATTTGATCATGGCACGATATAGCCACTAGAAGTACATACGAGGGCCTTCCCCTGCACACGAAGCCCTTTGGAACGACTGAGGCCAGCTAAAAATAGAGATGGCAAAATGGCCGAGTGTTAGTTTTGATTCTGTCATGAAATGAAATTTATGGGAGACTTCTTCCCACGATGTCGCATTGTTTACAAGGCAAAACAACATGATGCAACTCACTGTTCAATAGTTAATCTGAATGTTACACCTCATGTCCAACTCAATTTATATGAAAAAAGTCATCTTGTTTCTATCTATAATGCACATGGACACCATGTCTTTAACTTGTAAGTTAGGTGAAGTTTAAAATTTCATGTATTTATTTTGATTGCAAACATTACACCAACCCATATCCATGCACTTTACTCTGATATTTGGCAGTCATAAATTCACTTTTTGGCAAAAACAGGGACCTCAAGCTACTTTTCAGAATACAGATGGAATTAAAGGCCAACCCTACCAATTCCACTATTTTGCCTACCCTTATTAAAATATAATAAAATACTTTTTTATACTGAATGAGCTGAATTGTAATTGTTTTTATCAATGTTTTACTTTAATTGTTGTAATTGATACAAGAGGAGTGTGCAGTGTATCATCTTGTCTGGTTAAAAAGTATGATGGTATCTTGTCTATAGATCATGTAATTAAATCTTTCAACATGTTTACATCAGTGGTCCCAATAGAATTTAAGGTAGTATGCACCTACATGTAGAAAGTGAAAGACTTCAACTCTTGCTCAAACTTTCCGTAGTGAAACCTTCAATCTTTCTCTTACCAAATTAAGAATAAAAATCAGGGGTCACTGTGCAAAGTTTGGAACTACATGTAGGGAAACAAATCGCCAAACATTTTTAAATTCAAAATTGCTGCCATCCCTGTGTTAACTCTGTAGGAAAAAATTAAATTTTGGATTTTTGAGCAAACTAAGACAGTGAAAAGTTTTCTCTCTCCAAGAGCTTTAAAATGAGCCCCAACAGGTGGTAGATTAGAAAAGAGCTCTAGACATTTGAGTCTGAATATCTGTCTCCAAGATGTGGTTAACAGTGTTTAAACTTCACCACAGTAGAAGAGCATGTCAGTTTGCATGTGAATATTCATGTCATCAAGCAGAGTAAAAGATAATGAAGTTCTTGGATTTCACTTTCGCTGAAATGGCGTGTGAAAGAGGGAAACCTTTTAGGCACAAGATCATAGGTTTTTGTAGAACTTGGTTGCTAGGTTTTTGTAGAACTTGGTTGACCAGTGGACAGCACATGATTTGAGCTGCAGGAATCCCTTTCACATGTAAAGACTAGTGTACTAGTAGTTAAGAAAACTAAACAGTTAATGGTGTATATAGTCAGGGACTTAAACTCAGGGAAGCTCCCATTCCACCAACAAAATTCAGGGAAGGTCCCTTTCCACCAACATAGTTTATATTTCATAATACTCCTGAATTAAAACTCAGGGAAAGTCCCATCTTAAAAGATTTTGTTTATGGCAAACAAAGTGGTTGGGGATGTTGAGGAAAATCTGAAGGAGTTTAACTATCCAAAAGTAAACTTGTTCGAGCTCCTGTCCAAATCCCTTTCCATTGTTTAGTTCGATAAAGATTGAAAATTATTCGGAGACTTCACAGCTCTTATAACCATCACCATGGAGTCATCTATAGAAACTTGTCATAGAAACAGCACTGCGGCATGTCAGACTGATTTCAAATCTTAGATGCAGGTGTTACCACAGAAAAAAAATGCAACTAGTCTTCAGCTGCCTTAACTGAAAATTTTCTAGTGTTGCACATCCCAATGTAATAATTCTTGAAGAGAAAGTAATTCTGTTCTGTGAAATGGTTAATAGTAGGCCAAGTTGTCTTTATGTAACAGAGCTCTTCCTTGGACCAAGTCCAATGAAATTACACTTTGATCAACTTCCTGTAGTTTCTACCAACTTCTCCTTTACTTGATAGGTTAGGTACAAGTATTGATACATGCTATGCAAATATGGGAGGTGTTCCAATAGCATGAATTAACAAAAATTACATACAGGTTTATGCAGAGCAAGAATGTTAGTTTCACAGGATATTGCATCAGAATTTTTCTGTACAGCAGTTTCAGAGTAGCTATGATGAATCACCTATATAAATTCATCATACTATGCAACACAGTTTGAGAATCCTATTCCAAGTGCTGTGGTCTTTCCACTCAGAGCTTGTATCTTTTTCATGAATCACAGATAAGTTTGTCTTTTCAGCATGCAAATCTGAAGTCAAAGTTTAGATAGTCACCACTCCTGAAGCATCTTAGTCGAGAAGCATTCAAGAATGAAAAGGTCATCATGAGAAATTGGTGTTTGGGTAGACAATGCCAATCATGTCTTCGAAAGCATCACAAGTTTGCCGATACGTTTTCAACAGTATGTCCTACTGCTACAAATTTCATGACATCATAAAAGCGATATCCCAACTAATTTTACTGCAAACAAGTTAGATCCAAAAGTAAAAAAGCACAAGTGAAAAAGCAATCATAAAAAAGTGTATCTCCAAGAGGAACATTATTTTTGTCATTTCTGTGTGATATACTGTGCGGACACTGAATTTTGCGTTTCAGGAGTTTCGTTGAATTAGCTATTTGCTCACAAACATAGCACACCTAGCTGTTTGCAACCGTATTTTCTGTCCATAGGAGATAAGTCTCAAGACAGGTGCAAAACAATTTCTGTGGTTTATAAGATTATTTCTTCAAAACTTGTGAAAGTTTAATGGTTCATCAGAGATTGCCAGCTTGACCAGACCAAACTTTCGCATTGCACAGCTTTTTGCCTAGTACACAATTTTACCCAGACCCAGAGAAGGCATGTAATTAAGGATGTATAATTTACAACATTAAAATCTTATCATATATTTGAATTGTGGATTTTTAAAATCTCTGTCATAGGTTTTTAAACCCTTTTGAAAACTATGGGAGTCACAGTGGAAGTTCAAGAAATATGTACTACATTGAAATAAGTCTGTCTTCTTTGTGAAATCTAACTGCTTTCATCTATTTTGCAGTGTTTTTGCCAAGGTTAGGGAAGACAGGGACAATTTCTGTTCTCCTATATAAGTTTGTATTCTTTATGCCAGGGGAACCGGAGCAACATGAAAGGAGAAGCCCAGTAAAATTTACTGGCGTACCAGCCTCAACAAAAACATTTTTTTTTTCTGTCATAAAAAGTTTATGTAGTTTAACATGTTAAAATAAATTACATGTAAGTATAACAACAATGAAATGATCTTAGGTTATTATATCACAGGGTAGCCATGAACAAACAAACAAGCATACAAATAAATAAACCAAAAAATAAACAAACAAGCGTACAAATACATAATAATAAACAAACATACAAAAATAAACAAATGGATTAATAAAAAAATACAATATCAAATGCTGAATAAATTTACATATATATATATAAATTTATATATATATATATATATATATATATATATATATATATATATATATATATATATATATATATATATATATATATATATATATATATATATGGTATCGGTACGACTTTAGAAATCGCCGGAAAATTGCTTTCTTTTGGATCGCACATTCATTTTACATGTTGAACATGAGTGCCCCATTCATGTCCTTCCCGAATGGTATGAATTTTTACTCATTCGCTGTGTGGCGGTCATTTTATGTGCAGTAGGAAAAATTGCATCGCCGGCATGTCATAGTCGCGATAGTGTTTACTTCTGATTTTTGTGCCCATGGCTCTCTGGTCAAGAAAGTGTTTTGAGGTCAGGCTTGTTCATTTTGCAACCACTGAACTTTGTATCTAAATTACATGTAACTCTTTTTATCATGTATACATATTTCATTTTTGCTTGGGACCGGATTTTAGAAGGTGATTTTCTCCATCTTCAGATATTGCATTGCCATGCTACACATGAATTGTGATAAAAAGGTATATTTCTGAATGCAAGTACATGTACATGTATATTGAAGCAAGACAAAAGTGTGAAAGTCTTTGCAGGCCAAAACTGCCACGTGAGACCAAACCCTTGTCAATAATGTCACAAACAGAACACTTTAATCTGTGTGTGGTGAACTACAGTGTAGGAAATCTTGTGTTTTCAGCTTTTTGAATGGCTTCCTGTGAAGAACACCTGATACCTACCAACCTCATAGATGTTATGTATGCCAGAAATGGTATATTGTTGGTGCTGTGACAGTAGATTAGATGTAATTAAATCAGAGTAGAGAATCGCCACCTCCTTTAGGCAGATAAATTTGTGGTTTGGCGGGTGAAATTTCAAAGTTGGGTGCCCTGGTTGACATGTAGAAATAATATCTGATTGTGGTTTGTGCTGATAAGATGTGAGTACAGTATACCTAGCCAGATGTACTTATCAGGGCTTGTCATAATTTTTGTAAATTTTCTACACTGCAATTTAGGTTGGTGGACTACCCTTGACCTGCCGTTGTTGAGTTTGGTCAAATCTTACCATTCTCAATAGGATATATGTATCTTTGACATTGGAAATACAGCAGTCAAGGTTAGCCCAGACAGTTGGGTCTTGAATGTTTTTAATCTCATTGCATACATACAGTTATGAAGTGTCAGAATTTTTGTTTGTTTTCAATGAAATTACGTACATATACAATAATGGTGTACTGCTGTGATAGGTAAAAATTCCAGCAGAATTCAGTTGTGTGTTGGCCAATGCCACATGAGCCCATTTTGCTTATGATCACTGGGAAATTGAGAAAAGTGCTTTGTACCAATAGACCTGTGTTGATAGTGATATGAATTCAACTGTGGGGTCACAAAAACTGTTAAGTTTTCAATACACCAGTCGTTGTTATAATCAAGGTACATGTAGCTGAATGTGTATGATCAAGAATCTTCTATCAATAGCATGAATACTGAAAACGTAGGATTGAATTGATAGAATAGTATTCATTGAGGACATAGTAACACTGTGAACTGCAATTAGGACAGTCAAGGTATTGCTGTAGAAGGTTGTGTTTCAAGGTCATGAAAAGGTTTTTAGGTCACAGATGGTGTTTTTCCCGTCATGTGTGCAAAGCTGTGCAGAGGAAGGTCATTTAAGGTCAGCTGATAAATATAAATGATGGTTGACAGAAGGTAGAATCAATTATTTCAATATGTCACATGCTTTTTAAGATTTTTGGGTTTATTTTTAAAATAAACCTTTGTCTAGAAGCTCAGCTGGCATGTTGTACAGCCACTGGAATGTGCACTTCAGTACACCTGATAGTGGAATTGTCCGTGATGCGCGCTACAACAAATCAGTGCGAAGTGTGGGGTTAGGCTCTCCAAATACTGCCCTTGTCAAACCTCATGGTACCAGTGTAAGCAATGTCAAGGTTACTCCAAGTATTAGTACTTGCCAAACCACTGATTGATACAAATCAATAAATTCGTCAACAAAGAGTTTGATGAAATTCATATGTATTCATATTTGATAACAGCTGAGAAGATGAGGTCTCTTTCCAGATGATGCCTTTGAGAATATCAGCAAAGTAAACATTTGATAAATACATTGTGATACTTGGTGTTTTTATTCTGGGTTTACTTAACAATATACCAATTATGTAAAGAAGCCATCTGTATTTTTTGGCTATCAGAGAAACACCTGTATATGTACCTCCCCTATGGCAACTTTCATTTAATTAAAGAATACTAATGATGACATTAGAGAGAAAGCAAATTGTTTCAATGAACAAAGGCTCTGTGGAAAGCAAAGAAACCAAGAAAGGATTTGCCAAAAATCACAGGCAATGTATAAGTCCTGAGAATCATGCAGTACAGCTGCTCTTGAATTATGCAAAAATAATTCTGCTACTTTGTATATAACATAGACATATTATTCATTTATTCAGACAAAGTTGCCTGAGGCTGACAGCTGAATCAAAATGTGTATCTCTATTTTGTTGCACATTTCAATTCACCAGTTAGCATAAAATCACCTGTATCAACATTACTGAATGTGTGGTTGGTGGTTTTGCTGTGAAAATGTCCATGTTCTACAAGTCTTGAAATTTTAAGCTTGTTGACAGCTTTCATGTTTCATGACATAAATTGAAAATGAAGTTATGAGGACCACAATCATTTTAAATACATGTACCCATGGCATACCGTTTTTCTTACAGGCACGCGCATAATTTATGAACGCAATTTCTTGATGCAAATGAGGAATTCGCCGCTCGCAAAGACCCCACCCAAGAATTTACCCACAATTCCAGGTGTAACTAGTCCAGCTGAAAATTACACTAGGAAACCTAGAAATAAGCCGAATCATCACCCCCCTAATCAGGAAAATCATGATAAGGATAAACCAATGGGTAAGTCAAGAATTTTGAATATATACTGGTGTTGTGTGTTCGCGTGCTCCTTGTCATGTTGAAATGTTTTAACGTCCATATCGCCATCTTTAGCAGTGATAAAGTGACTTGTCTTATCACCATGTTTTGTATTCATAGCTTGCTATAGCTGTTCTGCCACACCAAATCAGTGTCTTGCATTATTGCACATAGCTTGCTTTATTGTGCTGCCATGCCTTATGAAGCATTTTCCATTTTCAGACATTCAGTCTGCACTGAGTGCTGTATTCAACCATTATATCTTAAGAAGGGGTCTGTAATAAAAAAAGTCAGTGTGAGAATAGTGAAACTGCTGAAAATGTATTCTTAGCCCCTTTCATTTTGCAAAGACAACATATTTGTGATCTGAAAACAAAAAAGTATGTGAAATACTGTAAGGTAAAATTTTAATATCCCAATACTAACCACCCCTCTAAAAATGTAATGGTACCTACCTAATCCCCAACTCGATGAGCCCCCTGATAAACACATTCCCATTCAATATGTGTGATGTAAGATACTTTCTTCAGAAAAGTCTCAGTATATCAGTCGTACATGATATTAGCCCAGAGGGTACACTATATTGCTTTTTGCATGGTAGTTATTGCTTACTGATATGTTGTAGATTTTGCATGTATATCGAAAAATGTTGTCAGCAGTGTTCATGTTGTAATGCATGCTTCTTTACTCGTCAGTCCTTTCACTATCTTGCCATGAAAAACTCAGAATTCTAGCTACCTGAAATGGATAAATGGCCGTAGCATGATGCAGTGCTTAACCAGAGTAATATTGCTGATTGACAAGAAAATTTGAGAGTTTAGAATCATCAGAGGAGGTGAAGATGCGTAAGTTGCCAAACTGAATGCCTGTCAAGATGTCAAAGGTCATCTAAGTGAAGAATCATATGAATGAATTGCAGTGTTTATATGCAAAGGACGTAATAGCTACAATCTTGAAAACTCAAAACGTTGAAGATATATTGCCATGGTGATGAACGCTTTTTTGTGGTGTAGATATAAAACTTTCATGAGTGTAATTTTTTTAGTCCCCTCGAATGAAGTCCAGGGGATTAATGGTTTTGGTTATGTCTGTTTTATTCTACTGTCTGTCTGCAAGCTTTTCTCAGGGATGCCTTGACCATTTACTTTTAAAGTTTGTACAAGGACACAACCCTATGTCATACATGTACAAGTTGAGTTGTTTTGCGATATGATCCAATATGGCTGCCATTTTGTGTTGAATTTTTTCATGAAAACTGATTTCTTGATGTCTGACACAGGTACATGGCATGATGTGGCGTGGCAATCATGTTTAGTAAACGATCTCCAAGACAAGCAACACACTACATGATGAAGTAGATAATTTCTTGCACTTCAAAAAGAGTACATGTTCTCTCGCTGTGGTACGTCTCAAACAGACTCCAGTTTCCCACCCAGGTTCAACCCGGTATCCTGGCAATTTTGACCCCTTCCATCCAGAACAATATTTCAGGTGGCAAGAATTGCAGTATGCGGCTATCAAATAGTTCTGATGTATGGCTGAGTTGGCATAACACACCTGTCAGTGGCTCTTTGCATGCAAGGCACTGCATACATTAATTAATCGTCTCCGTTAATTTGTATCAACAGAAATACATCGTCTGCTTTCTTACTTTTACAGAGCTGGATGAGCCCCAGTTCCAGATGGAGATGTAATCACTACATTGACATCGTATACCATAACAGTAGAGAGTCAAGCAAGATGGAGCTTTTGGTGTCTTAACCTACCAATATCACAATTTTTTTCCGCTCTTTTATTTAAGTTTTGTTTTATTTTATTGTATTTTCATTTTGTTTTACAGAGTTAGATGAACCCCAGTTCGAGATGGACATTTAATTTCCACATTGTCATCCTATGCAGTTACAGTAGACAAAAAGCAAAGTACAGCAAGACGGATACACAGGACTGATGTCAAATTTAAGAACCAAGGTGCAATAGTTGTTGTAAGGTGGTCACCGTGGGAAATTGAAATAGATGGGAGTTTCATGGGGTGATCTTGCGTTGATCATTCTGGTGTTGAATCATGTGTGTGGCAAACAAACAAACAAGCAAAGTGTTTCCTCCAATGTCTGTGTTGGTGTCTGATTTCCATTTTTACGTTCACACCAGTCACACAAGTTTCAGAGACCAAAAAAAATTACAACTTTTAGACTCATCAGGAAGAGATTATAATTGTGTAATTATGCTTAACACAATTAATACCCTTAAGGGGAGGAGCTGGGTCTATGCTTATGCCTGCATTCTGTAAACACATTGCGGGTTTTATCATGTGAACTTTGTTAGGAAATGTTTTGCTGCAGTTGGAAGATTGTGGACATACTGAATGTAAATTCCCTGTTGTTCACCTTTCATTGAAATGTAGATTCCACTTAGTTCATATGGAATGATTTCTGTAAAGAAAATTACAATTTTTTTTTTATGTCAGTTTTTAGGAACAACCTGATCTTCCAGGAATCCTGGATTGATTCACAGGTTGTATTGTAGGGACATGCCTTCAAAGGTATTAATTTTTTTTCTCACAACAACAACTTTCACAATCTTGTACATGGAATGATTCTTTCCAGTGTTGTGTTGGTCACACTGGAGTGACACATTCTGTAAAGGTTTAGATGGTGGTTTTGCTGATGTAAAAAAGCATCTCACAAATAATTAATTCACCATATTCCACAACAGACCACCTCTCATCTTACAACTGAAATTTGCCAACTGGTAACAGTGTTTAAAAAAACACTTGCATGACGGAGCCACGTTTTGCATGGTCTCAAAAAAATATATATTTTTGCGACTCAAAATGTTATTGTTGGTGGCAAAGTCTGCTGTTTATGTTTAGATTTATGTGTAAATAAATAATTGTTTATTTGGGGATATTCTGACCAAAAGGGTAAACATGATTTGCATACGAAAAGACTGCCTTGTGTATCAATGTATCCATTACTGAGTTGCGCATAAATTATGTGACACATATGATGTCACCATACTGTTGCCAGTTTGGAAAGTCAGTATATATTTTAGGGAAATATTTCATTCACTGACAATAAATCCCCCCATTCTGCTAGTAGCATTTCAGCTCATTCTGTAGCTAACATTACAGTACAACTATGTAACTCTCATGCCATATTTGCAATGGGTGTCTAGAAATGTACTTCCAGCAAAATCTATGTAGTCATTTGACCGGATATTTTTATGCTTTAGTTTCTTTTGCCTTTTTATTGTACACCATTTCTAAATTTGAATCTGTTTTACAGTCTACTTTGTTCACTTTTGACATTTTTGAAATTGACATGGTTGTTTCCCGGAATTTTCTTCAGCATCAATGGTCAATTTACATGGATGATCGAAATGAGGCTATGTTGATGAGTTTCTCGTATTGACATAAAATTATGAAATGGCCGGGTATGTTGTAAAAGTTCTAGGGAGACTGCCATGTATTTAAACAACACTGTCACATAAACTTAATTCACACGAAACTTCCTCTTTTTGAATGCATCAAGAGCTTTTTTTGTAATCTGCAAAAGAGACGAAAGTTCATTGCAGCTATTATTATTACTTGATATTCCACAGAAATGACGCTTTCCGTTCTCAAAACTGTATTGTCAAGAGATTTTCCTCCTATTACTACGAAGCCGCCCATGGAGGCTTCTAGGTTTATCTCCGAGCACAGTCCACATTCAATACCATGATGATGTCATCGTGATATTTGCAAAGCAAGAAATCCCATTGACTATACGTACTTTGATTATAGAGACCCAAGCAAGAATACCTCCATTTGTTCAAGCAGGAGAATACATTACATTTCAAAAAAAAAATTGTGCCAGAACGCTACATAAGCTAGAAGAATTTACATAACAAGATGAAAGATGACCAGAGAAGAATCATAAAAGATGATTATCAAGAAGACCAATAAAGAGAGAGTGGACATCTGAAATTTTGATTTTTCAAAATTGTATAATGGAATCATTTCCGAATAATTTCTTGACAGATTTTTAGGTCTGTTCACATTATTCCCTATCCCCACAGCACTTGTTCCACTGTACACCTTCATGTACTTGATAAGTGTGAGCTATTATGTTCTTGCAAGGGCAGTACTGAGTTATTAGTATCCTAGGCAATAAATATTTCAGTTTCTAGTCCATTGATATTCAAATTATTCAAATTCAAACAGAATTAATCCTATGGTCATGAATTGTAAGTTCAGAAAGATCTTGCTGCACACGAAATATTTTTCTAACAAACATAGCAAATCATGATTCTTGTTTTTGTCATGTAAAATGAGAGATTGACAAATTGTGTCTTCATTTTCTCTGACATTTTATCAAAACTTACTCCGCTTGTAAGCTTTTATCATGAGCAGCTTAAGAAATCTGTCTCGACTGCTTGTCTGGGAAACCTCCAGGCAGCCGTATGGGGTTGTGCCATGAGAGCCAACCCTAGAAACTTTAGATGAGAGAATTTACAGAACTAAATCTTCTCACTGTCCCATAGTTTTTGCTAGATAAACAGAACTTTGCTAGTCATTCGGCCACTTGACAAGTCTGACATGAATTCTAACTTAACCCAGTGAGACAGTTTTCATTTTGATAATACTTCAACTCTCCTCGTCATGTGTACTTCAGAGCAAAACTGGGATCCCTGAGACTGAGTCAGTCACTTGCTTCAGCAAGCCATGGTGCTGTATGAGCAGAATTGTAAGTCAAGAAATGTTTTTGTTCACTCAAATCAAATCATGTTTGGTATTATACTCAACAACTTTGCCATTCAGTCAGCATCTTCAAAAACATTCGGTGGTTAGTAAGTATTTTGCAACATGGCCTGCTGATCACAGGTGTACATTACCGTTCTAAATTGGTAGTATTTGCTGGAATCTCATGGAAGTCAATGCTGTAGTTGCTAACCCAGGTTTAAAACGTGGGTTCATAGTGTGAAAACTCTGATAACATTTCCGCTGGTTCCTTGTATGTGATTGCTTACTATGTATAATCAAGGGAATACAAGCAAAGTTCCTACATCTTGCAATGTTTCCTAGCTTCATGCCCTTGACAAGATAAAATGAGACAGGACTGTGATCCTGAACTTGACTGTGTTGAAATTCAAGCATGAAGTATGGGAAAAGCCAAGACAATGTGTATAGCCTTGATTATCATAGACACCAGCTTTATTAATGCTTTATTGTTTGCTGCAAGACTTTGAACCTGTTTGTCTTGGCAGTGCAGAAACTTACCCATGACCAACTTTATGGTCACTGCTGTGAAGTTCCAAATCAGCTTAAAGGCAAGTTTCACTGTGAATGTGATAGTTAAATGGATACTGAAATCACTTATCTAGCGAAAAGATGTTGTTTCAGAATGTTTTTAAAACTACAACAGCTGCTTCAAATGTTTTCTGTGAGTGACAAGTTCAGAAACAAGAATAATCAATATGAGACCACAGTGTTCACGAAACAAGTAATCTGCCCTTGCGATCAATTGACATGGTACTGAAAAAATAACCAGCAACTGTGCAGTTGATGACTTTATTGTCTTAACAGTGACCCTGTCCAATTCCTCAACTCATGTGTGATGCAATTGTTACGGCAGTGGTCAGAGAAGTTTTCCATACCATGAACACTTTATTTGTCTGAGTTGGTATCAAGTGTCCATCACTAGTTGGCTACTTTTGAAGCAACTACTGTACACTTCACTACAAATTGTAAAACTGGTCGAGCAACTGGACAAGCTATTTATGCATCTCACTGTCAGATTCACAGTGAAATTGTCTGTAATAAGGCTGTGTATATACTATACAATCGTATAGTCATGCTGACTCATTCAGGGTTGAGAATACAAAGGTATTGAAATTATAGCTCATCAGCCCCTTGTATTGTTACGAGTAACATCCTTGGCTGTGCTGCGTTTTACTGTCACACAAATGATCTAATTGTGGATGAAAATTCCATGACAGTACAGCTTTGATGTTCAATTCAGGGATTGGTCGCTTCATGAAACTTCTATTTATTTTTGCACGGACTGTAATGGGCATGCCATTGGGCAGACATCAATTTGTTTACGCTGGAATATTTTGAACTGTAATCTTTCTGTTTTTTGCAGAGATTGTATTTTTTGTGGTGTATGTGTATCTAGCTATGTATTCCATCTGTTTAGCCCGAACTGAGAGCTGCAATTTCAAATAAAGGTAACAAATTGTAATTCATGGATGCATGGTTAGTACAAATTATGCACCCCAATTTTAAAATATAGGTCTGGATATTTCAAAACCTTTGATGTGTGCGCTCTTCATTTGGTTAAAGGTACACGGTCACCGTAAATTTGCATATTCCATGTATGGTATTGGGGCGGGTCTTAGCGTACTACCCCGTAACACCTGTAGCTATCGGTCCTCCATTATTGATATGTCAAAGGACAAGCAGAAGGCGCTGCTATAAAGTATGCCATGTTTGGTCATGTGGGGGCATTCTTTTTAAAAAGCGGCCACCCGCGTAAAATCTGTGATTGGTTATTAAAAAACAGGTTACCGAATACCTTTAACGGGACAACAATTCTTCCTGTGTCTTGTGTGTGTACATTATGGCAGAATGATGTGCAAACTATCTGGGCATTCCTACTGGTATGGCATCGCAATACTTCACAGACCTTTGTTTCTGGCTCATCACATCAGTTACACCTAGTGGATTTATTTTAGCAGGACAGCAGACAAGGTCATCCACCAATTTGTGCGGACTGCTTTCCTGTCCAAAGTGTTTTCGTCCATAAAATTGGGTATACCTGTGAACAAACTCCCTTCTTTCAGTGCTTTGAAGTTCAACATATTCAGTATTCAATTATGCAAAGTGTAGTCATGAGTATTCATATCTTGTTGATAATGACCTACTATCAATAGAGAATATTGATCTGTCTAGGGATGATGCACTAAATTTTGTGATAAATGAGAATTTGCTGCATATGTGAAATGATATTTGAACAGTCCAATACCACAATACTTGTATATTTCTTTCACATTTATGAATAGAGTATAGGTGAAGTTTTAAAGACTGGTCAGTGAATAGTAGTGACAGTGACATCTAGAATGACAAAGTCTAGTAACGAATTTGTGCAAGTGTATTCGTTCAGTGACAAAATTTGACCTTTTCGTGTGGTAATGGAGGTGAAAGGGTTTAACTTATGATCCATCATACATTGTAGATGTTCATGTGGCTTGTGCACAGTGTCTGCATTCACTTGCAGAAATTTTCCCACCAGGACTACCATTGAAATTGCAATTTATGTCAACAACAAGGCCCCCCCCCCCCACACCTCTGAAATAATCAACGGTGAACACGCTGATATTAATAAACACATGTGGATTTTCTGTCTTTAATAGTTTGCAAACACAGTACAGGAATCTGACATTTGAAGATATACTAGTAAGAATTGAACCATTTTTTGCTTTCAATTCAGACAAAGTTCGAAAGACGTATGCTGCAGGTGATGCAGTGATTTGTAGGTTGAAATTTCCTCCACACCTCATTCCTGAATGAACAGAGCAGTTTTACACAACCTTGGTGGAAAACAATATATACTTGTGACGATTGTACGCATCTTCATTTTCAAATACTGATGTGACCAACTCTACAATATTTTCTTTGGGTGTATTTTATAAACAACAGATGACCAGAAAAAAAACACGATTTGCCAATTTTGGCAAGGGACACCAGAATCGTCACCCCTCCCCTCCCAATTATATTTTAGATTTAGACTGCTCGGAAAGTGGATTTTGTTTGGCTTTTATTTGTCTTTTTTGGGTTTTTTTGAGCAGAACATCGAGCGAAAATTGCCACGAGAGAAGTGTTTAGCTGTGGATGTTCCCCGGGGGTCTCGACCACTACACACACACACTCTCTCTCTCTCTCTCTCTCTCTCTCTCTCTCCAGTCCCCGTTTCCTGGTTCTATGCAACCAACTTTTGCGAGCGACCTCTGGTGGTCAATCACGAACGGGAATTTTTAATCAATGACGCAGACTGGCATCTCATCGTCGACGTAGGGTGCGAACGGCTTTGTTAGATGGGCGTAGCATGGTCCTAATTATGGAGGGGCTCTGCACGAAGAAATACCCTTGGTTGACAAAGTTGCTGGCATCTGAACAAATCAGTCGAAACTCAAGAGTTCCACAGTCCGGGGGTTAGGGTGAGGGGTGCTTGCGTATCATCTCTTACACTATAATAATGGTACATGTGGTACGGTAGAACTACACCGAGAAACATTATTTTCATCGCCACTGAGCTGTCGCTGTCTATCCGATAAGTTTCTCATTTTGACCGTGTTGTGGTTGTATGCAAAGCGCAATATTATTTTACACGAAATGTTTTACTTATTTGTGAAACATCCAGAGAAAATGTAGGCACAGTAATCGCCAAATAAAGGTTTCTTTTCGTCACATAAGTGATAGGTCCGTCAGAAATTTAGTTTATTTATAAAACGAACTTAATCGATACACCTGCCTCTTTTTAAATCTTCGGATATCCCCTTTCGATTTTAGTGCAGGTGGTGAAGCGATGATTCTATAGGTTACCAAGATATAAAACGGCTGACCAGTACTGTGACAGGTGGCGAGGACTTGGGATAGTTTCGTGAGGTTTCTGGGACTAGAACTCGAAAACTGAAGACATCGAAAAGATACGAAATGATGCAAGCAAGAGGCGTCAAAAGTGATGATGACAAGGATGGGAGGTACGGTGGCCCCTACACGCCACGGAACTCTATTACTTTTGAATATAAACTCTAATTTTTCTTGACAATATCTTTAATATTTGTGAGAGATTTTATTTCTCCACCGCAAACTTTTAATTTTGTACGGGCAACTTTATCTTAACATTATGTTAACTTTAACTTCTCGAAAGTAGCTTTAGTTTTAACAATAAAGAAAATATGTTTCTCAAAAGTATTTTTTGTTTTGTAAAACAAACGTAAATTTTTTTCAAGATAACAGACTCCCCTACACGTCATGGAAATTTATTACTTTGAACATAAACTCATATTTCTTGGCAATATATTTAATATTTGTAAGAAATTTTATTTCTCCTCAGCAAACTTTTATTTCTGAACGCAGAAACTTTATTTTTGGGGTAAACTGTTTTTAAAAACTTTTAACAAAAACACTTTAACTTTTAAAAATAACATTAACTTTGAACAAAATATTTGTTTCTCAAAAACGTTTTTTATTCGAAAAGAAGTAAAAATTGTTCACAGCAAGAGTTGAAGATATTTGCTGAGCGCGAACAGAGTTACTTAAATGACATAACCTTATGTCCTTAGAGCAGAAAACTTAAATTCTTAAAGAAAAGTTTTATTTTTCAAGAGTAAAATTAATTTCTTTATGGAAAAAGATTTTCTCAGAGCAGCAAATTGAAATATAGTGAATAAATTTTCTTTCTCAATGGAGAGAAATTATTTTCTGAAGACAACAAAACTAATTCCTTCAAGATATATTTTCCACATATGAGTGTGGTTTAAGAATTTGGTAAAACTGAACTGGGAGAGAACGAAAAAGGGATGAAAAAGTCAAACTTACTTTTCTTCAGAGCGAAATTTATTTCTGAGAGGAGAAATATTTCATGTGAGGGCGCAATTACCTATAATGCATAGCAAACTCTTTCTAGCGAGAGTAAACATATTTTTGGGAAGAGTAAAACAATTTTTCCGACGAGCAAAACTATTTTAACGGCGGCGGAAGTTAAAGTATCCCACCATGCAACACCCAAGTTTGATGACCCAGAGTCTCCGAGTTGGTAGCCGGTATCAGACCAGACAGTTCGTGTTCATGTCGGCTACATGGACGATCTGCTCTCCGAGACAACCATGACTGACTTCATCGGCGATACGGGCACGCCTGCCCGGCCCTACCCTGCCTGCGTACGATGCTGTGTGTTGGGGCCGTATAACGCCGGGAACTCACAACATCGTACACAGGGCTACGGGCACGCGGGTCAGTTGCTGCGGATCCATAGCCCTACCATTCTCTGTGCTGGTTATGTTAACCAGCACAGGGAGTGGTAGGGCTACGGATCCGCAGCAAGCGGGTCAGTTGCCACTTGTCTGAGTCCCCGAAGAACGGTTTTATGTTTGAGTGATTCATCCTGACGGCAGACGGTGTGCGACGGGACCGCATTGGGGTTCTTCATTAGCTCTGCATGACATAGCCCTGCGAACAGGTCTGTGTGTTCCCGGCGTTATTATACGTTATTAGAGAGGTTTAGTTACACGTAATTACGTGTAACTAAACCTCTCTACTATACGCCGGGAACACACAGACCTGTACGCAGGGCTATGCATGGCAGGGCTGTGTGTTACCGGCGTTATACAGTCTCCCACCACATAACACCGGTAACACACAGCACACACAGCCAATGTGTGTGATATTCATCTTTTCTAAGAGGAGAAGCCAGATTCGTAATTTATAGAAACTGAAACTGAACCGAGCCCGCCAGATTTGACCACAGTCGCGGACTGGTTTTGACTTTCACGTACGTGTGGTTTGCGGGGTCAAAAACGTGAAAGTCTACCAGCCCGTAAAAGGCATATCCCGTCCGAAAACACCACAGCTGTGGACCCACAACTACTGTTTTGAACCACGCTCGACTGTGGTCAAATCTGGCGGGCCAGGTTCAGTTTCAGTCGAAGACTCTATCAATTACGAATCTGGCTTATAGAAAAGATGACTATCACACAACATAACATTTCACAACACAGCAACTGATGAAGGAATAGCTCTGGATGGCAGGGCTGTGTGTTACCGGCGTTATGTGGTGGAAGGCCGTATAACGCCGGTAACACACAGCCCATGCACAGCTAATGAAGGAATCCAATGCGGTCCATCCCGTCGCACAACGAATCACTCAAACACAAAATTGTTCTTCAGGGACTCAGACAAGTGGCAACTGTTGAACTGACTCGTTTGCGTGCCCGTGCCCATAGCCCTGCGTACGATGCTGTGTGTTCCCGGCATTATACGGCCCCAACACATAGCATCGTACGCAGGCAGGGTAGGGCCAGGCTAGCTGCAGTACAGTACGGCAAACCGTCCGACCCAAATACCTAGGTAAAACCTCGAGGTACTGTACTGCAGCTGGGCCGGGCTAGCGTGCCTGTATCGCCGATGAAGTCAGTCATGGTTGTCTCGGAGACTCTGGGTCATCAAACTTGGGTGTTGCATGGTGGGATACTTTAACTTCCGCCGCAGTTAAAATAAAGTTTTGCTCGTCGGAAAAATGTTTTACTCTTCCCAAAAATATGTTTACTCTCTCTAGAAAGAGTTTGCTATGCATTATAGGTAATTGCGCCCTCACATGAAATATTTCTCCTCTCAGAAATAAATTTCGCTCTGAAGAAAAGTAAGTTTGACTTTTTCATCCTTCTGTTTTCGTTCTTTCTCAGTTCAGTTTTACCAAATTCTTAAACCACACTCATATGTGGAAAATATATCTTGAAAGAATTAGTTTTGTTGTCGTCAGAAAATAATTTCTCGCCATTGAGAAAAAAGTTTTATTCTCTGTATTTCAATTTGCTGCTCTGAGAAAATCTTTTTTCCATAAAGAAATTAATTTTACTCTTGGAAAAACAAAACTTTTCTTTAAGAATTTAAGTTTTCTGCTCTAAGGACATAAGGTTATGTCATTTAACCTCAGTTCGCGCTCAGCAAAAATCTTAAACTCTTGCTGTGAACAATTTTAACTTCTTTTCGAATAAAAAACGCTTTTGAGAAACAAATATTTTGTTCAAAGTTAAAGTTATTTTTTAAAAGTTAAAGTTTTTTTTGTTAAAAGTTTTTAAAAACAGTTTACCCCAAAAATAAAGTTTCCGCGTTCAGAAATAAAAGAATAAAATTTCTTACAAATATTAAATATATTGTCAAGAAATATGAGTTTATGTTCAAAAGTAATAAATTTCCATGACGTGTAGGGGAGTTTGTCATCTTGAAAAATTTTTACTTTTGTTTTACAAAATAAAAAACTTTTGAGAAACATATTTTGTTTATGGTTAAAACTAAAACTACTTTCGAGAAGTTAAAGTTAAGATAATGTTAAGATAAAGTTGCCCATACAAAATTAAAAGTTTGCGTTGGAGAAACAAAATCTCTTACAAATATTAAAGATATTGTTAAGAAAAATTAGAGTTTATATTCAAAAGTAATAGAGTTCCGTGGCGTGTAGGGGCCACCGTAGGGAGGAGTATGCAAATGACAAGTCGTTCTTAGTGTCCGGTACATGTACTGATGACGTTTTATTGTCGTTATTCATGACGTCATTGCTGAATGCATTGCAGCTGCGATAGTGACACAGGATGTTGCGAACTCCCCGAAGACGTTACAAAAATTATACTTCAAAATATTTTTAGTTGAGAGTATCAGTAGATGGAAAAATCAGAAAAACATATGCTGTAAACAATATACGCAAAGTCATCGATGGGAAACAAAGAAAATCGTTCTTATCTTATATTTGTGCGATTTTCGAAAGGTTTCAAAGTGTTACAAAATACGTCATTTAGGTTACCACGTTCTGGCCGAGGGACCGTGGAGTAGTTCTCTTTCAAATACTTCATCTAAGGCAGGGCTCGAAATTAGCGGTAGTCCGCGTCCACAGACTACCAACTTTTCCCTGGGGCTACCAAACCCCATGAAATGGTAGCCCACACGGATTACCAAAGCCTGGGACATGAAATTACTTATTGGGCGACATGGGGGGAAAGGACAGGCTATGACTTTGTTATGCAAATTGAAAGGCGACAGTACTGTCGAAGTTGTTGCGACAAACTTTCAATAATATATCATTATCTGAACTGATGAACTTGGATGACAGGCTTGGGAAATGATAGCCAATGAAAATTAATTTTCATAGTTATTTAATCACTATGTATCAATCACAATTAAATGCAAAATTATTAAAACTGCAAAAAAAGGCTTTTGGGCCATCCACAAATTGCGCTTTCCGAAGTTTACTATGGTGGAGAAATATAGCCAAAATTACCACGAAAGTATAACGAACATGACTGTACCAAGTTGTCATCCTGAAATTCATAGCCAATCTATTTTTAGCTACGATATGTTTACATGTGCTGAGTGAAAAGTCGTTGTCATGGCGAACATCAAAATTTGCAAATATGCTCTACGTATGTGTGAATAGGTGGTCAAACTTTGAGGCGTCACCATTGTCCACTACACATGCTATACCTTTCTCCTGAGGCTATGATCTGCTGGTATTGATGTCAAATGACTAGAAAATTCACTTCCTGGATAGAATCATGAAAAGTAAATCATTGTCTAGATAAAAATAAAAATATCCTTTACAAAAAATATTCTTCATAAATGCATGGGCTACCAAACCTTGTCACTGGGCTACCAACTTCAGAAAATGGTAGCCCAACGGGACTACCAGGGCAAAAAGTAAATTTCGAGCCCTGTCAGGTTACTTCCGAATTGTCACCTCACTGGGTTATATATAACGTGTATTTGTCATGATCAAAGCAATTAATTTGTATGTTATTAATAAATTTATATATGTGAACATTTTTTATGAAAAAATATAATAATTCTGTCATTTCAGTTCAGTTACATAAATACCTAACTGTACTGGAATCCCATGGTGTTTAAAAATTTGTGCCCAATTCGCGTTGTCGTAGTATAGCACGCAATGCGCGACAATGCGTGTTTACAGTGTTGCCTTCACTGTCTGTAAACAGCATAAAAAGACTATGAGAGTTGGCCATCATCCTTTGATATTCTGTAAACTCCGTAAACAGCTTTATCGAGTGTGATCCATAGGCGATAAAGTGACTTTCCAAGCACTGTAGAGCGGAAAAGCAACTCAACCGTGTTGAACGCCATTCAGTGATTTTAAAGTATCGCGGAGTGGAAAGGAAAGTTCAACCCTGATAAAAAATCTTGCTTTAGCAATAATATTAACATTTCATGATTATTAAGATATCGCCCGTTAGTGGTCACCTAAGATTTGATGCATTGATGAAAATATTGTCCTCGTCCCCTTCTATTGAATCAACAAATTGTCGGACTTTGTCGTCAAAATCGATATAACACTAAAGAAAAATATCGTTATCGGAGAAATTTTACCGGTAGATCATGGGATCTGAAAAACATGCTGTTATTAATTGTACATGATGTTTGATATTGGATATACAAGAGAGGTCAGCCAGTTACAGGCTCGACCAGCTGGACTAGTAGTCGGCCAGTTATGATCCTGGCCAGTAGTCGTATCCAACATATCAGAAAATATGACGCACTATATTTCTTTAGTTCCCGCCAACGTTATCATGCGCGATCTTAATGTCATAATTAGCGTAATATGTTTGCCATCATCTTTGAAGTTTAAGGTAGAATGTGCCTCGGGGACAGATATTCGGACTCTCAAACTTTTACAATTCTTTTCTGATATACCACTTGTCGAGGGTTCATTTTAAAGCTCTTGGTGTAAGGAAACTTTTCACCTGCTGAGTTTTTCGAAATTCGAAAATTTTATTTTTCTCTATAGAGTTAACACAGGGATGGCGGCCATTTTGAATTTTAAATATCGGTAAATCTTGGGTTATTTGTTTCTTTAGTACCAAACTTTGCACAGTGACCCCTAATTTTTATTCCTGATTTTGAAAGAGAATAGTTGAAAGATGGTTTTGAGATGCCTCAAAGAAAGTTTTAGCAAAAGTGTGTCTTTAACTTTCGAGGCGCATACTACCTTAAAGTTTATGTGCATACAATCCTAGCTACACGACGGCAACGGCTATCTATACATGTTCAAGGGCGCCATGTTCTCTGAATGGTACATGACCACAAAATAAAAACCAAATTTCTAATTAGTATAATAATAATAATAATATTTTTATTGCTTGCTTGTAAATATAGGATTTACATCACATTTGTGGCAATAAAAGTGTGATACAAAATAATTAAGTTAAAATTTTCTTCAATAAAGATAAAGTATTACAGTATAATAATAGTAGCTAATAATAAATATAACTAGGTATTTCTTTGTTTATATAAAGTAAAAATATAATCTGCAAGTTGTTCATTAAAAGATAACTCTTGTTTTGTTAGTAGAGAAATAAGCTGATTTTCAGTATCGTCGTTTGAAATTGATTTTACTAAAAAAAGTACTTTCTTTGGACTTTGTATTTCTGACAGACTAATAAAAAGTGTGTTTCATCTTCAATACTGTTGGTGTTACACTGATTGCAGTATCTTTCAGTAATTGGGGTTTTTGGAATAGTGTGTCTCCCTTTTTCAATTACTAGATCATGATTGCTAAGTTTGGTGAGCAATTTTCTTTTCTCACCTTGTAACTGTGTTAAGTAGGGTTCTAATCTAAAATTACGTGTTATTTTGGCATACATTCTTAGTTTACTATTTTCATCAGTGATCAAATTTTTCCAAAAGACTTCATAATTGTTTGTTAAATTTGTTTTCATTAAACCAGTTATAACTTTGTGGTGTTTAAGTGATGGAGCTTTATCAAGGAGAAAGTCCATTCCATTGTCTTTAATTAAGGCACTTAAACAGTTAAACCAGGATCTATTGTTAGTGTCGTTTACCATTTGCTCCAGAAGCTCCTTTAGCAAGATTACAATGTGGCAGTATATGTATAAAGCATATGCTGATAAAGGATTTTGTATTTCAAGAGAAAATTAATGCAATCATATCTTGGCCGACCTCCCTAGTGCCCGAGATCGCCAACGGATGTAGGCACTCGCTTTGCTCACAACCGCGAACCGGCCGACGAATCGGTACATGTGTCTCCAGCCAGCGACATCATCTCGACATTATGGCATTCCAAGAGCTATGTTAACAGGGTTTCTATAAGCGTTTTCTCTGAACAAGCTGATTAAACTGAACACAATTTCAAAGGAGAACAAAGGATTAAAATTACATACACGGTCAATGTCAATAAGCACCAATGCGAGAACCAGGGATAGAGGACCACACAGGTGATTTCGAACGAAATGCTGATATTCTCGAAATAAATGATAGTGATGCTGAAAAGCGTATAAACATTGCAATGACACACGTAGGGACATTAGAATGACACAGTGGACTTTGTCTTGTTTGGATTTTTAGGTAATTTTAATATTGCTTATTGTTTATTGACTTCATTCTGATAGGCTGGCGCACAGTTTCTCGGAAGATATGATACCATAGGATTTACACTGTTCACAGTAATTTAATAAGAAATGCATTAATAGCAGAGATAGCTGTTGGCAGCCGCCTGTCTGGCATCACGGTCAACGGCCAGTAACTGTAATTTTTAATTTTTTTACACTTTTTTGTTTTGAATGTCAACTATAGTTCCTTGTTCTACTCCCAAAACATGTTGACATATACACAGTCCACTCAGCCTGTCAAGCAAGCTTGTACTTGTGAAGACCGCATGCGTTATTGTTACAAGTGAATTCTGGCCCGGAGGATTAGAAAACGAATGCAAACAATAACAGTGCATTTTACACGTATCTACTCTGTGTTGACAAGCTGTATATAGGTGAAGGCATGCTTCGGGGAATACAGTAGAACAAGAACTAGCAATGTACATACAAAAACGAAAGTATTGTAAATAAACACCAAAACTTCCAGCTACCGGCCCTTTTTGTGTAAATGTATAGGTGACGATAGCTGACTCGATGTAAGGAAGTTTCCCTTGGTATTCCAGGGCTCTTCTTTCAAACATTATATCACCCAATCTTGTTTTATCAAACAGTGAAATCGCCATAGTATACATTGAAGAATTTATGCTGTAACTGATCGCGGTATAGGTCGGATACCTATCCGCCAGAATTCCATAATGTCGGCTGATGATCCTGAAACTAATCATTCTTTGTGACGTTAAACGGTAACTTCCGCAGCTACTGTTTTGATTCAATCGTCCGCACGGTTGTGTGTACAACAAGCGCACCTAGTACCTCCTAAAGGGAGCGACATTTTCAATGAATTCAAACTACTACCTTTTAGCGTTAATTTTGTAAAAGAAAAAATGTTAAATTGGGTTCCGTTTTATGAAACCACACATCTTATTTTTATTTCCATGCTTCCCAACATTGTGCTCCGAATTTTGAATACATTCTTGTCAACTTGTTTCTAAAGCATATCTCACTCGAAAACCATTTTCCACTACAGTAGGCCTAAGTTAAATGTCCAAACTAGTCTAAAGAATTTCAGGTGCAAAAGCTTGACAACGCAGGCAAATGAAATGCTTAAGCTTCCATGTTCGAGATGTGTATCATTGTAGTTCCTCCAGACCTGGCGGCTGTGGGAAAGAAATGTCGTATAATAACGCTTGTTGAACAGTCATAGGCCCGTAAGTTTATCAACATATTCAGATTAGTTTACCTCAGGTGTATCAAACCGTACTTCCTGCAAGAGGATGTTGCGTTTTCATGGAGCTACCACACCCCCATTGCAATACTGAACAAAGAATGTCATCCCCAGTAGGGCCTATATCCTGTGTCCTCAGGTATACTTGACAACGTAGAGTAGTACCGTCTTTTGTTTCGATAAAGAATCTAGTGATGGCACACTGGCGGAAAATGCATTTATCGACGACAAATAAATGACGACGACAAATTTTACAATCAATGATTGGAGGGGCGGTCAAATTTTACGAAGGTTTGTTTGGAGTTATGGGAAAAAAAATTGACTTTGGAATTCCATCGAAATGTTGCTTGATTCACCACACATTCTAGTCTATGGGGGAACTATGAATAATTTCTTTTAAATACAAAACTAGTTAATTATCTGTGTATTTATAGACTCTTGATTATTGACATTAATGTTTGACAAAAGTTTGACAATCGATATAAATGTACGTGGTGAGAATATTATGTCTGTGAGAGCAGATCTGAAAAATAAATATGATATTGAAATCTCACCCAAGTGATTATTTGTAATGTTCAAAAAGGAATCTTCAAAAGTTCAAAGGCCAAATGGGAAATAATATCATTGATACGGATTGTGGCATCCGGGGAAGGGTCACTCTTTTTCTTGCAAACACTTTTGAAGGGCCAAATTTTCCACCATATGGCCCATTGGGAGCGAAAGGTTAACGAATCAATCTGATGAATCTTTTGAGGGGAGAGTCACATTTTACAATTGATGAATTTGGGGGGTCAAATTTTAGAAATTTCAAGATCTCGTCTTTTTTATAAGATTGTAGGCCTTCGAAAGAATAAAGGTCAACGAAGAGCATCGTACAGATGCTAGAAAACTAGTAGGAAGGTATTTCTTCTCTTCCAAAACTGTGACATTAAACAAACCTTAAAAAATAAGTAATACAATTTTAGACTGGACCAATGGATGCAAAATTGATGAACCTCTTTTGCATGTTAACAAACCTCACGTGGTCACCGCGTGGAAACGAATTCGGAATGTAAAAATATCCGTAAAGTTGTCTACAGTGCATATATAAAAACAATGGATTAAATTTAACTATGCAACGTGTTTTTCATGAATAAAATTAACAATACAACTTAATTTCCACGTTATTATTCATTATAAGCTCTTTGGTAAACAACGTGGATGTACTGTATACCACAATCTTAAAATTTAAGGGTTTCGAGTAGACATCAGTTGATGTAGTAAATAGTAGAAAACCAGAGAAGAGTAAACAGCCATTGGTTGCATGAATAAATCTATAAAAAGCATCCGATGTAAATTTAGCTAATTGCAGCAGGATTAGGCCACGTCTGTGGACGAATAAGTGGCTACAAATGCAGTGCGTGGAAAACTGCGCAATGAGCAACATCCGGGCATTCATGAAGGGTTTAACATGGCGGTCGGATAGACGAGTATACCGAGTCGAAATATTGATAAGACACGAGCGAAATATTACTATCCCTTGTGTTTAAGATTGCTACATTTCACGGGACATAGATGGTACGAAAATGCAGAATGTTGAAAGAAGTGTTGGCGATGGAAGAGAGAAACTTCTGAGAATGAGTGAGCATATTGAGGATTCGCTGAGTTCGTCAGTGACACCCGAGGCGGCCGCTGTTCTGGAAAAGGCGCAGGTTTTGGCTGCCTTTCAACAGGATTTTATGGCCGATCTGTCGGGCAGTGACGAGGGTGAAGTTTCTGAAGTAAGTATGTTTCTGTTCAAAAGAACGGTGTCTGTTACAATGGTTCTACGCAACTTCAAATCCCAAGACTTGTCGGTTCCTAAATGCCCCGGATCCGTGAACGTCCATGTCGGCACCATACCAAGTCTTGGGGCGCAAGCACACAAACGCACCAGTTACATCATACGTAGAACATGTGATGCGATATGAAAAATAATTCAAGGTTTGACATGCTACCGGACCCTGTTGAGAATGTCAATCGAGAATTCAAATGTAACCATATGGTATTTACTGTTTTCGACAGAAATTGCTTGACGAGCGCCGTAAATGGGTCAGTTTATTGTGTGGCAACTGGTATTGTGTGAAATGTTATGGTTCACTATAGGGCTCAGAGTTCTACACTTCCCTTGATCACGAAACACGTTCGTCAATGTAACCGTCCCTTAAATTGACCCTTAGTGTCTAGAGAGACATTTAAACGATTGATCTATGGACAGCCAAATCTTAGCTCTACAAAACCTTCAAATCCACCCACCCATCCCTCTCTGGATATGTGTTCCCGCCATATTGAAAACTGAGATGACCCATGAAGGTAGAAACTCTTGCTTCTACCTCCATGGGTGACCTCAGGAGTAACAGTATAGCACAGAAACACAGGAGACAACGTTCTTGTCAGCACAGGGAAAATTGATATAAAGATTGGGAGATGACTACAGTTAAGGCGCAGTAATGGGAACATGCATATTCAAAGAATAATTTAGTGAATGAAATTGTAGAAGTACATGTACAACTTTAGGTTTTTGTGGACATTTCAGCATTAGACCATTATTATAGCCCCGTTCTTCCTGGCCACAAGTCGTTGTGGCTCTAGGAGCCAATATTTTTCAGCACCGCTCCATTTCCCACATGCAGTTTTAAAAAGACCATTGATAACCAACCATAGCAGTAATTGTACCACTGAGGCTACCATGTTACTACTAAACCCTGGCCGCCAAGAAACAAACACACACTGTCCTGTTAATCGTACACCTGGTGGACAATAAATGCGTGGAATATGACTTTCTTTGAATGTATACGTATGAATTTGTCAATTCATTCTAGAAAGAGTTGCAAGAAAACATTGTATAAGTTGTATAAATTCTAATAAGGTTTGACGAGAGCACTAAGCATGTTAAATAATTGAACAAAAAATATCAATAAAGAAATATGACATCTGCCTGAAACTAATGCCAACGGCCTTTTTGTCATGAAAAGTACACATGCAAACTATACGTAGTACATTATCCTGATATTTTTTACCGCTATATATGAATAAATGGGTGTGTGCTAATTGATGCTACTCTCCTGGATGTCTGGTGGTATATGCAGAGGTGCTTAAAGTTTTTATAAATTTATGAAGTCCGAGTACATCATGTCGTAAGTGAGACAAAAGCTTAAGAAAACACACGCGAACGTTTGCAAGAAAGAGAAGCCAGACAAATCTGGACTTGCCTGGTATGTGGCATATCTTGTCACCTCTTTATCACTGATGATCTTTGTTTGAGAAGTGAACTCATTTTGTTCTCCTTAGCTCCCAGGAGCCATCAACTGATATCCTGCTGTAAATACTACAGGAACTGTGACTACTTCATTAACATCATGAGAACAAATACAATTGCAATTTTATTCTTTCACTTTGATCTTGTGGCACTGTTTCTGTTTAGTTAATACTTTATCTTCTGCCAAGATAAGAGTCCTTACTTGTTTTTCAAGAGCATCAACATTTTAACTTCAAACATCTGGCAAAAGGCCTTTTCCCTTTCCCGTTTTTCATAAAGATGAAGGGCTGGATTTTCTGTATCAATCCAAGAAACTCAAGTTGAAAGGGCATATTTCCAGGCCGACCTTGTAAAGTTGCTGAAAGCTCTGGCTAAGACAAAATGTGCTTTCAACATTCTTACAATACTTCCTTAGACCTCTTTCCTTTTGAAAAACCATTGACTATTAGATGATCTCTGAATTCTGTCTGCAACCTAGATCAAAGTAGCTAATCAAAGAATTTAAGCTTTCCAGAGTTCAAAGGGAGAGAGAGAAAACGATGTGCATTTGAAGGGCCTTTCCACAGAAGGAACGGCAGACACTCCATTTTGTTTTTCGCCATGTGTTAAAAAGGGTCATGATGGAAGAAGCTCAGAGCTTTTCTCCAGGGTTTTTAACAAACAGGCTTAATAGTTTGAAATTTTGTTTGTAAACAAGGTAGTT
This sequence comes from Ptychodera flava, assembly GCF_041260155.1. Lineage (NCBI taxonomy): Eukaryota > Metazoa > Hemichordata > Enteropneusta > Ptychoderidae > Ptychodera > Ptychodera flava. The sequence continues at coordinate 34,582,515 of NC_091949.1, forward strand.
GCAGCCAGTTCTGGTTCTTATTCAACAAGCTGGGTCAAAGTTCGTAGGACTCTGTGACCTTGCATTCATAAGAGATTGATAGCAGGCCAGTCACATGTTCTGCCTGGCACAGATGTTTTGACTTGTAAACATGCTTTTCTGTATGGAAAGAGTTACATTTGTGATCAGGGAGTGAACAAGGCAAACAAATCATTTTAAATGTCGTACTTGAGGTATATGAAATTCAAAAGTCTCACAATCTGAGCTCATAGTCACTTGTGCAATATTTGGGACATTGATTGGTTTGGATCTTGAAATTAGTGACTGATTGTTCCATTTGTCAGAAAAAAACAACTGTGAATAAATATGTTGTGAGAGTCAGGTGTTGCAAATGTGCATTCAAAACAGTTTGACAACACCTTCTTCTGTAAGCCATACCCAACCCACACCAAAAACTATCAACGTAGAGGCAAGTCCAGCTTCAGTGATAGTTGGCATGTCCTTGAAACAGTTGAACGAAGGTTAATTAGTTATTCTGATGTCAGGGAAATGTAAACATGAAAACTCGGGTACATGATCACGAGACATTTCCAGTAGCTGGATTAGTCAATAATAGACCTTTCACAACTGCTACTGTTAGGTAAATCTTCTGTGAACTTCTTTATGCAAAAGATATCTCCAAAACTAAATTATGATGAGATTACATGAACTTTTATCTTTTAAAAAAAGACTATCTTTAAGACTACATTGTACTGATGGGCATCAGGAGCATAACCTTTCAACTCCAGTGGAATTTGTTGGAGGCTGGAGCCAGTGTGTTAGGTTTAAGTCCAATAAGTGTTGCCAATTGGACATGCTTTCATCCAAGTTCAAGTCACAAAGCTTGGGACAATAACCCCTTGAGGAAAGACCATAAACTCTTTTTAGGTCAACTCACTCAAAATAAGCGTACATTATACAAGTCAAGGTGCCCAAAACAGATAATGAACATCCACTGGTCAAGTATGTAAAAAGATCAAGTTTTTGTATGCTTTCACTTAGCTGTATAAGTCAGTAAAATCATGGTCAAATGCATTTCCTTTGGTTTTAAAATGGTCTATTCTGTATAGACTATAAAACCCCTTTCACCACCATGGTTTTGTCCAAACCCATTGCTACAAAGGGAGATTGTGGACTGTTTTACAGGGAATATAGGTTGACAGGTTAAATCCACCATTTACAGTATACTGTATAACAATAGATGGACGCGGAAGGAAGATATTGGTTTCCTGAATGTCTTCAAAATATGCATGATATAATGATTACAATTTTTGTATTGGATCTGTGAAGAATAGACAAGAAATGGACAAATCTTACTTAGCAATGTCAGAAAAGATTTGTGTGTTAACTGAGAAATGAGGAAAGGTATTGTGCAGATAACGAAAAGTTGATGAGATCTCGTAATCAAATTGTCATGACATGGTACCATAGATGTCTGACAGTCGCCAGACTCAAACAGTGACTTCAGATGAACATAAAATATAGAAAGGGGTAATTAAAGTTTCTGGAAAATTCTAAACAAACTGGTTTTTATTCACATTCAATGAAGAAACACTATGATGATACCTTCAGGGAACTGAGAAAAGTGACCTATTTAGATGAAAAAAAGAGGACAACCATTTTACCTGTAATGGAAATGGAATTACTAAGGTTTCATAAATACATGGATGTGTGTCCTCACATACGTGATTCATATATGATGAATAATGCAGTAAATTTCAAATCAGCCGTACTGAAAATTTTGCATGATAGACTTTGCCTTGGTATGCAGTTATGTAAATTCAGGGTATTTCATGTGTATTTTATTAATCATTTTCAAGAGCACTTCTCTGCATAATTAGTAATGAAGTGACTTGCACAACCCCTACCCGGCCACAAAAAAATAACAATGATAATTTCAGGGTTCTCAAAAATTTTTGAAGTAGCCGGAAAATTTAGAAAAGTAGGCGGTTAGCTTCTGTGTGCAACCAAATTCCCTGGGCGGGCGGGCGGGCGGGCGGGCGGGGGGGTATTAAGTATTTTTTTTTAATTTGAAGACATTTCTGGGCAATTTTAGGCATTCTTAAACAGTGTGTGAGAAGCTTTTCCTACACACACAGTGTGCAAGGAATTTTTAAAATTTGAAGACATCTTAGATTAATTGCATGCATTGTTGTACTGTATGAAAGAATATTTCAGCATAAGAGTGTTAAGGTGATAAGGATTTTTTTTTTTAATTTGAAGACATTCCTGAGTAATTTATGTATTGTTATGCAGTGTATAAAAGGCTATTTCAACATACACACATGTGAAGGCTTTCAGGGAGGGGGTGTGCAAGAAATTTTTAAATTTTAAGACATTTTGGAGTAATTTCATGCATTCTTGTACAGTATGAAAAACCATTTCAGCATACAGAATAATTATTATCTCAATCAATTTACAAACTGTTTTCGTGGGATAGTTCAGTTCAGAAAAATTAATTTGATATCACTCAGGCCTGTCATTAGGATAACTGCATTCAGTTGGCAAGGATACTAGCAAAATTTCACCAGATTGCTGTGTAGAATTATATTTAGCTCATGACTTGAACAAACATTTTGAAATACATCTTAGATAGGGGTTTTCACAACCCAGAAAACTATCCGCTAGAATCCTGACCAGTCTGGCTGTACAAAGTTTTTTACTGATTTAAATAAACTTGACTGAAGATACAGTAAAATAAAACAGTTTATTCATGCAATTCAATGAATTATAGGAACACAATTTTCAGTGATTTCAATTCACTGTAGGCCTACTATTAAATTTCACAATAAAACGAATCCGCGAACTGATTATTGATTTTTTGGTGATGTTGAATATAATTAAAAGAAAGAGAGCTAAATTTCAGTGTTCATGTTTGATAAAATCCGAAACTATACCGAACACCAACCTGTACTACACCCACCGTCCGGAGGGACGGTGCTACACCGTATGTGTGCAAAGCACCGGCAGTCGATTGTAATACAGTACACACAACGCGATATCGGTCGACCTGAAATTTGACACTGTGATAGACGTAGCGTTTCAAAGGTACGGAAAGGGAGACCAAGTAATTTTTTGTTTATTTAGATTTGATCTAAACCCTCGCAAAACCTACTCTTACACAGAAATCAAAGTTTTCAAGCGTCGACTATCTCTTCCGCGAAGCACACAACCACGGCCCCTCAACAAAACGCGATGTCGATCGACTTGAGACTTTGAGTTGAATATTGACATTGTGATCGACCATGGATGGATTGACATGGCGTTTCAAAAGTATGAAAAATGAGACTCAGTAACTTTTGGTCGCTTTAGATTTGATCAAAAACCTACCAAACCCATCAGACAATACCCTACTCTTACGAAGAAAACCAAAGCTCTCAAGCGTCGACTTTCTCTTCCGCGTTTGAGCGAAACAACGTCGGCTTCATTCGGAAATGGTCGGCTATACCCGATGTGAACGTCGGAATAATTCGGGCTGTGATCGGGAAAGCAGGGTTGACCTCGAGAGCGATTCCCAGTATAGTACAACACGTTCGCTGATCGCGGTACTACAGTGATAGCAACAAGTTCACCGCGTATATAGCCACATCGGCTCTTCTGAAATATTATTTCCGGCTTGCAAGACCACCAAAAAATCAAAATATTGTTATCAAACCAGAATTTTGGGGCTAGAGCGAAACAGTGCTGAAAAGTAGCCGGCCAAAATACGAAAGTAGCCGGTCAATTTGGCCGGCATCCGGCTAAAAATGAACACGCTGTAATTTTCTTAAGAGTTCAAACTTAAAGTGTTTATTGCTTCTCAGAAAAAAATTCCCAGTTCATAGGGAATGAATGAAAGCCATGTTTATGTGTCAAGTTTTGTGTATTAAAATCTCTTTTAAGTTGAATTTTGTTGAATGTCTGTTTTCTGCCCATGATATCTCAAAAAATACTACTAAGAATTTGAATGTTCAAAGCAATTAATTATGTGTCTTGTAATTTTGATATATCATAAATACATATCCATACTCATACTATCAATTGACATTGAGTGGGTAATTTCATACATTAAATGGAATTCATTGGAGGTGCTTGGACAAAAACATTGAAAATTGGACATACTAACTGTCAACTTGAACCATAACCTCATCGAAGGAAAAAAATTACCAAGTTTTAATTAATATTGGCTTTCAACAGGTTGAATCGTTTATCCTTGATCAAGAGGATCTGGAAGGTGAACCTATCCTGGATACCGCTTCCAAACTGCTGCAGTTGAACAGCACTGGCGGAGATTTGAAAATTGTTGATCCAGATACACAAGAAAAATTAGAAGCTTTGCTGGAAGCTGCCGGTAAGCAACCGACTCTGTCATTTGAGATTTATGATTATTATCAACAATATTTTTTTCCTCTGCATGGTTTTCTGAATGACAGTTCACATTTGTTTGCCACCTGATTAAACACCATTACATCTGTGTCATTTTCCTTTCAACGGTTTCTGAAAAACTGTCTGTTGATATGTCAGTCTTATTTTGCCTTGTAAATGATGCATAGTATAAACATTTTATCATAATATTTTTGTTATATTACTCTGTCATCTAGAAAATATATACAGAGATATATAAAAAGAAAGCCTTTATCTCTCTCAAAGGGTATTTCCAGATATATAAGTTCAAATTCATGTACTTCACACAGCATATTTACTGTATCAAGTCAAAGCACATGTTCCCCAGTAGTTAATAATAGACTTGGAGCTTTGGGTTACAAAACGATGAGTTGTTCTCATTGTATTCCTTAGACTGTGCTTTCTATTCATGCATTTGGAGGACTGGCTTTTGTTACTGATTCTATCATGTAGCGATATATCTATACTTTTTGACATATAAAATTACAGTGCCCTTCATTGTTGAATGAACGATTTCTTGGAAATTGTATGATGTTGTCATGGATACACCTTACAGTCAATCAACATTTGTCCGCCTGATACTGACCAATGAGAAGTACAGAAGCAGAGCATTAGCGACAAGAAAGAGCACACACAGTGGCAACTGTCTCGATCTGTAAATGGCAGCGAAACTAAATCCCTTAATCTCCACCAAATTGAATACATCCTTAGTGGTTCCACATTGTATTCCTACACCCAGGCATTGGAAAATTAGCCACTGTTGATGGGAAAGCATTTACAGACCCCGAGGTATTACGAAGACTGACATCCTCTGTGAGCTGTGCTCTGGATGAAGCTGCCCAGGCCTTGAGTCGAATGCGAGCTGAAACTTCAGGATCAGGGCCAGTCTCTGAAGGGTTTGTGTTACATATTTTGGTTTCCTTTATTGACCTCTCCCTGTATTATTTTATTCCGATATGAGTTAAGATGAGTGACCTTTGAATTGGAACCAAAAGCAGTGATCGAAATAATCGGTGGCAATGGTGGCATTTGCCACCAAAAACTGTCAATCTGCCACCAAAATTTTTTTCTGGTGGTATTTTTCTGCCACTAAATTTTGGGTCATCATGTCATCGAGCGTAAGGCTTGAATGAAGGAACACTGAAGGAACACGCATTGTCTGACGCGTCGACGGCGGAAAAACTCATTCGCTAAAAAAAACCCAAACTAATTGCGACATTTTGGCATGAATGAAAACACAGCGTGAATCCACACTTGTGATTGGCTAATCTCCATATCGATGACAGCAGCTTTTGTACACTTGACATGTTGTTGCCCTCTGTGATAGCCGCATATGCAGTCATACTGCACAAGATAAAAGCATGTTGTGATATTTTGAAAATAAAGCCAAACTGCAGCCTGCATGAATTAAATAACAATAAATACTTGCAATTCATTAGCCAGTACAGGGCTCAAAAATTCCTATCGCCCGACGCCCGTGGCTAGTGAATTTTGCGTTCGGGCAAGTAAAATCAATATGCTTCCCGTCCGACGGGAAAGTGCACCAGCGGTTGAATCAACTAAGCTCTGGACAATTCAAGCTTGAAAACGTATTTCATTAGGTCTGTACACGCCTAAAATCATTGTAAGTCCTTCAACTCTAAGAATTTTTTTCTGAAAACCCTTGAAATCCGCCCGACATCGCAAAATAATCGTTCTTGCTGTTGTAAAACACAAAAAACGTAAAAAATAGATTTTTGCGACATATTCTCTCCGACGACACGGAGTGAACTCACTGTTTTGTATGTGTGCCGTAAAGTGGTAAGTAGTATGCTCTTGACAGTGGTTGCCATTCTCTTTGTGCAAGTGTATGAGTCGTATGACAGTCGATCGGCTTCACGCGATAGTGTAATTGCACCATGTGCTTGGTAAATGGATGTAAACTTATTCGAAGCTATGGATCTCGGCAATGCTTACTGTTCAACGTAAATCAACACCCAGATGAAAAAGTACAAGTTTACATCGTAGTCAAAACGGGCTCAGTCGACCAAGGAGGCCACATATTGCAGCTACGCAGTGCGTGAGATGCAGACAGTTTCAAATTACGTGACCTTGGTTGTTAGGGATCGGCTCTCACTTACAGAAAACAAATCTGCACTGAAGAGTAACGAAAATGAAACTTGAATCTGCTCTCTTGACGAATACATTTATCAAAATAAAACTTTGAAAGACGGCTGTGCTCAGTGAGTAAACATATATGTAAACAGGTAAAAGGGTTGCAGATGTACACATGGTACATGTGCATATGCATTGGCAGATAAACACTAGCAGAGCAGTTGTTTGTGATCTCAGCTTGGTACTAATAAAGAGCAGCAGCCAGCCATGCACATTGTAAATCACACAATCTTATGCAAAGATTTTAATTTGGATTAGGTTGTGGAAAACTCCAAACTCAATGGATGTTTTCTAGATGGCCAAATCTATTCTCACATTTCTTCTGCGACATTTCAGATTTGGTAATAGTCCTCCATTTTAACAAGAATGTAGTTCATGTTTGAATCTGTTTTTTCCCTCTTTGAATTCACTTCATATGGCCAAACTCTTGCTCTCTGTTACAAATTACTGGTACAGTTATTAGAAATTTAGGGCAAGTAATTTTTCCTCTCGGGCAAGTAAAAATGAAATTCACGTGTCCCACGGTTAGTAAGTTTGAAAAAAATTTTTCGAGGCCTGCAGTATTGGTTGATTTTTTGTGATGTTACTCACCATATTTTCAAGAATTTATAGATTAGATAGAGTATGTGGCAATGAGAAAATGTTTTATTATACCAATCACATGATGTGTTAAACTGCCACCAGATTTTTAGCTCCCATAGCCATATGTATATATGGCAATGGAAGCTATTCTTATAGGCTAGGGAAATGTCTGTATGTATGTATGTCTGTATGTCTGTATGTCTGTATGTCTGTATGTCTGTATGTCTGTATGTCTGTATGTCTGTCCGTCAACATCAAAAACTCCAAAACCGCTGTACATTTCATCTTGATATTTGGTGTGTACATGGATGATGGGCTGTAGATGCGATTTTGTTCAAATGAAGTTGTCATTGCCAAAAATATGCAAATTAAGTGAAAAAATGTAAAAACAGTCAAAATTGAAAAAACTCAATAACCACTGAGCAGATTACATGAAAAATTAGCATGTAAGTACTTTGGGCTGACATGAAATGATTGTGCACATCTTGGGTCAGTATCTTGGACTTGCTATTTTTCATGAATTTTTTTGTAATTTTCTCCCATTTTTGGTCAAAAAATCTTCTTCTCTGAAACCACAAGTCCGATTGATTTGAAACTTGGTATTGAAGTGCATAGGAGTGACCTTACCAAAATTTGGGCAAATCGTGGTGAAATTTGCATATTTTTAGTTTACACGTCCATAGACTCCCATGTATAAGGCAGATCTCCATAGACTCCCATGTATAAGGCCACGAAAAATAAAAATTTAGTTTCTCATCGTATTCATATTGCAAAAAGGATGCAGTGACACAATTTTTAGTCCCCATGGATGAAGTCCAGTGGGCTTATAGATTGGGTCATGTCCGTCTGTTCGTCCATCCGTGAGTCCATCAGTTCACGCAGATATCTCGGATATTTTGACAAAATGTCATGTGACCTTGATGACCTTTGATCTCAAATATACATATTTATCCATAACTCAGTAACCACAAGTGCTACCACCCTTCATATATGGTATGATGACCTTATGACGCCACATATTGTACCTCATTAATTATGCACATATCTAATTTTGAGCGAGCCAATAGAGCTAGAGGTCTGATTTTTGGTATATAGGGATAACTTAGCAATACAATTTTTTTGACAAAATGTCACGTGACCTCGGTGACCTTTGACCTCAAATATACATATTGGTCCATAACTCAGTAACCACAAGTGCTACAGCCTTCATGTATGGTATGATGGGACACCTTATGACGCCACATATTGTACCTCATTAATTATGTGCATATCTAATTTTGAGCGAGCCAATAGAGCTAGAGGTCTGATTTTTGGTATATAGGGATAACTTAGCAATACAATTTTTTTGACAAAATGTCATGTGACCTCTGTGACCTTTGACCTCAAATATACATATTTGTCCATAACTCAGTAACCAAAAGTGCTACAGCCTTCATGTATGGTATGATGGGACACCTTACGACGCCACATATTGTACCTCATTTATTATGCACATATCTAATTTTGAGCGAGCCAATAGAGCAAGAGGTCTGATTTTTGGTATATAGGGATAACTTAGCAATACAATTTTTTTGACAAAATGTCATGTGACCTCGGTGATCTTTGACCTCAAATATACATATTTGTCCATAACTCAGTAACCACAAGTGCTACAGCCTTCATGTATAGTATGATGAGACACTTTATGACGCCACATATTGTACCTCATTAATTAGGTGCATATCTAATTTTGAGCGAGCCAATAGAGCAAGAGGTCTGATTTTTGGTACATAGGGATAACTTAGCAATACAATTTTTTTGACAAAATGTCATGTGACCTTGGTTACCTTTGACCTCAAATATACATATTTGTCTATAACTCAGTAACCACAAGTGCTACAGCCTTCATGTATGGTATGATGGGACACCTTATGACGCCACATATTGTACCTCATTAGGTATGCGCATATCTAATTTTGAGCGAGCCAATTGAGCTAGAGGTCTGATTTTTGGTATATAGGGATAACTTAGCAATACAATTTTTTTGACAAAATGTCATGTGACCTCGGTGACCTTTGACCTCAAATATACATATTTTTCGATAACTCAGTAACCACAAGTGCTACACCCTTCATATTTGGTATGATTGGACCTTTTACCAAAAATATATGTTTATGTCAATAAATAAGTAACCACAAGTGCTATGTCCTTTGTATTTAGTAGGATGGGAGACCTTATGACAACACACGCTTTACCTCATTAATTATGTACACATCTAATTCTGGGCAAGCGAATAGAGCTAGAGATCTGATTTTTTGGCATATAGGGATTAATTAGCAATATAATTTTTTTTTTCAAAATGTCATGTGACCTCGATGACCTTTGACCTTGATTATACATATATATGCATATCTCAGTAACCACAAGTTCCATACCCTCCAATTTTGATAGGATATTAGACCGTAAGATGTCACATCTTGCACCTCATTTATAATGCGCATATGTATTTCTTGGCTGGCCAATACTGCTAGAGGTCTGATCTTTTTTCCCGATTTAGAACCATAACTTAGACATGCCTCATGTGTTTCAAATTGGGAACAACGACATTGACTTATGTGCCCATAGATCTCAACATATACACTCCAGTGATACTTCTTAATGACCACATTTTCCTGCCCCATCAAGACTAATACTCCTATTACAAGTGGGGACTATGTCATTGTAAATGACTTGTTGAGTTAATGGTTGTATCACAGTATTCGATATATCTAATTCTGTATTTTTTCCATTTTATATTCTGAATAAATACATTAAACATATTTCACTGTCTCCAGTACATTACATTTAAGTATTTTCACTCATGCACTTCACACATGTTCAAATATCTGACCAGAGAACAAACACTAAATAGTCCAGGATGGGAGCTACAGTGTCATTGACACTATTTTTCATAATTGCCACCTGATTTTATATCCAGTGGCAAACTTTTGCCACGAGAAATAAAAAAGTATTTCTATCCCTGAAAAGTGTTTTTCTTAGGGTGACTGCTGGATGTTTTGTAGTGTCTCTAATTCTATCCCTCATGACTACCTAGGTTACAAGTAATAAATTTTAAACACTGTAGTGCATGTGCTGCCAATCTTCATTCTGTGCCACGAAAATTATGTTTGTTCGATTCCATATGATTTCAAATCATTTGATTTTCTGCGAACCTTTCCGTACATCAGATATGTGACCTGTTGAATCTTCATATGATAAGCTGTGTCAAACTGTTGTCATATTATATCGTACAGTTTATATCTGATTTTATTATGTTTTCATGGGTATGCAATATTATTTCATCATCAATCAAGAAGCAGCTGTTCTTTATTGCCCTATAATAATCAAAATTACAGTGAAAGAAGATATAAATAAATAAATCATCAATCAGTTGCTTTAAGCAACTTTATTTCAATTAATCCAGACAGTGATCACACCAAATCTTCTTTAGTCTGTGTATACATGTAGTGTGCATGTAGACCTCCCAGAATACATACAAGTAAATTTTGTTGATAACACAAACAGTGTTGAACTTTTCAGTGGTATTGCTTCACATACTGACACCCTGGTAATGAAGACTTCATTTGTCAAAAGTCTCAACACAGGGAATCTACATCAATAAGCAGATCACTGACATTGTTGCCAAAAATTCTGCTAGTGTGTTTAACAATTCAAAGTAGAAGCAGTATTCACAGAGCCATCTGTCGATTGGTATATTTTCTGGCATTGAATTCTGTGTTGAAGCTTGGCAATAATGACAAGTCATTATCAGTCATTATCAGAAATTGTCAGTGAAATGTAACTGGACTTGAATTTTAGCATTGGCATTATAATATACCTATGTATGCTGCATAAAAAATTTCTGAGATATTCCCACACACCTATCGACACCAAACTCTGTGTCATGTATGTGTAGTTGTCCAACTTCTCTCATGGTGGATTCAACCATAGGACAAATTGACATGTTGTAGTTCAAATATGAGGTTGTCTGTCAACAATGGGCAATACATCGCAGAGCATTTCTTTGTGGCTGCTGCAACAAAGAAAAATATTTGTATTCTAAGTCTTGTCTAAACTAGAAACTTCATGACATGGAAAGCCATCATATTGTATATGGCTCTTTAAGACTTGACAAACATAGTTTCAGTGAGTGAATGTAATCACTCATGTCATGAAGCCACATATTAAACGAAGTGAAACATTGTTTGCCGTATCGCATAAGTCCCGTACTTTTTCAGTTTGTTTTGCTGCACCTGATACTTCTAATACAATACGATAAGCCATGGAATGTACATGAATAAAGAAATATGACATCTGCTTGAAACTAATGCCAACTGCCCTTTGTCATGCCATCATCACACTTGAGATGTTTGAGTTGTGTGTTACTAATTGCAGAACCTTTGGATGTGAAAGTCTGGCAGCCGTTTTCTTGCTATAAGCAGAGAACTCCCTTTTAACATCATTTCACAATGCCTGCTTAGATAAAAACACACTGTGTAGAATACGGCTGTATGAGTTTAGATCGGACAGTCATAATCTCCAGAGTGAATTAAATTCGGACCTGTTCCTTACACTATCTATCGCTATGCTATATCAAGGCTGTCTGGTTTCAGGGCAGTAGACGATCTGCCCAAGTAGACTTTTGTTGTAGTGCTGTCAGCCTGGTTAGGTTGATGACCGGAAATATAGGAAAAGCATTTAAAAATTGGATGCTGTGTGTTTGTGTTAGCTATTCATAACTCATGCTGCTGGTTTAGATTGGTACGTGCAGTGGCAGCAACATGCATAACAAAATGTGAAACTCTGCAATTATTGCAATAATTGATACAACTTGTCACAAATAATGCCAATTTATAGTCCTGTGTGGCGTGTGTTTGTCAAGTTTATTCCATCATGAAAGACAATCTGCCTAAGAAACATTGCTGCCCATGCGGCTGACAGTTGTGTGAGGCTGTGTTATGGCTCAGAAGTAAGTCAAAATAATTACAATTATGTTATTTTTAGTGAAGCTAATAATTCACAATTTACTGTGTACATGCTAATCCCAAGTGTATGTCAGTGAAATATCAATTTCAGTGAGAGAAGTAACTGATGTGATCGTCACAAGTTTCCTTTTATGTATATGCATGCGGCTTAAATAGTTTTATGTATTTTATTTCCGTAATAATAATAATAATTTATTTTTCTACAGCGATTTCCATCAATAAAAATATCAGACCGCTGTACAATAAAATACAAAGATAAAAATACAATGATTATTAAATGTGAAATACACTTAGAAAAGGGCACTCGACAATACTAATGCTAAAAGAAGTTAAAATAAGAATAGACAAGAACAACAAACCAGCGAACTTAGTCACAATGGTTTCTAAAAAGGTATGTTTTAAGAGATGTTTTAAAAGAAGCAACAGATGGTGACAACGGAATATCTTTTGGTAAGACATTCCACAGAGTTGGAGCTGCATTTGAGAAAGAACAGTAGCCAAAGTAATACATGGATATATTTGTGTTAACACAATCTCAGTCAAAGTGCTCCAAAAATTGTATAGAAAGAATAATCTCTCAGCCAAAACTTGACTCACCTGCTGGGAAATTGCATTAAATACCCAAGGTACATTTGCTGTCATGATACAAAAATGTACTCAGGAACAGTGGACTTTCCATTTGTGTATTGTCATGATTGCACCAATTCTGTTTGCTCAATAGGATTGCTTCACAAGCGGTCTTTCACTGATGTATTGTGCACACTGTTATAGTTATTTGTTAAAAATCATTACTTGCTTATTACAGCTGTTTTTCTTATAGAGTTAAAACAACATTTGAATTGGCCAGTGTTCAGTCAAATTGGACATAAAAATATTACTGGTTATTTCAGTGAAAAATCTTTCTGTTAGTGAGATACAGCATCCGCAAAGAGCATCTTACCTAGGATTAGTACTAGTATGTTAAATTTACAATTGTTTGCAGAGAAGAGCTTGTCATAAGTTGAAGGGCTGTCATGCTTGTTTTTAATTCCATATCAGAAATTTTATTTTGTGATTTATTGGTGAATTGAATGGATTTTCTCAAAAGACCAATGGATGATTTGATAGGCAAGGCAATGAATGAGTTGTTATCAAAATGCACAATATGAGAAAATTCAGGGACACCTTTATTCTTCTGAAGTCAAGTTAATGGAATGTTGCCTTTCTGAAGTCATTCATAATAATGTCTGACTAATTGTATACTTTCTGACAAGGTCTATGATTTGATTAAAATTATCCAGTAATAGGCTAATGAGCATTTCCAGGTTAACTACTAAATGGTTGGTATGTGAAGAGATGTTGTCATTGTGTGACCTCTAATGTTCTGATGAAATAATCAGAAATTTTAATCTAATATATCAACATTTACAAAAGAGAAAGGACAAATGACATCATTGATGGGTGCATATTGATGAAGTTTTTGTACAATGTACCATTGGTTAAAATTGATATGATTTTGTTGCTTGTACTAGCAATGAACCAATCAAAATGAGGATTACATTATGGTTTATTCTAGTAACCTTTATTGCATGTGAATACCAATGAACCAATCAAAATGAGGATTACATTATTGTTTATTGTAGTAACCTTTATTGCATGTGAATACCAGTGAACCAATCAAAATGAGGATTACATTGTGGTTTATAATAAGTTGTATTGCCTGTTTCAGTATCAGATCTTTGGTTGATGCCTGTACGGAGGGAGATGTCAACGCGGTGAGAAAGCTACTCGATGAAGGACGGAGTGTGCATGAAACAACCGAGGAAGGGGAAAGTCTATTATCCTTGGCATGTTCGGCTGGTTATTATGAACTAGCCCAGGTAGGTCTTGTCAGTCATTAAGAACGCCAGTCAAATCCTGGTAAACTGTTTTCTGATAGAAAACATTATAGGGAAATAGGGTTTTTACCTCAATTATATGTCAAAAAATTCTGAAAGGGGTGGGAATGTCTATTTATAGTTAAAAGGGAAGGCAAAACCCAGGAAGAAATTGATTTAAATAATGGGTTTTTAACAAACTGTGTAATAGAGTGTACCGTATTTATGAGAACATACGCTGTGATGTAAATGCCATTCATGTGAACTTTTATTAAAATTTGTTGAATTGTCAGGGAGGTCTATTGTATCATCACTGTTCAATTCACTTACCTACTTCCATGATTTGAGTTCCGGTGTATATCCAAAGTAGATGTTACAGAGTGATTTAAAGGTATTCGGTCACCTGTTTTGTAATAGCCAATCATAGATTTTACGCGGGTGGCCGCTTTTTAAAAAGGGCGCCTCCACTCGACCAGCCATGTCATACTTAGCAGCGTCGTCTGCATGTTCTTTGACGCATCAAATATGGAGGACCGACAGCTACAGGTGTTACGGGCTATAGTACGCTAAACCCCGCGCCCTTTACCATATATGGAATATGCAAATTTACGGTGACCGTGTACCTTTAATAGTATTACAAGATAGCATTCAAGATTAGTCTGCCCTACATACATGTACATGTATATGTGTTGCAGCAATAGTGGTGCAAAATGGATATTGGTCAGTTTTATAATTGAACTATACATCAATTTGAAATAATTGTTTCATTTTGTGTCAACAAATATCACTCAGCATTTATCAATTCACTGTATAAGTTAATTTATTAGCTTGTAATTTAATCCCCTTTAGCAAATTCTTATACTTTCATCATTTACTTTCTTCTGAAGACACCTCCAAATATTATCTTCTTTCGAAACAATTTATTTCCCCAAAAATATTATAAATCCCCTTTCAAAATAATTTATCACCTCCAAAAATATTAAAAATCCGCTTTCAAAACAATTCACCTCCTCCAGAAATATTATTAATCCTATTTCAAAACTTATCACATCACAAAATATTATGAATTATTATGAATTCTATTTCAAAAAATACAATTAATCTTAATTTCAAAAGAATTAACCATTATATGCAGCCAATTTGAAGTTGTTGACAGGAGTTTGAACTGCAGGTCCACCGACAATCATTCTTCCTCTGGAGAAGAAATTCAGTGTAACAGTAGTTAACTGCTATATTTTGTGGAGCGCGATAATTAACTTTCTCTGTAAGTTTAGCTCGAAATGCAGTAATTTGAACTTTCCATGATTTTTTACTCTCTGCATAATAATGTGTATCCCTTATGTGATCTGTAGGTATTGCTAGCTATGCATGCCAATGTTGAAGACAGAGGCATCAAAGGAGACTGTACACCATTGATGGAGGCTGCATCAGCTGGCCATACTGACATCATCAGACTGCTCCTTGCACACGGAGCAGACGTCAATGCTCAGTCCTCAACTGGTAAGTCTTGCAGTTCATGTCAGAGGAAAGGTAACCAATCATAGGAGAAAGAATGATCATGTGATACTGCTGTGGTAACCTATATGATATATTGGTGTTCTGTCATTGCGTGTAGGACAGTACATCAGTACCGCAATAGCCTAATGTTTAAAATCAAGTCAATACTCATGCAGATTGCTCAAGGAAGAAAAAAATGTAAAAAACTGTTTAAGGTATTTGTAATCTTTCTAGATTAGTAAATTCTGGTGATCCAGGAGGTTGTAGTTTGTACTCCTGAAAAAGGTTATAGACCTCACTGAAACGGGCATATTCTGTCCATGGAATGAGCACAGCGAGAGGGAAAACGGTGTAATGCCAACTTTTTCAGAAGGGAAGCTGTATAAGAAAGAAATGTACATAAACATTGCAGATATTTTTCACTATAAAAGGAAAACAACAGTAAAAAGCTGATACCTTGACATCAGCTCTGTTGAATATTTCTTTCTCTGGAATAAAAATGTCCACAATCCCAACAGTTGAACTTGCCTTTCTTAGGAACAAATAATGTCAAGATTTACGCTGGGTGGTATGGACAACTGGTCCCATTGCCAGTAATACGTCATGCAGAAAACATTGATCAAGACCGGTGAATCTGCACTGCCATGTACAGCAGTCTAATGAAAACTAATCTTATGTAATTTTTTTTTTTTCCGTCAGGTAACACACCACTGATGTATGCATGCAATGGAGGACACGAAGATGCAGTCCAAGTGTTGCATGAGAATGGTGCCAACTTTGAAGACGTCAATGAGAACGGACACACACCCTTGATGGAGGCTTCTAGCGCTGGCCATGTAAACGTATCCGCCTTGCTGATCGAGAAGGGAGCTCAGATCAATGCCCACTCCGGAGAATTCAAGGAAAGTGCGTTGACTCTCGCATGTTATAAAGGTAACACTGTGAACTGTGCAATGCAATACACAGCACTCACCTTGGGCAAGCCCAGTGGGGATATCACATATACCTGACTCAACAAAATGAGTTGGTGTGTGATACCTGAGGTTCAGAATGGAGCTTCACAAAACAAATACAGCATTGCTACTTTCAATATCACTGCCTGATAATTAGTATCTGTACACAGTAACTAAGTATGTGAAGTGTCAATTTACACCAGACTAACCAGATGTTTTGTTTCAAAGCAGAAAGGCATTGAATTTCCTTTACCTCTGCAAAAGTTTATCTGTTACGTTAAGTCCATGGTACTTAAATTTGATACAGAAATTTTTTTCAAATGTGTCAAGAATACAATGTGACTTGACAAGACAATACACAGTTTTGCTTATTAAACATCTCTTCCCCATGCACGGGTATTTCCAGTCTGATGATCTTGCCATGATGTATTTTGTTTCTATCTGTACGTTATACTATGTAATTTTCCTTTTCACTCATGCGAAACATCTCAGAGCAAGACCTCTTTAACTGTGTTTCATTGAATTGTAGTGTCAATTGACAGTCGTTACCTTTGAGAGGATGAGAATTAAGCAGTTGGCTTGGAAGGCCAGTAGCTGTAATGTGTGATTATTGTATCAAAAGTGTTGCATGACCATTGCAGTTTCTTGCTTTACTCTCCAAATGATTTTAAAACACCTGCTGTTTAGCTTGCCAACAGAGCATCTGTACATGTAGAATGTACTGTTATTGTTGACCTGTGAATTCTAGTCTAGACCAGAAATCACTTGTCAACAATCAAAATGCAGTCTACACATGTACAGGCTGAATAGACAAGCTTAATACCGTGTATCTCAAGATGCTTTTGGGAGTTAAACAAGAAACTGTAGTTGACATTACAAACAAAAAAAGAGTAGGAAATTCATCAAAAGTTATAACTGCTGCTGTCTTGTCTTATTATCTCATCATAACCTAGTCTGTTTACGACTCAAGAAAGTGGTAGAATGAAAGATTGAAATCTCTGTCAACAATGATGTAGTCACAAATTGGTCATAACAGAAAACATTTTCACTGTTGCCCAAATGTCTTAGTTTTGTGGGTAAAAATGTGATAGTGGAAATCTAGATAGACAGTTTGCAATGGTCATTACAGAAATTGAAGCAAATTCTTCCACTTTTAATCAGGTCATCTTGAAATGGTGAAGTTATTGCTAGAGGCTGGAGCTGATCATGAGCACAAGACAGATGAAATGCACACAGCGCTGATGGAAGCTGCAATGGATGGGCATGTCGAGGTGGCCAAGCTGTTACTGGACCATGGTGCACAGGTTTGTCAGACTCGCTTCACTTTCAAATAGCCATGCACCGTGTTTTCACTGATCACTTAATCTGAAGGTTCAGTCTGATGTGTCTTAAATGGGGATACCATGATATTTGGTGAAAGTAGGTGAGCTTTGAAAAAGTAAAATGGTGAACAAATATATTTTAGAACTTCCGGGAAAATTTGTCTGTGCTATTCAAGTCATTGTGCGTTCTCTCTCAATGGCCATCATGTTAATGTCTTTCAGACAACAATTTTTCCCAATCTACCAGGCAACAACATTGTCACCTTTTCCAATACCACTACACTCCTGCTGCCTGGCAACCATGCTATAAACGATGGCTTGCTGCATGTAGTCAGAGATATTGAAGTAGATCAATGTTTGATTGCAGGTGAACATGCCAGCTGACAGCTTTGAGTCACCTTTGACTCTGGCTGCATGCGGAGGTCATGTGGAGTTGGCAGCACTGTTGATTGGACAGGGTGCCAACATTGAGGAAGTCAATGATGAAGGGTACACGCCATTGATGGAAGCAGCACGTGAAGGCCATGAGGAAATGGTGGACTTATTACTTGCTCAAGGTAAACATATCAAGGCTTATTTCTAAGAGTTGTATGCAGAAACAACCATTTGTCTGACTTTCCGAAGCAGCTGACAAAAATTATGCTCTTAGGATTGTCAAGATTTCTTTACCATTGACTTTATGGCTGAAACTGAAAATAGCTTTTCAGGGGATCCCATCATAAATTAAATGTGGAATACGCCTTAGGGACAGATATTCGAACTTTCAAATATTTTCAATACTCTTCTGGCCTCATTTCCAAGCTCTTTGAGTAAATAAAATTTTCACCGGCTTAGTTTTGTGAAAATCCAGAATTTTGTTTTTCCCTGTAGAGATAACACTGCCATTTTGAATTTTAAATGTTGGTCAATATTTAGTGATTTGTTTGTCTTCTACCAAAATTTTCACAGTGACCCTGACTTTTATTCTTTTATGACTTTTTATTTTTTGACTTTGAAAGAGAATGACTGGATGTCTGAAAGTTTGCTTGAGGAAAGTTTGAGCAAGTTTCAGCGGGTTTGACCATTGCTCTCATAGTCAAACAGCCCCACCTTATTAGATTCAAACTGTAACTGTTATTTCGTGTGTTGTTTTGATGTAGGTGCCAATATCAACGCACAGACTGAAGAAACCCAAGAAACTGCCTTGACACTGGCTTGCTGTGGCGGCTTCCTTGAAGTGGCTGATTTTCTCCTTCAAGCAGGGGCTCACATAGAACAAGGTTGTTCTACACCCTTGATGGAAGCGGCCCAGGAGGGTCACCTGGAATTGGTCAAATTCTTGGAAAGTAAAGGTACAAAGAAATATTATCACCCTAAAATACACTCACTGTGGGGCCAAAGGCCCCCCATTTTGTTTCATATTAGCGTGTCACTTTTTCGCCGCACATACGTCGTGTACGCGTACAGTGAGTCAAATCCGCCTTTGACGGTATGTATTAAATTTCGCCAAATTTCCACGCTGCACAGCTTAATATTGATGAAAAAGTTGCAGATTCAATTTCCTCATATGTTGACCTTTCCATTATGATATTTTGGCAATAATTTCATGAAGGAATCATGAAAATGCATATGTGCTAATTATTCATATGCAAAAATAGGTGAAAACACAGTCAACAGCCAAACGATCGTTAACTCGTCATTTCATAAAAAAAAGAGGGAAACTCAAAAAAGTAAAACGATAGAGTTTTAGTTAACCTTCATGAGATGTGCTATTTCAAATATCGTAAGAAATTACAGCGAAATGAAAAAGTTAAAGCAATGGGTTTTTTCAGATATATTTTTCATTTTACGACGCGGCGAATAAGCTTGATTTCCCGTTGAAAACAATGGCGAATAATATACCGAACAGATTGCACACTTCTCGTCGGTTCAAATTCCTCAATTTTGAACGAATAATGATGAAAATTGACATGGTGATCCTTTGATTAATATACAAAATTCCTATCGTTATAGATTTTTAAATATCTTCACGAAAATTGTTTTATTTGAATTTTATTTATTCCGATCACTGAAATATACCGTTGCCGTCAATGATTTGGCGAGCTGACGGCGTGTACATATGCAGAACACGGGCCTTAAATTGACGCATTTTTATCAGTATGCATCTCGTAAGATGTACAGACCAAATGCATGTCATGTTGTTGTAATTTATACCAAATTTTGGCGAAAATCAGCAATGAAAATTCCAGTAAATTTGAAAAATAACACAGAACGGAGGCGAACGGGCGCAGACTCTCCACTGTAATCGTGCAGTGAACGTTATCGATCGATATCCTTTTATCGGAAATTGATACATTGTTGTCGTGCTCACTCGCAGGTCATATTCAGCTCACAATGGCGCAAAACTTGCAAAGAGCGCCAAAATGTGAACGCATCGCAAAAATTGTAAAAAAGTGTCGACGATTCAATCTAAGTACAAGAAACCAACGGATACGTTGATTTTATGCTATCTAAGTCAATATATACGGGTTATGTGGACATATTAATGATTTGACCTCAACACATGAACCCGTACGCCAGCAGATTTCGATCGATATTCTATTGAAAATAAATTGATACAATGTTCGCTGTCGTCACTAGCAACCGGTCGAAAGCGCTCTCAGGTAGAATATATGCTTCGCGGAATACGAAACATTCAGGCATACGTTCGTCCCGCAGTGCTAGCAGTGCCCCAACTAACACATATTTTCAGAGCTTTTTCAAGTATTTCTCTAGGAAAAAAGTACATGTTATCATATAAGAATTTGCAGATGTAGCTTTGAAAATTTTTCCGTTATTATCTAGAACCTCTCAAGATGAAATAGTTTTTGCAAATATACTGAATTTACAGTTGGTTATGCACACGTAGCTTGCATGCATGTACGTCAATTCTGATCAAATTTTCATCAATGTTGTTGTTGTAGGTGCTAATGTTCATGCTGAGACAAGTACAGGTGATACGGCATTGACCCTGGCCTGTGAGAATGGACACACTGATGTTGCTGATGTACTGCTTGCTGCTGGAAGTGAATTGGTAAGACGCTTTTTTCCAGATTCTCCTTTCCAGGAAGGAAAATGATTTCATAGAATTGTTTATCCCTATTCTCAAAGTCAAACAGAATGTGAATGTAACTGACATGATTTCAAACCCCCATTTTTAGCTCACGTGTGTAAACACGTGGGCTAATGTCATAGCGATGTCTGTCTGTCTGTCTGTCTGTGTGTGTGTGTGTGTGTGTGTGTGTGTGTGTGTGTGTGTGTGTGTGTGTGTGTGTGTGTGTGTTAGTGTGTGTGTCTGTCTGTCTGTCTGTTTGCACGATAACTCAAAAACGCCTGAACGGATTCAAGTCAGATTTGGTACACAGGTACCATATGCTACTTGCAAGAACTGATTAGATTTTGGTTTGTGTGGCCTGCATATTAATGAAGTTATGCAATATCGTTTTTTTCTGTACAATGGTTTCCCTATGGATACGGTAATGACAGTGTAGACATATATCAAGAAATACTGCACAAAATTTCATGAAACTTTTCACAGATGACAATCTAAGAACATTATGATGATACTGTGAGTGTCATGTCAATTATCTTCTCATTTGCATATTTGATGAGCTTTTGTTATTAGTGAGATAACTCTGAAATTCCTGCACCAAACTTGATGATACTTGCAACAAATATTGATCTGATATATATCTAATTATACTAAGAAGCATTAGGCAGTGTCAAGTTAATAAATAGCTTATTTGCATATTTTATGAAGGTTTGTAATTAGTCATATAACTCCGATATAACTTCACCAAATGTGATGAAATCTGCTTCAGATACTGATCCGACTGATATCTAACTGTAGTGTAAAGCATTTAGTAGTGGGAAATTAATTAAGGGTGCATTTGCATATTTAATGAACTTTGCAATTAGGTATATAATTCTGAAATTACGGCACCCAAGTCAGTGAAATTGGGTACAGATATTGTTTTGATAAATATCTAATTGTACTGAGAAGCATTTGGCAGTATCAAGTTAACAAATAGGTCATTTGCATATTTTATGAAGTTGTGTAATTAGTGATATAACTCCAAAATAACTGCACCAAATGTGATGAAATCTGCTGCAGATACTGATCCGACAGATATCTAATTGTGGTGTAGAGCATTCAGTTGTGTGAAGTTAATTAAGGGTTCATTTGCATATTTAATGAACGTTGTAATTAGTGATATTACTCCAAAATTACAGCGTTAAATTTGATGAAACTTGCTACAGATGTTGATCTGATAAATATCCAATTGTACTGAGAAGCATTGAGCAGTGTCAGGTTAATAATGAGCTCCTTTGCATATTTCATGAAGTCTTATAATTAGTCATATAACTCCGAAATAACTGCATCAAATGTGATGAAAACTGCTGCACATACTGATACGACAGATATCTATCTGTGTTGTAAAGCATTTAGTCGTGTAAAGTTAATTAAGGGTTCTTTTGCATATTTAATAAACTTTGTAATTAGGTATATAACTCTGAAATTTCGGCACCAAAATTTTGTGAAACATGCTACAGATATTGATTTGATAAATATTTAACTGTGCTATGAATCATTGAACAGTATCAAGTTAATTTAGGGTTTATTTGCATATTTAATGAACTCTGTTATTAGTAACATTTCTCTAAAATGACTGCATTAAATTAAATAAAACGTGCTACAAATGTTGAGCTGATGGATATCTAATTGTCCCATAAAGCATTGAGCAGGGTCAAGTTAATTAACAGCTCATTTGCATATTAAATAAAGTTTTGTAATTAGTTATTAAACTCTGAGAGTACTGTGCGAAGTTGAAAAAAACCTGCTACATATAGTGATTACATATATCTCATTGTTCTGTGAAGCGTACTACTATTAATGAACCTGTTGTAAAACACGTGAGCATATTCAGTTCATATCTGGTATGCACCTTGGAGCCAGCGGATTGAGCTCCTGTTGACCCACTGCCTATCTCATCACAAGTGCAGTTTCCATTCAAGTGTAAAACTCAAATTTATGAGTTCTGTTTCCATATGTGTTATGTGACAGGAGCATGAGTCTGAAGGTGGCCGTACTCCATTGATGAAAGCTGCAAGGGCAGGACATCTGTGTACAGTCCAGTTTCTCATCAGTAGAGGTAAGCAGAACAAAGTTGTCCTGAGATTTCTGTCCACTGTAGATTTTGACCAGGTATGTCTTTCAAACTGGTCTCTCTCTGTGTTAGTCACAAGATGAACCAATTCAGAGTCATAGCCTGCAAACTGTCCACACTGTCAAAATGTAAATTTATGTAAATTACTCAAATCTGCCCTCCTTTGCAGTTCAGTCCAGTTACGGCCCTGCAATTATCAAGTCATCAGCTGTGTGGAAAATTTTAGAAATTCAATTTTAGATAAACAGTGTGATTAAAGGAAATTTCATGATCTGTCAACAGGTGCCAATGTGAATCGTACCACTACTAACAATGACCACAGTGTGCTGTCACTGGCCTGTGCCGGGGGTCATCTCTCTGTGGTTGAACTCCTACTGGCTCACGGAGCAGACCCTTCCCAGAGGTTGAAGGTATGTTGAATGGCAACTCTTACACCGCCATGGTTTGGCCCAAACCCACTGTTATCAATGGTGATTTTGGACCTGTTTCATAGGAATGGGGGTGAACAAGTTGAAACTAACCTTGAGTTAACTCCATGGCATGTTTGACTTTGTCTGTGTTGGTGTACCAAGTGTCCATTTTTACATGAGTTTAGTTTATTTGTGTTTGTGTGTATGGATGAGTTTTATAAAAAAATTAAGCGAATCAAGATGTCATGGAGAGAATCTAGGCAAGAGAAGTATATTTGTGCTGTTCTGAAAGACATTGGCAGATACGACAGGTCAATGAACAGATGCAGAGGAAGTTGGTTTCATTTATGTCTTTTGTGGAACTGAAGGACGCTGGACCCATGCTTTTATGTAGTACAATTAACATTACCTTAGGGGGTTTGCTCATATTTATTTACCTTGAAAGGCACTCTCAGACAAGCACTGATGTCTACTAAAAGGGGACGTGCCCCCAGTGTTCTCCATATGTAATGACATACTGATGACACTGAGTCAGGAAGACAGCTTAAAATGATATTAATTTTGTTTACAGGATGGATCAACCTGTTTGATAGAAGCTGCTAAGGGAGGTCACACGGCAGTCATTTCTCTGCTGGTTGACTTCCCAAGCAACATGATGCCACCTAGTGTTCCAGTGGATTGCTCTCAGCTGACGCCACCAAACAGCGAACAGGGAGAGGTAAGCCTTCCAGCTGCTCCAGTGATCTGTAACCCATAATTTGCCAAGTTCATGGGTCACCATTAGGTCAAGTTGGTTAATTTGTCTGACAGGAAATATATAATAAAAATTTCAGCCGAGAACAAAACCGTGATAAAGTAATACAGTAATTGAGAAAATGGCTTTACTAATTAATGTGAGTAATGATGGAATTATGTGATATTGGTACTGGACTTAACCTGTGACAAATTTCACTTAGACTCTGCTTAATCATTATAAAAGGAGAGAAAGAAGAGATTCTCTTTTATGTCTGGTCTTCATAAGCTTTATTTTCCACTTGATGCCATGAAAATTTATTGTGATCATTGAAAACAAAATGTGTTCCTTCCCTTCAGCATTTCACCTACAACCCTGTTGTTTTATCCTATGCTTTATGACCCTTAGGGACACAGAAGTTCAAGACAAATAGTTGAATATTTCTTTCTCCTTTGCAGATTCCAAGAGTACCAACTCAAGCATTACCAACAGTTGTTCCCCCTCAGGAGCCAGACAAAGGCCCTTCAGAGCCGTCGTTGCAAGCAGAGAGTCAACAGGTTACATGTGAGTTGAATAGTGTACAACCATTGGGAATTATTATTGGTGCAAGCTCTGTAAAAGTAAATGGGCTGATAAAAGTTCAATGTTGGTGAGATGAAAGCCAGTGTGATTTAGCAACAGAGAATGGTACTACCTTCTGTGAAAATCTGATTTGAGATTCCACGAAACGTTTTGCTCCCCGTCTTAGAAGTGCCACAAGTGTGTCCAGTTTCTTTTCACAAACAGTCCTTAGCTTTGCGTATCCACAATTTTTACCACCTTACGGATCAATGAAGATTCCTGCTTTTCAGAAATATTGAAAAAATCATACATCAATGTTTATGTCTTCCAGGTGAAAAACTTCTGCCTGAGGTTGCTTCCCAAATCAATCCACTTCTTCCGTGCAAAGAAAACATTGAGAAGCTGCTAGCGTTAACCCAGACTTCCGGATCTATTTCCGTCACATCATCAGAGGACAGCCCGGAAGAGGCTCAGGAAGAACTGAACAAGGAACTCAACTACAACAGAGAACTCAAGAAACAAATCCAAAAGAAACAAGAGATTCTGGAAGAGTTGCAGAGAGTTGAGAAAGAGCTCCAGGAAAGAGCTCGGAGCAATTCTTCCTCACAAAACAAGAAGAGGTTGTACAATAGTAAAGCGTCCGGCAGCGATGATGAGGAGGAGAACCCGGATAGTGAACCAGATTGCAGCCCGGCTGTCACTCCTCTTCCAGACGTTGGGTCGATCTTCCAGCTGGAGGGTAAAGGCACAGCCACAGAGGAACAGACAGCCAATGATGACATGAACATGCTGCCCAATAGCTGTCTATCTCTGACTACAACAACGACAACGCTGACTGTGACAAGTGGTACACAGACAACGTTCCTTGGGGATGGGTGTTTGGTTGCATCAGGCATACAGACAAACCACGATACAGACATATCTGTCACTGGTAAGTGGCCAGTCTTCAGTATCTCATGTATCTGTTGTAAAGGTTTATTAGATGTGTATTGTTTCAGACCATCGAAACGGAAATTGCCAAATTCTGTTCGTTCATGCAACTGCCTTTCGCATACATATTTGACGCACTTTCTTACCAGCTATCTGTGACTAGGTATTCGTTTAACTATCTTAATAACTACTCTTGTCATTATTAAGTTCTTTCTCATGTGAGCAAGAATATAAATTGTTTTGAGTGCTCTCTGATGTATGTACTTTCCTGTTGTTTCATTTCAAACAGAGGCAGATGTAGCAGCGTTAGCACTACAGGCAGAATTGTCAGCCCAGAACAGTAACAACCCAACAGTTTTATCCCCAGCCAGTCCTGTCACTCCCAACACCTCCCCAGTATCCAACGTATCACCCCAGGTGTCACCCAAAATGTCAGGGAATGTGGCACCGGAATTGTTTCATCCTGTAGAAATTGATGCGCAGACCGAGAGTAACCATGACACAGCGCTGACTTTGTCCTGTGCTGGTGGACATGAAGAACTGGTGTCATTGTTACTCTCAAAGAAAGCTGCTATTGAACACAGGGATAAGAAAGGTAAAATTAGATGAGAAGTCATTGCATGTATTGAACTAACAACATATGTGATTTACAGGGACTGTGAAATGGTTGATATATGCTTTGGAATAAGTTTGCAGGACGTATTTATGATGGTGTTGTGACCAAACAGTTCAAAAGGATGAATTTATAAGGTAGAACACACCTCGGGGACAGATAGTCGGACTCTCAAATTTCTGCATTTTTATCTGATCTACCACGTGTGGGGGCTTATTTTAAAGCTTTTTGAGAAAGGAAAACTTTCACCGTCTTAGATTTTCAAAAATCCAAAATTTAATTTGTCCCCATAGGGTTACTGTCGTTTGCAGATAAGAATGGACAGTGAAATTGATCTAAATGTTATCAGACTTGTGTAATTGGTTTGTAAAGTTGTTTGAAAATTTACTACAGGATCGGTAACTTAAGTTGAGTTGCGGCAAACTAAAGACAGATTATACTGTTGTTTCACAGTAGGCTTCTGCTATAATTGTTGATATAAAGTAATAAAGTAGACACTGATTAGTGTCTGTGTGTGTAGGGTAAAGATTTTCTGACTTTCTATCCCCGTACATTTCGAAAACTTTCTCACTTATTATTTCTGGCGTATGTACACCTCTTTTCCTGTAAATCCTGATTTTTTTTGGCAAAGAACTTCTACAATGCAAAGGCAACAAGAGTCTAATGACAACTAGACCCTGACTTTGCTGTGATACAATGTAACTCAAAGCAGCATATAAGGAATGTAATATGAGTCTGTGTATGTGAAGTGCACTTCAAAGTGTACTCCCTGGTGTGTGTTTATTATGGGTCCATAAAAGCTCTTTGATTTTCACCGCAGTTATAACAAGTCAGTGCAACTTCTGAGACAAGTTTTGTAACAACTTTACAAACCAATTACACAAGTGTGGCAACATTTAGATCAATTTCACTGTCCATTCTTATCTGCATACCAGTGTAACACAGGAATGCCAGCCATTTTGAATTTCAAATATATCAAAATGTCGGGTAATTTGTTTCACTAGTTTTAAATTTTGCACGGTGACCCCCTGATTTTATCGTTGATTCGATAAGAGAATGGTTGAAAGTTACATTCAGAAAAGTTTGAGCAAAAATTTAAGTCATTCACTTTCAAGGTGTATACCAACTTAATAGAGTAAGAAATATGTTTTATCATCAGTAAAAATTCATAATTTTTGTGAGTAAATAATGGTTGAATCAGTGGAGGATCAATTCATTGACTTATTACAGTAATCTAACTGGATGGATATTCTGTGTTGTTGCAGGATTTACACCCTTGATCCTAGCGGCGACAGCGGGGCATGTAGGGGTCTGTGAGATTCTACTGAACCACAACGCTGAAATAGAAGCTCAGTCTGAACGGACCAAAGACACACCATTGTCATTAGC
Source organism: Ptychodera flava (assembly GCF_041260155.1). NCBI lineage: Eukaryota > Metazoa > Hemichordata > Enteropneusta > Ptychoderidae > Ptychodera > Ptychodera flava. Next base: position 34,610,105 of record NC_091949.1, read on the forward strand.
ATGTTCAGGAGGTCGATTTGAGGTAAGATGCTTATCACCCTTTAACCCCCAAAGAATGGTGTGATCCTATTGTTTTCCAAGGAAACATTGGATCTTTGTATAGTGGGAGAGGGATGAAAGTTTAAGATGAAAAGAAATACTGAAAAAATCTTGCTGTAGTGATCATTTGGAATTTATTCTTTTTAGTGTCCGGGGGGACTTAAAGGTTTGGTCATGTCCGTGCATGCGTGCGTGCGTCCGTTCACGCAGATATCTCTGAGATGCCTGGAGCGATTTCATTCAAACTTGGTACAAGGATTACTTCATATGTCATAGATATGCACGTCAATTTGTTTTGTGATACGATCCAATATGGCCGCCAGGCGGCCATTTTATTACGATTTTTTCATGTACAGAGCCATAACTCAGGCATGTTCCAACCGATTTTATTCAAAGTTGGTACAAGGACATTGACCAATGTCATAGATATGCACGTCAATTTGTTTTGTGATACGATCCAGATCCAATATGGCCGCTAGGCGGCCATTTTATTACGATTTTTTCATGTACAGAGCCATTACTCAGGCATGTTTCGACCGATTTTATTCAGAGTTGGTACAAGGACATTGACCAATGTAATAGATATGCACGTCAATTTGTTTTGTGGTACGATTCAATATGGCCGCCAGGCGGCCATTTATTACGATTTTTTCATGTACAGAGCCATTACTCAGCCACGTTTCAACCGATTTTATTCAAAGTTGGTACAAGCTTATTGACAAATGTCATAGCTGTGCACAGCAATTTGTTTTGTGATACGATCCAAAATGGCCGCTGTGCGGCCATTTTATTACGTTTTTTTCATAACTCAGGCATATCTCAACCGATTTTATTCAAAGTTGGTACAAGGACATTGACCTATGTCATACATATGCACGTCAATCTGTTTTGTGATACGATCCAATATAGCCGCCAGGCGGCCATTGTATTACAATTTTTTCATGTACAGAGCCATTTCTCAGGCATATCCGCATGTTTTGACCAATTTTATTCAAAGTTGGTACAAGGACATCGACCAATGTCATAGCTATGCACATCGATTTGTTTTGTGATGCGATCCAATATGGCCACTGTGCGACCATTTTGTTACGATTTTTTTCATGTCCTGAACCATAACTCAGACATGTATCAAGCGAATTCATTCAAAAGTATTTTTATCACAGACCTAATGAAGAGGACTCTATCCTCTCTGAGGACCTGTAATCAAAATACCCATTAACAAGTGGGGACTGTGTCATCAACGATGTTTGAAAATGTAGGCAGTAGGTTCTTTCAGCTGTTTGTCAAATAATTGTAAAAATTCAAATATAATAAAACCTTAATAAAAAATGATTTTCTTTTTACTTTTAACAGGTTGTAGAGTTGCTGCTTTCAAAACATGCAAACAAAGAGCATCGTAATGTATCTGACTACACACCATTGAGTCTGGCTGCATCAGGTGGTTACGTGAACATTATCAAATTACTGCTGAGTCATGGAGCAGAGATTAACTCCAGGTTGGTGTTCATCGTGTTGTAATTCAATGCTTTGCAAGGAAAAAAAGCTGTAAAAAAATTCTGGTCAGTTCCCATCTGAAATTCATGATCAAAATTATGACACCAGAAATGTAGACATGTTTGTCGTTCCATTGATTCAGTGCTTTTTTGGCTCCAGTGTGCTCTATTTACATGGTAACACAACAATGAGAATAGCATGATATCTGTTTTGGGCTTTGTAGATATGACAATATGAATGAAGGTATGTATGTATGTTTGTATGTATGTATGTATGTATGAATGTATGTATGAGCAGTATGTGTACCATCACAAGCACAAATGCCTCCTAAGGCTTATTCAAGCATGGCAGTAATTCAACCTTTATCCTGCCAAGTTCATATGTCACCATCAGGTCAAGTTTGTTTAAACCAGTAAGCCATAACTAGTCCCATGTGTTGCAGTTTAACAAAAACTTGAATATAGGGTCCCTGAATACCTAGATACCATTACTGTAATTATGATTTTTAGTCACCAAACCTGCTATAATGTGCCACGCCATGTAGGTGAAAATACATACAGATTTGCTGCAATAGCACTTTTTACTGACTTGACACATGGGAAAATGACACCCTGGCAGGATTATGGTTGCTAATATCCCGATGAATTCACTTCACGGCATAAAGTCTGCAAGGTGTTGCGCTGACTTTGTGTCTGATACCTGATCACCGTCAGAGTACGGATAAAACCATGGAAAACTGGATGATGTATTTTGTGTGTTCTCTTTGCCAGGACTGGTAGCAAGCTTGGCATTTCACCACTCATGTTAGCCGCTATGAACGGTCACACGCCAGCCGTCAAACTGCTACTAGACATGGGCAGTGATATCAACGCCCAGATTGAAACCAACCGCAACACAGCCCTGACACTGGCATGCTTTCAGGGAAGACATGAGGTGGTGAGTCTGTTGGTGGATAGGAAAGCCAACGTTGAACACAGAGCTAAGGTAAGCTTAGAGCAAGTGTCACTTTGACTGCTTAGACAACTGTTAATGTTGATTGTCATTCATACGGGAAACAGATTTTCATAATTCATACAGAAAACAAATTTTCATAATTCATACAGGAAACACATTTTCATAATTCATATGGGAAACTCACTTTCATAATTCCTATGGGAAATACATTTTCATAATTCAAATGGGAAACTCACTTTCATAATTCCTATGGGAAATACATTTTCATATTTCATATGTGAACAGTTCCATAATTCATACGGGAAACAAATTTCCATAATTCATACAGTAAAGGAATTTTCATAATTCATACAGAAACATATTTTCATAATTCATACGGAAACACGTTTTCATAATTCATACATAAACACATTTTCACAATTTTCATATGTAAACACACTTTTATAGAGAAACACATGTTCATAATTCATACTGGAAACAAACTTTCAGTGTTTACAGATATGTACACTACTCAATGACCAGACAACAAAGCGTAAAGGAAACATGATATCAACTTCATTGTGAACTGTCGTTTCCCAAGAAACAATTGTCTGCACTTTGTATTTATGTCAAAGTTGGCCACACCCTATAAATATTATATATGTAGGTAATACCTCAATAATGGCTCCATATACCACAAATTTTAGAGATCTTAATTAAAACTGGCCTCCATTTCTCAAGGTCGCTCTGTTAGAAAACTCTAAATGTTATATTTTCACTCAAAAAATAGTCCCCAGTTTTAGACAAGAATTTAAAAGAAGTAGCACTTTTTAGTTTCGAAAACTTGTGCCTGAGATTCACTCTGCTTGAAAAGATCTTGATGGTTGTTGCTCTGTGATTTTCAGACTGGCTTGACACCGTTAATGGAGGCTGCATCTGGAGGCTATGCTGAAGTTGGTCGTGTACTGTTGGACAAGGGAGCAGACGTGAATGCTTCACCGGTACCATCGTCCCGAGACACGGCTTTGACCATTGCCGCTGATAAGGGCCACTACAGATTTGTAGAGCTGCTTCTGTCAAACAGTGCACAAGTGGATGTCCGAAACAAGAAGGGTAACACACCACTCTGGCTAGCTTGTAATGGTAAGTATGTCTCAGATTTTGGTCATGTATATCATCAGTGATGCGGTAAAAAAATTAGATACAAAGTGTGGGTTCACAGCCTAGCAGATTTGACAGTTATCGTCCTACTTCAGCGGAATTGACATTATTTTGACTGTTACCTGTTGAAGTTTCAAAATGTAAGGGCTGTTTCAGGCAAATTTAAGAGTTTAGTTCTCTGTATACTGTTGTATTAAATCATTACAACAGTGTAGGAGTCACCATGGGGCAGTGAGTAGGGTAGCGGACTCACTATCGGAGGGTGGTTAGTTCAAGACCCAGTAAGTCCACATTATCAGACTCACTGTCAGAGGATGGTGAGTTCAAGACTAGTATTGTGTTGTGCCCTTGAACAAGGCACTTTACTTCCTATTGCTCCATTGGGTAGTGGGTACCTCATCCTGTAAATAGGTGTTGGTTGATAGATTAAATAGAAAAAACCAGGTTGACATAAGTGGTATTTGGGTACCTTTACTGAGACAACAAGATTTCAGTGACTCTTCATTAGTATTGCCAAATGCAGTGTAAGATTTTGATCACACATCACTTAAAACCAAATATATAAAGTACATTTTGATTTTTGACAGGCGGACACTTGGATGTTGTACAGCTACTGGTCAGTGCATCAGCTGATATTGACGCCCAGGACAACAGGAAAGTATCCTGTCTGATGTCAGCATTCAGGAAAGGTCACATCAAGGTGGTTAGATGGATGGTCAAGCATGTCAACCAGTTTCCATCAGATGCTGAATGTATGAGATATATAGCAACCATATCTGATAAGGTGGGTGTGTTTATGATGTCTTCATTATGGATATGGACCAATTGTTCCTTGTGAATTATTTATGTTCAGTACTGTGACTTATTCGAAACCATATTTTGGCCATGTTTCCATGTAGTAGATTCATGAACTGCTACAAAAGTATTTATACCAGGTTGACACAATTTTTCAATGCTGGGTCTCTAGTATTGACTCAATATTTTCAATTTATTACTTTGACTGATACTACAGCTAACTCCTTAGGGCTATAATAACATTTGTATTTGTAAATTGATGCAGATATTTCAAAGTGTTGATTGATCAGTAATTGACTAAGAGTTGATATCTGGATTTGACACTGTAGGAGCTACTGAAGAAGTGTGACCAGTGCATGGAGATCATTGTGTCTGCCAAAGACAGACAAGCTGCCGAGGCTAACAAGAATGCCAGTATTCTGTTAGAAGAGTTGGAATCTGAGAAGGTTTGTATGAGAGTCAAGTATTTATTTTGTATAATTAATCACAGCCATGAAGTCATGCAAACTGAAAATTGTTTGTCATCATTTGATGGTAAAGTAAATGTCCAACAGTGTCAGGGTGTCTGTCTGTCACTATGCATGTAAATCATCTTTTAACCCTTTGAGCACTGTAATTTTGTCTCACCAAAATTTTAGTGCAAAATTTTACCAATTTTTATGAATTTTTCTGTAAGTTTTTGATAATTTTGGACCAAAATGACATCACATTTCGTTTGCTACAGTTTTTTTATCAAAATTTGGCAAAAATATGAAAAAAATTGACTGGGGTATATTTTGTATAGGTGACATAAATTGACTTTGGCGCTAATAGGGTTAATGAAGAAACCATTTTCTTTGACAATTGCAGACGAGAGAGGAGAACAAGAAAGCAGCAGCTGCTAGGAAACGTGAGAGAAGGAAACAGAAGAGGAAAGACAAACAGTCCAAGGATACCAATAAAGAGATGGAAACCGAAGGCCTTGATGATATTATGAGCAAACATCAAAAAGGTATGGCAGTCTTCAATGATGTATCTTACTGCTGTGGTCTATGTCATTTGCATGAAAATCTTCCAATTGAAAGGCAACTTTTATTCGCTGTTTGCTGGACAGGTGTTTTCAGATGGATTGTGAATGCAACTTGAACAAGATGACTGCTTTATAGTGCTTGAAAACTTAGAGATGCAATGTCTCCGTGGTTTTGCAACTCTGTATTTAGACAAGGTCCAAAGTATAGGGCCAACAGATTCATTGATAATCTCTCAGGATAATGGACATATTTGCGGTAATATTGTTCAATCTGCTTTGCAATTAATTTATTTGTTGAGGATTTTCACCAAGCTTACCTGTATTGACAGTGAACAAGTCGTTTAAATACTCTGAGACATGATAGCTTTAAGGTTGTACAGGGATATCTACGACCAGCAGTTCGGATTGAGTAAGTCCTAATAATTGTGTCGTGATTTCACAGTGGAGGATATGGTTCCTATGGAACCTCCCAGTGCCACAACCACCACCACCATCGGTACAACTTTGACAACTACCTACACCGAATCCACAAGGTCCATGAAAACCATTACCAAAACAACTGCCAGTAACAGAAAAAGCAAGTCTGCCAAGCCCAGCACTGTACCAGTCAAAGAGAAACAAGAAGGCAAGGGAAACGGCGGTGTCGGCACAGGGGAGAAAACCAACAACAAAAACAACAGTCGCAACAACAACAACAACAATCACAGTGGGTCAAGTCAGAACAGGAACTCAAAGTATGAGAAGTCGACGTCAGTCGCGGAGTTGGATGATTTTGGGGATCTGGGAACAGTGAAAGGAAAACTTAGCAATGGTGATGTCTTACCACGGGAACTTATACCCATGTAAGTAAACATTGAGAATCAAGTGTGCATTTAGCTTGAAATCATTATTTTTCACATGTTTATCCAAAATGCTGACCTAATGCGACAAAGGCAGTAAACGGCTGGTCTCTTCACTGCAAAAGGAATGCATTTGTATCGCATTGCAGGTCGTAGCATTATTTCTTCAAAGTGATTATCTTGTATTCATTCAAATCATGACATACCATATAGTAAATGTTATCAAGTGACTTTACATGGGCAGTGGTGTCTTTGAAGCCCACAAGACCACTTTTGTGAACCCCCATCAACCTTACATCCTGCTGTATTTATGGTGTTATGCATTTGGTAAATGCAGCTTTCTTCTGCCAAAAAATTGAAAATGTTTCATAGAAAAATAGATGGCAGTGGTATAGTAGGATAGACTTTAACCCTTTCACCACCATAGTTTGACCCAAATCCATTGTTTTCTATGGTAAAGTTGGACCTGTACACAGGGAACTGGGGGTGAAAGGGTTAAAGGAGACGGATGGCTGTTACAGAGTTTTCAAAGTGCTTTATTTATACCCTTGGAAATATGAGAATGTAAGTTCAACGAGGGGTCATAAAAACGGCCATTTGAGATTTCACACATTGCCAAAATCAGTCATTCTCAGTGCTAGTTCTTTGTATCACATAGACCTGGAAAGACCTGGGGTTTACCGTGTAGATGTGTCTATAATTTCAAATGTGATAGCCCTTAGATTCGTCTTTCCTGCATCTACAGAAATATGGGAAAATTAGATCGTCTTATACCGCCAGAAGAAAATTTATCGATACCACCTGTGAAGAGTAAAACATCAGCAATAATTGGATCCAGTCCTAAAAAAGGATCCAAACGAGAAGAGGCATGGAAAGAAGTTGTTAGAAGGTTTGTAAAGTAAACATGATAACTGCCTGTCATTCAGTTCTTTAAAGAAACTCAGAGAGTGAAAACTTTACTCACTCAAAGAGCTTCAAAATGAGCCCCCACAAGAGATAGACCAGATACGAATTTTAAAATTTTGAATCAAAATTTTTGTTCCCAAGGTGCATTGTACCTTAAAGGTTTAAGAATATGACTCGATGATCAACACTCATGTATGTGAGTGATACACTGTTACAATACCTGTTACATGAGCACTACTGCAGTATTAGTGTTGTGCCAATACATGTAGACAAAGTTCATAGTAAAATTCTTGCTGTTGGCTTGCTTTGTACAAATTACTGAAGTATGCAAATTTGTTTTTCATTACACTTAATTTGTAGAAAAAGAACTCTTGTCATTTGATATCCATGGCTATTACTAAGTCTGTCATTCTATGCTCGCCATCATATTTACATGAAAAAAAAAGATAGCATGGGTGAACATACAAAGATGTACAAGGCGATCACCAAGATCAACATTTAATTGTCATCTGTATCTTTCTGCAGGTCAAAGAGAGTGAGTGTACCGTCAGCTGCCATCAGTCGTGTCATTGGTAGAGGTGGTTGTAATATAAATGCAATACGTGAGGTTTCTGGAGCTCATATTGATATAGATAAACAAAAGGGAGGAGATAGAGTCATAACAATCAGGTAATGTTTTACAAAATATCTCAAGTGTGCTGACAATCTTCTCCCGTCCAAGTGAAATTCCTGGATGTTAGAATTTATGAAAGAAAAATTAAAAATCCTGTGAGGAAAATTTACAAATCTTTTCCGGTGCTTGTGAAGTGAAGATGATGTTCACATTTTGTTGAAAAATTTAAAAAGCAAAATGAAAATGTCTTAATTTGAGGATTATAAAAATACTATGAAAATGAGTATTTTTGTCATCAGTAGTCAAAATATGAAATTGCTGGAATGCATAAAAATGATTTACACCGAAGGTACAACCAGATTACAAAGTGTTCCTGTTTGAACGTATAATAGTATCATTCAGTGAGAAGTAGCAATATAATTAGAAGGCAGAAATGTTAATTATGTTGATGGGAATTCAAGCATCTGTCAAACTTGCCCAGTGATTGAGGTTTTCAGTGATACGAGAAAACGCTCATAAAATAGTATGAACCCTTATCCTGCCGAGTTCATATTTCACCATCAGGTCAAGTTGGTTAAAACTAGTGAAGCACAACATATCCCATGCAGTGCATTTTAACAAAAATTTGAACATTTGCAGGCCCCTAGAAACAGAATTATAAACATGATTTTTAAGGGCTGAAACTACCTACTATGACATAGCAAGCCCAGTGGGTGAAGTTATGTATGGTTTTGAAATACCACTTTTCGCTGATGTGGCAGATGGGAAGATGATACTTTCTGGCAGGAAAAGCGTTAAAACAAGATTTTTAACCACTCCTTCAGTTGGAACTTTTTACTAACTGATCTGATGTAATCTAATTCTACCATTGACAGGGGTTCAGCTGATGCTACCAGACAGGCTCATCAGCTGATTACAGCATTAATAAAAGATCCTGACAAAGAGTTGATGGAGATAATGCCAAAGTCAAAGAAGCACATCCCAGGGATCTTTTCAACTCCAGCCTCCACGACCACATCCTTATCATCAGCATCCAAAGCAGCGTCATCTACAAAATCAAGCAGCCAGTCCTCTAAGGGCGGCCACTCATCGGGGCTGGCCAAATCGACCAAAAACCGCTCCTCGACAACCTCAAAGGCGAAAACATCCGTTTCGAGTACTGGCAGTTTGTCCAAAGCGCAAAATCCATCAAATGCAAAATCTACAAGCAGAACATCGTCAGGGATCGCACAGCCAGCATCTTCAGCCACGGCACCGTCGGCTCAATCTGCAATATTCTCCACATCAGCAAATCCTCAAGTTCAACAGACCGGTATACCAGTCTCCCAGTGCAACACCCACTACCCACCATTGAGTTCCTCTGCTGCCAGTGGGTGGGCCAACCAGAACATCGCACAGCCACCGCCAGTCAGCCTCGGGCAAGTTTCATCGAGACAGGGTGATGTCCCAGCTGCTAACTCAGATATGAAAAACAAAAACACAACAGCCCGTAAGCTGTTTTCTGAGTCGGCAAACACATCCACACCGGCAACATCCGCACCACAGAAAGACGCAGTCTCATTTACCAAAGAAACTTTTGCATCAAAAATATCCAAAGGCATGTTTACTGGTAGCCGACCCACCCAACCCGTACATCCACAACCCCAGCCTATGGCACCTGGCCAAGGGTACAATCTCTTCTCACAAGTGTCAAAGACCAGAAGCTTGACTGTCTGGGAGAGCGGCAGCGGAACCAGCAACCAGTCACAAACCGGGGCAGACCTGCAAGATATCGACAAGAACAAAGCTCCAGGATACCGCACCAACTCCCCAGCGTTCAGCAGCCAAACACCCCTGCCTGCACCTTCACCATCCCCCGATCCTGTCTTGCTGCAGTCGTCCAGTCACAGATTCTCTCCTCTCCCTCTTCAAAACTCAATCCACTCACCGACACCCTCCCAGACCACCTCTTCAAAAGACGGCTCTCCCATCCCAGCCTCTTCGCCTGCGTCATCGCCAATATCAAGCACTTCCCCATCACCAGTTGCTGGGGTAACAGAGTCCCCAGCGCCACCACCATCTCAAGATCGTAAACTGCCAAGACCAATTGGAACAGAGAGAAAAAGAGCGAGTAAAAACTGTGGATTTTCATCTCTCAGTGGTGAAATTAATCAACAGAGTCACATTTGGTCTTTTTCTCAGGATACAGGTTAGTGTCCTGTAGACTCAGTTTAGCTACATCTCAAGTCATGCATCTACCTATTTACTGCCTCCACTTGGTTCAGTCTCATTGTTTTTGTTATCTTATTAGACCTGTGCACATAGAGTAAGGGGGGGGGGGGGTGACAATGTCCTCAATTTCACTTCATCAAAACTTATCACAAAGTTATTTCCTGTTGTAATTTACATCTGACCAGACCTATAACGTGTTGAAGAAATTGACCAGACCATAATATCTTGTAATTTAAGCCAGACAACTCCAACAACATTGTCATAGAACTTGGAAGACGGCAAATTTATTCAGTTGAGATGTTAAAATAACCATGTGATTTTCCACATGCAACTTTTGCTAACATTGTGATTGGCAGGCAACTTTTTCTAGTTAACCTGTCCAGATAACTTTATGTGTCATCTTCCATGAATTTTCTACACTGCGTTGTTTGATGGTGTGAACAGATACTGACATTGAGTTTCCTGTTTCAGGTGATATCTGTGATTGGCTTGGTAATGGTAGAACAGTGCTTGATGCGTGTGTGCATGAAAATCGTCTGTCTGCCTCAGTTGTGTCTACTGCTATGCCAGGGTTTGTGACATCATCATCAGTGGCCAGTTCAGCATTACCTGGCTATATCCACACCAAGGATCCAATCTTGAACCATCACCCAGCTGTTCAAGTGAGTATACAGTGTAGTGTTGTGTGCTGTTTAACCTGTTCACCCCCAATTCCCTGTAAACAGGTCCACAATCACCATTGATAACAATGGGTTTGGGCCAAACCATGGTGGTAAGAGGGTTAAGGTAGACTACGCCTTGGGGCCAGATCATTTAACGCTCAACTTGTTATACTTTTGCTGGTACTCTGCTTGTGTTGACATAAGTTTTGTTTGTACCATGGTATATTTAAACTCCAGATTTAGCCCATGTTAATATTTCTGCTATACAAAACCTACCAAGAAAAAGTTGAAACAAACAGGACTTTCTGATAATAGACTGATATGCAGTGGTCAATTTATTAACATGTTTAATGTTAAATTTGATGAGTTTCCTAACAAGTGTTCATCTATTAAAAGAGTGATATAATCATTGAGATCAAATATTCCATGCCTTTAGTCATCTGATTTGATGCTACGTAATTAAAATACTATGTTCCTTGACAGTGAAAGACCAACTTTTGCTGAAAAATTTTCTAAATGAAACTTTCAACCATTCTCTCACCAAGTTTAAGAATAAAATTCAGGGGTTACTGTGCAAAATGTCATCTACCAGAGAAACAAATTACCTAACATTTACCAATATTTGAAATTCAAAATGGCCGCCATCCCTGTGTTGACTCTATAAAATAAAATTCTCAATTGATAAACCTAAGATATAGTGAAAAATTCTCTTACTCCATAAGCGGTAAAATGAACCCCCACAAAAGTAGTGGATTAGAAAAGAATTGTAATCTGATAGTCCAAATATATGTCCAGAAGGTGCATTCTACCTTAATATGTCAAAAGATAAGCACTGCCGTGTGAAAATAATCAGAAAACAGTGAATAAAGAAATGTACAAACGAGAAGTATATATGTATGTGTTCACATTGACACAGAAAGAGCTATCCTTCATTGTCTTTGTATTCACTGCTTTGCTCCGTTCCAGGGTTCTGGTGCAATATATGGCTCCATGTTTACCGATGGAGACACCAGTCAGGTGAATGATGGTGCCTGGAGTAGCCTGCCCATGAAACCCAGTCAGATTCTTGAACAGACCCAGCCTCAGCCACCACCTCAACCACCACCACCATCACAACAGGTAGAGGCACACTTCACCACCACTTTCCTTTCTGATAGTTGGGTATACACTCATCACTGAGCCAACTACAACAGAATTATCACAATTTGCCATTCACATGTCTTGGTGACTCAAGTCTAAAAGACTAAAACGTTTTCAAAATCAAGGATGGAAAACCTTGGCTGTTGTGCAAATTGGCATAGAGGGCGCACTATTATTGATTGAGTTGGCCCTCAGTTGCCAAAAGCAAGATGATGGAACATAAAAAATGTAGGAGGAACTTACCAACTCACCTACTGATTTCATCCACACAGTCTCATGTCTTTTATATCTTGCTGATTTTACAACCCAGGATGGCAAGTTCCTCGTCATGTCGTATTTTAATTGGAATTTTCTCTCTCTTTATTCCCACAGGTATGGGGCAATATATGGAATCAATCGTTATGACAAGCTTGCAGAACATTTTTCGTGTGGTAGGAGCTTGGATGTTGCCAGTGGAAGACTAGGTGATAAATGAGTTCAGTAGATCTATGGGACTCTGGTGTTGATGGTAGATGTATACACAGACCTATGGTAGATGTTGGGACTTGTGTTTTAATCACCTTATAGCTGCTGGAGTGTAGGCGTTAGCTCATTTGTGTGCTTAGAAGCAACAAAAATTCAAGATACTACGAGTTTGTTTTGAGAAATCAGGAGGATGTGGATTATGTTTCCTTTCTGGCTTGTTTTCTGCCTATGAGAAGATTGTGATTAAAGACGTTAGTTGAAAATACTACTGTTTTATTGCATCTTTTGTAACTGTAAAAGTATTAATTATTCACCGTGATTTGAGTTCACGTTTTTCACTGATTTAAAAACAGGGTCCGTTCACTCCTTGAAAGTCCTTGAATATTTTAAAGGCTTCTGGAAGAGTCCTTGAAAATGAAACTGAGTCCTGGAAAGTAATAGAGAATTGATAATCCACCCACAATTTTCAAAAATAACAAGATGATCAGTGAAGATTTTGTCAAAATAATTTGTAAAATTATCATAAAATGATGTCCCTTTAAAAATGATATTTGGCAAATACCTGAACACAAAAAACCCTTGGGAATTGCTGAAAAAGTCTTTGGAAGTCCTTGAATTTGAATGACTTAGAGTGTATAGACCCGTGAAAATGCCAAATAACAATATGCAAATCAGTGACTGTAAGTCTCAGTAAAGCTGTAGCCAAAAATAATAATAAATTTCTTTGAAAATTAATGCTTTTACAGTATGTCGTGTGAAGATGTCAGTTGCTGATACAAGTCTTGTGTGACAGTAAACTTGGTCGTGAAATGATGGAGATTGCATTGTAATCGAAAATTTTATCGTAGAGGAACTATGCCCAGTATATTTAGCCTTTTCTGTCCTATTATCAACTCTCAAATACCATGATGTACACTCAGGCTTTCCTTGAAAGGAGAATTATAAACATACTTGATGATATCAACAAAGATACTGTGTACCATTGAACCCTGAATGTTAGGAAACTGGATAGACTCACGGCAAAATCCTGCAAAAAAGCAAACTATTTTCACATGGATGTTTAAATTTCAGACTCAGAATCCATGCAGTAGAACAACAATTAGTTGACAAAAATATACCTGGAGACTTTGATAGACATGCAAATGCTCTCAGTCAACGATACAGTATCAGTCCCCCTGTGATCTTGCATAATTACGTGATATACAATGGTAGGGTAATCACACGTCGTGACCTACCGTAGTTAGATTTGAAAATTACCTATCACCAGTACACCTTGACATTTATTGCACTTTTTGCTGGAAGTATCCCGTGCGTGTTCGCAAACTGAATGAAAGTTTTCTCGGATGAACGTCTTTCTCATTGAGTTTGCCCAAATGTGTTAGGTAACTAGGATGGGATTTATTCTTGGGAGAAAAGATTATTTGGAAATCTGTAACAAGTTTCATGTAACAAGCTCAGTACCAGACATAAAGAAGTACAAGCAGAAAGCCTTGTACTGACTTAAGTTTTCTGTTATGCAAATCTTAATTAAGAAATTTTCATGCAGCGCTTGCAGTAGCCTGGTAAACTCTTTATTACCAGCGCAATATTAGTCATACACCAAAGTTCATACACTTAGGGAAACTGCTGGAGGCATGCTCACACTCCCATAAAATTACCTAAATGATCAAAATGTGTATTCTCTTTGTTGGTCTGGCAGCATCCCTCTAGTGACAGTAACATAGGTTCAGTATTCCCAGGAGATCAACCATGGCCTTCACAAGGCAGGAAAATTGCACCTTGTTACATAGGTATAACACCTCCCCAGTTCCAACTCACCTGAGGGCCAGCACTTTTGATAGAGAAGTCTTCACTGCGCTGTCACGATTCAGGATGTAATTCTCAAGTTCCTTGTGGTCAGATGGCTTCTGAAGTCCAAACCCTCCATAGTAAATTTACATATGCAATATTTCATAGCTTTCAGATGGTATATTTTGATCACACACGGGCTTTTCTGACCTTGATGTTCATGGACAATTACAGCAAATAATTAAGGTTATAGATTTTATTGTGTCAATCTACTTGATACAGATTGAAAACATCATACGGATCTTCAGTAGACTATTGTGCATTTCTGAAAAGGAATTGGGGTTAAACTACTTACAGAAAATAATGAAGTTGAAAATGCAAACAATAGAAAAAATATAGTCTGATTACCATCCTTTAATAAGTAATGTACAGAACAATGGCAAGAATATAGATCACAAAATGATTCTTGCCAATTGTCCATGCTTGTAGCTCTGGAAATTCTCAATGGATGTGGTGTACCCAACATCCCAGCAAAAAAATCAGCAGACTGTCAATACATTCCAAAAAACTTGTAGAATATGGACTTAACCTTATTTAGCATAATATACATACGCTACACAGTTGAACAGTTACTTCAGGATTAAAGAGCTCAATAATACAGTAATATTGTGTTGATGATAGAAACTTCACCTGACCTCAACAATGTGATAATATCTACAGGCAACACAGGAGCTAGCTGCTCACCAGTGTTTTTAAGTACTTGGTAAAATCGGCAAGTGTTTTGAGGGGCACATGCATGTCACAGAGCATGCTCTTACAACAACAGTGTTGCAGCCAGGAATTTTAATTTTAAACCAAGGGACACTGTGTCCCACTACTGTTTATTTTTTGGGACATTCTGCACATTGGCGACAACATGCATTAGTTGTCGATCAAATTTTGTTGCGTCGCTATACTTTAATTTCAGGGAATTGTAACAGTATACAGTGTCTGCTTCCAATCAGAGCTTAGTCGAACTACAGCCAAGTGCAGCGTTTTTGTTACTTTTAATCACAGCTTCAAAATTTACTTATAATCACAGCTTTGATAGTATGTAAATATAAGCCTCAAAATAATCATGCACACAAAGGTTATCGTCAGTATCAGATATTACTTGCAGACTTGAATACAGTCATCTCATGAGTGCACCCTTGGTGACCTGCAGTGCGTGAGAATGTGGAAAAATGGGTTCTGTTATGTGGGCATTGTCACAAGGGCGCGTCCTGGCTGCAACACTGCAACAAGTGGACATACCGGTATTGGTTTGTACCATAACACACAAATACACATGTGTACACCATGGTACCTAGCTCATGTGCCAAAATCTGATAAAAAATCAGTAACGCTAGGTGCGAGTAGCAGCTCTGGCCATACATTAAATTATAGTCTCCATACTTGATCATATTGTGGACCAAGTTATGTGTAACATACATGTTGTGGTGGAGATGTCTGTCCTCCAGGTTTACGCAAGGCCTTGTCCTATGTTGCGGGTCACAGCACCCCAAGACCTACATGCCTATACATTCTTTCCTGTTGCCCATGTGATGAAAAACAATCTTTCTACTGGTAAATTTCTCTTATACAGACAGATTGTACAACTCGTCAAGGCCAAAATAGCATATTGGAGTCCCAAGAAATCTGCTTAGCTGGAAATTAGGCCTTTCCACCGATGAGAAATCTGTCAATCAAAGAAATCAAATCTGCAAAGGTTGAAACATTGTCTGGAAGAGGCGTCATGAGTCAAAACAACACCACCAGATCCACACAAATAACATTTGCAAATGATGCGTTCTGGACAGTTAGCAAGATGTGTGTTGATGTGTGGTGTTGTTATGACCACTTGTGACCTCCTTCCCAACAATTTTCGCAGAGTCAATTTCTCTGTTACTGACTGATATAACCACCTATATGATAATAATGCTTGACAGTGCTGGTAACTCCTCAATTTAGACCGTAAGTCTAGTTCCTGAATTGCCAACGGTTCAACAAAAACCACTGTAAGTTTATGTCAAATTTGTTCAATTGTACTTCCATAATGTCAAGAGATTGAGGCATGGATGCCCAGACAGACTCAACAAGCATAATCCAAATGTGTTCAAACACTTCATCCACTGGGACTCAACAAAGAATTCTGCATGTCATCTGTGAACAGAACCTGAAAAACTCCCCATACTGTCAATCACCACAGATTGCTGAACACCAAGTCAATGTAGGAATTCTTGAAATTGTCTTGAGTCAAACTTGTACCAGTTCATGAAGAATGTGAAATAGAAAAAACTTTCTCATCGTCTTGGGTAAAACTAAGACTTTAACGAAATATATAACTTTCCTTGTAAAATTTCAGTCGGCTAAAAATTCTCAACATTCAGCTCCCCTATGTTGATGAAGTGGTGAACAGAAAATATTGGACTCAAAAGAATTTGCTTTCAAATACAGATACAGTGTGGCTGTACCAATACATGCCTGTGAACAAAATAGGTTAAGTGTTATTGGAACCCTTATTTGCAGTAAGTTTAATATACCTTTGTTGCACGATTGGTTGACCTATTACACTGGTTTTGGCGTCCATGCCCGATATGTTATTTAGACGAAAAATTGTCAGGCCAATCATGAACACTACAAAAAAAGGATCGCATATGCATACCAATCACAGTCTTGTGCAGATACCTTGGTAAATCAACATATATATATATATATATAATATATATTATATATATATATATATATATATATATATATATATATATATATATATATGTGTGTGTGTGTGTGTGTCATTTCTGAAAAAGTTAATTAACACAATATACAACTGGTAACTTTCATGAAATTTCGACAGCAAAACTACATATCATGTGATAGAATCACCTAATCAACAGGTTTGTCATGTAAAGCATGTTAAAGTTACAATAAAAATTTTAGAAACATTTTAGAAAACACTAAATATTCTCCACTGACAAATTTTTTTCAAAATGTTTGGTTTTTGATGCATTTTTCTGTCTTCTACTGTGGAATATGACCAGTGATTGTCAATAAATATCTTAAATTGAATATACATGCACAAGGTTGCATCAAATGTATTAGGGGACTGCACATTTGCAAGCAAAAAGCCCATTTCTGAGGGCACAGTTACATATACCAAATGTGAGCTAATAATCATACATTTTCTTGTTTTAGCTTTCAACTGAAACTGTAAAAACAGCTACATTGTAGACAACTGATCAGGTATCAGTCCAGGTAGAGCTGCCACACTCTGTCATTAATCAATAAGTCGGTGACTTTCAAATGTGCGGTGATACCCAAGCTAATCGTTTGTGTTGTAGGTGAAATGTGTCCATCTCATACGCCCAGTTGTGGCACCAATGTGAAATGCACTGTAGTTGTCAATGTCAGCAATGTTGAGATCCCGATGATGCAAAACCCAGAGACATCAAATCACATTGCCTATTGCCTCACTTCCATTGTGCTCGTATCCATCTATCACTTTACATACAGGTACATGAGAAACGCTCACACCACACACAATCAGGACATTAAAGGCTATTGTACATTGTTGATAAAACAAAGCACCCTACAGTTTTCACCCTTATCCCCAATGATTTTCATCCAAATCACATGAAAAAATTGACAACCGTAACAACAATATAACACAGCTAAATCATGTACACTGTCTCAATACTATACTTCGTAAATAAACCATTTTCACTGCAATTTTCCCACAAATTTGGTATGAAGATATACATAAATGCCTTACCAAATAAGTAATCTAGGTTACATACTTTATTTCAAAATGCACTGAAGCATAAGGAGAAGAAAAAGGACCTTTTCAAGGAAGTATACCTTCAAATATCTGAGACAGCAATACAACATGTAATGTAATCAATATTAATGTACACTGTCTCAATATTATATGGTACTTCATAAATAAACCAGTGCTGCTAATGGACAACTATGTGGGCATTATAAGGCCAGAGGATATTTGAGTATGTTGAAATACTTTGAATATAAAGATATTATTATACATCTACCATCTAGAACAATAGAATTTTGCAAAAAAGCCATACAGAACGCCAGTTCCATAACACGTACAGTTTCCAGGCACCCCATCCCCAGCGGCTATATCTGTGTGTTTACTTTTGAACGGTTTCAAGGGGACTAATTGGACGAGTGCCAGAACAAGTCTCGCGTGTACTCTGTACGTACGTGTGTAGTGCACACACGCTATCTTGAATTTGCAGAAGCGCATCCGAGATACTATGTATGTATGTATGTATGTATGTATGTATGTATGTATGTATGTATGTATGTATGTATGTATGTATTTATGTATGTATGTATGTATGTATGTATGTATGTATGTACGCATGCATGCATGCATGCATTCATACATACATACATACATACATACATACATACATACATACATACATACTGTATACATACATACATACATACATACATACATACATACATACATACATACATACATACTGACATGCTGACGGATAACTATCCCTATAGCTTCTATAGACTATATAGTTGCTAAAATGACATTTACACATAGTGTACATCTTCTTGATACAGTTTTCGTTTCTAGATAAGTTTTATGGAGCATCACAGAGAAAGGTCAATCTAAACATTTTTTTCTGCTTGAAACTGTTTCATGAAATGCCAAGGCTGTTTTATCATAAATTTGTTCATAGTGAGTACAGAGATTGTATTTCATTCGTAAGTGTTGGTTTGCAGAGTGTATAATCTTTGTGATCACCCAAGGAGTACTACATGCAAGGTGCAGACTTTCAGGGACATCTAAAGAAATACTGACCATAACTGCTTTTGGATTGCTGTTTCTATCAGTAGTTTTGAGCAATGTGGATGAAAATCATTGAGGAACTAAAATTTCATCCATCACATGTTGTGTGGCTATCTAATGACTGAGTAATAGGATACCATCAAATCTAACACCCCAAAGCTACAGTAATGTATCCTTGGAAATGCAGCATCTACCTATGCAAGTTTTGCCTACAGCAAGAACCAGTAAGGGTGGACTGTCGTGTATACATTTTGTTTACTTTTTTGTATGTCGCACACAAGTTTTGTAGATAACGTTGTACAAAAGAACCAAATCATTGAGTGTTTTGATAAAAACACAACGGAGGTGCCGAAATACTTATCATGTTGATGATATCTAAACTTGTCTTTGACAGAGACAGATGTTTAAGTGACACTCCACTCCACTGTTTATCCTTGTGTGTCTATAAAAACAGATTGACATCAGTACTATATGCTGTATTATGGTTTGATTAGCCAGAGTGCTGTCCTAATTAACGTCAGTCTCCACAATCAACTCAATAAGTAATTTAGCACTTCCCTTGTGTGTTCTATCCAAGCACTCAATGAGTTGGGTCTTTTTATCTACAATGTTATCTACAAAACGTGTGTGATGTACAAAAAAGTAAACGTAATGTATATATGACTGTCCACCCTTCCAGGTTCTTGCTGTACAATGTTAATAAGCAATGCAATCTATTCTGCATGGCTCCACCTAATATCAGTAATTCAGCTATCTGGGTTTCATTTCTTCCACATGATCAGCAAGGTAGTTCAGTCTGCATTTTCTCAATGTCTCAACCAACGATTTTCTGTCTGCTCTAACACCGAGGTTCTTTTTCCACAAATACATCGCTTGCGTCGACTGTTCCTTCAAATCACGTGAATGGTTGTATGTAATGGCATCAATGTCTGTTTCTGAGAGATGAAATTTACGTGCTAGTGTTCTCCAGTCGCGTCCAAGGTTGTTGCGGAGGTATTCAAATTCTTCTGTCAGATCTGTACCTGGAGAAGTAACGTAACATTTAAAAGTTACACATTGCCATCACTCGTGTCCAAATAGCCTGACAAAAAAGGCTTGACCTAGCATATCTACTCCTGCGCTAAAATTCATTAATATCCTGTGTCATCTTACCACCCAAGTTTGCACCAGTGATTATTTACACATATTTTGATATGTGGTATCATCATTTTCTCTCAGAAGAGACTGTTGTATTTGTTGATATCATCAATTGGAGCGATTCCTCATGGTGCTGTGAAAAATTTAACATATCATCTTCACAGAATTGGCAAGCAACACAAATGCAACATTCACCAGCACAGGCACCAACTTTCAATGTCACTTCACTTTTCTCTTCCTTGCTGTCTTTCAAATTATGAAGCATTATCTTGCAGTTCTGTTTTCAGAATGTTTGATAACATTCAGTACCATAGGATCTATGATATTCTTCATGTCATAAACAATTCCAGAACTTGTTACGTGCAGCAAAGATCACTGGACTCTGAAATAACTTCATCACTTTGATAGAAACAATCAATGAAAAGAGCGAAAGAAACTCTTTCATTCTGTGTGTCACTAACTAACATAAAAAGCATATTGTTAGAGAGATTCTTGAACAAGACATTGGTGAAGGGTCCATGTTGGACTGGGAGCATAGAAGACACATTTTTACTGAGTATTAACTGGAAAAATATATCAGACGAGATAGATACACACCTTCTGGAGTTTCCTGTGCTATCGGCCCTGGAAGCAGAAACAAAAAATAACTTTTGAAGTATGCAATGAAAAGATGCATTTCATGGGCCTTGTTGCAAATTTTGCTGTGAAGAATGTTATGAGATTATAAAGAAGTGACTCCTTTGCAATTAAGTAACTTTCAAACAGGAAAAAGTTCGATAAATGTTATTAAAAGCAATAATTACATTATTATTCTCTGTTCTGTCAATTGTTTCCCAAAATGCATTTCAGTTCAAATTATAAAGTCTAAGTCCTCCCCTTCGCAAGTGAGAGATGCATGTCCCAAACAATCATTTGAGTACGGCTCGCTGGATGATAGCAACATTCCTTTGGCCAAAGCCGATATCAGGTCAAATGTGCCAGAAGGCATTTTCTTGCATATTTATGATACAATTGGAGAACACTGATCATGCAGACTACACAAATAGCTCCACTTTGGGTGAAAATAACTGACCGAGAAAGAGGAAGGGAGCAGTAAACATAATCACACATTTTGTCTCTGATTTTTGAACTTATCGGACACAAACTCCCTTGAGCTTGCTACAGCTGTAGTGTGTGACATTTTTGTGAAAAATTGGTGCAGTCAAATTTTAATGTCACACTGAGTATGAACTGCTAGCACAGGGCAATAAGGCATTATTAGTCATAACAAAAGTTTAACAATTGTTCATTGTTAATGAATTTATAAATATGAACATTGTTGATAAAAAATATAATATTTCTTGTCATTATTGTACGTTTACATACGTATCTTATGGCGGTGGAATCCTGAATGATGTTCCAAATTTATGCCAAATTCGCACGGTTGTAGTAACAACCCTCCAAAATAGGGTCTACAGTAGAAGCATTCCATACTTTGCTGAGACACAAAGTTGAGACTATGCATGCCTTTTTACCTGTGCTGCCAATGGCTGGTGGGTAAAATATGTTTGTACACAGATCAATTGGGACATGCGCAACTTATGACCACTGGCCTGTAGGTCGTTATGAATTAAAGGTTTGGTGTACCTTCATTTGTTACAATATGTTTATTTTTTTCCTTTTTGTTCTTTTTTTCTTTTTTCTCAAGTCTTTTCCTTAGCTTTAAGTGAGTTACTTTTTGTACAATGTATGCAAAGGTGACATCACTGTCCTTTTATGGGAAGTTAAAAGAGTCACTGACTTCGTCCATGTTTCTGATTAAAGCCATGGTCCCTCATGTGGAGGGACCTTATTGTTATGGTTGTGAAAGTAAAGGAATATTTCACACGCCTCGTTCTTTCTTTTATTGTTGAAGACATTGACAGCAACTTTATAAGTTGTATATTTTTCTTCTGAACGACATGTCACAGTTCTCAATACCTTTATTTTGTTTGGAGGGAAGTACTGTCGATCCATTCACTCTACTCACAGACGTTGACTGATGTTGAACTGCTGTGACGGGCCCAACTCTGACGTCTTCATAGCCCTCAACGATTCTAACCAAATCTTTTCGATTTATTTCTTCCAAGCAATCCTTGAGGAATGAAGTATCGTCCACACTTAGATAATCAGAAAATTCCATTTCCTCGATCAGCTGCAGTGTCGATTTAATTTCTTCTCTTCGCGAGCGGGGAATAAAAAAACACATAAATTTGATCTTCTCAAATTCGTCGTCTCTCTTCAATTTCATAGCAACTTTCATCAGCATTTTCCTGAACTCTTTCTCCAAAATGCGAGGGTCGTCGACTCTCTCCGCGTCGACTTGAGTTATTCTTTCATCCATCTCATGCGAAAAGAGGGTATAGTACGACAGCAACGAGTGACAAGACACTTTCTGACGAAATTTGGTACGCGATAAGCTTGCTGGAATTTCCCCATACGCATATACGCAGCTCTGTCTCCTGCGTAATGGGGCTTCCCCCGAGGAGACCTTTGACCTGCATATTACCTTATACTAAGCTTGTATATTCAGTACGTACCATATTCAGAACAACTGGAAGCATTTATAGTATAAAAATGTTCATAAATTATAAAAAAACTGTTATTTGCATAAAAAATTGTCGTACGGATAATTCTGTACACAGTAATATCTAAAACTCGTGGATGAAGCGATAGTCTACGCATGAAGGAATGCATTCCTGATCATGCCCATAAGTATTACTTTTTAACAATACATATGTATATCAATTCAGAAGTATTAGATATGTTTGAAGCGGAATTGTAAAGACGATGTGAAATACAAAATTGTATATTTGTTGTCCTGTACAAAATGTATCGTTTACAAGAGATACAATTCAGACACAGCTGTAGTTGTGGGTGTTTAATTTGTGGAATGACGGGACAGGAAATATACGAATGATGTCAGTGACTAGAAAGAGTTGCCAAGATGGCGGACGAGAGTGAATGGCTTTCCTTCGGCTCTTCGCCAAAACGTCAAAAAATTGACGATGAAGAAATAACTGAAGAAGGTAGGAGTGTTAACAGTGAGGTGAACTCAAGTTCTCGGCCGTATACCGAACATCAGAGTCACAACTTGCAAGCAACAGGAACGGAGTGGAATTTTGAAACTCCAGTATCGTCTCACATACAGCCATGGCAAGCCCAGTTAATCGACAAACCGGAAGTCGCGAAATCAGGTTTGTCCCTGACGTTTTCGTTTATCAGAATACTGGGACTACAGAACTTTCTGCACATTGTACTCAGACAGGAAACACTTGCATTCCCAACCCATGATGTGACATGTGGTGCAAGCAACCATGAAGTCAAACTGGGGATTCCCTAATTAACATATTTTACGTTTGTTGTTGTATACGCTTTGCGGTTCCTACACTTAGTTAGAGGAGACGTGTTCACGTTCTCAAACAAGAATTCTTTTTAACATGCTTGCTTCATCGGTACTTGAACCTTTACAGAATGAACAGCGTATAATTTCAAATTATAACCAGCAAAGTGTTGACACACTATGTAAATAACATGTACACCCTCTTTTGGGTGTGGTCACGCCACCCAAACTGCTCTAAACCATCATGGAGGTAGAGGAGAGATTTTTCTTCCATTTAAAGACTGTAGAGCGGGATGATTACTGTCTATGATGATATCAGAGGCTGGGGTAATGTTTACTGTCACTTTGTCCTAAGACCGCTTTAACACCTCCCATTTTGTCCAGAACTGGTCTTACTATTACTGATTACTGCCAGTCAACCCCCCCCCCGGGGGGGGGGGGGGTCGACCACCCATCAGAAATTTAACTTTCCAATTACTGTAATTAGTGAGTCGATGTCAATACCCAAGACCAGAAAGCTACAAATTAAGAGTCTCTTTTACTCACAATGCCTGAGTCCTGTTTCAGAATATAATTTGAACACTAATTTCCAGACACATGGTGTTCAGACATTGAATAAGATCATGCGATGAGTGTTGCTACTCGTTCGAAAATGAACATTTTGGGGTCTAGGACTATTACTGCTTTTTTGGTTTTATGGAGAGTAATGATTTTGGTATTGAGATATCAACTGATTTACATTGGAAGGCTAATTCCCTGATGGACAGAGGTCAAATGTTGACAGGTAGTAACTGGTAATACATGTACATGTACGATCACATGATTAGCATTGCTACTCATTCAAAAATCAATGTTTTTCAGGTCAACGACTATTTATTATTTTGTTATTTTTTATAAAGATTAGTGGTCTTTGGTATTGAGATATTGACTGATCACATTAAAATTAATTGGAAGGTCAATTTCCTGACGGACAGTTGACAGGCAGTAATTAGTAGGACTCTCCCAGAACCATTTTGTCCCATCCCATTATGTCCCACAATCACAGCACTCTGTCCCATTACCAATCCCTCCCAAGACCATTTCACGACAGTGTATTTGCATTTGAAAGTACCACACCCCCTCTATCACATTTTGTAAAATGCTTACCCAAGCTGTATTACAGCATTTCAAATGACTTTACATGGACAATGCTATTTTTCTTAGTTTCTGGAAGAGTCTGTGTATGAGCATGGAGCAAATGCATATTTGAATGAAATGATCAAAGGTTTAAGATTTTGTACTCTTGTGAAAACAAAGCTTGGGTTCTCTTTTGATATGCAGTAACTTCTTACAGAAGCTGGTCATATAGAGTAAAATATGTTTACATTTCTATGCCAGTGGTAGAGGGACTGTGGCCACAAGTGTTACCATGTTCGTGATAAGACTACCAGTTTGCTTGTCTGGATATTGGGAAATAACATCATTAGAAGAAAGTTTCAATTGATGCATAGAAATGGCACCAGTCCAAAAACAGGAAGTGTATGCAATTTGTGTTAACCCCTTTGCCACAGGACTTTGGTTCAGCCTTATTATTTTCAATGGTGATTGTGGACATGTTTATAGGGATTCAGGGGTGAACAGTTCAAAATTTTGGTAAACTTATCTTAGAGATATAGGATGGAGGGTTATGTCTTAATTGACAGATGATAGACACCTAAAATGTAATAGTATTAATCTTTTAGTGCTGTAATTTTTCCCCACCAAAATTTTAGCACAACACTTTACCAATTTTTATGAATTTTTTCTGCAATTTTTATATGATATTTTGGACTCCATGGACATCACATTTCATTGGCTACAGATTTTTATCAACATTTTGGCAAAATCTGAAAAAAATTGACAGGGCTATATTTTATAAAGGTGACAAAAATCGACTTTGGCGCTCAAAGGGTTAAGACAAAGTGGGTTGATATTTTTTGTTACAGAAATACCGAATGAGCCGGGGTGCAGTCAGTCTCTCAGTGTCCATGATGATCCACCGACAAATGTTACATTTGATGATGCCGAGGCTAATCATAATAACATGGCTGCTGGTGACAGTGACAGTGATGAGTCTCTCGATCTTCATCTTGGAAGCTGGCAACCTGAACTTGAACCTGGTAAGGATGAAATCTAGCCATATTTCCATGTGTGCAGTGTTTGCAGTTTGCTATCTTTGTAACATTAAACTTTTGCTGTGGCAGCTAAAAAACTCACACTGTACAAAAACAGTTGCGTTTTTTCTCATTCTTCCATAAATCATCTTTTCTGAAATATTTTGCCTGGTTAAAGTGAGTGAATGCTGAAGGGGAAGATGGGGTTCTCATGGTAATATGTCCCTGCAGACGAGGACTAGGGGGACAAGCTTAGCTCAGTACAAGAACATGACCTATGTCATACATGTGCAAGTCAATTTATTTTGTTACTTTTGTTTGGTGCTGGCTTGTTCAGTGTTTTTTTAACCATTTTCTTTTGAATTTTTGAGGAACCTGTAAATGGGACTCGATCCCATAGGATTTCTGAATAAATAAATAAATAAACCCAATATGGCAACCAGGTTGCCATTTTGTTTGAATTTTTCACATCTTATGCCTTCGTATTCAAAAACTGTATAATAGGATTAATAAATATATGCTCCATTTTCCAGGTCCTATGAGTTGGGTGCAACAGAAGATGTTAGCCGGAGTGAACCCAAAGGACATACTTCATAAAATGATACCTCATGGAGGTATGCTTCCAGAAGGCTTAGATGAGTTCACCATGTGGAAAATTATCATCAGCATTCTCAGCGAACCACGGAGGCGGAAGAAGTTAAAATCCATCAATACTATGGAAGATGTACTACACCTTCTTCGAACGAAATCTAAAATTGTTGTTCTGACCGGAGCTGGGGTAAGGCAGTGATATTTTTTGAATGTGCACATTTCTAAGAAAATGCTGTGAAAACATCTCTCAGATTGAAAAATGCATCTGTCCTGTATTCATTGGATTGACATTAGGCAATAAATATAGAAAAAATTGTAATTCACTCACAGCATTTAGTTGCCAGAATACACTGTGTAGTAAAATTAGATTTTATTGCAAAAGTTTCTATGAATATCCTGCCATTAGCATTTTAAATGAGCTTTGTTTCCAAGAAAACAAAGATGCTATTTACAACAAATCACAGCTAAGATTATTTCTTCTATTATTAAAACTGAAAAGCCCACACGTAAGTCAATGTATAATTGAAAGAGTTTGTAGAAGTCTAATTTAATTAAAGTGTCATTAGCTTTAACCCTTTGAGCGCAAAAGTCAATTATCAAAAAATTACAGTAAGATTTTTAAAAATAGGTAAAAATGTTGTACTAAAAGTTTGGTGGTAAAAATTAGAGCACTCAAATGATAATATCACGACATGGTATGGAAATCTGACCATAAGAAATAGGCTTAAACTCAGGTGTGATCAATACAGCTAAAAACTTATTGGAAAACTGCAGATTCCACATTCCATCTTACCGGTATGCCACAGCCCCATGCAGAGAAAAACTTCCAATTCTTAACGGCAGAAGACATCCCCTCTATACATGTTTTCAGAACTTCCAAATGGTTGCAAATATTGAGTACCAAAAGCAAGGAGTAATTTTTACAAACACATTTTCATACCAGACATCTGCAATATTAATATTGACTTTAAATGCATCAAAAGTAGTTCAGCAATTTTATGAAATTACCAAGAAGCATGACTATGATAGCCATAGTCGATGCTTTTCCTGTACATGGTGACACATAGCAATTAAAACCTTTGAGTATTGGCAATACAGCGCCTAGTTGTTTTGATACTGTGTTGTGTATGATCTTGAATAATGAATCATGAAGTGACTGCTCATTGTAGCTGAACTTGTTCTGTTTTCCTTGGTTTCAGGTGTCAGTATCCTGTGGTATTCCAGACTTCAGATCCAGAGATGGTATATATGCAAGACTGGCCGTGGACTTCCCTGACCTTCCAGATCCACAGGCTATGTTTGATATCAGTTATTTTTGGACTAACCCCAGGCCATTTTTCAAATTTGCAAAGGTAATCTACTCAACCAAGATTAGTGAAACCACACTTGAAGAGCTTTCTTTGAATTGTACAAGGTTCATCTTGTGTAAACCATAGCAATTACAAAGCTGTGATATCACCCATCAAACATTTCCAAATTCAACTCAGCAAAGTGCCACTGCCAGCTTATGTTATCATTACAATTTCTGTTCAGCACTGATACTTTAAATATTATCCCACAGTTTATAACTAGATATTTTACTCTTTAAAAGTATAGGGCTGTTCATAAATGATGTCATTGTTCCCTCATTAATATGCAAAAATGAAGATTTTTCTGCAAATTTAGATTTTGGAAATGACACATGCAAAAAATGACAAAAATATGACTTGTTGGGTGATTACTCATGTTAAAATAAAACACTAGAAAAGGTATGACCCGATCATGCTACAAGCTACAATAGTAGGCAAGCGTGCAACATTGATGAAATGTGTCCACATTTCAAGTAGCAGTGTCCGATATTTTGTCCACATGCAGCTATATTTAATACGACAAGCCAATATCCCTGAACAGCTCTATTCCTATCAAACAATCACTTCATGTTTGCTTTGTTTTCATCACTATTTCTTCTCAGGAGATATACCCTGGCCAATTCCAGCCATCTGTGAGTCACAAGTTCATTGGTTTACTAGAGGAGCACGGCAAATTGTTGAGGAACTATACACAAAATATAGACACACTGGAACAGGTTGCCAATATTACAAAAGTAGTACAATGCCACGGTAAGTTTTTGTTCTCAATAAACATAGACAGATTAAAGTCGGGTTTACTACTCTCTTTGATACAAAGTTTTGGCATCCAGGGAGAAAATGTTTTTCCGTTCTTCAACATCATACTTATACACAACCTAGAATCTTACTTTAGTGAACATAAGAAGTGTTGATGGAAGAAGTGCAATATGGGTTATACTCTTATATCAGCCTCTTATGTGTATAGTTTTTACAATTTCATAATTTTAAGTTGACTGTGTGCTTTTAAATATATTTGAATGGAATGTAATTGATTTTGTGTAGTTATTAAGGTTTTATGTATGTAACATACATGTACATACGTATTGTGGTACCTTGAAAATAAATTGCCACAAAATTAGGCTTTCAACCATTGACAGAGAGGGCGCTCTACTAAATGTGACTACCAACATTGGACATAGTTGTCAGTGTGGAGTTCATAAATCTATCCATTTATACCCTTTACATTTACACTTATGATGCAGAAATACCTAGGTTTTGATGATCAAAATTACTGGTTTACATCATAATTTTATGGTTTGTCATTTTGTTACAGGGTCTTTCGCTACAGCATCATGTACAAGATGTCGTTATCAAGTGGATTGTGAAGTCATACGACAAGATATATTTAACCAGGTGAGTTTTAAATGACTGACTTTTTGATGCATTAATCAGATGCTGTCATGTTACAAACATATATGAAACATAACGTGGAGCTTACTCAGAGAATCAGAAGGCATTTGAATGACAAGACTTAAAGGTACAATGTCACCTGTTCCAATTTTGCCACAGTTACCATGGAAAGAGAAAATCTAACCAATCACAGATTTTAAGCGGGTGGCCGCTTTTTAAAAACTGCGTCCTCACATGGCCATTTTGAATACCAAGGAACGTCCCTTTGACCATATATGAGCATATGTAGATCACAGGTGACTGTATACCTTTAAATTCACTTTGTTTCATTTCCAAAGCATGTAATTTCTGTTTCGTTGCTTTTCTTCATATCTACATTTTTCTGTTAATAATACACACAGGTTTTAATCACATTTTATTAAAATAAGAACACACACATATATATATCCATAATTATCGCATTAATAGGTGGTACCTCAGTGTCCGAGATGTCAGCTTCCAGAAGATTCCTCAGATTTTGCCGTGATGAAACCAGACATTGTCTTCTTTGGGGAGGGTTTGCCTGCAACTTTCCACAAACAAATAGATGAGGACAGAGAAGAGGTTGATTTGCTCATTGTCATTGGATCCTCCTTGAAAGTACGACCAGTTGCATTGATTCCACGTAAGTTGAAATTGATAATGCCATCGAACTTTCACACACGAGCTGAATCATTCCATTGTTAGGTAGACCAGTTTTTATTAGCTCATATTTGGTATGTATATAAATACCAAAAAGAGCTTATATGGTGAGACGGTGGCGTCTGTATGTCTGTGTGTATGTATGTATGTTTACATTATTTGGCCATAACTTGTGTCATAGGGGCTAGAAACTGTCACTTTTGAAGAATTTTTCACTGTTTTTTTAATTTTTAATGTCAATTTAGTTTCTTGTTCTACTCTGCAAAGCACAGATAAATACACAATATTCAGCTTGTCAACTTAGGCTGTATAGCGTTGTTATTGTTGACAAATGAATTCTGGTCTGGACTTGAATTCAAATGTCAACAGTGGGGTTGACAAGCAAGTACTGTAGTTGGAGTTTCAACATGCTTTGATGAGTAGAACAAGAACTTGTAATTCACATACAAAACAAAATGGTGGAAATGTCAAAAGTTAAGGCTACTTACAGGCCCCTTTAAATTTATGTCAATTTTGAAAGTATCATCAGTATTTGTTTCAAATTTGAATTTGCATATTAAGTTGTAAAGAGCATTATTGCAAATAGTGGATTTTTTTCTATTTTCTCAAGATCATCTACAAAATCATATATTTTCTAAAGAGACAATTTATTCAATGGAGCAGATCTCGTTCAGTGCATAAATTAACGTCTGTCCATATCATATATAATAGTAACCTGAAAATAGTAAACCATGAATTTGCCTTTATTTCTAGTAGTATCACTCCCTCAGCAAAGTTGAAATATTGCCTGTCATTCTGCCTTGATAATGTCAGTGTTCTCCACAAATGAAAATTAAAGGCGGGCGGCTAATTAGCATATTTATTTGCATAATATTTGCATACAATTTACATATCACCAGGGCTATTCACAAGGCATTCCAGTGATGAGATATACTTCTGACATTTTTAATATTTTTCTCCATTCAGCAGTGATAAATGGCAAGCTATACAATTTATTTTTAAATTTAAATCCTTTTTATTTACATTAAATAAATAATAAAACATCAAAAATGAAAAAAAAAACATTGAACTAATAGTAATACAAACAATACACAATTTAGTAAATATATTGCACAATACCAACATGAAAATTCAAAAGTAGGCTACATGAGAAGTAATCAGTGTTCGAAATAATCGGTGGCAAATGGTGGCACGTTTTCATATGATCCTCTGTTACTATATGATTGTCTGTAGTCCGATTGGTATTAAAGCCATGAACGTCTTTTTTTACGTGCGGCGTCCATGACAAGTTGATAGGGGACTGAATATTTGCACTAAGTTACAATGCGGAGTCAGCGGAGCATGCCTGCAGAGAAACATACGTTGACTTTAAAACTCTATTCATAATAAAGAGAGGCCCGAAAAAAAATGATACCAGGTATTTCCAAGAGAAAGATTTGAAATTTCATCGACTCATAGTTCGGCAAACGTACAAAACTTTGACAACTGCGCGGTATGGCAAGTCAAACGTTGCAATATTCTAGAAAAACTTACTTTCTTTTTATACAAAACATTTTCTTTGTGCAAACACCTATTTTCGTTTTGTGAATATGCATTTTCTTTGTGTTATAACCTATTTTCTTTGCATGAAAACCTATTTTCTTTGTGTAAAATCCATTTTCTTTGTGTAAAAACCCATTTCTTTGTATGAAAACCTATTTTCTTTGTCTAAAAACCCATTTTGTTCGTGTAAAAACCTATTTTCTTTATGCAAAAAATCATTTTCTTTTTAAACAAGTCATCGTTGATGACACAGTCCCCACTTGTTAATAGGTACTTTGATTACAGGCCCTCAGAGAGGATAGAGTCCTCTTCATTAGGTCTGTGATAAAAATACTTTTGAATAAATTCGCTTGATACATGTCTGAGTTGTAGTTCAGGACATGAAAAAATGGTAATAAAATGGCCACATGGTGGCCATATTGGATCGTATCACAAAACAAATCAATGTGCATATGTATGACTTAGGTCAATGTCCTTGTACCAACTTTGATTAAAATCGGTTGAGATATGCCTGAGTTATGGCTTTGTACATGAAAAAATCATAACAAAATGGCCGCACAGCAGCCATATTGAATTGTATCACAAAACAAATTAACGTGCATATGTATGACATTGGTCAATCTCCTTTTACCAACTTTGAATAAAATCGCTTGTTACATGTCTGAGTTATGGTTCTGGACATGAAAAAACGTAATAAAATGGCCACACGGCGGCCATATTGGATCGTATTACAAAACAAATCAATGTGCATGTGTATGACATAGGTCAATGTCCTTGTACCAACTTTGAATAAAATCGGTTGAGATATGCCTGAGTTATGGCTCTGTATATTAAAAAATCGTAACAAAATGGCCGCACAGCGGCCATATTGGATTGTATCACAAAACAAATTGATGTGCATGGCTATGACATTGATCAATGTCCTTGTACCAACTTTGAATAAAATCTGTTGAAACATGCCTGAGTAATGGCTCTGTACATGAAAAAATCATAATAAAATGGCCGCCTGGCGGCCATATTGGATCGTATCACAAAACAAATTTACGTGTATATGTATGACATAGGTCAATGTCCTTGTACCAACTTTGAATAAAATCAGTTGAGATATGCCTGAGTTATTGCTCTGTACATGAAAAAATCGTAATAAAATGGCCGCCTGGCAGCCATATTGGATCGTATCAGGAAACAAATCGACGTGCATCTGTATGACATATGATGTAATCCTTGTACCAAGTTTGAATGAAATCGCTGCAGGCGTCTCTGAGATATCTGCGTGAACGGACGGACGCACAGACGGACGCACGCACGCACGGACATGACCAAACCTATAAGTCCCCTCGGACGATGTCCGTGGGGACTAAAAAAACCATTTTCTTTTCTGACAAAACATTTTCTTTTTGTAAAAAACATTTTCTTTTTGTAAAACCTATTTTCTTTTTGTTCAAAACATTTTCTTTTTGTACAGACCTATTTTCTTTTTGTCAGACCTATTTTCTTTTTGTACAAACCTATTTTCTTGTTGCACAGCCTTCATTCATGTTGCAAAATGTATTTTTTTATTGCACAACCTTCATTCATGTTGCGGAGCCCATCCTAGTATTCCAAAGCGACCATTCGTATTGGTCACGTGTCACATCTGTTTGTGCTTGTCCAACTCACGTTTCTCTTTAAGGATGATAAATACCTTTTAGACACTTTCAGATTTTTATTTTTTTCTCAATTGAACACGTCCCAAACCCCAATAAAGTATACATTTTCTGAAAGCCCTGATATAGAGCTATCCGACCAAGCACAGTGCACGGTCATTATTTGCATAAGAGTCACGTGACAAGCGTTTTGCTGAACCTTCCAAAAACCGGTTTTTCCGGCCTTATGCGAACACGCTGCAAGATTTCCAGTTGGAATTTCTTCATTGACAAGCCTTGACAATATCCTTCAAAACTGTGTCTGCGATTTTTTCTCGGAGGCTCCATTCAAATCATATGGCGTGATAATTAAAATTCCTTGAAAAGCACCTTCGTCAAACACCTTTAAGAGCGCATTAAAAAATAACAAAGGCATATAAAGGAAATCCCAGACACGGATTTTGAGTTCATTATGTTTCCAAAGGACGGTGTGAATTTCAAGCAGCTAGTGTTTGTGAGCGCGAATTGACGAGGTGCCAAAGAAGGGTACTTCATTCACACATTGAATTCGAGAAAAACGCAAAAAACATGTTTTGATACTTCTACTCTACGGCATTTGATAATTAGACGTGCACGAGCCTCAACACGGGCATAATTTGTTACCAAGTGATGATGTCGGCCGGGAATGACAGTTGTTCAGAGAAAAAGTCCCAGGAAAATAAAATAAATCGCGGAAAACTACCAATTTTTGGAACCCTGCGTGTCGACACATCGCCACAGCGAATGGCTTCAGTGGGAAAAACAATGACGTCAGCAGTCATTACTGATAGCGGGCGTGTCCTAAATTCATATGCAGATAAGCTTGTTTGCGTTCCCCAGATAACACTCCCCTCACACCCTATATAGACATTGCAGAACCGTAGACTTGATAGCGTACTATCGCACTAATTGCAAAGTTAATTCTAGGACGCGCCATTGCGCAATAAAATCTCGAATGGCCCTCATTTCTACGTTTGACGCGCCACTAAGGGTGCAACACCGGGGCGCAACATTATATGAATGGGTCGATCACACAGAGTTCACGTAGTTCATACATTCACGTAGCTCCCCGAAGGTCATTACCTCAGTCATAGTGTGACATGTAAAACGATTCAGTTACCTATCAACCTTTGCAATTAAATACCCACTACAGCATATATGGTGGAAGCTGGGTAGAAAGGACTGATGTAGGGGCAATGGTGTTTTGGAGCCGTACGCATGTGGCATGGCCGATGAATATAAAACAACGGCACTGGCCGCTGCGTAAAGGTGGAAAGCTAGTCGACACTCGGATTCTTAACGCCGGTATAGTTGATGAACCCGGGATGATCGGGCAGTCTCTTAAATTGAAGCGTTTGCAACGTCTACCGTCCATACAAACGAAACGTTGAACACTGCAAGGAAAGTATCCATGATCGTTTTGAAGAGCAACACATTTTAGGTCGGACACATCTCGTTTTCCAGAGTAGCCAGGTCTTTGCATAGAACAACACCGCTGTGTAAAACCCATTGGCCAGAACCAATGATCGTAAATTTGATAATACATACGAGTATTTATGTTTAAAAGTTGATGTATCGATCACTTTATTTAGGTCGTACGGGTTACAGTCTCGTGCTATATCAGTGTTAGACTTGGTTCAAGTCGGTGAATTTTAAAAAAATAAAATCATTTATAATAGTTTCTCTTGTGTCTCTCCTATTTCGTACAAACCTATCCGGAATTTGGCAGCTCACGCCAGGTTTTCCCAGCGATTGAATGCGTCACGTTTGAGTCTGCGCAGTAGTGAGTTAGTTTCTGCCGGATTCACCGACTTGGACTTCTTGCAAAGTACAGGCGGTGAGACGGACTGTGTACACAGTGACGTAGAGCAAATACAAAATGATTGACAGCCCCCGCCGTTATTCTGGCCAATAAGAAGAACGCTTGCTAATAAACCTCTGCATGCATTAAAAAGTTTGTTGTCATCTCCGTGCAAAGCTAGACATCGAGTACGTTTTATATCTGGGCGAATAATAGCATCAAGTTCGTACATCCACCACGTTTTACAACTGATCGGTCGACCACCGCTAATCATGCGAGATTACCAACGAAAGCTTGTTGAGAGTTACATTGAGGGAAAAGATGTGTTCGTTTGCACACAACCGGCAGCGGAAAATCACTGACATACGAAGTCGCTCCACATTGTTTTGATTTCCATCGCTTCGGGCACGTAAGAAAACAGGCTCCAACTGTAAGGACGGTGTCTTTTTCCATCCTTGAATAACCGGCCACGATTTTCGCATTTTGTAACATGGGCCCCACAAACAACACATATTTTCACGCGTTTTCGGTGATAGAACAGAGGTCGTGCTGACTTTTGTGGGAGTGATCGCACTCGACATTTTGTCAACAACGCCATGTGAGTTTTATGCACGTCTCGTTTGGGTCAATTGGTAACTCCTCCCAATGTGTAAAATTTAGTGATGTCATCTTATGAATAATATATGAGTAAAGAAAACGTCATCTCATGAATAATTTATAGCAACGCAAACCCTGCAAGAAAGCCAAGTCTGTGATTCCGGGTGAAACTCCGCTGTATAGCGTTCACTCCACTCATCGCGTTCACCCTACTCATCGCGTCCACTCACGCGCGCGTTTCACATGAAAGCAAAATACAAATCATTGCGTTCACTCCACTCAAACATTCACAAATCACAGACTTGAACCAAGTCTATATCAGTGTATGAGTAGCCTAATTGTCGATGAGTGCAAATCGAGGGCCACTCTCGGAGAAATCCTACCGGTGCGCTAAGCTTTGATCATGATCATTTCCACAGTCAAAATCACAGTCCTTAGCAATTTGTACAGTAGTTCAAGTCCGACATCATCACATAAGTCACGTAAACAATTGAATCAAACCAAACAGTTTGCTGTTGCCATTATTGGGCCTGTTGCGTACGCACAAGGAAAAACTTTGCAGTAGGCTTGGTTGGTTACGGGGGCCCGATCTCCAGTATTCTCCTTTTCTTGACTTGATAGACTATTGTATTTTCTACAGAAAATTCAAGGTTTTTACATGTGTGATGATGATGGCCCCCGATTTTCTAAAATGGCCCCCTTGGGACAGGAGTTGGGGCTAACAGTGGCCCGTTGTTTTTAAATCCTAGAATGAACACTCTGTAATTGTTTATCTAACATTGCGAAAAAGACGTCAACCAACGTAAAGCGGCGCGTGCAGGCTCCGACCAACCCTAAGCAAAGTGATAAAACGCCGCACTGCTAAGAAATCGTCGTTGACACGATGTCTTGACCACACCAAGAAAAATGACTTGCTCTCTGGTGTAGACTATGTCTGGAACTGTACGAATACTTGTTTATTGGACTAGGCTTCGACAAACATTTAATTACGGTTTATTGTTTACAGGCGGAAGTAATCCTGGTGTTTGGAGAAGTCACAGCACGTCATTATGTAAATTAGCTAGTGCAACGCAACGTTGTGTCACTCAAGATGGATTATGGAAATAGCAATGCAAATGTGTCCACAATGTTTACAAAAGCTCCCCGATTTAACCGGGATATCCACGTGCATTTGTTTTGATTTTTAAAAATCGTGAATTACACGGAAACCATTCCTTGTCTTGAACTGGCGACACATCTCAATTCTGGGTCCTACTTCAAGGCGTATTCTCAGAGAATTTTGAAAATTTGACAGAAAAATGAACGATTTGGTATTTATCATCCTTAAAAATGTGTTATTTTTATTTGAAATATCTTCTTGTATATTAATAAAATAACATACGCAAGTTTGTAAAACTTTCATTCCTGTAAGTATAACCTATGCTTGTATTCCAAAACGGTCATTCGTATAGGGTCATCAGTGTAACCTTCGAACTATGGCGTTTTGGTCAAAGGTTATTTGCAGACGCCACCAGTTATGATAGAGGGACTGTGCAGTGTCCGTGCACACCGTTCGGTGCACGGTATAATTATTTCTTTTAGCGTCATTATTTAACTTTTTGCGAGAATTTCGTCTCATCACAAGTGTTGAAGTCCAATGACTCTATCATTACGTTGAAAGAGATAGTTTCACAGTGGGACATGTCAGAAAGGCTGTCTCCACGAGGCTTCGGCAGCATGGTTATCGTTTTTTCAACCATGTCAGCGATTTGATAAAGCCTATAGGAGGTGTGTGGTTGGCGCAACATGGTCCCTCCTCCTATGGGACCGTGGCAGTGGGACCGTGGCTTATACGACACTGTCATTTAATGCTCTGACCTCGCGTAGCAGAGCCGCTAGACTTACCAAAAGTCAGTGGGCTTGATAATGGCGTAACAATATAAAATACATTCCAGCAAAATTTGTCTTGATTTAATTTTACGTGAGAAGTGCCATTGCGTAAAGCTGCGTTCACAAATAATGGGGGGGGGGGGGGGGGGGGGGGGGGGGGGAGGAACCTTGATTGAAATCTTTTTCAGTCTCCTCAATATCCTCATAAAAAAATTTCAAGTCCCCTCATCTGCATGTATATGGTCAGAATTTTTCAAGTCACCCTCAAATTATCATCTAGCCGTATATTTATTAGGGATGTACGCCCAGACAAAAACATTTGCGCAGTTCCGCTCGCTGATGCTCGACACCGCCTGATATCAGCAGTTTGTAGAGCCATATTCCTATGGCAAGTGTAAATTGATTCATTTTCGAATGCATTAGTGGACTTTTGGATTTATCAATCTAGGCTGACCTGAGTTACTCTAACACTGGCCAGGTCAATGACACCTGAAGAGCACATAAGAGAGAGGCAAACTGTGAATTCCTGGCTACATTCTGCCAAATTATGAAAATACTGAGCACAGGGACCTACCCAGTGACCGATTTTTTTTCAAAAGTACCAGACATGTATGGCTGAGATGCTACTTATAAAAGTTGTATGAAATCGACAATACTGGAAGGTTAAAATAGTACATCAAATTAACGATTTCATCTCTGAAATTTTGGATGTGATAATGGCAAATTTGGTAAAAATGATTCCATTTAGTCACACATCTTTTCATTTAAATTAAAGTCTTTACTTTTCAAAGTTTTACTTTTGTCATTGTACGATGAGAATGTGAAATTTTCATTCACAGCATGAACTTGCAATGAATGGTTTTATATATTGCTTTACGCGAATTCATGAAAAACAATTACTTTTCTTCGTACATTTGTAAAAAGTCAAGCATGGTGACCCATCTTTTTCTTCAGTATTTTATTATTCTAGTATGCCAGAATTGAAAAATCCGTGATAAATAAGGACCCAGTCAAAGTCGTCATAAAGTATCGTCCAGTTGGAATACTTAGACGGTACTAGATGATAGTATCGGATAGTATCGATATTAATCATAAATCGTATTATGTAACGAGTTCTAAGCGGTCATATTAAACTATACTAGACTCTAAGATCGATATTTTCTAGCATCGATACTAGACGATACATATCAAATATCGCCATTAGATGAGCAAGTCGCACTGCCCTCGCGCTAGGTAGGCTGGCGCTAAGATCGTGGGGTGAAGCAAGTCTACTGTAGGAGGGAGTGACCGTACGCGTCATTCTCCAAAGCGGTGTCCCTCGATCATGTGACCTGGTAAAAACTATATCCGTATAACGTAGATTAAAACAGTTAATACGAATAGGGGACAATTAATTACTCAATAAGTTGAAAAATATTCATTTAAAAGTCAAAAACAAAGATTCTAAGCGACTGGTGGGCTAATCTACTCGTGGCATCTGCAAATAACCTTTGACCAGAGCACATTTCACTAGAGCGCCATCTTTATTCGAAGGTTATGTGAACAATACAACATGAATGAAGGTTGTGCAACAAGAAAATACGTTTTGCAACATGAATGGAGGTTTTGCAATAAGAAAATAGGTTTTTCGACATGAATGAAGGTTGTGCAAAAAGAAAATAGGTTTGTACAAAAAGAAAATATGTTTGTACAAAAAGAAAATGTTTTGTTCAAAAATAAAATATAGGTTTTACAAAAAGAAAATGTTTTTTACAGAGAGAAAATGTTTTTTTTAGCAAAAAATGTTATTTTACACAAAGAAAAATAAGTTTTTACACAAAGAAAATGGATTTTTCAAAACGAAAATAGGTTTTTATGCAAGGAAAATAGATTTTTACACAAAGAAAATGGACCATCACAACAAGAAAATGGTTTTCTACACAAAGGAAATGTTTTATGCAAAAGGAAAATAGGTTTTCAAGAATATTGCAACGTTTTGCTTGCCATAGTATGCGCGGCGTAGGCTGCCATGCATGTTTGTGTGGAGCACGCTGGCGCTCTTGATCTCGATCACACGCGACCTTTGAACTATACAGTACAGAACCGTATGTATTGTACATAGCTGCTGTATTCGGATGATCACACGAATGATGATTTTAGCTCGTGCTGTTTCTTTTTACTTCATTTCATTGTGCCTTTCATATTTTAAAACGGTCACGGATTTTGAAACTTGATCAAACGCAACTGCTTCTCAAAGTCAATCGAGTGAATCGCATGCAAGTTACGAATGCGTGACAGGAAGTGACACACATGGCTTCAACCACTCTCGAACCATAGTCTCGGTTTACCCAGACTGCAGTGGGGCTCTACTTCCGCCCGCCCACACAGTGTGGGCGGGCGGAAGTAGAGCCCCACTGCAGTCTGGGTAAACCGAGACTATCTCGAACCAGAGTTCTTATCGCGCGTACCCTAATTCGGCGACAGCGCAAGGAATTGTGGGAAAGACACGCCGATAAGAACTCTGCGGTGGAGATTGGGCTTCAACGTCATGTGGACGTACACGGATCTCAAAATGGCTAACTCGGCTCGGATACGCAACGACCTGAACACGCGAAGTACCATACTTTTTTGCATCTGATATTTGTGTCAAACAATCGTACGATTTTAGCCACATCTGATCGAAATCACTTTTCCTGACCTTCGGATCCTTACAAGTACGAGACATTGGCGGCAATGGTAGTTGCCTATAGTATAGATGCTTTGACTGAGTGCCCGCTGGCAAAAATGCAACACCGAGCCTTGTACCGTGTCAATTGTATGAAATGGACGGTGTCTGTACGGTACGGTCGGCAGCTTAACACATTTCAAGCTTTTTGAATTGAAGTCTTAGCGAATGTTCATCGGCACTACGGCCGTTTCACACTAAAAGCTCGTTGAAATAAAAGCGTGACAAAATCGCCGCTGAGAAACAATAGGTCTTCCACATTTTAATAAAGAGTATCGGCGGATATGAAAGAGGATCGGGCGAAAAAAATAAGGATCGGGGCCGATCCTGTTAAACGGCCTGGGGAGAACATTGAGGATTGCATGCAGTCGCAAAACAAACCGACAGATGTGTGAACAGCCCCTCTTTATTACACGACGTTGTCAGTTGCTGTCATTTTTATACAATAGGCTTTCAGATATTGTTCGGACAACTGACTGTGAAAACAGTTTAGGCGACAGAAAACAAAGGTGGGCGGGCGAGATAAAAGGTGGGCGGGCGAGATTAAAGGTGGGCGGCGACAAAAAGAAGCCGGGTGCACCGCCCGTCAAAAACCCCTCGTGGAGAACACTGAATGTACGTGATGTGGAGTGTAGGCAGTCAAAAGGACAGCCTATAACATCTTGTGGTTTGGCCTCCATGGACACCAGTACAAATGAATGTTCATGTTTTGATAGCGGAAAAGTTTGAAAGCAGGACTTTGTATCAATGATGGAATAAAACTGCCCCCTAAAATTTCAAGTCTGCCTCCAAATTTTGATGAATGGCATACAAATTACTCCATTCCATGAATGTGCAGAGAAAACACCGATGTAGTGGCATATGACCTAAAACCCATGCTGTCAAGTCCATGCCATTTTCACTCTGTGTAGTTCCAGCCATAAACGGTGAAAGTGGGGTGGTACCAACCACTGACTGGTAGTTCATTAATGCATATCACACCCTGGCTTATGGCAAAAATGTGTTCTCTGTTTTTCCAGATTCGATCCCCAGTGACATTCCGCAAATCCTCATCAATCGGGAACCCTTATCACACATGACATTTGATGTGGAGTTGCTGGGAGACTGCGATGGCATCATCAATGAACTCTGCCACCGCCTTGGTCCCGGCTTCAACCATCTGTGCTCCACGGAGTCGCCCCTTAGCGAAACCAAAGAAATCCCCCAATCAGTGTATGAAACCATGGCAACACCTCCATATGACAGTGGGAATGATACCCAGCTCACCTTGCTGGATGACTTGTCACAAACAGAGTACGCATTGAATTCTGATAGCATTGCAGTAGCCGATCAAAAAGAAGGAAAGAAATCTGAAGATCAGTGTGTATCATCAGATCTTCAAGAAGGCAGTACATCTCAGAAAACGGACAACGAGACTGACCAAGGGCTGACTGAAGAAATGCACAGTGATGTGGAGCATAGGACTGATGACAACAGGACAGAAAGTATCCAACATGATAAACCTAGACCTAAAGCAAAAGATTTGAGTATTTCAAGTCATTTGTCAGGTAATCAAATTATAATCTGTCAGTCTCTTAGTGCCCATCATACATTGTAGCTGTATGGCTCTCAGTTTATCTTTATCCAGCTCTAGGCCAAAGTAATACAATTCTTTTGTGTTGCATCCCCATGCACATAGGTTTTTGAGGTTCTCATTAAAAAAAACACAGTGCATTTGAATAGGATTTCACTGCAAAGCTTTTCTGCTTGTAAATCCTTGTACACAAATTTTGTAAAATGTACTTGAAAGCACAATGGGGTTTATATCGTAATTGGGGAGGGGCTTAACTCAAGCAATCCATGTTACACGTGTCATATATGCTTAATTTATGCTAATTTATGTATGATAATTGAACACCTCTTACACTGTCAATCACTTTCAAAAATCCTCTCACACTCAGAAGAAATTGTTAAAGACAAAAAAATCAGCCCACATGATCTATATTCTCATGATCTTGTGAACTGGCATGCCATGATCACATTGATACTAGTAGGCAACCATAGCCAAAAGACAGTGAAATTCAGCAACGATTTCCAAGCTTAACTGACACAGTATATTATGCCTCTGTTTCAAATCAAATTGTTGAAACAACCCTTGATACAGAAATGACAATTTGGCGAAATTTCCATGTGAATCGTATCTTGAAACAAAAAATAAACTTGGAACAAAAATGTCATGTGTGCTGCTGATCAAGAGCATCGTACATAGTGTAAACTAGCTGTGAGTGTAAACATGCACTAGCTGTACGTAAAAGCAACTTAACTTTCCAATATCAAACAGTCAGCATGTTGTGAAAATAAAAAAACCAGTGAAAATTGGATTAGTTACTGGTAAAAGCTCTTCACAAAGGAAAGGATAATTGCTTCAAACAAATGAAATTGCATAGGATGAAAACCAACATCATGGATGTGAATGAGACTGAACATTGGCAGATGTGACTTTGGACTATTCCAGTTGGGTAACAGGGGACAGAGGGTCACAGAATCATAAAGGTGCTGGAAAATGTGCCTATTTCCATACAATGCTGTCACGGGAACTTCAATGTCCTATTGTTTTAACATCTTTTAATAGTTTCTTTGATCTGAAAAGCAATTTTACCAGCTTTATCAAGCCATTATAATCTCCTAACCTTTCCATGTTTGAGTTAAACAAGGGTAGAGGCTTAGACAGGGATGTGCAACATTTCAAAAAATCCTCAAAAAGCACTCAAGGGGCTTGTACATGAGCAAGGGGTAATACTCGGATGAGTATGGTATATATGTTGAGTGCTGTAAAAGCCTGGTGAAATACCATGTCCACTGTATGTTTGGTACAGCACTTTCACTACATAGTGGCAGCAAGAGGGTTAAAGTAGTGGCAATGCAATATTTACGTGCCTGCTTGGAAATATTTAAAACTTGATTTAGCTGTTTAAAAAACCCTTCAGATGAAACAATCCTTAAAAATATTAGCAAGTATATTACAGGCACACATTACGTATAATATATGTCTTTGTGATTGTCTGTTTCTTTTTAACAATCTTATATCATTTTTCCCCACGATGTAGAGAATGCATACTTGCACATTCCACCATGTCGGTACATCTTCAAGGGAGCTGAGGTGTTTGCTCCAGATTGTATGTTCAGTGGAAATATCTCAGACGTGGACAGTCAGAGTGATCTCAGCAGCTTGTCATCCCGGCCTAACGATGATGACATCGACGATTTATCCTCATCACTGTTTGACAACAGTGGACAAGCCAGTATTCCATTTGCAACCGGCAACAGCCAAAGTGGAAGTGTACAGGGAGGGGAATATCAGGTGATTCAAGGCCATGGTCGAGCAACTACATCAACCCCTGAAAACCAGGAAAATGCAAAAGCAACAGTGCAACTCGAAGAAGAACAGTCATTACTTTGTTCCACATCTAACCAGGGATGTCAGAATAGGAGTGAACAACTGACAGAAAGCGGCGACACGGGCCAAAATCAAATCCAAGAACGTGACAAAAAGAGCATTTGTGGTGGTGACAAACCACAAGAAAACACCCAAGTTCCAATACCGGGCGCTCAAGAATTCCATTGTCCAGAGAAATCACCATGTGCTTCTGTCCAGGTTTCTGAGGAAGTTCCAATCCCGGAACATCAAAAACCTTGTGCTCAAATGCCAGAAACTGAAAACTTGCAAATTCAATTTTCCGACAAATCTGCTGGTCAAATTCTGAACAGTCAAGAATCCAACGTACATCACCAGGACAATGAACGTGCAGAATTTCCATTCCAAAATACTCCAGCCACACAAATGTAAATACAGGATAATTTATCTCTTTATGGTCACACTGAGATCTCAGATAACCCAAAATCAGGACATGTTAAAACTGTATAGTGAGGCCGGATAAAATATAGGAAATCACAAGTACAGAAAACAGTACAGTCATTAAAATGTGGAGCAGATCAGGAGTTTTGTTCACTTGCCGGAAGAGGGAAGATGCGAGAGACTATTTAATGCAACTCTCAGGACATTCTGTGTGCTATATAACCCATTCACCCCCAGTTCTCTATTAACAGGTCCATACTTACCCTGGACAACAATGGGTGTGGGCCAAACCATGGTGGTGAAAGGGGTAAACACAATAAATTGAAATCAATTCCAAGCTTATGTGACTCTATTTTGCAGAAACTCATATAACTCAGCTGTGTCTCCAAAACAGCTTTAACCTGTTCACCCCTAATTTCATGTAAACAGGTCCACAATCACCATTGATAACAATGGATTTGGGCCAAACCATGGTGGTGAAAGGGTTAAAACGAAACGTATATTGTTTTTGAACATATTCAGGGAAAATAAAACTATTTAGATAGAGACATGTAGTGCAAAAAAGCATATATAGGTAAATCAAAAAGTAGTGTAGAGATTGTGCTATTTCTGCAACTGCCTTTGCTTTAGATAGTTTAGTTTATACCGCCGACATGCACGCTATGTGTAGTGTGTGTTTATGTGTTTACTGCCATTGAATACTACATATAGTGTTTACTGTTGATACCATGTTTGTTACACAAGACTTTTAATATTTTTTTTCATGGAATTTATCTGATGAATATGTAATCATTGTGAAATGATTATCCAAATAAAGCTTCTGTTATTATATTGTACATCTAGATTTATTCAGAGTTATATCCTACTGCTGATGTGATGTTGGGGTAGTGTGCGCCACGAAAGTGAATACTTAAAACTTTCATTACAACTTCCTTCAAGGAAACTTGTGACCATCCTCTTACCAAATACAGAATCAAAATCAGGGGTTGTCATCAAAATTGGTACTGGAGAAACAATTTACCCAAAATTTACCAATATTTTGAATTCAAAATGGCCAACAATCCTGTTTTAACTCAATAAGGAAAAATAATATTTTTGATTTTTCACAAAACTAAGATGATGAAAACTTTACTCACTCAGAGAGCTTCAAAATGAGCCCCCACCAGTGGTTGATCAGAAAAGAATT
The DNA here is from genome assembly GCF_041260155.1 of Ptychodera flava. NCBI lineage: Eukaryota > Metazoa > Hemichordata > Enteropneusta > Ptychoderidae > Ptychodera > Ptychodera flava. The sequence goes on from NC_091949.1 coordinate 34,654,847, forward strand.
GGAAAGATTTGAGAGTCAAAATATCTGTCCTGAGATGCATTCTACTGTAACAATACCTTTTGGTAGAAACTAATCCCCTGTGAATGCTACTTTGTCAAAACTATCATGCTGTGCATACATGACACGTACATTCAGCGGTGTCTTTGAACATCTACTAGTTACAGCTCTGACACATTCACAACAATTAGAGGATTAGAAGTCGTACTTTGATGATTTGTTAAAAATTATCATCGACAGTTTCTTGTTCTACTCCTCAAAGCATATTCAGATACTCGGTATTTGTCAACTCAGCCTGTACATTTGTAAACTGCATTGTTGTTGTTGACAAGTGAATTCTGATCCAGACTAGAATTAAAATATAAACAATAACTGTATTTAACATGTATAGATGCTGTGTTGGCAAGCTAAATAGTTTGTGTTTCAACATACTTGGAGAGTACAACATGAACTTGCAATTGACATACAAAACAAAATTGTTGAAAAAAAAAAAGCTTACGGTCAATGACCATTTATCTCAATTCAGTTTCCTTATAGTACCTTATAATGTAAAGAAAAATTGCGATGACAAAGTCACAGATGAAAAGGAAATAAATATGTCTTTGAATTAAAATTTCATCGAACAGCTTATTCCACTAGATTGTTCTTTGGCAAGGATCACAACAACAATCTAACTTTTCTCCATATTAAATTCAGTTGCTGTGATGCTAGCTGTGCTGTTCCTCAGAGCCAAGCAACTGTCTCATTCCAGATTTTTATGGAAATTATACTTTTCACATTTCAATGATGCGGTTTGTTGGTCCCTCGGATGTATCTCACTGACATCCTCCAACTTGTATTTGTTTTTTTGCATTTGGGATATACCGTATTTACCTACTTATTTTAAAGATGCAATTTCCCTGAAATCCCTGGACCAATTGTTTTCACATTATATTGTTGCCTCAGAGAACGACTGGAAAGCTGCTTGCATGACAACTGTACATTTAATGTCTCTGACATTTCAATACCAGGATATATAAGATGTAAGTGTTTTTGTTATTTTCTGGTGAATATCACTCCCAGTGTCAGCAACTAAGGAACTTATTTGTCAAGTTTCTACAGTTGCTACATGCAATTAAATGATGTCTTTGAGAACAGCGCCCTCTATAGCACAAGATAAGACTAGACCTCGAACAGGTCATCATCTTTGTTCATTAACAGTGAAGTAAATGGCTTTGTTGATATGACACATTGTGCAATATGCAATCTTATCATTGGCAAATGAACTCCAGCACTGACCGAATTCACATGCACAGGCTGTATTGACAAGTTGAAGACATATTACAGGCACTTGACACATTTTATGATGTTAAAACCGACGACTAAATTTTTACCCAACCACAAAAATACCCTTGAATATACATCAAAAGTTACAGCGGATGGAATTTTGAAAGTGATGAAAATTAAAGAATAACCTCTTTATACAACCATGTGTTCATCCATTAGTTCAGGGGTCAGTGACTGTAACTTTTGATGATTTTCAAATGTTTTCACTAGTTCAGTGCTCTCCACAGCTTTGAAAAATTGAGAAGGGGATTGCCAATTTACATAACTACTACAGAACTACAGAGTTCTTTAAAAAAAAAACGTTCTAGGAGATCTCAAAAGGACATAACTGTGTTGTTCAGGGTTGTGCCATAGACTTGAAACATATGCTATATTATATCATGCCAGTATGTTGATGGTGCAAATACGGCGATCTGATTGGTCGAGACGTGAAAAGAACCGTGGTATATTGGCGATATACCACGGCTGGCATGCACACTAGCTCTCAGCTTGAGGAAAATTCCTTTTATGACGTTCCATGCCAGAATTTCAATATACTGTTATGATATAATAGCAATAAATCACACCCGGCGACGGTATACCACTCGATTTTCACCATTTCACTTCATATATGTATGAGCGATAGCGAGTGCATATGTCGTGAACTGGTCAAAATCTCATGGTATACCATCGCTGGGTGTGCTTTATTGCTTAAATAATGTCATGCATGTCCATGACGGGCAAATTTGGGATTATACTTGAAAGACCGAATACTAGTACGTTCATCATCAAAAGTAACTTAATTTGATTGATTTCTGATCTGATCTTAATTTAGGAAGGAGGGGTAAGATCCGAATTCATTTTGCATGCGTCAAAATCACATTAAGGATTCAGCTGTAACAAATACAGAATTAAAACAATTTAAATTACGCGATGAAATTGTAGCAGTTGAGAAAGAATGGCGACATAAAAAACACCAAACATAATTTGAACTCTGATAGAAGAGTATGGACTACTTCGAATATTAAAAAAAATGTAAAGGTCAAGTTTATAAATATGTGTATTTATGTGTAGATTTTCAAGTTTCACAAAGGTTGGTATTCTCCACTCATAATAAACAATTAGTTTTCCTGAAATGAATTTCGCACTGAGGAGCTTCGTGGGGCAGGGGGGATGACACCAAAAATAAGGAATTACTTTCTAGTGCAACAGCTTTTATGATCCACGACCCCTTTATAGTCGTTGGTCACCAGAACTGTTCTGTTAATGAGGTCACAGTCATTGAAATGTCAAGAATGCATATCGTATGACAACAGCTGCAGAGTTCAACTTCTTCAAACAATTCTCTGTCTCTTTCACTCAGCAAGTGCGAGTGTATTTTGTCATCTTCATATATGAATTTACAATGAAGTACATGAGAATTCAATGGATGTTGTTAAGTTTGCATATGTATACACTTAGGGATGGACCATTAGATCTTGGGAGAGGGTGGTCTAAAACAAAAACAAAAACAAAGCAAAACGTTAGGGGAAAAATCTTCAGACTAGTTTGCAGAATAAAAATAAATAAAATGAGAACACAAAAAATTGTAAAGCTGACAGTTTACTTAGAAACAAGTAAGCACATGATGACTCAGTTGGAAAAAAAATTCAAAAAATATATTCACAATCTGATTGTGACCACCCCCACCTACCAAGATCTAATGGTCCATCCCTTATGACTAATTGCAATTTCTCAAGATTATTCATCCAACCCCGAGAGAAAATTATTAGTTAAACTGTTAAAGTAGATACTTTAAAACAGAACAAAGAAGTAATATTCAGGGGGGTGTATTTAAGTCACTTCATTTGGGTAAGCAAAACAGAAAGAGAGAAACTAGTTCGTGAATTGCATAAGTCTTTGCCAAAAATAAATATGGAAAGTGAACAACACGCAACTTTGAAAAGGTGCGATATTTCATACGTAAAATAACTCGCAGATTACAATCTCTTCGTAGTCTTCGCTTCGACCTACGAACGGCAAAACAAAACCGTTCAATAACATTCCATAAAACTTAGATGATGAAAATGTTAAAGCTATATATTACAGGTAACTTTAAAACTTTATGGAAAGGATGAAAACGGAATGGAAGCCTGGTTTTCATCACGTCGATTGTCCTTTGCTGCGAAAACGAGCCCTGCCACTCCTTGACGTGTTCTGCTGGGAGTGGGGCTCCAATGACCAAGCTACCCGAGTGGCAGAGGCTACGGATTCGCAGCAAGATTGTCCTAAGCATTTAATAAAATACGATGTTGTGTTGTACTAATGTGGTTCGCTGATGCTTTCTCGCCTTATTTGGAACTGTTTAACTTTGACCCTGTTCTACCGTTGACCCGCGATGACCCCTGATAGATGACCCATATCCGGGCCGACGTGTTGTATGTCGGTTGTAACGTTCTGTTCGGTTTGCCCATAGACTAATACCTGCCGCTGTTAATATAGATACAGTATGTTAACTTTTGACCTGTAGGACAGAAAGTTGCTGATCGTACACAGTGGCAGGTGACAAGCATTCGAGTGCCTCACTAAAACCAACCCAAGGCCGAGCGAATGCGGACACCAGCGCGCTCCATTTCTGGTTTGCCCAGCAGCTGAAGGTTGCATGTATATGCCGTTACTCAATTATTTGCGTTTTGTTGACACACAAGCGTACAGAAATCTAACCGTCAAACGAACATGATATTACAGAGTTTGCGCTTCGTAAGTCCGAATCTAAACTCGCTTTGGCAAGTCTTACACCTGTCAACAAAATGCGATCATAGGACATTATCTCAAAGTTGTATAGCAAGCCTCGGATGTGCAAGGATCCTAACAGCGGGTTTGCAAACCCGCCAGAGTCAGCCAAGAAGATTGCGTTCTTCGGTGGCAGAAGACGTTAGCAGTCAACAGCTTCCAAGATCGGCCCGCGTAGTAGTGGTCGGGGCTGGCATCAGTGGTTGTTCGGTCGCCTATCACCTTGCCCAGCTGGGATGGAACGATGTCGTTGTCCTTGAAAAAGGACGGTAGGTATACTAGTGATTGACACTGATGGTGTCTGATGGTCGTGATTGTGGGCTCTTTGTCATAGAGCTTGCTTTGTATCAGCAACATGACTTCAACTGCTTCATACTCCTTGTCAGTTGAGTCGAAAATGCATCTAGTACATGCATACCTAGAAAGAGTTCCAAAGTCGACAAGTGTCGATCAAATTGTCAAATTGGATTGTAAATATGTCGCTCTACGGTAGGCTTCTACCCACTTTATAAAATGGTCACCAATGACTATTTTTTTCACGTCCAGTCTCAGGAAATGGACCATATTCGAGACACCGAATATGATGATGCATGGATGATGTTAGGTAGACAGGTAAATTTACCTGTGAATTTGATATCATAAAACCTCTTGTGGCTTTCAATCCTTGTTACACACAGTGTTCCATCAGTTGACAGGAACTGTACTGCTTTGTTGAAGATGAGAAATATGTAAAAATTATATATGACATTAAAATATTTTGCAGTAGGAGCAGTTTTAATGACTGTATTCCGCATACACCATATAAGTGATATGCTTTTCAACCATGTTGAGATGAAATGTAGTCTGAAGGATGACTTTCCAAAAAAAATATCGAAATGCACCACATATGCCAACTTTTGTGTGATATTATGTGTAGAAAGGAAATGATTACCAAATCCAGTGAAAAAGTTTGACAATGAAATAGTTTACGTCAAAAGCAATTTCATGCAGAAATGTTATCTATGAAAGCATTGTGATCTGCACAAATTTTAAAGTTGTTTTTTTGTGTTGATACTTCTTTGCTGTAGGTCAAAATTATTATCTATGAGAATTTGTCTGCTTCTAGTTTACTCTCACAATATTCGACCATCATTTCTATGGACACTAAAGATGATACCATTTATAGACACAGGTTCTGGCGAGTATTTCTTAATTTTTTCATGTGCTGTGTTTTGCAGAGTGACGGGCGGTTCAACATGGCATGCCGCTGGGCTTCTCCGAAGAATGCGAGGAACGGCCATCGAATCAGAGTGTGCCAAAATAAGCTGTCAGTTGTATGCCTCTCTGGAAGATATCACAGGCATGGCCACAGGTAAACTGAGAAATCTCTCCTTCATTCAAGGAATGCAAACCCCAGAAACCGTATTAGTAAAGTTGTGCTCACGCTTTACTCAAGGAAACGTACTCCATTTTCTGTTCATAATCAATAATGAAAAAGGTCATATCATAACACATTTATATTCTAGAAATACAAAATGTACACACTGTAAACAAAAAAAAAATAATTACATCTCAGTGAAAACGAAATTTCATGTTTCAGACCGATTTTCACAAGTTCAGCAAAGAGTTGTTAAAATTGTAGAGTTCAAAAATTATTTATTTTAGAGTTCAAAACTCTGTCTAGAGATACACTGTGCCCTAAGAAAGTAGCTTTAAACACATCCAACTGTGATGAGCACTTTTTGATCAACCATAAGTTTAGCAATATCATCAGACTATTGAAAAAATGCTTAAAACTAAATGAATAAATAGCACAACGACATAAAACTAAACAATTATACATAAGGCCACTCCATGCAAGTAGGATAGCTCTACACTGTTACATAAGGCCAAAGTAATTAAATTCTTTGTTTTGCGTCCCCACCCTCTTAGGTTTTTAAGGTTTTCAAGAAAAACACACACAGTGTATTTGAATAGGATATTTTAGGACATAACCGCTTAGCTTTTCTTAACTAAAAATTTTGTTACAATTTTTTATTTGCTGCAATCAAATTACATTGTGTTAATTTTCTTGTGTGTGTTTTTCAGCCGCTTAGACGCGTACCTTTTCCCGTTTAGAGTGGACGCAAAACAAAGAATTTAATTACTTTGGCCTAAACCTTTTTCCATATCAGCAAATTCTCACCTTGTCGTCATCACTGCTTGTGTAATTTTCCATTCAATCAATAACATTTCACAATCTTCAAATGCCCATATTTCATATGACTCTGCAGCAAGTAGGTCACATTACCTTCTATTATTTTACGATCATAGTCTTGAAAACAAATTTCAAACATGGGTAAAGTCTTTGTTTGGTCTGGTGGTCATGTTAATATGCATGTTGTGTAATGTTAGGTGATTATTCTTTCAAAGCCAACATAGCCTATTAGGTTTACATGTTTGATTGTGAATACCTCAATTGTAGCTATTTGCAATGTTAATTTTTCAAGGGAGCTCAGTGTTTTTGCTAAGGTTGGGGAATATTGATTTTGGAACCCCAGTAACATCAATGCTAATCCCTAAACTGATTGCATTGATATACCAACAAGGGGAACCCTGGTTCAAAATGGCTTGGGAACCCCAGTAACATTTACCAAGGTACCACCCCTAGCAAAAACACTGGAGCTGTTTGGACAAGTTATCATCATATATTGTATCAGTATAGGGTACAACAGTGACCCTGGAAAATTTTACTGCAAACAATGCCAGATATCCTTAATGACCCACAAAGTCCTCTGGAATAGATCAGCATCATCAGGTACATTCATTAGGCACCAAAACATCACTGCAAGGTGCTATACTTGTTCTCAAATTATTTGCGATATTTGACCCTATAGTCCCATAGTCAATCCCAGCATCTGTAACAAATGCAGAATTTGGTATTTTCTTGATTGTAGCACACACTTCCACATGTTGTAATGTGCACACATTATGATATGTGGCAAATAGTGCCACGTCAGCACGATGTGGCACACACTGCCACATGATTGAATGTGTACACATCATGATGTGGCACAATATTGCAACATGATTTAATGTGCATGTGCACATCATTGTGTACTAGTAGCACACATTCCACATGATTTAATGTGTGCACATCATGATGTGGCACAATATTGCAACATGATTTAATGTGCATGTGCACATCATTGTGTAGCACACATTCCACATGATTTAATGTGTGCACATCATGATGTGGCACAATATTGCAACATGATATAGTGTGTACACATCATGGTGTAACACCACTTCCACATGATTTAATGTGCGCACATCATGGTATGGCACATACTGCCACATAATTTAATATGCGCACATGATGTGGCACATGCTGCCACATAGTGTTTTATATCAGTGTTAATGAATGTTAGCAAAGGGCTGTTTAACATATTTTTAATTTTTTTAAAAAAACTTCAAATCTTTTATCAGGTTTCAAGCAGTGTGGAGCTCTCATGACAGCCCAGAGCAGAGACAGAATGTTGTCATATAAGAAAAAAGTGGCCCATTTAAGGTTTGTTTATTTTGCATACTTGTACACAATTTATTACTGTTCATTGACCCCAATTGTGTAAGAATCTCTCCCTTGTATGTGTTGGGAACAATGCCAACACTATACATGCTATAGAGAGGTTCTGGACTCACCCAGACAGCTCACACAAACAGTCAAGCATGTTACGTAGGATTATCAAATTTACATTCAATTATGTAATTGATCACAATAACATTTAAAGCTGGGGAACTGTGACATTGACAAAGGATTTTCAATGATAGTGCTCACAGGCAAGCAATTTGAATAGACACAGTCCCTCTATCCACTGATCTGGAAATGCGGCTTGTTTGTCTGTGACACTCCGTGATATGAATATACAAACGATTCACACCTCAACAAACAACACTGACAATGTTCAACTTTTGCTTTCCTATTCAGAAAGTGTCTCGACCTCAACATTTTTTATTGCGGTAAAATGTCGTTATGTAGTGTTTGATGGCATCATAAATACCTTAAATATCTTTAATTGAAGAACTCAACTGAGAAAGTGCTTTAAAGCAAATTCATGATGCTAAGACTGCAAAAGTTTCCAATTGACAATTCTGTTGAGTTCATTGTTAATGCTTGGGTCAACTGCAGTGTTTCTCAGTTCCATCATATGTTTTGTAGAGCAATTGTAGAACTAGTTCTCTGAACGGAGGACAATGACGTAACAGGAGAGATCACAGGAGCCAATCTTTTTATATTAGTAATAATGGGGTAGCTATCTGAATACCTGTCTGTGTTACCGAAAGAAAATTACAGTGGGATACTCCAGAAATGTGTTCTCCGATTTTACTTGCCACTGTTCGTCACCTGGTTTGTTTGTTTATTTTTTTTTGTTTGATTCTTTGTTTGTGTTTGTGTGTTTATTCTGTAGAACTACAGCACACTTCACATAAATATGTCATCCATCCACTAAACAAACTCACTTACAGCATAATTTGTGAGAAATGTGTACTTTACTTATGCATGCTAGATGCTGTTGCCCCACAGGTAGTTCCAGGGTTCAAGGAATTTTTCAAGGAATTTTTCCCCCCTTTAGTACATTGACACTTGTAGAACTTATAACAACCCGTGAATTGAGGCAGTTTTTGCATTTTGTTTCTCATACTGATCAAAGAGATCAATATCTTTCTCACGTAAGTTTATTTCTTTCTCAGTTTATTTCAAACCATTTACAAAACCTTTTAATTCATGGTTGACAGTGGACAATAAGGCAAACTAGAGATAAATATCATTTCCGTTTTGTAGTTTTAAAGTTTAAATATTGTAGACTTGCAGGTATGGAAGCAGAAATCCTTGGACCCAATGAAATATCACAATATCATCCTTTGTTACACACTGAAGACCTAGAGGGCGCTGTTTGGATACCAGCTGATAGCTCTGTCAATCCATCGGATGTCTGTCAGGCACTGAGCAGGGCTGCAATACAAAAAGGTACACAAAACTTTCACAAATAAAGTAGTAATGTTTTGTAGAATGTGCGAGTGAAGTTATAGCTGTGAATATTAAGGTCAAAATACATTCATTTCCAATGCTGTTTTGTGAAAATTTCATTTTTAATTTTATTTAGGAGTCAAAATTTATGAAAAAGTAGATGTGCAAAAGATTTTCACTGCCAGTGGTAGGATATATGGAGTGCAAACTGACCAAGGCTACATCAAGTGTGAATACCTGGTGAATTGTGGAGGAATGGTAAGACCAACTATCTAACCTGTTCTTGTTGCTATGGCAGCTTCACTTTTTGAAGCCATTTCAAAGCAGAGCCACAGTAGACTACTTATGCAAAATGTATGCCCTCTTTGCAATGCACCTATCAAAGGTTTACAACAGATTGGTTTGGGGGGTTGCAGGGCAATAGGGAAAATTGATCACAAATCGTATCGCAGGAAAGGGGAATTTGATCACAACTATATGCACTCTGTGTCCAGAATTTGACTGCCAAATTATCTACATGTAGCCTCAATTTTCCCCTAACTTTAGGTATTTACACATCTGTGAAGCCTATAGGTGGGGAATATAACATGGCTCGTAAGAAAATGTCAAATTCGGTTGGTAGGCCCATCATGGAGACTTATGATGTCATACCTGAGAGAAATCACAGAAACATTTGATCATGACCTCTGTCATAAACATCGCCTCCACCAACCTTCCCATCCCCTACTCCCCCTCTCCTGAGACTCTTGACTCAGATTGTCCCCCTGATTGATTCAATGATGTCATCGTCACCTTTTTACCATTATTGCAGTGGGCAAGAGACATTGGTTTGGTTAGCCGTCCAAAAGTCAGCCTACCTCTTCACCCTTGTGAACATTACTACTTGGTAACCAAACCATTGGTAGATGTTGACACTTCCAACCTACCAAGTAAGTTCAAAGGTCATTTACTTGCCACATCAAGTCACTCTGTTCAGTGTATAAACCAACCAAGGCTACATCAAGTGTGAATACTTAGTAGTCATTGCCTTAGACATGGCCAGGAAAATTCCAGAAAGTTTTTGAAAGGACAAGAATGGTGTGAACATCTATGATGGAACAAATTTGTATTTTAAGAAAGAAGACTTTGAAATGTTTGAAAATTTGAAATCTTGTATCAGCTGTAAATGCCATTACCCAAGAACAACTATCAGCAATGGTAGCAAAGTTCAAATTGTTCATTGGTCATAAATAAAGTAAAGGTTTCTTGTGTATACCATTTTCTGTCCTGTTTAGTATTTTGACATATGACCATGCAAGTTAATAGCAGAAATTTTAATTTTCAATAAAATTTGTTTGCAGCACTACGTGATGAGGATGGCCATTTTTATGCAAGAGAGTGGTCTGGTGGGTTGATGGTTGGATCGTTTGAGCCCAATGCTAAACCTGTCTTCTACGACGGCATTCCAGAAACTTTTGAATTTGGAATGCTACCTGAAGACTGGGATCACTTCCGTAAGTGGATTCGGTTAACGTTTTGTATCAATAGGGCTGATTTATAATAAGATCACAGCTGTCTCAGTAATTTGCCCACTTATATGCAGTCTGAAAATTTTGATAAGACTTTAAGAAATTATAAATACAACAATCACATGTCAAACAACCTGACCAAAAGTTGCCATTATAAAGACAGGTGCAGCAAGACAAAATTTATATGAACTTCTCTGAGCATTGGCAAATGTCATGAAATGCACTGCTGTATAATCATGATCAGCACTTTTGGATGCTACAAATTTATAGCACAGCAGGGGTGACTAGAAGTTTAACAAAAATGTTAAAAACTTACTTCTCTGATATGTTGAATATTTTTAGTTTTGGTTTGATGAAATTATTATTCTCTGCTGTTTTCAAATCTTGCAGTACCAATAGGGCATACCCTAATGACTTTTCACTATTAATACACAAAAAATAAACATTTGTTTGCACATTTTGACTAGACTTTGGGAAATTATGTTCACAGGTATGTCAAAATTGGTACTTTGTTACAACCAATGTTATGATTGAAACTATGAAAATCACTTGTCAAAGGCTAAAGATGATCACAGACTTGCATGTTAAATTCCATCTTACACTAGTTGTGCCAGGTATGTACACCATAATTTGGTTCACATTATGTGAAAGTCTGGCCTGACGTTTTGTCAATTTCAGAACCGATGCTTGACAACATGTTGAAGCGCATTCCATCTCTTGGCCAAGCTGAGGTCAGGCAAATGTTTGTTGGTCCGGAAAGCTTTACTCCAGATACCAGTATGCTATTTGGTGAAGTACCAGAGGTATGCTAAGTTACTTATCAACGTGGTGCCATGGGTTCAACAAAATATTCACAATTTGTCTATATTTAAATAAACATCAAATAAATTTTACAGCTGGTAGAATAGAAGCTAGTGCACGAACTACCGGTATATCATTTCGAGAGATACTGTCATTTGTAAATTTAAAAGTGATTAGAAGGATTTACTTTTGTGAATTTTGAGTAGAATGTCCCCCTACCACTAACTGAGCAATATTTTTAGATAATTTCCAGTTCTAACCATGTTAGCTGCTTACAATATGGCAGATATCTTTGTCCAAGGCACCATGAAAATCTACAAGTGGCTCAATATCAATGTCAATTCTTATCATTGTTGTTTGTTCCTGTATGCGGATTAACCCTTGAGTGCTGTAATTTTTCCTACCAAAATTTCAGTGTGACATTTTACCAATTTTTATGAATTGTTCTGTAATTTTTTGTTAATTTGGACCAAATGGACATAAAGCTTTCAATGGCTACAATCTTTGACCAAAATTTTAGGAAAAATCTGAAAAAAATTGTCCAGATCTGAAAAAAAGTTGCTCTCTATGTTATATATTCTATAAAGGCAACAAAATTGACTTTTGCACTGAAAGGGTTAATAGTTGAACAATGACATTCCTTTGAATAAGCCCTATTCATTCCTTTTGTTAGATCAAGAATTACTTTGTGGCTGCTGGTTACAATTCATCTGGCATTGCATTGGCTGGTGGCACTGGACAGATACTTGCTGATTGGATAGTCAACGGCCAACCAGCATTTGACACCTCACCTGTTGACATCAAGAGATTCTGCCAGACCCATAACAACAAAGCATTCCTCAGGGACAGGGTTAGAGAAGTGGTCGGTATGTATGTATAATGGTTCAAGGTGATCACTGAAAACAGTTCTATTTGGTATGTGATATTGTATGTGCTCAAACTCACAACATTGGCACCCAGTCACCTAGTGAAGACATCATATTCAAAACTGCTCAGCCAAATCCCCACCTTTAAACAGATTGGTTCAATAACTGAGATAAGTTGTTAAAATTTTTCTGAACCTCTCCACACACTGTAGAGTTAATGAAGCACCTGTGCTCTCGCTGTCGCTCGTAACTTTCGTAAATTACGAACAAAAAAGAAAATTTACGAAAAAAAATGAATGCTCGATCGGCCATTTACGAACGATTTTGTTATTTTTGAAGCCTGATTTTCAGTCAAGATTGTGAATTCCAGGGAAATACTGTCATATCTCGTCTTTCAAAACCTACGCTGCCCCTATCATCGGCGCATCGACACATGGTGATAGCTGGCTTTGGACTTTGACCTGTGATAATATGAGCATGCGCGAAAAGGTTTCAAGATCCCCGGGTCTTGTAATCTCATAGTGGTGTGTCATGCATTACCACCCCACCCCATTACGGTAGTTTCGAGACACCCAAACACTCACATGCTGTCAACTTTCCGAATGGACTGTTGAAGCGGATCGAGGGAAGCGGGCAGTTACAAATACTTTGGATTGATAGTATCCAGTTGGGAAAGAAAGTTGAGCATAAAAACCGCAACTGATGTGAAAAAAATACGAAACAATGAAACCGCCGAGCTAGAAGAGATCAAGAACAGTCAGCCTGAAAGACAGCAGAACTGCAGTCCGGACCGCGCATGGTTGAACATGTACTGCAAGTGTTTTTCTGTGCATGGAGGTGGAAGCGAGCCGGAAATCGTAGATGTCATAGATTTGTCATTTGACGATCTGCAAATTGAATTTTTCAGTCAGTTTGCCAATTTTAATAGGTTTCCTTCAAAATATTTTACAAGAAACTGTCTCAGCAAATGTTATGAATACTGATAGTTTTCTATGATCCAGAAAAAATGCTGTACACAGTCCCATGACCAAAAAGTTTATCCAGACAAAAAAATAAATGACGATCATCTGCAGCGTTTTAAAAGTGTAACTGTCTCTAAGAAAACATTAGCAGGATCACCAGTCTCAGTTTGCGTACTTAAATTTGATTGAGATGAGACAAAATTTGTGCGAAACCACAGACTGCCAAATGTTCTGATCAGTGGTTGTTTAAAAAGAATTTTAGAGATGAACATGGCATAATGACTGCAGCTATAGAGGCACCACCTAGTACCTATGGATGACGTTCATACTTTCAAAGTAACAGAGCTTTCCAAATATGAAAAACAGGGGACAGATTTTCTAGCATCTAAAACTTGTGCAAACACTGATAATATTTGATAATATTAATGACCGCTTCATAAATTAATATATATAATCATCAACCACTGACTACACACACAAAGGGAGTTATGATTTGTGTCACAATATACTTGAACATGTTATGTTGTGTAATAAAGATAGAGTAATTGAATAACATTCATTGGCCGTTGACCAAAATTACACACTTTATTGAGACAAGGAAGAAATTTCAATGTTACAAGCATTCATGACCCATGATGCACTGTGTTATTCAATAAATCTTTTGAAATGCGTATCAAAATATGAGTGTTCATTGTCAAAAAAACTAAAAAGGGATTTTTCATTTTCTTTTGTCTATAATGAAATCATTCATCATTTCTATCCCCTTAAAATCATCTATGGAGTACCAGAAGTGCTTGTTGAAAGTTGGTGGGTTCAGAATAACATAATTTGTGCTTACTAATATTTTTTGAACCCAATTCGTAAATTTACTAACAATTTCGAAAGGCCAGAGAGAGCACAGAGCACCCACACTCACATACTCACTATCACACATCGCACACAAACTTGATACCAAATTAGTACAGTGGTCTGTTATTCAAAGTGTTTTCATACAAGGCATTTTACAGGCCATGTCAGCACTCTGTGTTGCTCATGGAGTTCCGAGAACAGTAGCAATGGGTCAGTAACCGAGAAATTCAAAGATGACTTCATATTTCAAGACAAAAACTCATCACCCTATATTTAGCTCCACACAACAGCATTGATGACAGTCCAAGACTGTGATATCTACAAAAATGTTTTCAATCGGATTCAAACTCACAACATATTGCACCCAGCAGACAAGCAATAGATAGAACCGCTTGGCCAAATCCCCACTCTCAAAAAAGAGTGGTTCAATAACCCAGCTAAGTTGTCACAATTTTTCTGAATGCTGACCGTCCACACGCTGTAGAACCTATGATTAAGAATCAACAGTAGCAGTGATTTTTTTTAAAAGATATTATATCTCTTTTATATTATCGTTTGTTTGAATTTCAGGTGATGCATACGGAATTCCACATCCATATAAACAGTACAGTACAGCCAGGAAACTTCACTGCTCTCCTTTGTATCCAAAACTAGAAGCGGCTGGTGCGGTGTTCGGGGAGAGGGCAGGTTGGGAAAGACCTCTCTATGTCAGGGAAGAAGAATCAGGTAAGTTTCATTTATCTTTATCCTGCTCATCATCACAAGCCTTTAAAGGACTATGGCAGGATTGTGACATGATTCTTATAGGATTGCCGATTGATAGTGACAGGATTCTCACAGGACTGCCATAGGAGTATGACAGGATTCGTATAGGGTTATCATAAGATTATGACAGGATTCTCATGGAATGTACTCATAATGGCAAGCTTCCCATAGGATTTCCACAGGAGTAGGACTTTTTGTGACATGTTTTAATCAATGTATGGGAAAACAGTAGTCAAAACCTTGAAATACTAAAAGGGCCTATTCCATCAATTGTGCAATTATAAAGGCGACCAAATATCTATAATTACATGCTGCATATATCCAAATGTCTCCAGTTCTATGGTGTCTAACAGGGATTTGATGACGTAGTGAACCTCTAAACCATCACTTGCCTGCAACTTGACCTCAACTTCTTTATCTTTTGTCCAGCGCATTTACAGTAGCAATTCTCAATCCCTGGTTCTCACATTAGTGATTGTTGATATTATACATGTATAATGATAGTCTTTTACTTATTTATTTATTTATTTATTTATTTACCTGTGAAACGGTTTAAAAAGCAAAAACTCAACAAGTGTTAGGTCATACAAGTCTATTTTATTAAAACATTACACGGGCTTGTTAAACAATAATTTTTATCTTGATAACACTTGTACTTGGGTGGGAAAGTGCCACTGTAAAAATTGCCGTCTCTGTTAATTTCTCTGTTTTGTTTTGTTCTGTTTTGAAATTTCTTGTATTTTTTTATGACTGTTTTATTCTGCGTTTGTCTTTTCTGTTTTTAATTTTGTATGTGTAACTTGTTACATGTGTGTTTTTTTGGAGGGTTGCTTTTGTATAGGTGTTAGTCACCTGTGCGACTCATCCTGACTTTATGTCAAAGCTGAATAAATAAATAAAATAAATAAATAAACTGCAAAAAGCAGTGTCATTAAGGTAGTATGCACCTCGAAAGTGAAAGACTTAAATTTTGCTCTAACTTTCCTCAAGGAATCTTTCAATCATCCTCTTTCAAAATCAAGAATAAAAATAGGGGGTCACCGTGCAAATTTTGGTAATAGAGAAACAAATTACCCAAGATTTACCGATATTAGAAATTCAAAATGGCTGCCATCCCTGTGTTAACTCTATGGAGAAAAATAAAAATTTTCGAATTTCGAAAAACTAAGCCGGTGAAAAGTTTTCTTTCACCAAGAGCTTAAAATGAACCCCTATAAGTGGTATATCAGAAGAGAATTGTAAAAGTTTGAGAGTTCGAATGTCTGTCCCTGAGGTGTGTTCTACCTTAAGTACAAAACAAACGCACACAAACAAGAAGATGCCAAAGGAAAAAGAGTCCATCGTTGAACACAAATAAATTTTGAGTTTTTTAGAGCAGTATTCCTCATATTCCAGAGTTTTTATGTAAGTCTCAGCCAATTTTGAGACATTTTCTCCCAAGTTGTGGTTTATCTCCCACAATGTCTTGCTAAATAAAACGTTGAATCTAAATTTCAAGCTCCCAGAGTGAAACTTATTTATAACACTCCTATTTCTTCTCATGTGAAAGTTGTATACAGATAGTTCATTTGCCAGGAGATAAAGCTGATAAGTCAATGTCAAATCAAATCAAGTGGCTTGATGAATATATTTACCCACAAAATAGATTTTATTTTTTAATATTCAGCAAAATGATCCATGAAAAAGTCACTTAAAATATTTGAAAGGTAATGTACAACAATGAATCAGATTTCAGGTGCAAAAATGCAGGAATAGAGACAACAAATTTTGTAAAATATAATGATATTTAAAGTTCAAAATGTTTACCAATTCCATTATTTATTTTACGGGAAGATTGATTTATTGATTTTTCAGAAAGACAAGACTGAAAACTTCATTTATTCCACAACTCAAACTGAGGAAACATAAACAGCAAACCAGGAAAAAGTAGTATAAAAATTTTAGTCTTGAATATCTGTCCCAGAAATTTTACCTGAAGTATATATGCCTTGAAAGTGTAAAACCTAAAATTTTGCTTGAACTTTCTTCAATGACACTTTCAACCATTCTCTTACCAAATAAAGAATAAAAATCAGGGATAACCGTGCAAAGTTTGGCACCAGAGAAACAAATCATGTAACATTTATCCATATTTGAAATACAAAATGCACACCATCCGTGTGTTAACTCTATGGGGAAAAACAAAATTTCTAACCTATGGTAGAATGTTCCTCGAGGACAGATATCTGGACTCTCAATTATGAGTGGGCTCATCTTGTTACTCATGGCATGAATAAAATTTTCACTGGTGTATCACTGTGAAACCAAATTTGATTTTTTCCTCATGACGTTTACATATGAATGGAGGCCTTTTTGAATATCAGGTGATCAGATGAATATCAGGTTATAAATATCAGGTAATTTGTTTCTTAAGTATCAAGTTTTGCACAGTTATCACTGATTTTCACTGTTTATTTTGAAAGTTGCGTTGTGGAAAGTCGGAGCAAAAGTTTAAGTCCTTCAATGTGGATGTGCATGCTACCAGAATCTAACTGTTTTTTCGTTCTATTCACAGACGACTTTATTGAAGAAGACTACATGAATCACGGATTATTTGGGAAGCCATCTTGGTTTGAAATAGTGAAGAATGAATACAAAGCTTGTAGAGAAGATGTTGGGATGTTAGACATGAGTTCATTCGCTAAATTTGAATTGAAGGTAAACTCTGACCTTATCAAAGAAAGAACTTGATTGGTTAGAACTCCTGTATAGTCAATCAATTAAATCTTGCATTTTGTTGTACAGTAACAGATAGTCTATAACAGATCATTAATACACTTAGGAAATATATATGCTGAACAAAGCTATAGAAAGACCCCATAAGAAAGGCCATTTCATTAAGATGACTGGGCTAAAGTGTTATTTAGGTGTGCTGTAATTTGAAACATAGATTACGCAAACTGCAAACTGCAATTTGGAATTTAGTGTTTGTGTAACAATTACTTTCACAGAGTTAGTGTATACCAACCCAGTATGGGCCAGGAAATAGGGGAGGGGACGTCACACTGTACTAGACCTTTTTTCAGTGATCCCATAATGCATTGTTGCAGCCATTTCAAACTCTGTATACACACTTGAAACAGAACCTGATGTTGTTTGTTATATACATATCATATCCCATTGTCAAGTGATACAGTTCATGGTGCTGAAAAAGTTAAGTGCCTTTGTTTCCATCGACAACAAACGTATCATCAAGGGTAGCATCAAGCCACAACTTACCCTGTTGTGAAAAGCATCATGGATTATGTATAGGAGGAGTGTAAACAGTGTTTAAAGATGAGATGGAACCAAATAGATGTGACAGTAAACATAAATATCAAAACAAAATGGTTGTTCTTTATCCTTTCCTGCAATATAAGATGATTTGGAAATTTGAAGGCCCTCATTTGGCATTATGTCGAGTGCAATTGTGAGAAAATTATATTTTATGAAGGCAAATGGACAAACAGACAGCCGACTTTTGACAATCAACACAATGATCAACAAACAACAAGAGCATTAGGTCGATAGGAATTTTTATATGTTTACATCAACTTTAAGATTGTATCATGCATAAAGTAGATACTACTGGTAAATAAACATTGAATTAAAATATTTGTTTTCGTAGTCCAAAGGTAATGAAGCTACAAATCTACTACAGTATCTATGCTGCAGTGATATCAATATGCCAATTGGAAATATTGTACACACCGGAATGTTGAATAAAACTGGAGGATATGAGAATGACTGCAGTGTCTTCAGACTAGGACTCAACAAGTAAGAAAATTTAATCCCGCCATATTCATCTCCAGGATTGAATTTTTGCTAGGCTTGTGGACAAAAAATATTGGTCGATCTGAAGTTTCATACATGTATCCTGAATTTTTGCCAGCCTTGCAGACTTTCAGGGCAAAACACTGTAGCGAATTCCTCCCATAAAGCTACTCCAATAGTGGGAGACTATTCCATAGACCTCTATATTTCTGAATCAGTGGATTTTACACAACTTGTAGAAGTACTGGTAGTTGTAGCATGACTGAACTGAAATGAACATAGGGATTTCTGGATTTGTCAGTTTTTTCTTTTTTCATATCAAACAGAAATCCATCGGTGAATTTCAAAGTCAGATGAAATTTACAGTGTCACTAGTTTCATAATGCCTCGTAATCAGAGGTTGTTTCTGGAAACGTATGTATTTCAAATGTGCACTTAAAAGACTAAATATTTGATGAATGAAAATAATAAGATGTCATATTTAATCATAATCTAGCACAAAGATTATTCGTCCATTTAATTTTCATCACTGTAATAAGTAATTTTAAATCCCTTTCTCAAAAAAAGCATTTTGCGAAAGAATCATTGACTGTTTTTTGACAAATTGTTACATTTCTGACCTTTGACCTTTACTTTTCTCTTCTTCCATTGGCTAGCTACTTCATTATCTCACCGTCCTTCCAAAGAACACGCTGTCATTCATGGCTGAAAAAGCACTTACCAGACTCTGGTGCCATCTCTCTGAAAGACGTGACAAAGGAGTATACAGCTCTCAATGTGATGGGACCCAAAGCTAAAGAACTTCTCCAGGAATTTACAACAACTCCCCTTGATAGTGCACACTTCAGACCTTTTACTGGAAAGGTATGAAACCATTCTTAAGAAAACCATAGTATCTTTGAAGAGTGACCACCTCAACTCTTGATTATGTTTCATTATATGGGTTCATTGTCTCAAACAATTTCTTACTCTGTTTCAAACAGTTTGTGTAATACCACCAGAATTTATATCATGTCAGTGGTCTGTGTTCATATAATGTGAATTGATTCATTAAATCAGTGATGAAGACAGGTACACCAACAGATGATATTGGACAGGTGACAGTCCATCTATGAAACCGTTCAATAGGTTGGCACACATTTCCAAATTTTTGAAAGAAATGAACAAAAGTTACAGCAATGGTCTCTCTCCATTGCAAATTAACTTTCATCAAACAAAACCAGTGGTTTTTTTTAAAGTGTTACGTAATACAAAATTGAAAAACATCCATTCCTTGCTTTAAAAGTGTTGAAATTTAATCAAACAACTTTTGGTAGCAAAAGATTACAAGGTAACCACTCAACAAGAGAAGTGTACACTGATGATGTCACTCATATTATTCAATAGCATTATTTAATTTCATGACATTCCAACATATTTTTATTAGCTCCCATAGCCATATGTATATATGGCAATGGAAGCTATTCTTATAGGCTAGGGAAATGTCTGTATGTATGTATGTCTGTGTGTCTGTATGTCTGTATGTCTGTATGTCTGTATGTCTGTCCGTCAACATCAAAAACTCCTAAACCGCTGTACATTTCATCTTGATATTTGGTGTGTACATGGATGATGGGCTGTAGATGAGATTTTGTTCAAATGAAGTTGTCATTGCCAAAAATATGCAAATTAAGTGAAAAAATGTAAAAACAGTCAAAATTGAAAAAACTCAATAACCACTGAGCAGATTACATGAAAAATTGGCATGTAAGTACTTTGGGCTGACATGAAATGATTGTGCACATCTTTGGTCAGTATCTTGGACTTGCTATTTTTCATGAATTTTTTTGTAATTTTCTCCCATTTTTGGTCAAAAAATCTTCTTCTTTGAAACCACAAGTTCAATTGATTTGAAACTTGGTATGGAAGTGCATAGGAATGACCTTTCCCAAATTTGGGCAAATCGTGGTGAAATTTGCATATTTTTAGTTTACACGCCCATAGACTCCCATGTATTAGGCAGATCTCCATAGACTCCCATGTATAAGGCCACGAAAAATAAAAATTTAGTTTCTCATCGTATTCATATTGCAAAAAGGATGCAGTGACACAATTTTTAGTCCCCATGGATGAAGTCCAGTGGGCTTATAGATTGGGTCATGTCGTCTGTTCGTCCATCCGTGAGTCCATCCGTTCACGCAGACATCTCGGATATTTTGACAAAATGTCATGTGACCTTGATGACCTTTGATCTCAAATATACATATTTGTCCATAACTCAGTAACCACGAGTGCTACCACCCTTCATATATGGTATGATGGGACACCTTTATGACGCCACATATTGTACCTCATTAATTATGCACATATCTAATTTTGAGCGAGCCAATAGAGCTAGAGGTCTGATTTTTGGTATATAGGGATAACTTAGCAAAACAATTTTTTTGACAAAATGTCATGTGACCTCGGTGACCTTTGACCTCAAATATACATATTTGTCCATAACTCAGTAACCACAAGTGCTACAGCCTTCATGTATGGTATGATGGGACACCTTATGAGGCCACATATTGTACCTCATTAATTATGCACATATCTAATTTTGAGTGAGCCAATAGAGCTAGAGGTCTGATTTTTGGTATATAGGGATAACTTAGCAATACAATTTTTTTGACAAAATGTCATGTGACCTTGGTGACCTTTGACCTCAAATATACAAATTTGTCCATAACTCAGTAACCACAAGTGCTACACCCTTCATGTATGGTATGATGGGACACCTTATGAGGCCACATATTGTACTTCATTTATTATGTGCATATCTAATTTAGAGCGAGCCAAGAGAGCTAGAGGTCTGATTTTTGGTATATAGGGATAACTTAGCAATACAATTTTTTTGACAAAATGTCATGTGACCTTGGTGACCTTTGACCTCAAATATACATATTTGTCCATAACTCAGTAACCACAAGTGCTACAGCCTTCATGTATGGTATGATGGGACACCTTATGAGGCCACATATTGTACCTCATTAATTATGCGCATATCTAATTTTGAGCGAGCCAATAGAGCTAGAGGCCTGATTTTTGGTATATAGGGATAACTTAGCAATACAATTTTTTTGACAAAATGTCACGTGATATTGGTGACCTTTGACCTCAAATATACATATTTGTCCATAACTCAGTAACCACAAGTGCTACACCCTTCATGTATGGTATGATGGGACACCTTATGACGCCACATATTGTACCTCATTAATTATATGCATATCTAATTTTGAGCGAGCCAATAGAGCTAGAGGTCGGATTTTTGGTATATAGGGATAACTTAGCAATACAATTTTTTTGACAAAATGTCACGTGACCTCGGTGACCATTGACCCCAAATATACATATTTGTCCATAACTCAGTAACCAAAAGTGCTACACCCTTCATATTTGGTATGATTGGACACCGTATGACACCACATACTGTACCTCAACAATTATGCACATATCTCATTCTGAGCAAGCCAATAGAGCTGGATGTCTGATTTTTGGTATATAGGGATAACTATAGGAGAGAAATTTTTTGACCAAATATCATGTGACCTCGATGACCTTTTACCTAAAATATATGTTTATGTCCCACATCAAGACTAATACTCCTATTACAAGTGGGGACTATGTCATTGTAAATGACTTGTTGAGTTAATTGTTGTATCACAGTATTCGATATATCTAATTCTGTATTTTTTCCATTTTATATTCTGAATAAATACATTAAACATATTTCACTGTCTCCAGTACATTACATTTAAGTATTTTCACTTCATGCACTTTATCCCTTTCACACATGTTCAAATATCTTACCAGAGAACAAACACTAAATAGTCCAGGATGGGAGCTACAGTGTCATTGACGCTATTTTTTATAATTGTGCCTTCAAGGTTATTGATATTGGATATGCCAGTGATGTTAGAGCCTTGGCAATGACGCATTGTGGAGAGAAAGGATGGGTTCTATATATTCCAAATGAGGTAAGCTGTAAAGCCACTGTAACTATAACTTTTGACAATGTTCTCAGTGTTCTTGTTCTATGCATCAACTGCAGTTTCTCCAGCGTCTTTCTTCAGAATTTTCAAATACCCAGTATTTGGTCTGTCAGTGGTGCATGCCAGTGTGACGTGCATTGTCGGCAATTGAATACAGAGCTGGACTTGAATATGATGAACACTCACAGTGCTGAACACAAATATACAATCAATGCTGACCAGCAAAGAAATCGGTATTTTAATATGCCATAGGAAGTACAGTACTGGTACACCCAGGAACTGTTGCTGACAGATGCAACAAAAACTTGGAAAACAATTGCCATAAGCTAATGTATTAGTTATTAGGCTTTTAGCGTGAAAAATTCACACCATTACCTTTGACAAGTTTTAAGCACAATGCTGTCTTCCGTAATCATGTTACTCCATGTACGATGTTTGTCCGCCTGTCTGGCTGTAACAAAGATGACAATGTGCCGTGTCAAAGTGCAAAGTTAATCAATTATAAGACATATCTTTAGAAACTCAAATAATTTGCATAAAGATTGTTTATCAAATAAATAACACTTATGTGAGCGGGAGAAAAATCATTCTATTTTGTAGCGCCCTCTGGTGTTCATGTCACATTTGCATAAGTACCAAACTTGGTTGACTTTCATTTTTGTATGATTTTCCTTTTACCAATTTCACTCTTCAACTGTGAAACATGATTTTAGTTTATTCTAGACCTGCCGTATTGTTCACAGAAAGTTACAAGCATTGCTGATGGTCAACCCCCAAGACACTGTCAATCCAAAAGTCACTTCTAAAAATACATTTTCTTCAAGGTCATTGCATGGTCATTCATGAAGTAAAACCTTTGCTGGGAGCCATCTTGTGAAATACATTTTGTTCATATTTATTTATCTTTTTCTCAAACAGATGGCACTTCCACTGTATGATAGACTCATGGAAAGAAAACAAGATTTCAGAATCAGAGATGTTGGTTTCTATGCCTACCAGTTTCTTAGAATTGAAAAATTTCTCACATTTCTGTATCAAGATTTTTATACGATACATACGCCATTAGAGGCTGGTCGTCCATTCCAAGTCAGGCTAGAGAAGGTAGGTGTCTTATTGTTGTAATAGTTTGATATCTGTTATATCTTGAATATTATTAGAACTCATGCAAAGAAGTCCTTCCAAAAAATCATCACTCATATGTGTAGCAATGATCATGGTTGTAGGTTTCTTACCATTAGGAGAAGACATAGCAATGTGTTCACATTATTTGTAGCTGTCAATGCAATTATGGGTAAACACTTGTCTGGAGCCTCTCAACAAATATGGTATGCTGCAAAAAAAACTTGCGTCTAGCGTCGTGCTCTGATTTTCCGTTCAAGCCATAAAACTGCTGATTTGACTATGGAAGAATTCCAGCCATGAAAAGTTATGTCCATTCTCTCAAAGTCTGTCATTGAATATTTCCCTGTATTAGTTGGCTATTAGTAGGCTTTACTTCACTCTTATATACTATGCCTAATTATGGCACATAATACGTGCTTCTTCATACTGGTACCATATGGACCATGTAGCTCTGCCTGAAACAGTCATACAGTCATGAGTTATTTAAATTTTTCAGACTTGCGTCCTTTCACTGTCAATTGAGCAATTTTATGGCGTTAAAGGCTGAGCCTCACTTTAAAAGGACGCGAAGCTATGGCGGTGTTCATTGTGTAAGTGGACACCTAACAGGCAACATGCGGGCACACGCTCCAGAAAATGCCACTTTTTAGTTTTTTCTGGCCGTAAAAGCGCAGACAGACTGCCAAGTGGTCAGCGCGAAGCTGCTGCCGATAGAACTTTGTGGTTATATTCAAATTCTAACGCAACTGGAAGACAATTTTTTATGAAATTCAAGCGTTGGTGGTGGGGAATCAATGACCGTTGGGGATTTGAAACGACCATCAATCAAACGCTTGTATAAACTCTGTTTGCAGGATTAGCAAAAGGTGCCAAAAGGTTGAGATCAGTTTGTTTAATTAATGTTATAGAAATCAAACATCGTACTGGCCAAGTGATTGACTGGGAGGAGAACTCCACTAATGCGAGAACCTGGGATTGAAAATTGCGGCTTTAAAGACGCCCATTGGTTATAAATACCAGATTACATGAGAGGACGCTCATTATGCAAAAAGACGCCGTGCGAGTAGCTTGAACTGAGAGCTCCACAGATTGCGGTTTTTTGCGTGTTTTTTATGAAAATTTATGAAATGGGAATGCTGTACAGCAGGGTAAATACCTGATCAATACATAACGACTCCATATTTTTCAAAGCGATGAGTTTTCGGGACAATTTTAGTGAGTAATTGTGCGTGGCCAGTGAGAACGTCGATCCAGGGGACGCCGATTGGGATTTGAATACCACTGTCAATCAAACCTTGTGCAAAGTCAGACACGAGTTAGCTGGATGTGTACCTAATGTCGATTAGCATTCGCCTTATCTGCTAATGGTGACTGAAATAAATAAAATATGTGTCAAGATTTCCAGTATCGAAGACGTGCGCAATAGTTTCTTCACAGTTCTCCAACTTTTGTACCTACCCGCCGCATTGCTGGGGATAAAAAACGTGATCAGACGACATTCAAGTCGATTACATCTTTAGTAACCGTGGACACGGTCCCTCCACAAAACATGCTGTGAAAAAGAAAATGTATTATCGGGTTCTCTCTTACTGGAAAGTTTGATGGCCCTGAAAAGGGCCGTTTGGTTTGGTTTTGTGGCTTCTACCGTACACCCAACAATGGCAAATGTGTATGGTACGCCGGGCAAATTTGGATATAACGATCAGACAACAAAAGTCACGCAAAATGGCATATCAGTTTTCTTCTTTTGACGAGTACGTCATCGGCCTGCATCAGATGCTGTTTTCGGGCCAAAAATCGCTCATCGCGCCAAGCGTGTATCCGGTCAAGGATATCCCAATACTTCCGACAGAGTCGGAGTCAGATAGACGCGTTGTTATTGCCAAACTAATAATGCTAAACTCAGAATGACAAATCAAGAAATGTTAAATACCCCGGCACAGAGGTGTGAAGCGGTACGGTATCCGTGTATAGTTTCTCATGGAGTGTCGTTTGTACCACAGGGGCTCATAAGTGGCTATTTAAGTCAATATTACAGCGTTTTTCTTTCTTTTTCAATGTTACAAATAAACCAGCTGAAGAGCACAACACTTGTGTAGCTGTCTTTTGTGTAGCTTGTATGGGCATGTATAGTGCGTCCTCGTAAATGTGACCTTTAGTTCCATGACCTCTAGCCATGCCTACTTCCTGCCCTGCCCTCGCTATGCTTACTGTACTAATATTAGTGCAGTAAACACAGCGACGTCTGTACGCATGCAGTAGGCATGGCCAGAGGAATTGGCTTAGAGGTCACGGAACTAAAGGTCGTATTTACATATGATCACATTCCCCATTGAGGGCGCACTATACATGCCAATACAAGCTACACAAAAGACAGCTACACAAATGTTGTGCTCTTCAGCTGGTTTATTTGTAACATTGAAAAAGAAAGAAAAACGCTGTAATATTGACTTAAATAGCCACTTATGAGCCCCTGTGTTTGTATCTCTGTGAGTCTACTAATAAACGAAATGTTTATTTGACCATGGAGCTAAAAAAGGATGATTTGACTTCCTCTGTTTCGTTCTGCCGTCACTTCGAGTGTACGTAGCCTCGTGAGCAAGTGCCATCTTATCGATAACCGACGCCATGCAGTTCCGCTGCATATCGATCAAAGTTCATTACGTCTGAGAAATTTACGAGATTTCCTGTCCGAGTTTTCGAAATGCATCTGATTTTTGTACTTTTTTGGTTACAATTCAAACGAAGTCTCGCAACACAAATTGGCAAATAATGTAATACACGATGATATGGACTTGTTTTCTGACTTCTGACCGCCATCTTGGCCTCATAAAAGTTTTATATTATTTCGACACCGATGTTTCCAAATTTAATAAAACATTACTTCTAACAATTTGAGAGATTCGAACGATGCAGATTGTGTTTTTTGCACACCAGTATATTGACTTGTAATTTTGTGGATCGAGGCATAGACAGTATGGGGGGGAAGATGGTCGAGAACACTGTCCGCATCCGGCGCCAAGAGACACACTGCTGGAATCGGTGAAATCTGTAACTCTAACGCACCAAGTATGGTGAAAACACCTCATGCCAAAATGTACGTTCTCCGACGTGCTCATCGACGTTCGACGTGAATTTAGTAAATCTACTAATATAGCGGAGTTTGACGCAAAACAATGACTATGTTGACAGGGTGGAGTGCCCAATGCGCGATCCTGGGATTGAGAACGGCAGCTTTAATAGAAAATCAGAGCATGATATTACATGTAGGTTTAAGGGTAGCAGACAAAAACTACAGAGAGGTTTCGAACAAAGACAAATGCTGCTCGGTATACTGCTGTATATATTGCTGCAGACTCTAATAATTTCTATGGTTTCATCAAAATCTATGCCTAACAAAGAACCATTTCATTATTCACTGTGAAGTTTTCTGAAAATCTTACAATAAATGGCCGAACAAATATCTATACTTGCAAAGGAATGTAGAACTATCACAGCATTAATAATCAACCATGTTGCTTAGCAACAATCACCTGAAGGGTGACTAATACCATGAACGTGTAGTTTATATGAACAGATCCTAGCAAAAGCTGTGTCATGTTTTACAAACTTTGCAATTTCTTATTTCCTTGATATTTATAGGAAGGAGATTTTCTCGGAAGGCGTGTGCTGGCAGCACAGAAGAAGAACGGTGTGAAAAGAAGGCTGGCAATGTTTCTACTAGAAGATCATGATCTAGACTCACACATCTGGCCGTGGGGAAATGACCCGATTTATCGGAATGGACAGTTCACCGGCATGACAACATCCACTGGATACGGATTCACTCTGGATAAAATGGTTTGCATCGGATGGGTCAGCAATGTGAATCCAAAAACGGGTCAGCACAATGTGGTCCCGAACGAGTATGTTACGTCAGGAAGCTATGAAATTGAAATAATTGGAACAAGGTACCCAGCCAGAGCAAGACTATATACTCCACTAATTCAGTAAACAGTGCAATGGAGAGAGTAAAACTCTGAACCCTTATTAATATTCATGAACAAAATTTGAAAAATGAAGATTTTTTGGTACAATTATTATTTTTCAGTCAAATAAAGCCTAGTAGAAATTTTGAACCACATGAATTCAATCATGCAATACTAATTCATCAGAGTGAGACCTGAAGGACACTGGGCCACCACTTCATATGGTTGTAATCAGTACTTAGCTGAGATCTTTCATGAAGAATAAATACAAATGTACACCCTAAGGTAGTGTTGGACAGTACTGCTGGGCCAGTATCTTCATATGGTAGTAAGGACCAAAAAAATAAATTGTGCTGGTCCGATAACATGGTTTTCAAATAAAGGGTAGGTAGGTCGGCAGGAATTTTTTTTCCAAAATATTTTTATTTTCAAATATGCATTTTTCAGGGGTTCAGGGCAGTCAACTGGCCACAACATTTCTAGAAAAATGTATCATACATATAAATGGACAAAAACATAAATGACATCCTTGTTCAAGCAAAAATCAAATGCCAAGTAATGAATGCGTGATTTTGGTTTTTCTTTCTGTTTTTTACTTCCCTGTTTACGTACCTCTAAAAAGTTTAGGGTCAGCAGATAAAAAATAAGGTAGGTCAGGTTATCGGAACAGCACAATTTTTTTTTGTTTGGCCCAATCAGTGCTTGCCTGAGGGTGCCTTTAATGATGAATAAATACAAATGTACCCCCTAAGATAGTGTTGAATAGTACTACACATTATCGTGGATCCAGTAGTCTCCAGTTTATCATTCTTGCTTGCAAGGATGGTTGAAAATTTTCTCACGGTAAATTTTTGTCAACCACAATAGTCTGGTGCCGAAGCACAAAACCCAAAAATTTCGGCCCCACAATGGTTCTCGGTGGTTTCTGTATCTTCAAAGCCTACTGAATCAGGATCTGCATGATGCCACCCTGGCACCCTTGGGCATTTTAATATATTCAAGATGGCCACCAAGATGGCCGCCAAATATGTAAATGGTGATATCTCAGCTCTGTGAAATGTTATCAAAATGATTTTAGTGTCGTATGCCAGGTAAACAGGGCCAAGAAATTCATTTCTTTCATTGCCGAACATGTGCAACCCTTAATTTGCATAAAAATCCAAGATGGCTGCCAAAATGACCTCAAAAACAGGTAAAATGCCATATCTCAGCTCCATGAGAAGCTGTTGGAGTCATTGTGGTCTCTTTTGCCAGGCAAATGGGGTAAGGAACTCATATCTTCCATTGCCTAATATTCACAACCCTTAATTTGCATAAAAATCCAAGATGGCTGCCAAGACGACCTATAAAAAAAGTTAAAATGTCATATCTGAGCTGAATGACTAGCTGTTGGAGTCATTTTGCTCTCCTTTGCAAGGTATATCGGGTCAAGCAATTCATATCTTTCATTAGCTGACATGTGCAACCCTTAATTTGCATAAAATTTTATTTGCATAAAATCCAAATATCTGTTTAAGTGTGTAACAAGTCATATCTCAATACACTATGCCACTGATTTTGGTGTCTTTCGGCATGTTTTACGGGACAAAGAATAGGTGTATTTTGTTATATTTGCTGTAAAATCAACCATGATAATCTAAAATTGATATTTACAATCCAAGATGGCTGCAAAGATCAATTTATATCTATGACCATACTCATCAAAATAGGTCTTAAAGAATGCTTGATTGGCAAAGATGCAACTCACACCTCACTAAATCTAACATTGGTGTTTGTAATGCAATTAAACCGCTCAAAGTGTTCTGAATTGGTGCCAAATGCAAGAGTTGGTATTCCTGCTGCCTATGAATGACACTATAGCATAAACTAAACACTTGTTTGCAGCATGACGGTTGCAAAGCTTAGGGTACAACGTCCGACGGATGACATGAAACCTGGTCGTCAAAATGGCAAAAGACAAGTATTTTCGTTGTTAAATCAGAAAACCATACCTGCAATGATGAAAGTATTCATAGAAGGACTCTGCTACACCCACTTTTGGTCATATATTTGAAGGCCAGCAAAATTAAAGATCCTACTGAAATTGACCTGAATGACTAAATTTGTGCAAAGATAAACAAGACAGATGACTCAGGATGGCTCAAAGATGATCAAACAAGTCACTTTCTGCAAGTGCAAAAGCATGCTCAGTAAATTCCCCTCGAATAACTGAAGCTCATTTTTTGTGGTTGATTGACAAATGATAATATGACCCTTCACGTTGTATGGAAAGGTACAGTTCAATATAATTGAATTTAAATGCATGGTGTGACAATTTATATGAATGGAAATGTGAATTCAATGACCTCTCAAACGGATCCAAACACATACAACCTTGTGTCAAAGATGCTGGATAAATGTTGTTGTAATGTTTTATGAAACCATTATAGCGGCAATGTGGGATAAAATCCTTCTATTAGAAGTAAGATTTTTCCAGCTCAGAAACAAATAATGAAAAACCTTTGACCAATAAAACCTGACCAAACACAACAAAATAGGTCTCAAGATTGCTTGGTTGGTTAAGATACGACTCAATGTTTTTGTGGCATCCATTCGTGTGGCCATAGTTGATATTGGGTGGTCATTTTTGCGTCAATGAAATACGTATTTTTACATTTTATATATCAAAAGAAACTTACCCTTATGCCTTGAACCCTTAATGTATTAGTCTCTTGGAAGCAATTTCAGCTAAGATATAAATTGATATTTGTTGTGGAAACCAGCTTTGCAGCCATCTTGGATTGTAAATATCAATTTTAGATTATCATGGTTGATTTTACAGCAAATATAACGAAATATACCTATTCTTTGTCCCGTAAAACATGCCGAAAGACACCAAAATCAGTGGCATAGTGTATTGAGATATGACTTGTTACACACTTAAACAGATATTTGGATTTTATGCAAATAAAATTTTATGCAAATTAAGGGTTGCACATGTCAGCTAATGAAAGATATGAATTGCTTGACCCAATATACCTTGCAAAGGAGAGCAAAATGACTCCAACAGCTAGTCATTCAGCTCAGATATGACATTTTAACTTTTTTTGAGGTCGTCTTGGCAGCCATCTTGGATTTTTATGCAAATTAAGGGTTGTGAATATTAGGCAATGGAAGATATGAGTTCCTTACCCCCATTTGCCTGGCAAAGGAGACCACAATGACTCCAACAGCTTCTCATGGAGCTGAGATATGGCATTTTACCTGTTTTTGAGGTCATTTTGGCAGCCATCTTGGATTTTTATGCAAATTAAGGGTTGCACATGTTCGGCAATGAAAGAAATGAATTTTTTGGCCCTGTTTACCTGGCATACGACACTAAAATCATTTTGATAACATTTCACAGAGCTGAGATATCACCATTTACATATTTGGCGGCCATCTTGGCGGCCATCTTGAATATATTAAAATGCCCAAGGGTGCCAGGGTGGCATCATGTAGATCCTGATTCAGTAGGCTTTGAAGATACAGAAACCACCGAGAACCATTGTGGGGCCGAAATTTTTGGGTTCCACCAAAAATCAGGGTTTCGGCACCAGACTACAAGTTGAAGATTTTAATTCATAAGAATTGTATAAATATGTATCCTACATTAATTTGAACACTGAATAGTAATGATATCAATGACTACTTAAATGTAACAATTGTAGCAATCGTTCTGTACTTTATTTTACTGCAGCAGATCATGAAATCATGTTTAGTCTTGGGTTTGCTTTGATGGTAACCCCCTGGTAACCCCACTAGGGAGATCTACAAAAAATGAACCACTTTATATTTAAATGTTGACATCTACAACAGTTTGTTTACTTGATTTTTACTGACTGGTGACGGTTATAACTCACATTTTGTAGATTCGCACAAGTGTCACATAACGACTGCAATTCCCTCTTTGGTGCTTATTGTACAAGACAACATGATGAAAACTTTGTTAACTTTAGCCTGTGAGGGCGCTATATATCGTTTTCATCTGACACCCAGGGCACCCCTTGTCTGACACTTGTCTTTTAGTAGAGTCTATCAATATATACCAACATGTAACTCATAAAGTGTAAAAAGATATACTAACAATGATTTGGTATACAGAGTTTTGTCATATCACTTTGGAAAATTTCTATTTTGTGGAGTCTGTAACTGCTCAATACAGCCAAACTTGGAAACTGTCACTTCTTTTGTTTAGTTGAAAGAAAAAGCTATCACCTTGGGCCTGTTCGAATAATACAATCACGATTCGTTATTGGCCAATCATGATAGTTATCGTGTGTTCAAATACACCCAATATCGCGATTGACAATCACAGCAATCATGCCCCAGGATGTGATTGGTATGATTACTAGGTGGCGGACAACACAGCTGTCGGTGTGGAAAGCAGAAACGGCGGTAATTTTCAAGTTTCAGAGAGTAAAATTTGATTTTTAAAGCAATATTTTTAAGCGAATTTATTCTCAAGATGCTGGTTTCATCACTTCTGGTATATTAAAAATAAATTACCTTGATTTACAACGAAATTTTAAAAAATGTCTTTATTTGTTCAGAACATTGTGTAGACTAGGAACACTACCGAGTATATGGGAGTGCATGCAGTTTGTACAATAAACTATACCACATGAAGATTTGATAGAAACGTTTACTGATAAACTTGCAGGCGTTGCTACATATGCTGCAGCTCCTCAGAAATGCATCAACACTGAGGGCAGCCATGTTTACTCAAAACGTGAACGTGATGGCCAGTTTTGTTTACAACCTCAATTTCAAAAATTGTCACATATATCATAATCATGATTGTGCAAATCGAACACGCCCCTGGAGTCATCAGAGCGCCCTCTATGACAAGTTTGCTCAAACTCATTGTCTTCGTTCTTTTGGTAGTAAAAGTATACATGAGATACTTTCCATGCACACAAATAAAATATTTGAATCAACACAATAAAATTGTCTGATGGCATTTTATAGATGCTAAGGCCAATATTTGCCTTCCAAACCTGTTTATACAGGTCAAGCCCTCCCTGAACACAGTTCTCTATTTAATTGACTTGTAGTGTAAAGCTGGTAGCCAATATCCTATCATTCATTAGTTTTTTATTGTGCAATCACTTTGATGATATCCATCAACCTGCAAGAAAGTTCAAGGAACCTTTAGTGTGATTCGTCCACAAATTCTCAATGGATACTGCACGTGAAGGACACTAGTTTCATTAGGGTGTAGATTGAAGGACCCTTTTCCCTACAGAATATAGTGAAGGACAGTATCAGGACAGAATAGGGTGAGGGATAGTTTTTTCACTTCAAAATGGGGCAAAGAACAGTGTTATAGCAGAATATGATGAAGGACAGCATTTTCACTACACAATAGGGTCAAGGACACTATTTTCAGAATAGGGCGCTAGAGGGACAGCATTTTCACTGTATAATTGAGCAGAGGACAATGCTAGCAGCGTAGAATATTATGAAGGACAGTATTTTCACTGCAAAATAGGGCAGAGGACAATTATAGTGCAGAATATGAATACAGAATTGGATGAGGGACAGCATTTTCACTGTATAATTGGACAATTCTATCAGTGCAGAATATAATGAAGGACAGTATTTTCACTGCAAAATATAGGGCGAAGGATAAAGTTATTAGGGCACAATATAGTGAATGACAATATTTTCATAACAGAATAGGGTAATAATACCACTCTACATTAAATTACATAAAGAAAATATGTTTCATATCTTAATTAGGTTTTCTGTTCAGCCTTCCTTGACCTTCACCGCCCCTCTATGTCCTTCCTTTCAGTTTTTGCTACTAAGTTTCCTTCAGTGCTTGAGCAAAAGTGTGAGTTTTTCAATTTATAGACATAACTACCTCCATTCAGAAGGCAGTTAATGGGATTGGTTTGAAGAAGTCTGATACAATACTGGGGTCATGCCCCCTGCTACTGGTGTGCCAGGGAAGAACTTGTTCTGCAAAATTAGTAGGTATGAGTTCTATCACGAGAACTATGAGTGAATTGTCAAACCCGAACAAATTTTCTGAAATCACAGAAAGTCACTTGAGTCCATTAATCCGAGAAACAACAAAAATCTGCCTCATGTGCATGAGTGCATTGAGGATCAGAAGTATTACTGTAAATTATCATCGGTTTTCAAAATTTTCTCATGCCAAGTAGTAGTTTTTTAAAATCACATGAAAGTGCATGAATGTGGTGCATGATACTGAACAACTCCAACGTTTGACTATTTGAAATGTATGTTTATTTGCCATAGAAAATACGACGTACTATGTACAGAATGTCAAGAGTGGTGTGATATTTAAAAAAATATCTAAAAAAAAAATGCAATAGTGACATTTCTGCAGAAAAGGTAATGCTATATAATCATTGGAATGTGATCTATGGCTGGAAAACAGGAAAAGCTTAAGTGAAGCTTGCATCATCTGTTTCCCATTTAACTGTACAGAAAGTAAGCAAACGTAAAATACAGAGGGCTTTTACAATAAGTAAACAAAATAAACTTGTAAATTAACGCACGGTAAATACACTGTGTTGTACTGACTAAAACAGATTAATGTGGAGAACTGAGGCGAAAAAATGAGCTATCAAAAAGAACAATAAACACGTAACAAGGAGAAAAAGAATAAAATGTAGCAAGGTAAATTTGGTGGATCACTGATTGGTTATCAAGTAATCTTTTAATTTCGCTTTGAAGCCGTCTCTATTAGGTATGTTACGGATATCATGTGGTATCTCATTCCATATTTTGCCACCGTGATAGTCAAAGGAAAATTTGCCCAAAGTGTAATTCCTTCTAGGGATTAGAACATCCCTATTTGTAATTAATCTTGTTTGGTAATGGTGTTGTGGGAAAGAAAAATACTCATCAAAACGTCTGGGTAATCTGTTGTGAAAAAGATCATGAATAAATGTACAGAGTTGGTATTTAAACTGGCTGTAGATGTCAAGAATACCGAGAGATTGAAAAAGTGGCCTACTATGAGTAAAAGAATCCTTAAAACAAATGATGCGAACAAGTTTCTTTTGTTTTGTGCCTTATAAACTGAATCAAGAGATGAGCGATAAGTACTGCCCCATATTTCCAAACAGTATGAAATATGTGGGAGAATAAGAGCATTGTAAAGAAGTAACAGAGTGGATTTGGGGAGATAATGCCTTAGTTTGGAAATAATACCAATCTTGGGAACAATTTTATCAAGAACCTTCTTAATCTGTTGTTTCCATGTAATATTTTTATCAATGTCAACTCCTAGATAACTGGTATTGTCGACTTCTTCGAGTAAAACATTATTAATACCTAACTGACCAGTATTATTAAATGGATTATAACGAGATGAAAGAAACATGTAGTTGGTTTTAGAGTAGCTAATTGTCAGTTTGTTTGCATTGCACCAATTTTCAACATCCATGAGGTTTGCGTTTGCCTGATTTACATCAAAGCCCTGTTTATTATAAGAGTGGAAAAGATTTGAATCGTCAGCAAAGAGTTTAAAGTTGAAGAAGGAAGAACAGTTCGGAAAATCATTTATATAGATAAGAAACAAAATGGGGCCAAGGATAGATCCCTGTGGCACTCCGCAGTTGACAGGAAGAATAGAAGAGTTGCATCCTGCTGCAGAAACGTATTGATGTCTGTTAGACAAATAACTATGGAACCAGTTTAAAGGAGGACCCCGTATACCAATGTGTGAAAGTTTTGAAATAAGTATCTTGTGGTTTATGGTATCGAACGCTTTGGTAAGATCGAGAAAAATACCAAGAACAAAGTTACCTTTCTCAAATTCTGCAAAAAGATCACCGACTAAATCAATAAGTGAAAGTTTAGTACTGAAAGATTTTCTAAACCCATATTGGTCCTTATGTAGGATATTGAAAAGCTCAAGAAATGACAACAGTTGCCTATTGACGGCTTTCTCAGTTATTTTACTGAATAAAGAAAGAACAGAAATGGGCCGGTAGTTATTTGGACTGTAGGGAGAACCTTTCTTGTAAATGGGTGTAACTTTGGCAATTTTCAGCTGATCTGGGAAAACGCCCATTTCAAAAGATAAATTGATAATGTATGCAAGTGGGTGGCCAATGAAGGGGGCTGCGTCACGTAGAAGGCGTGCAGTAAAGAAATCATGGCCACATGATTTATGTTGGTCTAAATTTCTTAACTCAGCCTCAGTATCTTCTCTAGAAACTGGAGTGAGAAAGAAAGAATGTTGGTTTGAAGGACCTAGGAAAGAAGTGTAATTGACAGAACTGTTAATTTTACTGGCTAGATCGCAACCTATTTGAGAGAAAAAACTGTTGAGACAGTGAGAAATTTGCTGTGGATCAGAGATAGTCTCTGTAACATTGTTACTGTTTCTGATATCCAGGTGTTTTGGTAGCGTTGTGCGATTGGTGTGAACTTTCCCAGTCAACTCGTTGATAGTACTCCATAGCTTGGATGAATTACCGTGATTTTGCTTGATTTTATTTGAATAGTAGGTCTTCTTTGACGTCTTAATAAGCTTTGTCAGGAGATTTGCGTAACGTCTGTAATGGTTATGGAGAACAGGCTCAAAGTTGCTCTTGATCAGTCTAGAGTAAAGACGATGCTTATGCTTGATGGAGTTTAGGAGGCCATGCGTAATCCAAGGCTTTTTCGGGACATTTGATCTTTTTTTCGCAAAACAAAGTGGAGCCACTTGAGTGCATGCCTTATCAAAAATAGAACTAAATAAATTATATGCAGAATTGACATCAGCTAGATGATACACCTCTGACCAGTCAGTGTTTGCTAAAATTTCATGAAACTTATGGATACTATAACGTGAATAATCTCTTGAAAAAGAAGGCTTATCCCTGGTAAAAATATTGTCGATATTTTCAATAAAGGTGAAAATAGGCAAGTGGTCTGTAATATCAGTGCTAATGGTGCCAGAGTGAATGAAGTGGTTGGTAAAGTTACAGTAAGCATGGTCTATAATAGTAGAAGTGGTTGCAGTAACACGTGTGGGAATATCAATAATTTGACGGAAATTAAGTGAAGCAAGCGTATCAAAATAATTCCTTATCGATGGCGAATCCTGGCTATCAAAGTCAATATTAAAATCGCCAACAAGGAGATATTTTGAGTTTGTTGAATTTCTGTTCAAAAGATAATTATACAAAGCACATTGGAAAGCATTGATGCATGAACCCGGTTTCCTGTAAATAATCCCTAAAGTAAATTTTCCAGAACTCAGGTGAAATTCTAACCAAAGACATTCACTGAAAGGTAAATCAACCCCATTTAAAACTGTGAAATTCAAGGAACTGTGTACATATGCTGCGACACCTCCTCCTCTCATACCACTTTGTCTACAATTCTTGACAAAGTGATAGTTTGGAATATTAAAATAACTGTCATCGTTGATTTTCCATGTCTCTGATACAGCGATAACATTGAACTTAGTTGACAGGGTGGTTTCGGTAAAAAGGCGAAGTTGCTCGAAATTTTTACTCAAGGAGCGAACATTCAGATGAAGTAATGATAAAGTAGAACAATATGAGTTAGGAAATGCATCGTTGAAGTTATCTACAGAGTACGGTGTACAGCTGAATTTATGATACTCGTCCACGTCATTCATTGAAAGCAGAATAAAGCAAAGACTATCATTTCAAAAAAAAAAAAAAGGCGAGAAACTTGGCATGACAGAGAAAACAAGCTACAGAATATGTAGACTTACGTGAGCAGTTATACAATTTTGGAAATGTCGTTATTACAGTTAATGTTCACGACTTGTGTAGTTGTGTCTTTTCGGGCCAGAATTTTACCATTTTGGGTCCACAGAAATTTCCACTGTCTTTGTTTTATCTTCTCTTTCGCCTTGCCAAAAAGCGGTCCTCTTGCCTGTGTAAGATTTCATTTTTGTATATTTTGCTTGTTTGTTTGTATCCGAGGTTTCTTGCGGTAATATTCTTTAGGTTCTTCTTCTTACTGTAGATGTTATTTACCGTATGTATGTTATTGAATCGCACGATAACGGGACGATGACGTTGTTTATGTGTGTTGTTGGTTCTTGCTTTTGTTCCAATGCGATGAGTTACATCGATGCCACCCATTGATATGTTAATATCTATTGCTTTCAAAACTTTGAAAGCAATGTCTTCTGTGTTCTCACCTTCTGACTCCGGAATGCCATGTATTTCCAGGTTGTCTCTTCGTATGTACTGGTCGAGGTCATCTTTGTCAATTTCTAGCTTTTCTACTCTTTCTTTTAACTCTTCATTCGTTTTAGTTAGTTTCTTGTTGTTGTCTTCAAGGATAGTTATTTTGGCTTTAAATTGTTCGAACATTGAATTCATAAAGTCAACGGAGACCTTGACCGCTTCTGTGTTTTCATCAACATGTTCAA
Source organism: Ptychodera flava (assembly GCF_041260155.1). NCBI lineage: Eukaryota > Metazoa > Hemichordata > Enteropneusta > Ptychoderidae > Ptychodera > Ptychodera flava. Next base: position 34,692,962 of record NC_091949.1, read on the forward strand.
TTTTCTTATGTATATTCTCCAGTTTTTGAAGTCTTGTATTGATTTCGTTTAGTTGTAATAAGAAATCGGTAGTGAGCGGCGTATCAATATTTGGACTTACACGAGATGTTTCACCAGCAGCTTCATATGGTTCTCTATGTGTAGTAGCAGTGCATATCCCAGTATTGTTGAAAGTGACTGCGTATGTTTCATTACTCTTGTCCAAAAGTATGATGCAAAAGACGGTATTTGAAAGTTTGTAAACTTTATCTGTGCAAACTTACACAAAGATTAGATCATAAAATTAAATTAAATTAAAAGTAACTTTCTAGTCATTGCTATTCTTATTATGTAGAGCAGATGGTATTAAAATACAAAATTTTCAACTTCAATAACAAAACGAAAAGTTACAAAACATCCAACTTCAATAGAAAAAACGAAATGGTTTGAAAAATTAAGTTCCTCAATAGTAATGGCATGGAAACACTGGGAATGAAGGCAAAAAGTAGTCTGATTTAAATATATGATATGGTGATATTTTGAAAGAAAAATTTATAAATCATGAACGTGTTTCTTTCGGAAAACAAATGCATGCAAAAGGAGAAAAAAATTAAAATCAAGGTAAAACCGTAACGGGCGTTGTTGATCTTTTCCTTCACCTTTCTGACAAAAAATAGAAACTCAAACCAAAAAAATGTTGGTTATTTTATACGTTAAACTTGAATTGTAAAGATAAAATGAAATTAACTTTATAATAAAATGTTAAAAAGTGACGAGCGGTTTGGAAGGTGAGCATGCAAATATTCCATCCACCCGGCTCTCCATGCACTCTGAGTTGACCCTGTTTGAACTTTGACCACAATAAGGTGACCAACTCTGGATATGCGTATCGCTTGTTTTTATTGATAAGCGTGGAGTATTACGAATGGGAGGGAGTGTGGGTTCTACTTTTTAACGCGCGCCCGCGTCCGTCCCTCCGTATCGTGTGCTACCTCCCATGGTAAACCTAGCAACGCACACCCGGGCAGTAATGAGTAGGACCGCGAGGCAATACCAATACTGTGCAGATTGGCTAGAGTAGTAGATAGCGGTTATTTAGATGGAGTCAGCTGACTTACCTCTATGAATCAGGTGAATATACTGAAGAACTGAAAACACCCTCGGCCGATCGAATGTGGGTACCATCACTGCGACCCGGTTTGCTCAGACCCGTGGGCACTCAATAGAAACTGCTTCTCATTAGCTTTTTTAGGGTGAAAATCTCACCTTTTGACTGATATGATGTTACAGAGTATGCGTGCCGTAAGTCCGAATCTAAACTCGCTTCGGCAAGTCTTACACCTGTCAACAAAATGCGACCACAGGACATTATCTCAAAGTTGCATTGCAAGGCTCAGATGTGCAAGGACTCTGTCAACAGCGGGTTTGCAAACCCACCTGAGTCAGCCAAGAAGATCGTGTTCTTCGCTGGCAGAAGACGTTAGCAGTCAACAGCTTCCAAGATCAGCCCGCGTAGTTGTGATCGGGGCTGGCATCAGTGGTTGTTCGGTCGCCTATCACCTTGCCCAGCTGGGATGGAACGATGTCGTTGTTCTTGAGAAAGGACGGTAGGTTCTAACGATCAATGTTGATCCAACCCATCTGGGACTAATTAATGTAAAGAGAACATCTATGCGCGGAAGATAAATACCAGCGCACTTGCCTTCGAATTACGTTATCTCAATGAACTATTGATTCGATGGCAGGTCAAAAGTATTGAAAATTGTTGAATTACCTAGAAAAAATGAGGTCAAAATTAAACAAGTATCTATCAAATTGTCAAATTACTTTGCACTAGCGTATTCACCACAGTCCCCTGCGATCTATTCCGCTCTTGGACTATACGCCCCATAGACGTGTGTACATATACCTGAGAAAAGGCATATGTACAAACGTCTATGGGGCGCATAGTCCAAGGGCGGAATAGTGACTGTGGTATTCACAGAGTAGGAAAGGCCACGTGATCTAATATGCTCTACATATCTCATTTGTTTTCATCATCAGTACATGGTGCTATTCATTTGATTTTACGATGTAGGATAACTGAAATGTGTGACCATGTTCATTTATCAGCCCAGTTGAAATATATACCTGTGTTTATAGATGCCAATTTAACTTAAGGTAGAACGCACCTCGGGGACAGACATTCGGACTCTCAAACTTTTACAATTCTCTTAAGTCTTATGAAATACCACATGTGGGGGTTCATTTTAAAGCTCTTGGTGAAAGAGAACTTTTCACTGGCTTAGTTTTTCGAAATTCGAAAATTTTTATTTTTCTCCATAGAGTTAACACAGGGATGGCGGCCATTTTGAATTTCTAATATCATTAAATCTTGGGTAATTTGTTTCTCTAGTACAAAAATTTGCATGGTAACCCCCTGTTTTTATTCTTGATTTTGAAAGAGAATGATTGAAAGATCCCTTGAGGAAAGTTAGAGCAAAAGTTTAAGTCTTTCACTTTCGAGGTGCATACTACCTTAACTTCTACATGTAAATGTTCCTGTGCAGGAAACGCACCAAACGAAATTGAAAAGTTCGACAATGAGACAGTTTTGACTTTGAAAACGAACTTGAGATCCGCACCAAATTCCGAATTTTTTTAATTGACTCACAGTCCCTCCATAATCTCAGTCTCGCATTGAGGGACTGTGAATCAAATTTTTGAAATTTTGTATGCTCTCAACCCTCACCATATTTGGTTACTAGTATTTAAATTTCCAACAATGTAGGTATAGTTGATTTTCAACCTTTTTTGAAGCAATTTCCACTTCACATACCTCTTTATATTTTTCATATTGTTTTGCAGCATGACAAGTGGTACAACATGGCATGCCGCTGGTAATATTCGTAGATTGCGAGGCACAAGCATAGAATCAGAGTGTGCCAAAATAAGCTGTCAGTTGTATGAATCTCTTGAAAATATCACCGGCATGGCCACAGGTAACTTAAAAAAATCTCTGCATCATTTAAGGTAGGATGATCAACACATCCAAAATATGAAGGTTTTGAGCTTTTGCTTATACACTGCTCATGAAAACTTACGACTCATTTTTATGATTGAGAATGAATATCAGAAAAGCAAATTAAATCACCGTAATGTTATATTAAATTCAAAAATGTGTTATCCCTTGCCCGCCCCTCCAGATTTCCATGATATAAATGATATTATTAGTGAAAATTTAATTTTCTCATAAATGTTTGAAAATGAGTATGCGATGCTCTGCAGCTTTGACCTGAAAAGAAAATTTTGAGAGTTCATAAATCTGTCAAAGATGTACATTCTACAGGAAAAGAAAAGTTTTACTCCCGAGTCCATTCCGACTGACATTGTATGAGTTGTTTTCTCAGTGTTACCTTTTTTATGATCAGACCGTTGTGAGGTAACTGTTTAATAACAACTAGCAAACTCCATGTCATCAAAATAATGCGAGATGTAGCCATCATGTCCTTGGATACACATAATTCATTATGACATTGCCTCACCAGACAACTGTTTCCGTGGAAGCATGATGTATGTCATCTTTACCAAATGTTAATCTTTTTTTTCCATTTTTTGAATCCTCAGCGAATGTGATTTTCTTATTTTCGAAAACCTTCATTACCCGGAATGTGATTATGTGTCTGTTACGTGATATGTTTTGCACTAATGTCTTTTTTAAAGAAAGTTTAAAGCATCAGCGATTTTGCAAATATCTGTAATCTTTGATGTTGATAAGAATCTGTGATATATGTGTTTGCTTTGTGGCAATCAATCATACCGAATGTGCATGCATAAGGCGAGAAAAAAAAAATTATCTGTTCAACGGGCCCGACCGACCCATATTTGGACCACTCCACATTTTTCTTTTTTTTTTCCCGAAATCTTTACGAATCTGAAGAAACGCGGAGATGTTATTCAGTGAACATCTGTATGTAAGATGAATGACCTTCACATTTTCGATGACATCGACTTGAGTGAGATTGATACAGGCTATGATTTGAAGAGTAACGGTGGAAGCGCATCACAAACATTTGGTCAAGGTGAAGGGCAGGGTTAATACGCCGTGGAAAATAAACTATTACGCCATGTGTTCCGTATAGCTTAGACACTCTGTACTGTATTGTTTCACTGGCGTTTATTTCACGTCCGAGTGGTTGTACAGTCTATGTTTTCTAGTGTTCCTGTTTTCAGTGTTCCTTGAAAATTCTTTATTGTTCTTTGAGTCATCACTCGTTCCGATTTTCGTCATGGCTTTCTCCTATCGAATGTGTGATTGTAAGCAGCAGTTCTCACTGCAGGACAGACATGATTTGTGTTTCCGTTGTCGAGAATGCACAAGGAGTCAACCTTGTGACATTTGTTTGACTTAGACACAGGACGAATGGTCTTATTTCGCTCCCTTGCTCGACGACGTCACCCCGGACATCCCCGGGGTTGACCTGTCAGTTTCTGAGTCGCGAGTTTTGGTTGGAATGCACCGTGCTCATATGGCTGGTGACACCAACACAGAAATTAGCTCCGTTAGATTCAGGTGCCGCCAACGAAGCTGTTCGTGCAAAAAGGTGTTCATGCGAAGTTTTTCAGCGGGTGGGCAGATTTCAAAACTAATCAGCGGGCAGAGAGAAAATATCGATATTTACTGAGGGCGGGGAAGAAATTTCATTACTTTCAGCGGGCGGGGAGAAAGTTTTTTACAGTGGGCACCGGAAAATACGTAGAGCCTAGAGGGAGGGGAAAGAGGCGTGCTTAATAGAACCTAACTTAGAGGGGAGCAATGTTCCAAGGTATACTGCTAACCGCTTGCATGTTTTTGTGTTGATCTGGGTTGCATAGTGGGCATCTAGTTGGCAATGGGGAATTTCGGTAGTAGGGAGAGGGCAGCAGGGAGCTTGAATTGTTGTGGGGAGCGGGGAGACTGTAGATACCGGAGGGCAGTGGGCATCAAAATTCAGTGGGAAGGCGCATTTTCGGTGTATACCAGTGGGAGGGCAGTTACTAACAGCTCTCACTTTCCCCTCCAAGTTTTAGGTCAGGGTCAAAAATAAGAAAAATAGCGTCAATTTTTTCACTTAATTTGCATATTTTTGGCAATGACAACTTCATTTGAACAAAATCTCATCTACAGCCCATCATCCATGTACACACCAAATATCAAGATGAAATGTGCAGCGGTTTTGGAGTTTTTGATGTTGACGGACAGACATACAGACATACAGACATACAGACACACAGACATACAGACATACAGACATACAGACATTTCCCTAGCCTATAAGAATAGCTTCCATTGCCATATATACATATTGCTATGGGAGCTAAAAATCAGTATATCAGCCTTCAAAACAGGTTTTGTGATGATTTTGAGAAATTCATACCAGTTGGCGGCACCTGTAGATTGAACTGTAGAAGTGAAGGCAAAGAAGCTGTTCTGAGACAACCAACCCATGTCAACAAAAAATTGAAAAAATCATGAACGTACTAAACAACATATCCAGTATATGTTATGTGACTAAGAAAAAGCATGAAACACACAAAAAGTGTTTATATTATATGTTCTGTTCAAGAAAAACCAAAAAAAAAAAATCCAAAAAAAAAAAAATCCGACCTACCTACCCAACTTTGAAGTCATCCCGCCCGTTGAACAGCTTTTTTTTTTTTTTTTTGGCCTAAGTTTACATTTTTTGACGAAAAAAATTGTGTTTTAGCTCCTGTTTACTGTAAGGCATGTATCACATGTACCTTTTGGGATCAGTTGATATCAAAATATAACAACCTGATAGTAACCCTGAAAAGTTTGTCAGTACAGGACACCAAAATTCCTGTGACTGTAGACAAGTGGAACCTCAGGATCCCATAGTGATAAACTTCAAACTTTAGGTGACCTTGGTCCATTGTTTAGCTCCCATGTCAGAAAGCTTACAGGTCTTTCAGGTTGGCCGTTTACACTTGCATGTTCATCACACGTTTTCTTCTAAAGTGTACACAGAATTTGTCGATAAGCCAGACATTAACAGTGCCGACTCATGACAATGTTGACTGAGTTTATGACCATGTCGACTGACTGACTGACTGGCCATCTTGACCATTGTCCACTAACAACACTGCACTTCACCTCAGAAACAGCTGCTCACAACATTTTCATCTTTGGTTTACAAGTCACTCAGGATGACCAAACTTGGAGGTATTCAAGTCACAAGGAAATTTGCATATGTAATTTTATGGCCAATTTTCTCAGTTTTGGTAAATCTTCATTGAAACCATCAGTCGATCATCTTTCAAATTTAATGTGCAGCTTCTTAAGGATGCCTTGTCAAGTTAATAGAAATTTACATGAACTTTGCACATTTAAAGTTTTGATAATTTTTTCAGTTAAATTTTGCTCACTATTCTTCAAAAATCTTGTTTGAAACTGTTTGCCCAAAAGCAATCAAACTTTGTTCTGTAAGTTTCCAGTGATGACTTCCTTCAGTTCTGTTCAAATCATGATGAAGTTTGGCATTTGTCTGTCAATTTTTTGAGTAATATTCTCACATTACGGGAAGGCTCCATTAACTTAGGAATACCCTACTACCCTAGAGGATCAATTTCACAGACCATGCCTTTCCTGGATTAGATAAAGATAACAATGGAACATTCACACCTTGGGGATTAAAAGTCTTCTGTTTCTCACCCGAGTTGCTCAGGCAAGGACTCGGGTTTCAGGTACCATGCAAGTTAATGCAGTCATCCCCTAATGATTTTTGGTAAAACTTAATATTTATCAAAATTAGCATGAAATTTGCATATTTAAATTTTTGATGTTTTCAATCAAATGAATTTGGTTTGTTTCAATTTACAGAGAGACCTTATTAGATTTCCTTCAAATTATGATGACATTTGCATATGCAAATCAGGGGGCAAGTTTTCCTTGTTTCCAATCGCAACATCTTTTCTAAATGTGGAATGTAGCTTCCCTGGGATTCCCAAATTGAGTGTTGTACATATTTGCATAAATTTGCATATGTACATTTTTAGCAAAAAGAGTTGGGCCATCTCAGCTGCTGTGTCACATATAGCATTGGTATTTTGCTGAAAATGGAGCATTTTGGGATGTACCTCTTGAAAATATATGCCAAGCATGGTTGCTGGTTTTTGTCCATCAGAGTTTGCAGACACTGCATTGTAACAGGTTTACGCAGATATGCATATATTTTACTCCAATCTGCAATATGATTTAGGGACCGTTGATAATAAAAGCTGACACACGTCAAATGTAATTCTTTTATTTTGGGGGGGAGGGGATAAAAGCTCATTTCGTTTTGTGTGCGTCAAAATTGCATAAGGATTTTCGTCTATTGTTTCAAAGTGCAACTTTGCAGCAAGAACACAATATTACCTTCACGTTCATCGAAAACAGAATGACCACAAAATAGGGGACAAAAAAGACAAAGAAAAGACATGAATGAGAATTAAAAACTTGTATGCTTATTCAACGTGAAACATGTACATGAAACATTTTCCTATGTGCGAAATACATTAAAATGTTCTGTGTCTTAAAAAGTGAAACGAGTAAAGTAGAGGTTTATATGTGCACTTCCTGTATTTTTTCATGGGCGTGCAGATCAGAGAGGTGCGTGTGGGTTTGTCAGAAACGGCATCATAGTACGAAATTGATTTCGCATAAGAACTTTCGTTTTGAGGGGGGAGGGAGGGGGTTTCAAGTAAAATGAAGGAATTACGTTTCTTGTGCGTCAGCTTTTATTATCGACAGCCCCTTAGGTGCCTACAAATCCATCCACAACAGACGCCTTGTATCATAATGTTAATATGTGTAGATTGGACAAAATTTAGCAGCAACTCCTCTCGAGATGGGGTCATCTCTGCAGAGAACTTTTTCAAGTATGTAAAATTGAACATATTTTTTACTATTTTGACAGGTTTCAAGCAGTGTGGAGCTGTTTTCACAGCCCAGACCAAAGACAGAATGTTATCTCATCTGAAGAGGGTAGCCCATGTAAGGTGTGTCTAAATTCCACTCTTAATTTAGGTCACTGAGCAGCGCTCCATTCAAATCCAGTCTGACTCTCAATAAAACTGCCAATGCAAAGCCCAGACATCATCCACATAAACTGCTTTCTAGGGACCTTATTGTTATATCTGTTACTGTATGGACATTGTCAAATGTCTCATAAATTTTCCAATTTTAAGGGGGACAAAGTACACTCTTTTTGAGATTATATTGTTTAATTTTTTGTTCGTTAAAAAAGTTGTAGTACTGAGGCATGATATTACATGTCAGAGGTCAATGTGGCATGATCACAAACAGAATTGATAAAAGTATAGTTGTGTAAGAAATTAAATAGTCGGCCCCGCTTGTTCTGATGCCATGACAAGTTTGGCATTGCCCTCTACCCACTATAAAAGTTCCAAGTTGCTTGTCTGTTGTTAATATTGTCTTTTCATTGAGATTTGAAACAATGCGAATGGTGTAAATTTAAGTTTATAACATAAGATAATGTGTGGCAAAACTGGAGGGAAATATCATCAAAAACAACATTAAAGCATAAATAAGCTTTGAACCAACTTTATTGAAACCTTCGGTACATGGTAAATATGCATTATTTGGTTGAAGCATTTTCATAAACATACTATGCGTAACAATGTGTATTTCCATGTGATAGACACCCACTTATACTTGACCCTGATGAGTCGCATTTGCAGCTAATAAAAAATGTGTTTTCGGTTCCTTGTCTTGCTCAAACTTCAAGCAGTATCCTAATGAATACATATTCATCCTGTCAGTGTTGCATGTTTGTTTTCACATCATGATAAAAATTGTAGACTTGCAGGCATGGAAGCAGAAATCCTTGGACCCAATGAAATTGCACAGTATCATCCATTGGCACGCACTGACGACCTACAGGGTGCTATTTGGATACCAGATGATTGTTCTGTCAATCCATCAGATGTGTGTCAGGCACTAGGCAGGGCTGCCACACGAAAAGGTAAACAAAAACCTTGAACCAAGAAAAAGTTAACATTTGATAAGTTTTCAGATAAATTATACATGTGATTGTCAAGGTTAAAGTGCATTCATTTTCAATTTGTTCTTCTTGAAAATTTGCTTTTAATTTCTCTAGGAGTCAAAATTTATGAAAAAGTAGACGTGCAAAAGATTTTCACTGCCAGTGGTAGGATATATGGAGTGCAAACTGACCAAGGCCACATCAAGTGTGAATACCTGGTGAATTGTGGAGGAATGGTAAGACTAACTATCTAGCTTGTTCTTGTTGCTATGGCAGCCACTCAAGGGTAGCTATTTTGTATTGCTGTGAGTCACTGTTTATATCTTGGTCTTCAACACAAAATGTCTGCCCTTCCACTCAGGGAGAATGAATGATGTCATACCTGAGAGAAATCACAGAAACATTTGATCATAACCTCTGTCATAAACATCGCCTCCACCAACCTTCCCATCCCTTACTCCCCCTCCCCTTAGACTCTTGACTCAGATTGTCCCCTGATTGATTCAATGATGTTATCGTCACCTTTTCACCATTATTGTAGTGGGCAAGAGACATTGGTTTGGTTAGCCGTCCAAAAGTCAGCCTACCTCTTCACCCTTGTGAACATTACTACTTGGTAACCAAACCATTGGTAGATGTTGACACTTCCAACCTACCAAGTAAGTTCAAAGGTCATTGATACCATCCAGTAATTCTGTTCAATGTCTGATTTCACCTTTATTTATTTCCTTATTTGTTTACTTGATTACTTATTTCATTATTTGTTTATTTAGCTTTCAAGATAAGAGAACTAACAGCACAAACAAATAAAAAATATTAAATTCACAAAATTGTTTTTTAAAATTTAATTGCAGTACTTCGTGATGAGGATGGTTGTTTGTATGCCAAAGAGTGGTCTGGTGGGCTGCTGGCTGGAGCTTTTGAGCCCAATGCTAAACCTGTCTTCTATGACGGCATTCCGGAAAGTTATGAATTTGGAATGCTACCTGAAGACTGGGATCACTTCCGTAAGTAGATTTGTGTGTACAGACAGTCATCCAGGGAAATTGACCTATATAATTTAGACTTTTGTTCCCAAATATTAAACGTTAACGGCTGGTATTGACTGATACTGAGATGACAAATGAAATTCACTTATACCATTTAAACTGTAGTATCAAACTTTGGTAATTGTTACATTTTCTACAATTTCTGCTCTGATATTTTTTAAAATTTCAGAACCGATGCTCAACAACATGTTGAAGCGCATTCCTGCTCTCGGCCAAGCTGAGGTCCGGCAATTGTTTGTTGGTCCGGAAAGCTTTACTCCAGACACCAAGATGCTAGTTGGTGAAGTACCAGAGGTATGCTAAGTTACTTGACGTGCTGACACAGGTGCCATGAATAGTCAATTTGTTCATATCTTGAAAATTTCTGAAATACTTGTATACCTAACAGAATAGAAGTACATGAATTGGTACTTGTTTTTTTCATTTCTAGCAGTAAACTAGAAAAATAAATGAAGTAGCTATACATTAGATTAATTTGGAGCTAAGGTGACATGTCCCTAACACTGTCTGAAGTAGGATATGCTTTCAGTACGTGCCTCAAAATTTAAATATTCAAATTTTTGCTCAAAGTTTCTTCAAGGAACCTTTAAACTACCATAACTGTTCCTTGTTGTATTAAATCACTGAAGAATAAAAATCATAGGTCACTGTGCAAAATTTGGTAGTAGAAACACAAAAATTCCCGACTGTTGAAATTCAAAATGGCCACCATCCCTATGTTAACTACATGTGCAAAAATTGAATTTTTTGGCTTCAAAAAATGTAAAATACTTTATTTTATTCCAAGAGCGTCAAAATGAGCGCCCTCAAGTGGTAGACCAGAAAAGTATTGAAAATTTTGAGATTCCAAATATATGTCCTTGATGTGCATTCTGCCTTACCTAGTGATGGTAGGCATTGAAACAACCCATTCAAAATCAAGATTATGTGTCATCAGTATTGTTTGTTGCTGTATGCAGATGAATGATAGAATAATGAAATCATTTGAAATTCAGCCCTGTTCATTCCATTCCTCAGATCAAGAACTACTTCGTAGCCGCTGGTTATAATTCATCTGGCATTGGATTGGGCGGTGGCATGGGTCAGATTCTCGCTGATTGGATAGTCAACGGCCAACCAGCATTTGACACCTCACCCGTTGACATCAAGAGATTCTGCCAGACTCACAACAACAAAGCATTCCTTAGGGACAGGGTCAGAGAAGTGGTTGGTATGTACTTAAAGGCACGTTTTCTAATCCCGGGGTCTCATTGTACAGTGTAATATTTCTTTCCCCTTGCAAAGTTCCTCTAACAAAACGTAGATGAAACATTCGCCTTCAATATTCATCATGTTTTGTGTTGTCAGATTACTGATAGCAATTTTGAATGCATTACAGGTTGGCAAAAACCTGTCTCTTCCACACAGACAAATAAAAACATTGTATAGCCCATCATGTGATCATTCTGTGTTGTAATTTGCCAGAACAAATCACCTGATGAGAAAATAGGTAAGGTTAGTGTCAAGTAGCTCAAGGGTATATATTTTTTAAAATTCTACGGTCCTTTAGAAAGTTTGTGAAACTATACTTTGCTATATATGAGACAATGTGTGGAGAGATGTCAGCTATTCTGGTGGTCACAGTACGATTAGCAATACGCCTCTGACAAAAAAACTGTAAATGATTTTTATGATTAGAATAGTTTTTTCAGCTGGGTACCTTATAATTGGAACCCCTGACCTCCTGTACTCCACCTCACCAGCTCTGATTTTAATAAAATAAATATTATTGTTGTAATGTTTATTGTTTGAATTTCAGGTGCTGCGTACGGAATTCCACATCCATATAAACAGTACAGTACAGCCAGGAAACTTCACTGCTCTCCTTTGTATCCAAGACTAGAAGCGGCTGGTGCGATGTTCGGAGAGAGGGCAGGTTGGGAAAGACCTCTCTATGTTAGGGGAGAAGAATCAGGCAAGTTTCATCCATTGCCATGGTAACTGCTTTAGTTTCATCCATTTCCGTGGTAACTGCTTTCTAGGTGCTGTACATTGTGAGTTCAAATCTGGTTCAAATCCTACCCTGGGTTGATAGTTCTGCTGGTGGACAGAATTGTCCCTTTGGCTGTCTGAAGCCCAGTTTAGATATGTATATATTGCTTTGATTTGAGTTTGTGTCTGATGAATGATAGTAAGTATGTGTGTGTGAGTACTTTATGAACTCTAGTGCGTGCAGGGGTTACAATCAGAAAAATTTTATCAATTTAGCTGAGTATATTGAACCATTGTTTTTTACGGATTGTGATTTAGCCAAGTGATTTTGATTATGAACCACTTCTTGTAACTGACCAAGTTTTCATAGTATGTGACGACTGTGACTTCAGTTCCTTTACCAACCAGATATGAACTGAAAATGCTCACGTGTTTAATTGTATGTTACAGTTATGTGTAAATTTGAACCTTTGCCACATGTTTGCAACTTCATTTAAAGTGTTATGATCAACATAATGAATAATATTCACCACAGATTAATTTTAAATCCAAGTATATATCCCCAATCAGGAAAGTTCATTAAAATATGCAAATTAGGAATTGACTGAAATGTTCTCATTAAATATGCAAATTATGAATTGGCTGAAGTAAAAATGTTAAATGACTTTCAATAATGTTGTATCATAGTATCTTTAATGTACAAAGCAGTTCGTCAACTTTGGTCTAGTCAAGACAGATAAATATCCTTAATTAGGAAAATTCATTAAATTTGCAAATACGGAATCGATAGTATCTATAATGTACATAGCAAGTTTTGTCAAATTTGGTCAAGTCAATACAGATAAATATCCCTAATTAGGAAAGTTCATTATATATGCAAATTAGGAATTGGCTGAAGTAAAAAAGTTTCATGACTTTTAATAATGTTGTTTTATAGTATCTTCAATATATGTAGCAAGATTCATCAACTTCGGTCGAATCCATTCAGATATATATCCCTAATTAGTGAAGTTCATTAAATATGGAAATAAGGAATTGGCTGAAGTAAAACTGCTTAATGACTTTCAACAATGTTATATCACATTATCTTCAATGTACATCGCAAGTTTCATCAATTTTGGTAAAGTCCATTCAGATTTATATATCTAATTAAAAAAGTTCATTAAATATGGAAATAAGGAATTGGCTGAAGTAAAACTGCTTAATGACTTTCAACAATGTTATATCATAGTATCTTCAATGTACATAGCAAGTTTCATCAATTTTGGTAAAGTCCATTCAGATTTATATATCTAATTAGGAAAGTTTATTAAATATGCAAATAAGTATTTGGCTGAAGTGAAAATGCTTAATGACTTTCAACAATGTTATATCATAGTATCTTCAATGTACATGGCAAGTTTCATCAATTTTGGTCGAGTCAAGTCAAATAAATATCCCTAATTTCAAGAGTTCATTAAATATGCAAATTAAGAGTTTGATGAAGTAAAAATGCTTAATGACTTTCAATAATGTTAAATCATAGTATCTTCAAGATACATACCAAGTTTTGTCAATTTTGATCAAGTCAAATCAGATATATATCCCTAATTAGGAAAGTTCATTAAATATGCAAATTATCCATTATCTTTTATGTCACCCCTTCATATCTTTCACAGCTGATATATCTTGGTAAGATCAACATTTGTAGCAAATCTCATCAAATTTTGTGCAGTCGTTGTCACAATATATCTGTTTTTTCTAAAATCATTAATTATGCTAATGAGCAAAAAGTAAGCAAGCCACACCTACCAAAAACTAATCAGTTCTCGCCATCTGCAAATTGAATCTATGTACCAGATTTGATTCTGAGCTGATGAGCTGTTTTTGAGATATTGAGCACACAGACGGACAGACACACAGACAGACAGACAGACAGACAGACAGACAGACGGACAGACAGACAGACATCGCTGCGACATATGCTCACGTGTGTCAACACGTGAGCAAAAAATGTATGCCATATACCTGTGTTGATCAAACAATTTTTAGCTGCCATTTGCTGTATGTACGTATAGGATGGGGGAACTATATTAGGATTGAGTGTATATCTGTACGTATGTATGTTTTCTGTTGTTTTCACAGACGACTTCATTGAAGAAAGCTACACAAATCATGGAATATTTGGGAAGCCATCTTGGCTTGAAATTGTGAAGAGAGAGTACAAAGCTTGCAGGGAAGATGTTGGGATGTTTGACATGAGTTCATTTGCTAAATTTGAATTAAAGGTAAACTTTGACCTTTCAAAGAAAGAAGATAATGGTTAATTCATAGACCTTTTTTGGAGGGTCTATGGTTAATTGTATTCCTATGTAATTGACAAATTAGCTCATCAATTTTGAAAATGGTGATAAGTAGTCAATTAACAGACAATACTTGCATTTCTGGGTAAAGCTGTAGATTTTCACTTTAGTGTATGCGAGTAAAATCAACTGTGTGCGAAATACCACAAATTATCTGATCTTATCGGCATGAATTTTGTCAATATTAAATCTTCAGGAGATATGATGATATCACAACCAGATGTGAATAAAAAAATGTTTTGATGGCATTTTATCTTATTTTTACCATTCAAAATTTATAAATTATATTGTGCACTTTTCTTTTGATGTATAATTATTCAAGTCAACACCAATGGATGCCATTACCTCCCACCACCTCTGTTTTCAACTCATTTGCATAAACTGCGGTTTTGTGATCATGTCCATCGTAAAATGTCGCACACTCTCAGTCACAACTGAAAATCACAGCTTGGAGCCAGGCTAGCAGTGCAGCTTAAGAAAAGCTGGTATTTTGCTATTAATTTCCATGCGCTATATCATGCAAAACCTAGGTTAATAAATATTGATATCAAAATATTTGTTTTTGCAGTCCAAAGGTAATGAAGCTACAAATCTACTACAGTATCTATGCTGCAGTGATATCAACAAGCCGATTGGTACTATTGTACACACTGGAATGTTGAATAAGACTGGAGGATATGAGAATGACTGCAGCATCTTCAGATTAGGACGCAATGAGTAAGTTTGTTTTGTCATCTCATTCAGGTAGTACATGCCTCAAAATTGATGGCTTCAAATTTGGCTTTACAATCTCTAAAGGGAAATTTTAAACAATTCCCTTTCAAAATCGAGGATAAATATCAGGGGTCATCGTGCAAAATTTGGGGCTAGGGAAATGAATTACACAATTTTAACTGACACTTGAAATTCAAAATGGCCGCCATGCCTGTGTTAACTCTATGGGGGAAAAATTGAATTTTCTATTTTCATAAAAAAGCCAGTGAAAACTGTCTTTTCCCTTGACCTGCAACAGGAGCCCCCACAAGTAGTAGACCAAATCCTTACCATAAAATTTTAAAGTCAACCCATCTGTCCTCCAGGTGTATTCTACCTTAAAGTTTCTCTGAGAAAAATAGATTAATATGGAACAGTGTCAACTGTATGGAACTTCCTCCAAAATAATTGACAAATGTTAATTTTGTGGTTTCATATAGAGTATGAAAAGGGAAGACATATTTTTTGTCTTCTTTCTTGCTAAAATTGATGGGAGCTCTTTACAATTAGTCCATTACTGATGATGAATCTCTGGACAATTTAGAATTATATTAGTTTGAGTGTATCGTATTTATGAATGGTATAATAAATTACATGTTGAAATAATGGTAGAGGGCGCCAAATGGTCAGTTCATAATGAAATGAACATAACAACTTTAATATTTGTCAGTATTTTTTTCCTACATTAAAAAGCAATAAAATTATGATCTGTCACATAAGTTTAAATTTTATTTTGATGAAGATTGTACTGTTTTTCACTTACTTTACAAATCGTTATATTCCTGACCTTTGACCTTTACTTTTCTCTTCTCCCTTTGGCTAGTTATTTCATTATCTCGCCATCCTTCCAAAGAACACGCTGTCATTCGTGGCTGAAAAAGCACCTACCAGACTCTGGTGCCATCTCTCTGAAAGACGTGACAAAGGAGTACACAGCTCTCAATGTGATGGGACCCAAAGCTCAAGAACTTCTCCAGGAATTTACAACAACTGCCCTTGATAGTGCACACTTCAGGCCTTTCACAGGAAAGGTATGGCAACCAATGTTCAAAACACTATGGATTCTTCAAGAGAGAAAATTTTCATTCATTTCTTCAACAATGTTTTTCATGTCTCCCAAAAGGCTTTTGAAACACCCAGTATGTAGCTTATGAACACAGCGTCACTTTCTACACATGTACAGTGCACTGTTATTGTTTACATTTGAATTCTAGTCAGGACCAGAATTCACTAATCAGCAATACCAGTCACTCAACTTTTATCCTAAAATCTCTCAAAATATTAAAAGTAATCAAACAGCTGAAAAAAACAGTAAAACTTGTCAGATTCAGCAAGATTGCACTGTAAGACCATTTACTGGATATCCACTCGTTGTAAACAATAGAGGGGGAATCGAACTTTGGTGGCGTAAAGAGTCAATAGCTCCTGATAAGCCATAAGTCTACTCAGGTTATGTAGTTCAAACATAGCAAAGCTATCACTTGCATAACTGCAAAAGGACTTGACTGCCAAAACTTTTACCATTCCTTGTTTCATCTATATACACCTAGCAGCATACATTGTTTGTCAAATGGGATTCCATCCGTCATACCACCCCCATATCTGTGTGCACTGGTCCATCATCACAATTAATGCCAATGGAGGTTGACTGAACCATGGCGGTGTAAAGGGTTAATGAATGAACTGAACACTCTCAAAGATTACATCTTACAAACAGCATTTCTTGTCCTTATCAGAAATGAAAGCACATTATTTTGAAACTTTGGTCCAGTGAAATTATCTTCACCATGTTACTTTTCATGTAGCCTGTATGTAATTAACATTTTATAATATTATTTAATTTTGTATGCAAGGTCATTGATATTGGATATGCCAGTGATGTTAGAGCCTTAGCAATGACGCATTGTGGAGAGAAAGGATGGGTTCTATATATTCCAAATGAGGTAAGCTTCAATTTGAAAGATTCACACTATATTACTTTTGATGAGTCTACAGTATTACGTTGTGTCTGTGATAATCATGTAATTGGAAGCTTATCATCCCTCCATCCATCTGTCTGGCTGGAAGGCGCACTGTGCTTTGCCAAAATTAGATTAACCCAACAACAGATCCTTTATACAAAATAGTTTGCATAATTATAAAGTGATATGGAGATGAATATTGTGGTGAAGAGGCAGTCCAGCCATTCTATAGTATGCTGCCCTCTAGAGTTCACTTCAGATTTAGGTGAGAATAAACCTGCAGGTGATAGATAGCTGTGATACTTGATATCAAAAAATAACAGTGATCACAATTTTAGGTTTTTAATATAGCACCATGCAAGTGACTTAAGGTTCTGCCAACAGAAATTCAGAGAACATTTTTTTTGAGGCTCTGTTTATTTCTGCATTTTGTTAATGGATCTACCAACATATGATTCTCTTCACTCACAACATTGGGCCAAATGTCAATTTCACTATTCCTGTGTAATTTGTGTCCCAAATATTCACAAAAATTTACAAGAAATGTTTACCTTAGCGTAAATGAAACTTTTAGGTCATTGCAAATCAGTCCAATTGTTTGCAAAGGTGCTCTCCTGTAGAGAGAACTGACAATTTCAAACAATTTCAAAGAAGTAAAACTCATTTTTACTTTCTTCAACAGATGGCACTCTCACTGTATGATCAACTCATGGAAAGAAAACATGATTTCAGAATCAAAGATGTTGGTTTCTATGCCTACCAGTACCTTAGAATTGAAAAATTTCTCACATTCCTGTATCAAGATTTCCACACAATGCATACACCATTAGAGGTTGGTCGACCATTCCAGGTCGGGCTAGAGAAGGTAAGTCTATGGTTTTCTCATATTTTAACAAATTCATATCTTGTATATCAATAAATTAGCTATACTTTTGGTGAAAATCAAAATTAGATTTCAACTTTCTTTGTGGTCATTTGGGTGTCCATATCTTATCTTTACATGCATGTATTTCTTAGCAACAATCATATACAGGTTTGCAATCTTATGCAGATTTTAGCAGACTGATTTGCACTCTGCAGATAATTCAGTGGCCTGCATTATGTGTTGCAATTTTCGGTATTTTTTCATCACCAGGAAGGTGATTTTCTTGGGAGACACGTGTTGGCAGCACAGAAAGAGAATGGTGTGAAAAGGAGGCTAGCAATGTTTCTATTGGAGGATCACGACTTGGATTCACACATCTGGCCGTGGGGAAATGATCCGATATATCGGAATGGACAATTCACCGGCATGACAACGTCAATCGGATATGGATTCACTCTGGATAAAATGGTTTGCATCGGATGGGTCAGCAATGTGAATCCAAAAACGGGTCAGCACAACGTGGTCCCGAACGAGTATGTTACGTCAGGAAGCTATGAAATTGAAATAATTGGAACAAGGTACCCTGCCAGAGCAAGACTATATACTCCACTAATTCAGTGAACTGTGCAATGAAGAGAGTAAAACTCTCAACCATTATCAATATTCATGATCAAAATTCAAAGAATGAAGATCTTTTACTATCATCATGTTTTTCTTGCCTTTAAATGTTGAGACAATCCAACCATAACCCCAAATGTTATGTTGATTGTGTTCCAGCCAATCATGGGCCCAGTTCTCTTGCCAATCCTTGCCCCCCTAAGTTGTTCATTTTTCGTAATTTTCTCTCCTTTTAACCAAGATCAAAGTGTTTTTAAAAATTGTGAGGCTGTTAAAACTACATCTTACATTAATGAAAAAATTGTTAACAGCAATTATATCAACGAAGGCAAACATCGAGAATTACATTTGTCTTATTCTGCTTGAAACAATCAATACTGTACTGCAATATCTGTTTAAGTAAAGTTGTTTTACTAACTGAACTTCCGTGGTAAGTTCACTGTGGAGATTTTTTAAAATAAAATATTGTAAACATCAAGTGGATAATTTTTCATGATTTTTTTGAAAAAAAGTTGTATATCTGAATGTTTTCTCAATAACAGAGATGTTTCTCAATAACAGATTTTTGAGTGCTGATTTTTGATTCTCATTACCTTCAATACAGTTTCGCCACCTAAGTTAGTCATTAAAGTCAGGTGGTTGCCCATATTTTCAACATGGCAGATTTCTACTGATAAAAGGTAAGGTTGCAGAAGTCAAAGTAAACTTGACTGTTAAACAGGATATACGATACACCAGAAACTGAAGACTTCTCAGTGAAAACTTTACCCAGATTTGGCCTGTGGTGGCGCTGTCTCAGAAAACTGCCCTCGTCGTCTGCCATTTTATTTTTGGTTTGTGCAGAATGGGTTATACATGTAATTCAAATGGAATTTTTTCCACAACGGAAAAAAACGGTGGAGATTTTGTTACATCTCTATTATAGATTGTAATAGTTGCCTACTTGTCACAAGACAGATCACCCCTTGTTAACAAAGCCATCATATTTTTTTCATTATGAGAAAGCATTTTTCTAGTTTCAAACTTGTCATCTGTTCAAACAGACACCACACTGCATTCTTCATGACATACGAACCCATTGGTCTTTAAAACAAAGAGACATTATTTGGCAAAGTTGTCTCAAACAAAATGATGTTTTGCAAATTTGAGAAATATATTATGGAGTGAATTCAATGCATTTTCATATATATCTCACACCTATTGAATACCTAATGAATTAGCAGTGAACATAGACACATACAGCTTCTCTATCTATGAGAGAAAATCATATAAATTTGAATGCTATAAGCATCAAAGGCTGCAAAGAAGACATACCACCAAAAGATACAGAAAACACTATCTGTATCGGAAATCATTCAATCATGTGACAAGAAATGAGAATTCTATGCAAATTTTATTATGTTATTTCAAAATTTCATATCATGGGAGAGAGTTTTAAGCTCCTGATGACATGTGCACTGTTTGAAGTTAAAAAACCTGAACAAAATCATTTTTGTTTTCCAATTACACGCAAAGTCTGCCTTTGTTTGGCCATATGCAATATTAATTTTAAACCATGAAATCCGTGACACACGTTTCATTACAGTATGATGCTCCCTCCATTCATCAATATACAATTCAACAGGTACTCCTCTTCCACAAACAAGCATGAAATTTATTTTGACGTATGAACTGTTCAAGACGTGCTCCAATGATTTCTCGGCAAGTCAATCTGAACGGTCATACATGAGTCAGTGCGCCACCAACGGCTATCTTCGCTGGCTAGTATTTATGGAAGTTGAGTAACCACGTCATTCTACAAACCGAATCGACAAACAGTTCGTGAGACTCAAGAAAATTCCTCAAGGCTGTTAACAACATTACATCCAGTGTAATATTTTAACACATCGTAATGGATGGAAGACATTTATTCGACTCAAGCACAACCGATTGTTGCTATCAAAGACAAAATACAAATCACTTTATCCACTTCCTCGTTCAATACTTGCAGACAACTGGCATTCGTTTATTGCACGCAATTCCGATCATTAAAACTCACACCAAACTGTATTCTGGCATTTCTTTGTAGAAAACATCTTCTAGTAACAACTTAAAATAATTTGTATATTTGTGGAATCTTCATGTGATTACTTGAAATTTGGTTTCCGTTCGTTCATTCGTTCAATAGTCTTTATCTAGTACTGCTTAGGCCATCGGCCCCCTTATACTTGACAATATTATTTAACGAATAAAAAACTGACAGGAAAAACGGAAAGTTAAAGAATACATATCACATATCATTAATTTCTTTTCTTAATTTCATTGCATGGTAAGTAAAGCCGCTAAGCATTGCTGGTTTTTTACATCGATTGACGTCATTAATTGGAGAAAATTTCTTTTGATGGATGGACTAAGAAAGATAGTAGGGATATATTTCTTCGAAAAAAACAATCAAACAATGGACAAATCATAAGAGTAATTTGGTTTATTATTATACAAAATCTCTAATGTAATCGTAACGTTAAATTACGAATTCATGCTTATAGAGAATTATCTCTAATGTAATCGTAACGTTAAATTACGAATTCATGCTTATAGAGAATTATATATATATATATATATATATATACACAACATACATACACACACACACATATATATATATATATATATATATATATATATATATATATATATATATATATATATATATATATATATATATATATATATATATAGACACACACACACACATGTGTGTTTAATAATGCATTGCAAGATACGTGTATGTATTGAATTTTCCTGTCACTCCTATCAAGGCATTCTCGCTCTCTCGAAAAAAAAGTGCACTTTATAAGCGGTGATATAAATTGTGAAAATATATACCCGTATGATTTTCTCCGGTAACTTTGCGGATTAGTCACCTGTGTTTGTCAAGCATCATCCAAGATGGTTGGGAAAAATCAGTGGAAGATAAAAACCTTATCCTTAACTCAGCTTGAAACGACTTGTTGACTGAATGTGGGATGGATTTTGAAAATGAGAAACGATCGCCAACCTTCGAAACCAGAAACAAGCTGGTAGTATCAAATATAAAGAAACAGATACAACGATCCCTAAAATGTTCATTTTTTCTACAGCTAGCGATCCTCTCCGTAGCGTTCAAATATTTCTCTCCCCCCCCCCCCCCATTCTAAAACACAGGTTCACCAAGATATTGTTTCGATCGCAATGCACTCCTGTTCCACACACATACCTGGTCAAGTTATTCCTCTTGGACACTGCCAAAGCATAAGTCTCTGTCTTTCGCCTGCAATTTAAGTTAACATTTGATAACATTCGTTTCTTTATCGGGTTGAAAAACGACTGTTTAGATGCATTCTTTCTTGTGAATATTATGTTGTGAATTAAAGAAGGGGAGCCCGCCTCCTGTTTTGAAGAATGGCTGCACGGGTGCCGTGTTACGAAACTGCTCCGGGGGCTTTCAATAATCGAACAAAAATCGTCTCACAACAAGACTGGCCGCAACTCCGCAACGATGCCAGGCGTTGTTGTGTTCACGACGTCATCCATTTGTCATTCAGAGATTAGAGTGACAGAAGCGAGCTACAAAACGCCAACTGGTGTAAAATTAATTGGCCTTGGCTCGTCGGAAATCAATGCGATTGAGAGGATGTCGAAGTACCTTAAATTTGATCGTTTGGGATTGCGGACAGCTGCGTCATTCTTTGGGCGCCGAGCAACAGAGAATCCAAGTGATAATGTTGACCTTTTTGGATAACTCTTCCAAAGAACTTCCATCAAACTTCCATCACAGCATCTTTCAAACTGATATTTTGCGATTCAGGTTCGAATTTCAGATCAGATTGGTTTGATTTTCATATAAAAAATATAAAATATACAAAAACTTGGCAAGATCGGAAAGGACGACAAATTTGCAGACTCAAGTCGCGAAACAATAGTGTGTTTACAAGTACCTTAGGATTCTGAAGTCACACATACATGTATTGAAAGTATATAAATAAATGAAACTTTCATCATATAATAATATTTATTGTTTATTAACGATATTATGACAACCATTTCCTGGAAGTTTGCACATTCAGCGGTGAGACGAGTATAATGTGTGCCAACTACACTTGTGTTTATTACATCTCGTGGGATGGCGTGAGTAGAATCCACATGTGTTATGTCGGAAGTGTGTTTTTTTATTTCTTTTTGAATTATTTTGATTGTTCTCCTAGCGCAACTGCCACGGGATAAACTCGGTTCTTTGCACAGTTAGAAGGTAGGTGGTTTTTTTCGCCGATATCACGCGATGGTATCGATCAGACTTTTCCGACTCCAAAGTTTAGCTGTAATTTTAAGTCCGTGAAAATTGCATAGACGGCCCACCTCCTGATTGCACACGGCTTAGTGGTATAGATACAGCGTTATAGGAAGTATTTCAATCACTTTGTATGTTTATGTATTGGCCTATTTAACGCAATTTCGCTGTGTAATTTTGAAAAGTTCGCTCAAAAGGGGAATTCAAATTAGTCATGTTTATTGTCTAACAGAGAATTCTTCAGCCTTAACCATTCATATTTTATTGTAACCCCTGGTGTCTTGTCCATTATTTGTGTTCTCTGTTTGTAAAGTTCAGTTCATGTTCTATTCCGGAAATACCTCACGTTGAACTGTTCAACATAGCCTGAACATAGCCCATACGTGATTTTATTCATGATAAATGAATATTAAAGTAGTTAACGCGTCAAAAACGAAGGAAGTTAAACTTTTACTCAAACTTTAAATCACTCTCTTTCAAAATGACAATAAAAATCGGGGGGATCACCAAGTAAATGTTGGAACCAGTGAAACAAATTTTCCAGTATTTATCGATATTTGAAATTCAAAATGGCCGCCATTCCTGTGTTATCTCTATGGGAGAAAATAAAATTCCAGATTTTCACAAAGCTAAGTCCGCGGAAACATTTATCACTCTATAAGCTTCAAAATAAGCCCCCACGATTGGTAGGTCCATCAAGAGAATATTTTAAAAGTTTGAGAGTCCTGATATCTGTCCCCGCATCGTCGTAAACCACGCGCCTCTTTACGGCAACAGCTTAGCGCTACCCGTTAAGATTTTTGATTTTTGCGTAGGTCAGCGGAGCAGAAATTATGCTCTTGCTCGCGAGAATGCTGTCCCCGTGGCGCGATGAAACACCGCAATACATAGCTTGCATTGTGACAGAGAGGCGGACTCTATCTTTCAACATACTTCAGGGAAAGACAAGAAATCTTTTGGAAAATTAGGCCACCTGCTATTTCACCTTCAACAACAACAACAACAAGGGTAGTCTAATCTACCATCGATCGTTTGAAAATAACAAGATTACTTTGCTGTGTAATTTAATAAAGCACACGTCATATCTGTATATGATGTGTTACAACGTGTTAGTTGCTAATTGTGATGAAATGCATGATAACACTAGAGCTAGAGCGGTTTGATATTTATGTTTGGATGATATAGTTCTTCATCTGCATACATTGCAACTCATTTTGTTTCAAATGTCATGATCATGTTCCTGGTATAAACCTTTTTTGCGGGACACAGTAGCTGTAACTTTTTATGATTTTTTAAAGGGAGACAGTCGTCCGAAGTGCGCCTGTGCGAGTTTCTTGTTTACAAACTCACAATGTATTTCGTGCATGATATCTAGACGCACCTTATCATCATAGCTGCAACATTTAAATTATACTATCATGACAGACATGTTTTAACTTTTATCAATCACCATTGTACCTTGGCTACATTGTGTGCATTGGTCGTATGGGTCCCATACGGTCTTTGAGCGCAGTTCCGATGACTTTATCCCTTTAAAAATATTTTTGTTTTGTATGTCAATTGTGAGCCTTTATCTGAGCATGTTGAAAGTAGTTGTAGCTTGCCAACACAGAGTATATACATGTATGTATAAAATGCACTGCTATCGTTTACACTTGAATTGTAGTCCGGACCAGAATTCACTTGTCAACAAAAACAACGCAGTCTGCACCTATATAGGCTGAGCTGACAAGTTGAATATTGTATATCTACACATGCTTTTGGGGTAGAAGAAGAAACTACAGTTTTCAAAGTTTTTGTTTTTAATGTAAACTAAAATTTAGAAGAAGAAACATTGGTTTACATTAAAAACAAAAAAGTTTGAAAAATTCATTGCAAGTTGCACCTATACTAGCCCTTTAATTCCTCTGTCAGCGGGCTTGACTGTACACAACTTTAAGATGGCCGGTCTGTATCCTTCGATACACGATGCATCTTAACCATCATATTGCCTCCTATATATAAATATTGGACCTTCATTTTGCAGAAGGTCTATGTTGGTGTTGTGATGTTGTGTCATTGTCCGCGTACCCTATCACAGTCCGTTTCGACGGGTCTTATCCGTGCTACAGACAATGCTATTCAAACCGAATACAGTGCTACAACCGTATTACTTTGTCATATAGAGTGTTTAGTCATGGCCACACTGCATAATCTATAACTGATAAAAAAGCTAGACAGAAAGAGAAAAGGAGTTATTCTTTCTCACTCCCCTCGCGTCGACCTTGTCTGACCCCGTCAGCATTTCTATACACGTTCCGTTAATTGGCGGTGTTCAACAGTCTGCAGAAAATGTCAGTGTATATTATAACTTCTATACATACTGCGGAGTTCTCGATGGTGAACTTATATCAAAATGACCGTTGCGTGTTAACTTTCCGGTCCTATTTTGTCAAAATTCGCGTTCGGTTTTCATGGCGATAGCTGATGTTGTCAACTCCAAAGTTCAAATAAGATAGGAAACTCGTCGCCGTATCATTTTTCCAAGAGATTTTAGATAAAACACAAACACATGGTTTTTATGTATAGATGACTTTTTTACGTCTTGAATTATTAAATTTATCAACATCCATCTCTCTCTTTCTCTCTCTCTCTCTCTCTCTCTCTCTCTCTCTCTCTCTCTGAAATAATTGCCGATATAGGACGGAGTCTGTTGGGTTCATACGATAGAAATGCCACCATATATACCTGTCCTAATTCACATACTAAAAACACTTACAGGAATTCAGTTGAAAAACGATAGCGGGTTTGTAATACACTTTTGTAGTTATGAACCATCTAATGATGTTTGCATTGATCAGTATATCAAATGTTCTTTTATTTCAAAGTTTAATGTTTCGAGTGTTTTTCACAGGCTAGGGGTTGGATTTAGACAATGAAACCTTCTCTGAGCATGCAAAGTATACGCAGTATCGGCAGACACGTTCGTCTGTTCTGCCGCCAAAGTGTTAACCCTAATGGCTTTGTACTGCACACGTTTTCCCGTAAAACTTTGAGTAAAATGTTAATCCCCGCCGAGCTGAAAAGACATAAGCTTCTTAACTACAATATCAACATAAATATTGCCGACAAAATGTTTTTAGAAAGTTTAACTGCTTCCAAGCTCATTTATTACGATGAATTAAAAACGTCTCATAGTTCATACCAGCATGTTGCAGTTTATCCAATAATTTGTTAGCAGCACCCATCAGACTATCTTTTTCACTTTATCCCCCTCCCCCGCCCACTCTCTCCCTAATATCTATCTACCCTTCTGTCTGTCTATCTACTTGTCTGTCTATCTATCTATCTATCTATCTATCTATCTATCTATCTATCTATCTATCTATCTATCTATCTATCAATCTATACGTCTGTCTGTCTGCCTGTGTCTAACCTATCTATAGCTGTCTATCTATCTCTCTATCTACTTGTCTGACCGCTGTCTACCTGTCAATCCATGGTATAAACATCGCTATACCTGTTGTATCTGCCTCTGTCTGTCTCTGTAAGTCTCTCTTTCTCTCTCTCTCTCTCTCTCTCTCTCTCTCTCTCTCTCTCTCTCTCTATCTATCTATCTATCTATCATTCTATCTATCTATCTCTCTGTGTGCGCGTGCGTTTTTATATTTAAGTCTGTCGAGCTGTAGTATCTCCTTTATCTGTTGTATATCTCTATCTATATGTCTACGTATTTATGTCTATCTATCAATATATACTGTATGTCTATTGCTTTCCGTCCGTCTGTTACAATATCAATCTGACTATTAGGGCGAGAATGTGTTGCGCCATTAAAGCACGTTTACGTCATTGTGTGGACGCCTGACTAGTACACGACTAATTTATGTTAGTTGGGATTTCATTCGTAACAATAAATTATGAATATAATAAGTCTGTGATTTGTATTCAAATGTTACCGTTTCCATACGTTCTTCGTACATATTTTATATTGATGCGCCCATAAATGTACTATTCTCATTTGATATTGTGTGAGATTGCACGCTTGTTGCGTTTGTCTGTCTCGATGTATGGACATGAGCAGGGCATGCATCTGATACATGTATATTTCAAACACTCACTTTATCTGTGCCAATGTACAAATTGCATAGTCAAATTGTGCTGGGGATGACGCATATAAGGTAGATATCGTATGTTTGTGATGACGTGTAAACTTGTATAGTACCGTCTTCGGCATTGTTCGGATTGAACCTTCGACATTACACGTACTTTTCATGAAGATAATAAATATGGTAGTGTGTTACCTTACCTGTACATTGTTTCTGCATGTGTATCTGGTTTCCTTCAAAGTTTATGAAACAATAGCTTATTGCCCTCAATCACCTTAACAGTCAGAATTTCCAATCTTCGTTTCTACGACGCGCGCGTCTTGTGGTTCATATGGCTTCTTTAAGACAGGGAAAAGTTTTTTTGATTCTCAGCTAGCCACTCGTCGTTGTTATCTGGCATGTATCTGTTGGACTTCGAGGTATTTGACTGCGATTTACAAAAACCCTGCTGCTTAAAAAAATGTGTCAGGTTGTCGCTGTTGGAGGCAAGTTGGCATTTGATAAATACTGTGATTTATGAAATCACGAATTAAAACCATTTCTGGCTCTCATGGTGGTACACATCTAGAGATTGAATGGATGCTTCTTTTGCTCAAACTTTCTGTAAGAAAACTTCAAATCGCCCCTTCATTCGAAATGAAGAATAAAATTTAAGGGTCACAGTGCAGAAATTTGGCAATAGAGACACAATGTTTACCGATCTTGAAACCAAAAATGGCCGCCATCCACTTGTTACGGGGGGGGGGGGTCATAAATTTTCCGTGTCACAGAAATAAGACGATAAAAGATTTAGTTACCCAATGAACATCAAAATTAGCCATAACAAGTAATATACCAAAACCATGCAGCATTGCAAAATATTTGAGGTCCGCTTATCTGTTCCCGAGACGCATTATTCCCTATTAGTGACTCACAGTCTACCTGGCAAAGGTAAAGGGACAAAGTCGGCCATTTTTCATGAATTTTGTTTGATGCAAGATACTACTTAAATTGTTTGACGTGTTGAAAGATACTGAATAAATGGGTAACCATGCATATATTCGACCCCAGGTTAAGACACAATACATGAAACCATCGCGAAAATGAATTAATGGTCATGACCGTTAATTCATTTTCGCTATGGTTTCATTTAATTTGTCTAAAACCGGGGTCGATTTTATGCATGGTTACCCATTAATTCAGTATCTTTCAACATGTCAAACAATTTAAGTAGTATCTTGCATCAAACAAAGTTCATGAAAAATGGCCAACTTTGTCCATTTAATACTACATCTGAAGATCTATTTTGGTCACAGTGTTTGCTTATTAAGGCTAGAAATTTCAAATGATGACAAGTCAATCCTGATAACCACGATAATTCAGGATTACGAGATGCTGCGTAGCACAACCCCTGCACTATCTACTTTACTCATAAAATAATAGAAACCAATAAATAGTCACAAAACTATCACTTAATCGATTAACAGAATATGATCAGATTAGTTCAGATTATAAATGATAAACGGATTGACATTTTCGGTTCACCTGAGTTCAGACACATTCACATAAGCCCTATTCCTTTTAGGGTCTTTCGTAATATTAATTTAGAGGGTGTAAGATTAAAGCACTGCTATTTTGTTTTCATAAAAATCCAGACAAAAGCATTTCCCAACGCGCCAGTAGCTAAACTATCTATCACATAAAAATTCGTATACGTCCCTAAAGTTAACGTTGATAAACTTTTGCCAGTATTTTACATGTAATCGATGGAATTTTACAATATTATCTGTACTAATAACAAATAAAAATCAGCGGTTATCGTTCACAATTTGGATCAGAGGATTAGTCACCTCAAATTTACCTTTACCGAATTCAAAATGACAATCATTGTCTCTGTTATTCTTTTGATCCCTTGGATGGGTAGTCGGCGTAGCTGAGTTGTCAGAAACCACCACCGGCCACACAGGAAACTTTAAGGTTCCTCAAATAAAAACCCACTTTTACTCAGAATATTGGCGACTGTTCTTAACCTAACCACAAGCAAACACCAAAATCAAAAAGGCAGACAATCACCTCTTGTTAATTTGTCAGGCGGTGAACAAACAAACAAACAGCCGACATTCTTCAAAAGCAACTGTTTCTTCCAGTTGTCTCTAACAACGGTCTTCGAGGTAGGTTTGTATCTCAGTAGGCAACACAATCGACCGGATATGATATCATGCCGGCTATGTCCACGACAACCAATCTATTACTCAGTCTACGGAAAACCGAAATTGCAAAAATGACCGTGACGTCGACGTTTCCCGGCGCGTCCTGGACAGTTTCTTCACACTGTTCCCTTTTGAGGTATAGGCGCGCGCCTCGAAAGACTTTTGCTTAAATATTCCGCAATGAAATTTTCGACCATATCACGGGCTCATATCAAACCAAGAATAAAAATCGGGGATCACTGTGCAAATTTTGGTGCTAAGAAAACAAATTAGCGACATGTCAAATTCAAAATGGCCGTCATCCATGCATGTGTAAACTCTGCGAGGAAAAATAAAATTTTCGAAATTAGGAAAACTACTGACGTTTTTCTTACTCCAAGAGCTTCAAAATTAGTGCCCATAAGTGGTAGATCAGAAATGTCTGTCCCCGAGGCGCATTCTACCTTAATAATGAACAAATAATTTCTCATTTTTATAAAGTTTTTTTTCTAAAGCAGTAGGCCTACTAGTGTTTCCTATACTCATTGACAGAAATTGCCCCTGCGTCGCATTTTAATCAAATCAACGGTTTTGTGAAGTTAGATAACATTTGAACCGGAAGGAGAGTCTGGAGACACATATTCTAGTTGTACTATGTAGAATATTTTTTTCCAGTTTACCATGCTGTAACCAAATCGAACTGTCAAACTTAGAAGTGCGCAATACTATCCAAACATTCGCAGGTAGCATGATGCACACAAATTAGCATACATGTGAATGGGGACGATACACATCTTGTTATACAAATGCTCTGGACAAGGTTTCAGAAAAGCTAGCATAATTACAGAATCGAATTTTGTGGCAGTTTCAATACAAGTATATTTAGCTTAAAGTCAAATACTTAACACAAAAACATATTGACAAACGTGTTGCCATGTGAGTGTTGACGAATCTTTGACGTCCTCTGGAAGGCCTAACACTATAGTTTAGCGGTATGAGATCAG
The DNA here is from genome assembly GCF_041260155.1 of Ptychodera flava. Classification (NCBI taxonomy): domain Eukaryota; kingdom Metazoa; phylum Hemichordata; class Enteropneusta; family Ptychoderidae; genus Ptychodera; species Ptychodera flava. The sequence goes on from NC_091949.1 coordinate 34,723,089, forward strand.
CCGCGACCACAGTATGAGTTGTTTAGACTTTTATCTTCCTGTGGCAGGACGTCGACAAATGATGTAAGACTCTGTAATTGTAATGATAAACATAACAGGACATCAATTAACAAGCATTTGTTAGGGCCCGATTCTTTCATTGGATGTAATTTATCATATACTTGCAATACTGTAACTGTCACCAATTTAATGAGGTGGTTGTACACTGTACCAAGCATCGCCGAAAGTAAACGTGGACTATCTTTTCACCAAAGGCTCCTACGATGTGCTCGTGTCATACAGCAACTGAGGCGCCCATGTTCGCAATGTCTACGTCAACAAAGACTTTTTAACGCGGTCATTGAACCCATTGCTTAATATAATTTGTCGACTGCCTGGCGGGCCGCTCGTAAAGTTTACACCGGTTTCTATGGTGATTGCCGTGGGTCGACATGTCGTTCATTCGCCACGCATAGCGGTGACGATCGCGACAACCTCTTCTGTCGCTTTGCATCGTTTGCACGGCATCAGATAACTGTTATTGAAACTGAATTGCAGGTTGTCAGCTGGACGTTACATGCGCTATTTTCTATATCAGCCACTTTTACGTCGGCCGTTAAAGAGTATGAATGTGTTCAGTGAGAGATTTACGAAGCTCCCAATGACACTGCAAACGGAGTTCGCCAATTGGTGAACCCGGAAGTGAGAAATAATAACAAATTAGCATAATAAATGTAAGTGAGTAATGTCAGGCACGTGTGCGGAGCAATCGATCTCCATATATGGTAATATAAAGGGTTTTTGCCGCTGAGGTTGCAACATCAAAGGCGCCGACTGCTCCACCTCCAAACAGGCCCCACCTCCCAGCACTTCGAAAGTCGTGTATTTCAGGTCTCGCCAGGGTCCAGTGCATTGATACTTTGCGAATGAAACGCTTTGAAAATATGCGCAAGACACCGAAGCATTCTGGTATCCACTTCTGCCGACAAAACAGACAGCCCTGAAGAACGTTAAGTGACATGGAAAGCTCATGCCAACGAACAGAATAAATCTAATAAACAACGGCGGCGAGATCAAAGGCAGTGAATGTAAACAAGAAAACAATAGTCGTTCTGTGTTTCACTGACGAAGCCATTCAAAATTGGGACAACCCGAATCGTTTAGGTATGGCTACATCTTAACCGTGAGCTTTAGCACACTTTCTGATGACAAGAGTGCGAATTTTAACACTTTTAATCATCGCGATCAAACGATAGGAAAAGATGAGAAAACGAATGGGCCGAAGGCGGGGCTGGCATTCAGCGAATTCTTTAAGACTTGACACTTTTCAATAACGGTTCGAAATTTGAATGGTGTAGTTTCCCTCTGGGACTGACGGCTTCTCGGTAAACTTGCAGTCTCCTTCAATGTGCAACCACGCTTCTCCAGTCGTAATGATTTGTCGAAAATCTGTAGCTCCCATGACCACGAAATGTCGGGCACGCAGATGTCTTGCTTTGCGCCCTTAACACAGTCGGAAGGTTGTGCCGGTATAAAGGAGCTTACCTTCTAAGCTCTAAACAAATTTGTCGGAACGGCATTTGACGATCGGAGGGTCCTGAAAACATGTTCGGCACTGTTTCAGCGCGTCTGGCGCAAAGCCAAATGACACTGACATTTTGGGTAGCAGTGACACTTGAACACTCTGAGGTTCCGAGGGGGCGGAAACATCTTCCAAAAGCGTTTTCCGAAGCGGTAGTCCGCCAATTTATTTTTTTTCTTAACCGGCTTTGGATAATGAGAGGTACGGTCGCATGATGTACAGCAACGGGAATGTTGACTGGCTGGACTTTGTAGTGAGTGCGGGAAAGCTTGATGCACTGAGCGCAGATAAACTGAGTGATCGGTTCGGTTGGTTTGAGAGAAGAAAATACGAACTTTCCGGAAAAAAGCAAAACACGAGAGAGAGAGAGAGAGAGAGAGAGAGAGAGAGAGAGAGAGAGAGGTGATGATGATGATGATGATGATGATGAACCTTTGACAGTGAAGGAAAATAGCGCTCAAATTTCATAGTATAATTTGTCAACTAATGTGATGACAACTGGAAGCGGTAGAAAGATTTCAGGGGACAAGAGTTGTTATCTGTGTTCCAATGCATTTATATCATAAATTTACGATGGATCAATCTCCCAAACTTTCTCGGTCTTCCTGTTTGTGAATGTACCGTGACACAAACCAGGTGGGTTAGACTATACATGCATTCAAACGCCAAGACAAAGTAAACTTTTGCTTATATTTGAGACATAAAACGTCTTGCCAAACATATTCAGCTTCTCAGATACCCTTCATTTTCGATATATATATTATACATAATAAAGATGACAAAACATCACGTATGTTTGGATGTGTTCTTATCGATATTATAACATTGTATGTATATATATATAATATATATATAGTCAATGTCCAATGTCTGGCAAGTCCTACAAGACTTGTGAATCGTACTTGTACACATCTAAAATCCCAGCTGACGGAGAAATTGAGATGAAATTTATACTTGTTACAGTACATTATCCCGGGTAACATCATTCCCACTATGCCCTTTCGCACATTGCACCCTCGGGACACAAACAATAATTTTCACCGCGACAATTTTTATCCCGAAAGTATAGAGACTTGTGTCAGTGAAACCAATACAATAGTATAATTTATGGGTTTAGGATCTTGCTAGCTCCTCCTCAAGTGAAAAATTCATATTTAACGAGTTTTACAGACTTTCTTCTTCGCTTTCTGCACGTATACGTCACACATGTATTTGTTATATTGAACGTTTGTACTGCACTGTGACGTATACATATACAGCAAGTATACATTACAAATGTATTCACTGAAGCCGCGATGACGAGTATCAGTCAAGATTGCTTGCGCCACTGCACCAGTAGCATCCCCAACTTATCGATGAGTCACAATATGGCTGAACGGTTGCCACGAAAAAAGGAGTAAACTTTTGAGTAACATACCTGTCATGAGGCATCAACAAACGCTTCAAAATCGTAACATACATCTGCCTGTTTAACATAATGAAGTACAGAGCAAGGAGTTATGCAGTTTACCATACGTTTACCGTAGGCCAGTACATAAGGCCATGATGTTGCCATATGTCTGTACATTCGAACAAATATGTATACCGTCTACAGTTTGAAAGTAATCATGTGTTTATTTGTTTTTTTGAAGACAACCATCCAAACTCGTGATCTGTTTATTTATGGTGCATGGTACATTCATCATTTGGCGGGGGTACCATTATGGCTATGCAATATGAGTATATAGTATTGATATATCTAATTGAAATTGTTCCATCCGGGGTGGGGTGTTGGTTTAACTATTTCTAATTCCACGACAAAACACAAAGAAAAATAATCACAGGCGAAACTGATGCAAATGCTGAAAGTAACCTTTAAACGAAGATGTAAAGAAAATGCAAAGGAAAGAGCATATTGGCAGTGTGGTCCTGCCAACTGATTAATATGATAGTACTTGTCTGTGTTTTGTAAAACGAAAATTTGTGGAAACCAGTAAACGTGCCTTTGTGGTTTGCTTGGAGTAAATTGTTGTCACAGTTGGTATTGTTGATATGTATGGGAGAGAGAGAGAGGGAGACAGAGAGACAGAGAGAGACAGAGAGAAAGGGGGGCGGTCAGTGTAGCATAACCATATGACATTCCACATAAAGTACTATTGCTGTGAACAATGGAAGTACCGATTTTTATATTTTCTGTTACTGTTTTAGATTTTCACTTTATGCGGTGTTGAGAGAGTTGTAATACACCATCTGGTTTACTGCAAATAGCACATGATGATATTGCCCGTTCACCTTCATAAACTTACTGTGGTGACAGTTCAAAATTGCCTGTGTTCACCCGATGCGAGTCCTCGTACAGTGCCCGTACCACTCGTGTTGAAATTCTTGGTATTTCAGAGACGTTACACAACATCTCATCTGCACAAGAAAGTTTATGAAACATTGCTTTCTACAAGTCTGCTGATGTAAAAAATGTTCCATTGAAGAAAGGAAAAACGATAGCAAAAGGTCACCAGTAGTTTGAAAGTAGAATATTTCTGTCCAATTTTCGACATCCAACGTCAGAGGAAGCGAACGACTTGGAGACGGCCACTTTGAGTGGGCTTGTCAAACTTTAAAATCTCGAACCACACGACACCTCGCTGTTCATCGAGAATGACAAAATACTCAACGATAAGCTTTGATTTTTGTAGAGATACATGTAAATCAGACGACCTTGAGACGGACACGCATTATTCGACCATTTTCGGTCCGTCTTCTTAGGTTAATCCCGTCTAAAGTGCACTCATTTAACAATGTCGGTAGGAAGAAAATTCGATATGTGAACCAAAGGCCTTATCACGTGCATACTATTATTACAAGGGTCAATGGTATACAGATATGTCGCGAAATAAAGACGAAAGAACAAACAAACAAACACACCGTCTCTTCGGTCTCTTGACGTTCAATATACCTGTCGTTCATTATCAAAGATACGACAGACCTCACTACATTTAAAAACAAACAAACAAACAAACAAACAAATAAATAAACGGCTAAAATAGTCTTTCAGCAAAGACCCAGAGAATTTTTCTTTTGCATCATTTTAAACGTTCTATATTTGTTGATCGACAGACATAAATAAATGAAATTGTATTTTGTGGGTAAAATTTTCCTGTAAAGATTCATAAGTTTGAGAAAGTACATGTCATGTGTTTATAAAAATGTATTTATTGTCGACATTTTTGTATATCAAATCATAAGTCATAATGAACATATTCGAACTCATGGCTAACATAGTACCAACTCATGGTAACACATGATCTGGTTAGTAAGGAATAGATTTTCACGTCGATTCGGATGACAACAACCGTGGTCGCGAAACATTTACCCGTTCCCAGATATTTGATGCACGTACTCAAATTTGTATGGCTCATTTGACAATACGAGGGAGTCTTAGAAGAATAATAAAGTTCTTACACTGATTCTGCTGACCAGGACCATTCCGGCCAACGCACAAGATACCAACCTATACTTGGTTTTCTAAAACCAAGCTACAAATTGTACTATCAAGGCGCTTTATAATCGAGATGTTTACATTCAGTCTGAGAGCCTTGCTAAAGCAATTTATCAGAGCTAATGTCGACTTCCGGGCCCCAGTGTGGTATTTGAATATTTTCACAAGTTCTCATTATCTCCAGCAAAAAAACATTGTTGAACAAAGCAGAGCCTTCCTGGTAAGCTGACGACAAACTTACCACGTCTTTATTAGTTATGATCAGTATCTGAGAATAATGTGAAAATTATTGCGATGGTAAATCAGCAACCTGCTACAGCTTCATCAAAAACTTGCATAGATTACACAGATAATATTGTACGGTTCGATTGATATTGGTTTACTCTTTGTTTGTGGCATGTTTTTTAAAAACTTAAAATGATAAAATTTAAAATAAAGAGGCAGCCCATCAACAGAAACAAGATAACTTGGTATACACGTTTATTTGGAGAATCGCATCATAAAATGCGTAAGAGAACTTTTCATGGTTTACTTTTACCAAATTACAATGATATTTTACACCTCATGCAGTGATATACCTCTAATTAGACCAATTACAAGTTCCGTTCATGATACCATAGTTCCTATTAATTACAGGTACTATGACGTTTTTGTTTCTATAGGGGCACAACAGTTCCGCAACTTTGATTTGACCGAACATAATCATGCCCATTATAGCCCGGGCTATTTGGCGTAGATCCAAACAACAGAACAGTGAGCAAATTAAAGCAGTGTGACGTCATTCTCATTAAATATTCATGGTATTGCTCATGAGTGAGGCTTTTCGGTAAAGGTACACAATCGACATCCGTATCTTTTTCTCAATATTTCTGTATCAAGTACGCTGTCGTTATTCATTTCTGAAACATTTTGAAGTAGCTATATCCTTGCCTGACGCAATGAAATTCTTAATGAACATTACATCTTAAACCGAATTAGGGCGCCCACATCCCCTGATTATCTTTATAATTGATGTTACGAGTCCGGATGTCTGTTGTCTGAACTGTGTGATTCGTCGTGAGCGTTCAAGGTTATGTGCATTTCCAGAAAGATCTATAGAACCGCGGTAATTTCACCTTTTAAAACTAAGATGTTTATTGAGACCTTTAAGCTGTCATAAATTGGTTAAAAAATAAAGGTAAAATAAACAAATCAGTTTATCTTATATCCCATTTGGTTATTTGTTGTCTCCACGTGTCTGTGTTTCTGTATGAAAGTTTACAGCATTTGTTAGTTTCAACGAGTCCACAATATTTTGAATTTATGTTGATTATTATTGAAAGTTTCTTCGAACTTTATTATAAGGGTCGCTATTTTATTTTCAATGTTTCTGGGGTGTTGGAGAATTTCTTCAGCATCCCCGAGAATAACATTCTGAACAGATGTATTTTCGATGTCATCTTCCTATGTTTAACTCTGACCCAAAAGAAGTTATGACACGTGCACTCTACAGAATTTAAATTATCGTCAAAGTTTTGTAACTTTCGGTTTCATCTAATTCTATTATAACTCCAACACGAACTATTAAACTATATGATAGTCATTTCTTCAAGTTCATTATCATGGTCCCAGGTCTGTGTGGGACCAGATTAACAAATTATATGCTGTCCGTGCTTCCTGGACCGAAAGTCTATCGCTGTCAATCCTCTTGAGTCTTTGTTTAAAGTATATATTATGTGGTGATAATCTTCTGTAGAAAGCTGATACGTAAATACCCCTGTATACTGCGCAATAATAAATTTATCATTGATTGCTTATGATACTTTTGTCTTTTCTGAGCTGTTTATTTTTTAACAGAATCAAAACAAAACAAAACAAAATAACAAATAACAAAGATGACAAGTGCATATGCAAAGCGTGTAAAAACATATGTACCATTCGCTGTTTACAAGTCAAATCTATCTGCCAAAGTAATTGGACCAAAAACACTTCTCTGCATCGCCAAAGACACCAGACTATGATAGTCCATTCTAACAATGTTCGTGGGTACTGTTATATACCAAGATTCCCTTCAACAATATTCATTATTGTATGCTAAAGCTCTAGAGCTTTTCAGTCACAGGATTGCAAACGATTACTGCATTTTAACGCACACATCATCTACAACAGCCTGGAAACCGAGTTAAATATTTTATCCAACACTTTTAACGTGTAACAACTTACGCACTAAGGTACTTTGATTCCAGAAAAAATCTCTTTTCCCCCAAAGTCAATGTCAATTTTAATTAGTAAATTAGCACTCTGACAGTTTAAACAGATCTTGCATTCGTAAAGTAACTGCACCGTAGCATTTATGTAGAAGGAAAATCGAGGCCTGTACCTAACTTTGGTGAGCCCTGTAAGCTGTATATAACTGTGTTAGCTAAAGATAACGATTACAGCGAAAAACAACGTCCCACTGGAGTTCCGATATCGAAAGTATTCCTACAGATTGATATTCGCGATTATAACAAGAATCAAAAGTATGTGATATCGACGTTTGGTAATCATTAGAATACTGGCCTAAAATGCCTCAAACATCGGATATATATATATATATATATATATATATATATATATATATATATATATATATATATATATATGATATATACACATATATGTGTCTGTGTCTGTGTCTGTGTGTGTGTGTGTGTCTGTGACATAGCCAATATCAGTATACTATTTCGATTATTTCCTTTTTGTGTGTAACTTATACCCGTTGTCCTGTTATTGTTTCGACTATGATATATATATATATATATATATATATATATATATATATATATATAATATATATATATATATATATATATATATATATATATATATATATATTATATATATATATATATATATATATATATATATATATATATATATATATATATATATATATGGCTCGAAATTAACTTTTTTTCCCTGGTAGTCCACTTAGGCTACCATTATCTGAAATTGGTAGCCCAGTAACAATGGCTGGTAGCCCATGCATATTTTAATTTAGGATTATTGTTTTTCATTACCAAGACAAGAAAAAGCATTTTGTCAAGATTCTGCCCATGAAGTGGATTTGTCAGACATTTATTGTAATTCTTCCACACCTTTGTTCCCAAAAGGAAACTGGTATAATTGACGACAGTGACACTAAAAAGTTTGGTGACCTATCATTGTATTGACAACCCTTTCCATTCTCAGAGTTGCGTGCCAATTCTGATAGTCTTCATGGCAATGACCACCACCTTCTCAGCAAGGCTAAAACAGACCATGGGCTTTCTGTAGCAGGGACGAGTTTCTGATTGATAACTTTTGATCAAAATGCAATGAGAATACGTTTTCATTGGCTATCATTTTCTGTGCCTGTCATCCAAGTACATCGCATCGATTGAGATATTGAAACTTTCTTGCAAAGTTCCATCGCAAGGTCGTCTTTGTAATTTGCAAAACACAGTGTCATGGTCTGGCTTTACTGTGTCCAGCTGGGTTCTACTGCATTTAGCTCTTCCAAAAGTGAAAGACCGCGGACATGGCACGCCAAGTACTGACTGAATTTCATGTCCCAGACTCTGGTAGTCCATGTGGGCTACCATTTCATGGACTTGGTAGCCCCAGGGAAAAGTTGGTAGTCTGTGGACGCGGGACTACCGCTTATTTCGAGCCCTGAACATATGTGTATATATATATATATATATATATATATATATATATATATATATATATATATATATATATATATATATATATATACACCACTGGGCCTAGCCAATAATAACTGACTCAGGCAATGGCATCGATAAAAATTAACATAATATAAATATAACATTGTCTATTTAGCACTCCAACAGGCTCTTTTGTGGCGGATCTATGTTATTTCAAATAAGGAGACAGTAATGTTACGATTTTTATCCCCTCTTTCTCATCTTCAGAGGGAATATATATATATATATATATATATATATATATATATATATATATATATATATATATATATATACACACACACCTTGGTCTGTGCTGATATGTGATGTCCTGGAGGCAATATTCCGGCTGTGCATTGGCAATATACGGTCATATGTAGCTCGAACATCGACAACTAGATTCTTAAAAACCTGGCGCACAGACACAGTGATGTCGTGGCCGTAGACGTATAGGCCCATAAAGTGTCGATAGTGCAATCAGAAAGTACATATAGGCCTATATGTATACGCACTCGAACCACTGTATAGGTAGACCGCTACCTGAAGCAATATAGACCTGTATTAGACAACAGCAGTACAGCGTGGCTCATAACCAACTTGATCATGGCCGGGATCAAGTTGCGGAAAGTTATTTCGTATAACTTTTTATCACATCAGGTCGGTTAAGCAAATTGAAGGCGAGAGAGACGGGATGGGTGGAGTAACCCGGTAATCCTCGGGGAATTCTGTGGTTCTTTAGCCGGCACCTTTCTCTTCCCACAGATCGCTATTTTGAGGGGTTTTTTTTTTGGTCTCGGGCGTTGTTTTCAATAAACCGGCGTGTGATCAATGCATGACGGCGCCTTCACACTATAGCTGACACGGTAATGAATGTCAGACTGGTTAAATGAAACTCGTAAATTTGACAGAACTGTTACGTAAATGTACATGCTGGTGTAATTCTGTCTTTGATTACGTTCACAGAGCGAGGGTAACTTAACTGACAGCGGAACGGCTGCGAAACAGACAGACAGATATATTGACAGATAGACAGACACTGAATAGATCGCTTGCTCAAGGTCGCGTAGGCGAAAGATAGAACAGTAAGATAGACACTATAGACCCAGTGATGTTATCAAACCTATGCTTTCTAACTTTGCGTTTGGTATGAAATCACGGTCCCTCAACGGACCGTGATTGAACTGAAGGGTCCTAGACTGTCATGCCCACATCTGACGTCGACTTGGGCATGACTGATTCTGATCCGAGTCCCCATGGCGTTCGATTAAATAAATGTAATAAGTGTCATTGTTAACGGATACCGCCCGCACTTTAGTATTAGCACTTCCATAATTACATTTTTCTCAAGAAAGAAAACACTCTCTTAATCCTCTCGTTTTCTTGTCTTCTAGGGTAACTGAAATCATACAATTGCTGGATGGCACAATCGTCCATCTTCAATGGCTGGCACCCCGTCGCACTCTCATTTACCAAGTAGGTGTGAATCGCCCGCACGCGTCACAGGTTGCAAATCTCGCAGTGAAAAAAACGCGTCCCTGTATGGTCGTACCTGAGCCTTGGCGTATACGCACGTATAGTTGCGAAACTCTCACAGAAGGAAAAAAATCCACCTGCTGTATGGAAAGATACTATGCCATTATAATTTATATAGAGGAAACATCGAACCCAAAAACACATGTAAAACGGAGGTCAGACGACACAGATCTGACATAGCATTAAAAATTTTTCATCAAAATAGGGATGGATGCCCCTTTCTCAGGCCTAGGCTTTCTGTGCGTCAGTGTGTCCAGGTGAATGAGGTATATACGGTAGCGATTTCGAGAGACAGTCGTGAACACGGCTTTTCTAATTTATGATAGTTGTGAAGTCGTTTCAATCCCGTTTTTTTTTTTGCAATGTCAAAAAGGGTATCCGATATTACAGTAAAGTAGTTTAGTATTACTAGACACCGGCGTTTGCATGCCACACTGCTCTCGCGGCAGCCCGGGAAATGTACGCTGAACACCCGATAAGGCCTTTTGCGTCGGCTTCGACTTCAAAGCGGAAATATCGCCATAGCCGTTGCCATGGCGATTTGACACATCTGTGGGAATGAACTACCGTCGTTACTTGTAGGACTCTTGTCTTTCCAGTATACCAGTCAATCGTGGTCTGTAACATGTCTTTCCCCTGTGTCCGTTGGTAGTTCACTCTCGACAAAAAGTACATTCAGTGCCTAAAACAAAGTCTAGGCCCACAAACAAACAATATATTTTAATGGTCATTTAACTCCCATAGTTTTCGCCATGCCTATAATATTCCAACAATATTGTTCTGTACAGTATATTTTATGATTTCATGAAGACCATTTCACATTTTGTAAGATCAATTACATGTTGCAAAATAAGTACACCTTTTATTATCATCACACGGTCTTGCGCGGGATATATAAGCTTACCCAACAAGAGGCATATTAGAATAACTTATGACGGTCCATAGCCTCATAGGTATCGATTTTGATCTTCTTCTACACCGTGACAACACATCTGATAATTTACTTACAAATACCTTATCAAAGTATCGTACGAAACCTTGAACTTCCAGATTTTTTGAACACAAGTGCACAGACCGTCGGCTCTCAGTAGAGTGACGCGGTGTTCTGCGTATCCTAAATGCACTGTCCCTCAACACGCAGTATTCGCAGAACCTTATACAAACCCCTCTCCCGCATTAACGTACAGGGGGCCAGGCTTCATGACACGTCATCTAAGGCGTCATAACAATGCGGACCCCTATGACGAAAGGAAATAGTGGCGTACAGTTGTGATAGACAAAAGCGCCAAAAAAAACTGATAATGCACAATCAGATAACGATAACTTCCGTTACGATTTCAAAAATATTGAGGTCGCCGGTGATTGGACAGCTCACCTGGTAGTCTGCAAATTTAAAAATGACAATAATAATTGATGCGAATGAATCGCTTTCCCTCTCAGTTGACGATAGATAGTGACCATCGTAGTAGTCTGGCATGTCTCTGAAATCTATAGCTCAAAAAGTCGCAAAATATTATTATGTTGGTATTTGTATGGTTTCTGAGTCATTCACGTTGCAATGTCATAATATGTGAAAAACCATACTATTAAAACGGTGTGTTTTAGTAGGCATATTGCGCATTCTGAATATCCTTAAATAACGGAAAATATACTTCACACAGTCATATTTTCGTGACAAAATACAGTGGACCACGGTCCCCCATAGTTGTCCGGATGGGCACACAGTGGCATACTTCAACTTGAGCATTTGTCCTTATTTTGGTTTTGCTCACGTAAAGGTATATGTGTTTAAAGTCGTGATATTTTTCGTAATCGTAAGATATCAGGATTCTTATTTTTCTTATTTATCTTAATTAAATCATTTGCATTACTGAAAACTTTTGGTATGTTCTTATAAGTCGCGCTCACATAATGCAATATGTTCATTTTCCACCCCGGGAATATCGAATTTGCCTTCGCCTAAATTGACTGTGTCGATTTATCGGTAATTAAATAACGTTGTGATGACGACATATTCTCACTTCTAAACCCAGCTTAATTCTGTTTTATACTTCTGTGTATTTGCTTTCAAAATTGTGATATTTGTTGTTGACGAGAATGCCGTGAATGTACACAATTAAATAAAATGAATACTTAATTATTACATCACTGCCCATTTCTTAACGCTGATTGGCTAAGCGGTTGATACGTTGTCGTTTGAGCTGTCAATCAAGGGCGCGGTGTAGGCTTTGATGTCATCCAGTCGCCGCCGAGTCTGTACACAAGTTATGCTAGAACTGAAGTCGGTTTCAACGTGCTGAAGTAGTCACTGGAAATATATACCGAGTTTTTGCCGGATAACGGAGGCCCAACCACGGCTAGATCGCACGGTGTGACAATGCCTCAGCAGCCCAGCGATGGCGGGGATGATCTAGGGGCAAACGATGAAATAATACCGTTCAAAGACGAGGGAGAGCAGGAAGAGAAGTCAAGTGAGAGCGTATCGGGCTCAGCCGACCAACTAAATGACATCAAGTCAAGTCTCGTGAATGAAGGGGAAAGTTCCCAGTCAAACACTAATTCCGAGGTTCGTGATATTCATGCTGACATCGCCATTTGGTCTTTTTCGAGCTTACCAGAGGCTGATTTTTGTGTGTTCTTTCATCTATATAGGGAAATAAACAGCTTGTACCGGGACAGAACTATGGAGGTTCATCGAAGGACCGTGGCTCGAAGAAAGTTTCGTCGACGGTAGCAGGTAACGTAATAATAGTTTGTTAGGTTTTCAAACTTTCCTCAAGGATTTCACCCAAACAGTGCATTCGCATGGGAAGCTTTGCTCCAGTCTGATACTGAAGGTCACAGCAATACTGGGAATTTTGGCGTGATCCCCCATTTACACACAAATATGGCGTTTACAAGTACGACCGCGGAGCTGACCCGAATTTTTCACTTCAAAATGCAGGCAGCAAGAGCAACCACCACACCACAAAGGCCGCGGGCTTTGGTCCGATACCTCTACTGCACGGAGATTTGCACGTTCCGTACCCTCCAAATGGCTCCATGGTGCCGTCAAGTATGGTAGGTGAACGTACTAGATTGTGGCTGCTTCGATTATTGTAGTATTATCGCCCAATTTGCCGGTAACTTTGGTGTTTTTGTGTTGTGTTTTCACTGACGTTGCCCCCATTGTACACAGCATGTACGTTACAAGTGTGGGTCTGTACATTCAAAACCAGCCCCGAGCACCGATCGTTGGGAAATTTTCCCCGGGTAGGCTTTCTGAGGAAACGTTTACCACCGGTTCTTGTTTCAGTGGGTCATGAAAGGGTTAAATCTACTATCTATGGAAACAGTGAACGTCATGCTTTGGTCTCAGACCCGACTATAAGCCACCACGGAACAGCAATGGAAACTGAACTTGACCTGTGTATGAAGCCAACTGTGTTCAAATTTTTTGTTTGTTCAGTGAATCGGTCCGTTGCAGTCTAACATATCTCTCCCGGACCTCAGAATACTCAGCAATAGTGTCATTAATGCTGGACCCTTGCTGTTTATTTCTGTTCGTTTATACTGGATATAGAGCAAGAACAAAAATGGTGTGTAATCTGAGAGTGGAGTAAAAATTGTGAGGCCGTAAAATGGGGGTATCCCCGGCGATTGTCACAACCAATGGAGGTCATTGTTATATTTTTACCGCCGTTCCTACAATCGCTCCTAGCTCAGGCTCCTAGAGATCTCCGTCAGTCGAGCCGCGAAATTTGTTTTGGAAACATTAGCCGTCGTCGGTTGTTTTCACGCCACGGCCTGTATTTGCAAACGTCGCAGCGTAAGCAAGAGGTTTGTCAAGTTTGCGGGTCAGGGCGTTTCAAAATCGGCCGACAGGAAGCAAAGACTCGTTGCGCCGATGCTGAGTAAAAGAACGCGTCTGAGCTGAGTAGTAGCTCGCTATTTGGATTTTATGTTCATCCTGTATATCACGTCATTGTGTGAGGTGCATATAATACATCGCATTCGCGTTCAGCTTGAGTAAAGGACGTTTTCCTGTCAAAATTATTGTCTTTATGGAGCAAGTAAATAATTGTCAGTAGTGTTTATATCTCAACTGAAGGACCATAAGATCTGGAGTACTGATGTCTGTTGTAAACCCAAGGAATAGAATAGAATAGAATTGATCTTTATTGAACTGTATGCCACTCTGGCATATTAGCACATACAAGGAAATACCAAGGAAATAAAACGTCCTACCCACTAGCTCGTTTGGGTTGTGTCTGCCCAGTCACTAGTAAATTAAAGATGTACCAGGGTTTTTCGATAGCTTCAAAACATTGCCCATATAATCCCTCCGTTAAGTAATTAAAAATACTCTGATTTTTTGGGCCTGTTCATTTGATTATAAACTGAAATATGATGACTATATCACTGTCTGATAACCGTGAATTTGTGAAATAGCAGTATCTTTCATATAGCTTGTGAATTAAATGCATAGCTAGTTAGAGTAAAACGTGTTTTATTTTTCAAGCAAGGAGTTTCATTTATCACTTTATTAATGGAGACAATTATTCAGATAATGTCAACCAGTTAGATGTCTATATTTATGCATGATATGTATTTGCAGAAATACTGAACAGTTGGTCAAGGATATTTCAAGCAGTTCTATTTGCCTAGAATGTTTTTCTGTTTGTACACGTAAAAAGCATTAGTAGAATGTATGCTATACTTGCCTCCATGTAGTGTCCTTGACTGGAAATGTGTCACTGCCCTCACAAATTTTCAAACAGGAAACACTCTTTTTATCTTTCCAGTGATTTATTATCAGTGCAAATTTTCCCCAACCACTGATGGATTTAAAAAAATGGCATTTTTCACAAATTTAACAGACTCGTTGAGTTTTTGGCTCTCTCATAAGCATTCCAAATTAAAATGTTGTGCTTAAAAAATTGGAACTTTGTTCATCAGCATTACGGGGAATGTCCTAAAATTCACTGTAAGAACACTTAATATTAAAATTTATCAAATTTTTGCGTAAATATGATTGGTTTATCCCTGTAGGTGTAACAGAATCACTTCCATTGATTAGATAAATGAATTACCTGCAGCTCCAATTAGTAAACCGTGTACTTTTGATGTCCATATACTTGACACTTTCTTAAATTGAGTTGTTTTTCAGAACATGAAGCTAAACCCATCTCAAATATATCAGTGTTGCTTTAGACAAACTTAGGTAGTATTCTGCAACTATGATATTATATCAATGATGGTGATATATATAATATATATATATATATATATATATATATATATATATATATATATATATCATATATTAAGTACATGTATAAATGCACACACAGGCTTACACACACACACACACACACACACACACACACACACACACACACATTATAAATATATGTTATACACATGCACTGCCATATAAGTTGAATTATGTGTACTTAAAATTTTCAGTTAATAATTCCATAATATTTGTCTCTTTGTAGGAAGTTAAATTGTGTACTTTTACTTATTTTTAACCATATGTTCTCTTTGGATCAAAGGGCCAAGATTGGCCGAGTAGTTGATTTATGTAGCTGTCATACATTTAAAAAAAAATATGTGTAAAAAGTTGGTACACAGTGTTGTAAATCAGAATATTGCAAAATAATTTAGTTGCTCCCAATGCCAAATATTTTGTTTCATTTTTAGTTCCAGAAACCTTCATCAGACTTTAGATATGATTGTAATTTTTCTTGAACCAACAAATAATAGGGAGTTGTGTTGGACTCACAGTTGTTATCTATACCTGATCATTACTCTTTGCCATTTATTTATAATATGTCAGGGATGTAAAATAATTTTGTGAATGGCTAATTGTCAGCGCAAAGTTCTGACATGCTTTTAAAAGTTTAATAATCTTCTATTAAAATCTGATCGCATTGGATGCCAAAAATTTTGTAAATTTCTGATCGTTTCTATTCTGACAGACTTGTAACAGGTGATATTATAGTGTGTCTTATTATGGCATCAGGTAGGTGTCAGACACATGTGTCAGACGGATGGAACATTTAAGCAGTTTGGCATTACATTCAGATATTTGATGATTGACTCCCCAGCAGTGAAGGTACGATGACAAGGCTTACATGATACAGACATTGTTTGTAAATCTTGTGGTATGAGCTCACAAGACAAATCAGACATCTCACCCTGTTCAACATTTTAGTATTTTATGCAAAAACAAAAGTATCAACACTCAAATACCATCTTTAATACCAGTCAACCTCTTTTTCGGTCCGAACATCATTGATGAAACATTGCAGAAATTAAAAAAAAAAAATTAAAAAAGAAGGAAATTGAAGATACAAAAGTGAAAGGCAAAAACAATCAGGTGTGATGTTGTGGGAAAAGTGTCAACATTAGTATAGAGATATCTGTTCCATAACAGACAAAATTTATGTTTTTTAATTTTAGAGTTTTTCCAGTATATTAATGAAATGGATTGTGAGCTGTGGTAAATAAGTGAAATATGTGTTGTATTTTTTCATTAACATGTACAACGAATTATGTTCAAAAGGGTTTGATTGAGCTTCACTGGAATATTTGATTCTTGTTTGATCAGCTTTCTGTCATAGTACTTGTGTTAGTCAAATAGAAGTACATGTATATATGGTTTGGAAAAGTTATTGAAATCAAAATTTTTCTGTGAAAAGCTGTTTCATTCTTTGTGTACCAAGCATCAACCAAGCATTTGATACAGTTGTAACGGATCAGTATTCAGTTTTTAGGTTTTCTTTTTTCCACAAATCAGATTTTCCTACCCAGCAGCTGTGGTGGTGTCTCAAAGAAATTAAACTTCAGAGAATGTGTATGTAGTTCACCGTAACTGTTGAAACATTTTTAATGGGGCGAAATGACGAGTCAAATGGCACAATTATTCGAATCTTTCCAAGCTTCGTACTAGGTTGCTATATCCTTTGTGTAATCTTGGCACCTGCCCAGATAGCCACGAGAAACCTCATTCTATAATTTGTAAAAAGAAATAATGAGAGTGGGACAAGTGCCCTGTAAACTGTAATTCTATCTCGGATTATGTCATAATCACTGATGTTATTTCTGTTGGTTTTTCCCCCAGTGTTTTATAAAACATTCAAACTGATTTTAAATTTCAAGAAATCAGTTTTTTTTTAGTTCAATTAGAGGGTAGTCTCATTTCATTCTCTAGATGAAGTGTTCATATCGCTCATAACGTCAAGAAGACAGTGATGTTATTGTAGTATGTAAATATGACATTGTGCTTGATTGTCAGGGTGAAGGTATTTGATGCTTTTACTCAATATCGCTAGCATGATATTTAAATAAAAACACCCAACTATTTTTGTAACCCCTTAAATGGTGGAAACTAAAACCCTAATTGTTCTTTCTCGTAGCACTGTATTGTCCACACTACCTCTAAACAGGGTTATTGTCTTTCCAAACAATGCAGAAGACACCACACTCATTGTTTCAAGCTCATTTGAAGGAATTATGATGGTTTTCAGTAAATGTGGATATGTTGATGTAACTAACAGAGGCATTGTCAGTGACTTGAGTTTAAATCTGGGTTAATGCTTCTCTGTTGTGCAGGTGATAATTACCTGTCTCTTCTGAAAAAAGTTCGCAGTACCCTGGCCAGTGAAGTATTGTCATCAGTGTCCGAAACGTGCGCCGCGAAGGTCGGCACATGTTTGATGCTGCCAAAGCAGGGCATAATGAACGAGGTGTCCCTTCCGTTGACCTTGACACAGCTGCAACTGTACGAAGAGTCATCCGTGTAGGCCTGTCTCGCTATATTGCACAGGAAGCGGCCTTCAGTGGGAAAATCTCCCAACATAGTACCCTGATTTATGAATGTTGTTTTAAAACTCAAGGACATGTTGTGATATTTCAGAATATCATAGCGAGGGGAACTGGCTGCCCAGTGTAAGGGAACATGTATGAAAGGTTATTCCAGGTCAGATGTGTCAGCCCTTTTCAGACTGTAAGGCTCAGAGTAAACATTAGACATTTTATGGCCACGAGAACTAAAGGAAGGTATTTTATACCTCCTTGCTGATCTATACATGGCTTTACAAGCCACAATTGTCCAATTATTCAATTTGATCTTTAAAAAGACAAAAAAGCAGACTTTGGTTCTGTTCTGCTTTGGCACTATGACTCAGAAATTTAGGAGCCATGGTTTACTGTGTGTGAAATTGACCACCAAAGAACACTTATAAATTTCAGTGTGTACATAAATATTTTGAATTTCTCTCCAATACACAGTGCATCAGAATGTTACTTAAAGATACTGTTTATCCGTTACAAAAACACTGAGTCAGTTTGGCTTTCATGCTGGTTTGTATCTGTGGAGTAATTTTCCTAAACCCCCAAAGAATTGAATTTATATTGCTTGAACATATTAGGAATGTTGTACTTAGAATTGGCAATGTTTGTGATCCTGGTAAGAATTTAAAGAGTTTATGATGATAATATCACTCTAAACTGTCATATTTTGTGTAGGGTGGTGCTTTAAAGAATAAACTTTCGTCTTTTTTTAGCATTTCTGATTCGTGAACAAGGAATAAAAAACACACCATCATCTTGTTTACTCGCTTGTTTACAATCTGTTGTTTTGAAAAGTAACATGAGACAATAGCCAGAAGAATGATGTGGCCAGACTTGGTGTTTTATGCAGTAGTTACGTAAGTTTTGGCAGACTTGGCGTTTTACCAAGGTGAACAGGCCATAAAAAATTTGGTTGCCATGGATTCCCATGATTTATACATGACATTTTATGAGCTGTGGTAAAGCACGGTCATTAAATCCACCACAGATGTATTGTTATTGCTGGCAGCCACAGTGCTGTGAAAATGTATGTCACTTTCAGTTATGGTGGGGAGCCCGTTCAGTTGCTGACCTATTTGCTTGAAATGTTTGTGTTTTGGACTGAAATTTGAGGATATCGGTTTACTCAGTCCATAACCCCTGTAGCTTTTTTTGTGCCCGTAGGACTGCATCACCAGTTAAGCAGAAGCCTGCTTGAAAGTGTTTTTGCCTTGTTTATGGCTACAAATACAGCAATACAGCCTCTCTTGGCCACTATTTCCAAATCTCCGAAGTCTAAAGACTTTGATATGTCATATTCTGAAATTAGCCTTGGGGTTTGAATGGCACTGCAGTAGTGAAGTATGAACTCTCGCTGTACGCTCAGGTAATCACTTTGCCACATGACCCTCGTATCTGCCCATTCATTTGCAAGACTTTGATGGAACCATTATGAAAGATGAGGGGGGGGGGGGAGACCCAGTCTGCAAAACTTTTATTTTCATGGGTCTGCGAAACTTTTATTTTCAGTACCTGTTGTCAGTATTTGATCACCATCTCTGTCTAGTGTTCCATTCCTGACACGCCTTAATATGATGCACACAGTACGGTTTGTTTGTTTTTGTCAAAGAATCTTCCAGAATGACCTTCTTAGATCACAAATTACACACATCATATTTTTCTCATGGAAAAGGCCGTTTTCAAGCTGTTAGGTTTGTAGTGTCTTTAGATTGCTATATACTGTTGATCTGTATCATGTGCAGATGAAGCTTAACGTCACACAGTGACATCAGGTCAAGACAAACTGTGACTGGAATGGAAAGTATTATTTACAAATGAACACATCGGCGCAATCTGTAAACTCCTCTCGAAGGAAAACCCATGTGCATCAGATACTACATATTCTCAGCATCCTACTGTAAATATAGGTTTGCCCGATCATGGCATATCCAAACCACTTTCAGGGAAGTTTGATCTTGGTTGTCCAGATACTGGAGATGTCTGACTGACCAAAGCCCATGAAACCCTCTACCTTTATAAGCTGTTCAATATTTTTAAAAATCAAAGTGCTCTCTTAAAAATGGTAGAGATGGTCAACTTTAAATTACTAAACAGGCTGTTTTGTAGAAGTCTGTTTTTGTAGTCCATGTATCATTGTAACAAAGAGCCTGGAAATACATCTTATCTTTTCGTCCTGCATGCTGCAGACAATAACAAGATACAGTATGTGACACTTTCTCAAATCAGGCAATACTTGGAAACAAGTAGACATTTTTCCAGCATGTCCACAACATGATGACCTCTGACCCTGATTCAGTACAACTACATCAGATAAGCCCAGGTAAACCTGTCCATTCCTATTTGCATATACACTGGTCCTAATTTCCCTCTAAACCCTGAATTTTACCAAATATTGTTTTGCAATGATTCTACAAATAATCTGAAAAACATCTGATATTGCAATTTGTTGCCCATAATTTGCACAAGAATGTTTTTATCCATTCTTTTAAAAGATACCATTTATCTTCCGAATTTTGTAGACATGAAAGATAGCAAGTATTTGACTTTCAATATGGCTGCCTAACTATACAAACTATTGTCAGTTCAGGTATCCATGAGAAATATTTAACAGTGGTAATGTTTGTTCTCAGTTTTGTGCAGGATTGTTCTTGAAAAATATCAAGCAATACAATTGTCCGTCCTTGTTTGATTGACTGTACTGCATGTGACTTCAGTCCATAGAGGCTTGTGTTTCCTATTAAAAACAGTTGTGAGGTATCAAAGCAGTGTGGTGAAAGAGTAACAAATAATTTAACATGGTAACAACTTGGCCCTTCACCTTATTTCCGGACATCAAGACCAGACTGTACAGACAACAATGGGGGTTAGACAAATCTCAAGTATTTAGGTTAGAGGGAACTGACGATGGCTGTTGCCAGAGCATTATACCCTTTAGGTTTGTCGTTTGTTATGAAAAAAATGTCTGAAAATTAGGCATAGCGAACAAGAGGGTTTGTGGTTCTCCACTTATGCTTGGTTTGTGTCTCCTTCATCTTGCCTCTTGGTCTCAGGCTGTAGTTTGCTAGCTTCAGAATACAGAGTAACCAGCGTTGTGTAGCTTCATTGATGATACCTTCCTCTCTGCTGCCACCAGAGTTATCAAATCGCACACATCTCTCTTCCACTCATCAATGCATTAGAAGTGCTGCATTGCAAACTGTTCTATCTTTGTATCTGTCGCTGCCGCAACTTTTTCATGATAAATCAGTCAGCTTGAGCAAGTTGACCCACATACCATTGTCATAATCCCTGTTCAGTGTTGGTGTTGTTACAGAATCCAAAATTAGCACTCACAGGAAATGATCTCTTCATTGCATTTCAAGTAAGATATTGATCAGTTGTGCGATTCTTTTGAAATCCCAGATGTCAACTCATCACTTTCAAAAAACTTATATCATTGAGGGAATCAGTATGTTCGGTATTTAACTGATAGAAATGGAATTTTCGTGTGTTTACCCATTTCCATAGTGATAGGATTAATATTTGCAGTGGACTAGAAGCATCTTAATTTAATATGTATTTTAGAACAAACTTCATATTCTTCAAATCTGCGGTGTTCTTATTAATTTCAAAATTGTAAGAAAAATAGATTTATTATTTATGTCAGAGTGATGTGATGTGATATTACCTGTCTCCATTTTGTACCAGAATCAATGGCCTCTGTCTATTTAACGTTTGACGCCAGTGGCAAATAAATCACATATTTCAATTTCACGCTGTGTCTATTACCCATCATTCCTCAAGATTCGTGCAAGGACAGATGGTTGACCTGTGACAATTTCATTGCGGAATGGGTATCGGGAGGAATTTTTCTTCTGAATCAAATTGGTGAATTTGTTACTAGTTACTTGTTTCAAACAGGGAGGCAAAACTCATCATGAATTTCATTCATTGCTGGTTCATTTGTGTGACAGAACAAGCGTGATGACAGTGTACGAACAAGAAAACCAGGCTATATCTGTACACATTTCAAGTCCTCTGTCCATGGGTCTCGCGTTAGTCATCATTGACACTCAGTATTGACTTTCCACATAGTGTTTGTAGTCCTGTGATTTCCTTTTCAAAATTTCATCAAGTCATTCCCTGTTCCTAGATAACAGCAGATAAACAACCCATTATACTGAAGATTGGCACTGTAAAATTTAATGTGTTTTAGTAACACTGTTATCTGTTGAGTTTTTTCAGTTTTCTGTCAATTCTGTAAAAAAAAAACAACTGCAGATTTCTGTCTGTTGTTGGGCTGTGTCCTATTTTCCAATGGAAAACAACTACATATTGTTAGAAGAATTAAATACACTGTTGTGGACAAAGTTTATACTCAGGCTGAAAAAAGGTAAATGGTGCAGAAATATGAAAAAAAATTCTGGTTGGTACCGTTTACAATAATTTTAATGGCCCTTTTGCTGTAACTTTTTAGAATTTTTTAATGTTCACCAAAATTTCTTGTTTTGCTCCGCAAGGCATTACTTTCTACCAGTGTTGAGCTTGTCAACTCGGCCTGTTCACATGTAAACTGCATTGTTATGGTTGACAAGATAATTCTGGTCAAGACTAGAATTCACGTGTGAAAAATGACAGTGCATTTTACACATATATAGGATATGTCAATGACGAGCTAAATAGTTAGTGTTTTAACATGCTTTTGGGGGCAGGAAAAGAAATTGCAATCAATATATAAATAGTATTTGGTGATAATGATACATAAAACAAAAAATGTGAAAAAATCAAAAGTTCCTGGCCGTTTAAGATAGGGTAGCGCATATAAATTCATAGTAATGCCTGTCTTATAATGCATATAGTCATTATTATAAAATACATATTGAACTTAAAGATATTTTTTAATGTTGACAGAAGGGTTGTATTTTTAGAATTTAACAGCACAATTATGACGATGATACTGTGTAACGAGCAAATGTTGCTGATGTTCTTAGCAACTTTCAGGGTTTTAGCTTTAATGTCCCTTTCGAAAAAACACCTGGATTGGGTGTAAAACACAAGTGTTGCATCATGGGTAATCAGTGGCCATTCCGATGATCATGAGAAATGGCCGCAGTTAGTTGGGATTCACAGTGTAGGCGTTTATATCCAATGCTTTATTGTGTAGTCATGTATCTGCCCCGACACCCAAGAGCCTACCTTATGGCAAACAATGTGTGGCGTATTGTCTGCTTCTCTTTGAGAAGGCTGGAGGATGACTTAATTTATGGCCTAATTTACTGAAATAAGGTGTTGGTAATCAGTACCTTTGTTAGGTTCGTCATGAAGTGCTGAACTTTTGCAACAAGAATCTGTGCTTTGCTTGTTTTTTCCCCTGAAGCGCAGAAACTCTTTCGAACGTAATTGTTTCACTTTTAAGATAGCCCCTGTCAAAAATCTGTCACTTTAAATTAAACGTTTTTTGGACCAAAGGTTTAAGTTTGTGAACATTTTGTCCAATTTGCGATTTCCTGTTCTTTGTTTAACAAGCTCATTTGTTCTTCCTTTATTGTACGGATGTCATAAACAATTCAGATCTGAGATGCAATGTATGATGTCAATATTCCAAGCAGTAAAAGAGCCGCTAGCTGTAACTTTTGATTTTTTTTTTGGAACTATTTTTGTTTTTAGTGTCAAATACAGTTTCTTGTTTTTAATCCCCAAAGCATTTTGAGATACACAGTATTCAGCTTGTCAACTCAGCCTGTACATGTGTAGACTGTATTGTTATTATTTACAAATGAATTCTGGTCCTGAGTAGAATTCAAATGTAAACAGCATGCATTTTACACATGCAGATGCTGAGTTTACAAGCTGAAGAATGTTTATGTCAACCTGCTTTGTGGAGTAGAACAAGAAACCGCAGCTGACAGCACTGAAGTCTATTTTTGTCCCCTTTATTAAATAAACCGCTTTCAATTTTTCTCAGATTTTTGCCAAAATTTTGAGAAAAAACTGTAGCCAATGGAATGTGATGACCTTTTGGTCCTTAATTATAAAAAAAATTACAGAAAAATTCATAAAAATTGGTAAAATGTTGCGCTGAAATTTTGGCGGGAAAAAATTACAGCGCTCAATGGATTAAAAAACAAATATAGTGAAAAAAATCATCAAAAGTTACAACTAGTGGCTCTTTATAATGCACACATATTCAATATTCCAAGTGGATTGAAGCAAAATGGCCAGATGGATATCAGATATCTTTGACCGATGGAATTTTTCTTTCACGAGGGAGTGCATTCATCATCATTAAGTTACATTACAGAGCTTTGGCGTCGAATCAATGATTTATCTTGGCAATCGATGTAAATTGTTGGTCAGGATTTCTTGTTCCAGGTGAGAATGATGAGTATCGGTGAAAAATGATTTGTAAAGGTTATAGATAACAATCCCAAAGTCACATCTGTGTATCTCACGTGAGCCGTCTTTCACAGGAATTGGACAGAAAGCTGACCATCATACTTCCATGTAAACTTACCCTGTAATTCCCTGTCATTGTGAGACTATAAATTGGATGTCTTTTCCGGATAAATGAGGGAAAAATGTCAAGGCAGGTAGCGAAGAAAATTTCAGACTAGAAATTTGAGAATGAGTCTCGTTCTTGAAAGAGTGCATTGAATGAGCTAGATGTGTGTCATTTGACTGAAATGTGATCTACAGATCAGAGTATACTGTCATATCACCACTTTTTACACGGGAATGTACAGAAAATCTGTTTTGAGTATCTGAAATTCTCACACAGTTGAAAGCGAAACCTGTCATGTTATATGCAGACAGGGCATTCACCTTGACATGTTTTCTTACCTTCTACCCCTGTAATATTTCAAATGGTGTAACTTTGAAATGGAAAATCTGTGGAGGGGTCAGACCAAAACCCAGTCGTGGTGGGGGAGTACTGCTGAACACAGTCAGTTCCTTGATTTGATATGAGTAGATTAGACAGGTCTTCTCTGTCAGAAAGTTAATGCCTACAACCAAAGAAATGACAAACTGGTGAATCTTCAATGAGATATCTTCTTCAACTAGTCAGGTATAAATTGTTTCTTATCTAAACGCTATCTCATGATTGATACTAACCTATCTGGGAAGCTATCATATGAAATGTACTTCTGTATATACAGTGCAAACGTGCAATAGATGAATATTCCACATATACCCTTAGAGTGCCAAAGTCAATTTTTGTTGTCTGTACAAAATGTAACCCGTATTATTTTTTTCAGATCCATTCATTCTTTTCCAGATTTTACCCAAAATTTTGATCAAAAACTGTAGCCAATAAAACTTTGAGTCCATTTGGTCTGAAAGTATAAAGAAATGACAGAAAAATCCATAAAGATCAGTAAATGTTAAACTTTTGGTGGGGAAAATTACAGAACTCAAAGGGTTAAGAATTATTTGCATAAAATTTGAGTACCAATACAAAGCTCATTAACATAGTTTGGTTAACTGAATATTCATCTACCTTGCACCTTGCACCAATTTGCAACAGTAAATTGTAGATCTGAAATAGTTAAAATGTCATAAGGTCTGCTTTGGTGTTTCTGATGTGAAAAAAGGAATGCTTGAGTGTATATAAAGTCATGGCTACAGGAACACAGGCCTTGGTGAATCCAGACTCTACATCAGTGTCTCCTGTTTTCTCACTCCAGTTCATTGAACATAACAGTTGTCGTAAAAGTAAAAGAAATGGGAGTTTTTGAAAGTAGCACAGTGGTGTCCCCTTCCCCTGCATGAAGACTGGATTAAAAGATTGAAACAAAAAATTTGAATCGAGTTTTCTGAAACAGGAGGGAGAAGTCCGGTAAACTCAATTTGAATAGATGCAGGCGAGGATGAGAGCTACAACTGCCAGTTTTAGCCTGTAAGACGAGTGGATAAAAACAAACTTGGAGATCTTCTTTCAGATGATGTAATTGTATGCCAGATATTGAAACCGGAGACATTGTCGCAAATTCCCCAGGAAATCTGTTATGAAGCATCTCTGTACCTTTGTTATGACTAGCAATTTTGGCAACGTGCCAATGATAAATCTCTTATCAGACAACTTCTCTCTATAGAAACAAGTATATAAAAAAAGCAAGAATCCTCATTTTTGAAAGTGGAAAGGGCTATCAAAACTGGCTTTTGAACTCTCCATGATCGTCTGCCATTTATCTCATAAATAAAAATTGATAGGGGTGAGATTTGGTGAAGTATTTCAACACCATGGATGTTTACTGCCTGCAATAAGTATTGCCTGCACATGATCAAATCTGTCGGTTTATCGGTGAAGTGTGCCAGAGACCATTTTCTTCTCCACTTCCTGTTTGACTTTTTCAAAAATCCAGCAGTATGTAGTTTGAACAGTGTAGGCTAAACCAGATTAGAATTGGCTTGGGTCTCAGACACTCAACGTATAGTCAGAAAAACTGTCTTACTAAGCCTTTGTGTCTGTGCATGTATTTCTCAAAGTGATGGATTCAAACCCGTCGACAGATAATCGGACAGTGAGTTAGTGTTTTGAGTTTGATTGTGTACTTGCATTTTTAAATACCACTTCTTTGAGTTATCTGTATATCAACAAATATCGCCATGAAAATTGTCTTATCATGCTGTCTCTTGTGAAGTTTTCAGCGATTTGGCTGTGAATCTCCACCTTGCAGCACCTGATCGTCAAGTTGACATATTTTACATTACCATGCTAGACTTTTTGGACAGATTGGCTAATTGCACAGTCTTGTAGAGTACGTGGGAATGTCTGTAAAGTTACATTGCAGTAAATTAGCACAAACTTGAAGAAACAAGTTGAAACTGCTCACAAACAGCTTGTCTATGACATTCAGTGAGAAATCCTTTTTCAAAATATGTGTACACACATATGTCAGCGCCAAATTAGTAGTGTACATGTACACCAGCAAGTTACATGTTTTGTTATGGTGTAATGATCAGGTGAATTGGCACGTGGAAAGTAATTTTAATTATGACCATTTTTCGCAAATGTGTGAGATTTCAGAAATATGAACATTTGGCAGCTAGAGGAGGAAGTGCTGTGCGTTCAGCCCTTTATTGTGTGTCAATCTAGTCAAGGTACATCCACATAAGTTGCTGAGGTACACAGAAAAAAAAGGTAGTTTCTGGCGGCATTTACTGTTTTTTTTTAGAAAAGTCTGAACAGCTTTTTCACCAGTAGTGCAGACACATGTCAATATGATTACATAAATTCATACGTGAATGTCTTTCATGTGGTCCTTTTTAGTCTGGTATGATTTTCCTCTGTTTGTTGAATGTTTCCTCCAGGGCTGGTCCTGCCATTTTATTTTTTGCACTATATTATCACAGAAGATTTGTTTTAAATATGTTGCGTGAGGCTGGCAGAGCTCGTGTCGTAAAAATTTTGAAGATGACTGTCGGATGATTTATGGGACCTGCTAGATCGTGTCGTTATAGCGACCAATTCAATGGATTGTACCCTCACATAAACTTTTGGTAACCTATCTTTTAATGGTTTCAACAGTAAATGTGTTGCTAGGTTGTGTTCCTAAAGCATATGTAGATACTTCAATGGTCGGAAAAGGTCAGAACTCATTCCCTGTGCCACACACAATTCAATTATCTTTTCTCTACCCCGAGTGAGGAACAGGTGAATGACCCCTCTCAAAGGATTTCTTTGTTATTTCGTTATCGTTTTCATCTCAGGAAAAATCTACCATGAAGGTATTTTGCTGAAATTTCTGAAGTACCGTTGCTTGATTGATGCTGGTTTAGGTTCTCTGTGAAGATTTTTTTTAGAACATCATCTATCATGTGGGTTTCATTGGATCATTTGAGTCCCATTTTTTGTTTTCAAAATTGTTTGATTTTTTTTAAGATTCCAATTGTAAGGTCACTTTTGGGATCTTAATTTTGGTCTGAAAAGAAAGTCCTCACACAATATTGTCTGCATTGTACTACTTGTGTGGAATCATGCTTTAAAAAATTGCAAAAATAGGATGTCAACCTTAAATTGTCAGCTAATTTGAACAGTTCAATGTTTTACATTACTGTATATTGTCAGATTATTTAATCACAGTTATTGGCAAAATTAAGATAATCTGTTTGGTAATCAGAATATTGGGGGGTGTGGAGAGAGAGAGAGAGAGAGAGAGAGAGAGAGAGAGAGAGAGAGAGAGAGAGAGAGAGAGACAGACAGACAGACAGACAGACAGACAGACAGACAAAGTGATTGAAAATTCAGACAGACTGACAGACAGACAAAGTGATGGAAAATTCTTATAAGCATTTCTTCTTAATGAAGTCCAATCAATCTATCACTTCCTGACCAGTTTCTCCGTTCATTTCCTGAATAATTACTGATCAATTGTAAAACGATTGACAGTGAAGACAAATTTTCATTTGAATCAAGTTTCATCAGCACAAAATCTGACGAAGCTACTCAAAAGGGGTTGATAGAGGTCCTTGCAATATCCATTTGCAATGAAAAATTTGTGAAGAAATATTAAGTAGATTGAATGAAAGGTGGTAGTTTGGTGTGATTGGAATTATAATCTGTGTCAAAATTTGGTTTTCAAGTAAACTGCATAATTTTAGTGACTCGATGACTGGCCTGATGTGAAGTTTGAAAGCAAGCAACCTTGCTTTTGTTTCATTCAGCTTCTTCTGTCGTCTTGTGTAGAATTCGTATTTGTGTCTTGATTGTACATCCTCAATGATATCTGTTGGAAATTTTACAAGATGAAGATAAACTGTCTTCCTGCCCAGTCAGTGTTTCGCCATATGTGCCAGGCTTCAACATGTAGTGCCATCTTCTACAACATGGTTGTACATTTTGTTGAATATCCCAGTATTTTTCAGATTTTCATATGTCATGTAATATTCACTCTGCCTTGGGTATTAAAATCTACAACGGTATATTCAAAGTAAACAAACCTATTTCCCTTGCTTACTAATCAGTGTGCAATAGTGTAAACGTCAAACTCTAAGAAGAATAAGATTTAGTGTGGAGATCAAGGATAGTTTACTTGAAAAGCTGAAAAAGATCAAAACTAAAATTTATAACGCTAAGTTTTGTCTACTTGAAAAAAAATATGTATAGAGGAATTTTTTGTGCAGTCTGTACTTCCATACTGTAGATGGGTATTCGACTTTCACTTTCCTGTCAGATTTTTGTTCTGAGGAGGAGAGGCAGACAGTGATACAGTGATCAAGGATCTTTTGTATGGTGTGGGGTTCTCCATCCGAACAGCTATGATGGGTTAGACAGTACTGATCAAATGGATCATGTCTGGGTTATGGGAGGGTGAAAGGGGGTTATTTGAGGGTGGACACGGGGGAGTTATGGGAGGGTGGACAGTGGAGAGTAGGAAGGTTTGAGTCAGTGTTCATCCTGCCAGTTGTCATATGCGTGGGGCTTCTGACTTGTAGCTGGTATGCAGTCGAGTTGTCCATACCACTCAGCTCTGTCATCTGTGCACTTAGTCTGTATGTGCAGAGGGGGCTTTGTGATACCCACTTCTCTGAAATCAAGTGTCTCTCTGCCTCTCCAGAGAGACTTTCCAGTTTAAATAGTGACCCCAGCAATGTAGAGTGTCTCTCAGAGTACCAAAGAGCCTCTTTTTCAACTCTGTAGTCTTGATGAAAGAGGCTACGATAACAGACTCCTCTTATGAGAGATGCATCATGTCAGAGTAATTAATCCGGAGAGGTTGGTCTGACCTAGTAGATGAAAATCAAAGTATTGTCATTATGTTAAAAAAATATGATCCACATTTGTTTTGGCATGTCTCAGTGAATATCTAGTGATGTTTTATTGGTGTGATAAGTTGATCCTCATTTGAAAATCAATGATAACTGAAGTTTGAGTTTCTTGATTTTATTTTAAAATATGACAGCGTGTACTATCAATGTGAGATGAAATTTTGCTTCGAGCCAAAAATTTTACATACCTCACTTGATTGTGGGTACTCTTTCTTAAAATATGAGGAAGTTACTGCAAATAGTGCCGGCTTGTGGCAAAGACATGAATAGCAAATACATATGTGGTATTGTGTACTTATTGTATCTGTCAAAATGACCATAACCCCTGAAAGATTTCAGAAATAAGACTATGCACATACAACTGCTGTACAGGTATTTCAAGTGGTGTTGCCTTTCCAATTTTCCCTTTTTGAAGATCTGATTCCAGCAGGCAAAAATATAAGCATGTACTTGGAAAATAATGTTTAAAATTTAAATTTGTGATCGGGCAAGGTATTTATGTATTTGATTGTCAACTTTATGCACAAATTTTCTGCCGGAATATTTCCCTCTTTTAGGTTGCCTGAAGGAACAAAACAGTAACCACACACACGCAGGCATCTATTCAAATATCAAGGTGTTCATCAGTCTCACTGTCAGGCAAATTCTTATCACTTTGAAAAAAACTAATAAGCCAAAGTAAATATTGATATTGCTTTCTTGACAAAAGCATATCTGCTATTGTATCATCTTATATTTGGGAGCTTTCATTTCAGACGATTAGTTCAAGAGCAGTGCCACAGTTGTATGGCTGCGTGGTGCGAGAGCTCTGATTTGTCGACTAGATTTGATCGTTTTCATTATTATTTTGGTACATGGTTTTAGCTACAGTAGCCTCTGGATGAGATACTTGGCAGGTCTCTGTTGTGTCTTTACTCTAATGAATTTGACCCCACCCCTTCCCCCCCCAAAAAAAGTTATAAAAATGATTGGTTGAAAAAGTTATAATTGTAATTAGTCTTACACTGACAGACTGTGAAAACTTGTCATCTCATTGCAAAGTTTAATGGTCCAACTAAACCATTGAAATAGATGGGTCATACCACAGCTAATTGACAAATAGGTCAACCGTGTTATGCTGCACATCTTCCTGGTTCTCTTGTCAAGTGTTTTAGCAGGTGTCAGACAAAAATAAGTGTTCAACCAATAACTCTGAAACCTTGCCTCCCAAAAAGCACAACAAAACAAAAACAATTGAGTAGACATTGGTTAGGAACTGATGGTTCTGTGAGATTGCCAAATGTTGTAGTGGATGGTGTGAAAGAATCGCTGCGGAAATTTAAGTGCTATGGCAACCAAACGCCGGCTTTAGGTTTGCAGTGTAATGATTCAACATGCATGATTAAGAAAACAAGTGTTTAAAGTGTTTATCTGTAGAGACTTTACCAATGATGTGCATTTTAATGTATAAAACTGTGGAATTTTCGCTATATTTAGTATTTGTTCATCGGTAATGACATGTCTTTCCAGCATCTGCTGTGATTTCTGACTCCACTGTGTCATCAGTTCCGTATTTTCATTCCTCTGTTGAGATGCGATACGCCGACACTGCTGCCTGAACTGGAAGACGACAGTGTCAAGCTAGAAATTTGCTAGCAGACTTGAAACAGGATCCATCGGCAACTCTCGCGAAAAATAGGTACTCGTGTTGCGAAATGCGTATCGGTGAAAATGTATACTGTCAAATAGAGAATTTGTAACTGCCATGTCAAATTACAATTAAAGTTTCTGAGCATGACAATGTTGCTTGAAATGTAGCTGTTCTGTCCATTTTATTTATAACTGCACGGTTTCAGTGAACGCTAAGATTGGAACTAACCGAATAGATCAGTTCTGACAGATCACACATTCCATTTCAATCATCTTCTTTTCCAGTTTTTTGTTCCTCCGTGGACACATTATTTTCAATGGAAAAAAATCAACTTTCAGTTTTGAATTTGAGATTTTGAGAATCTGAGATCCCCTTTAGCAATAATGGAAGTGGTGAAAAGTCATTGTGATTTGAAAAAGAAATGTAGGATACTTAGGGTTGCAGATTTTGTAGTAGATCAGTGTTTGACTTGTTCTTTTCATTTCATATGACTAAAATTATCCATACAGTGTATTTATCGCAGAAATACATCACCAATTACGAACAAGCTTGCCGGTGATTTTAAATGGTCTTTGATAACTTATTTCAATCAATTAAAGCTGAATTTCTGGTGTCACTTACTAATAAAGAACAGAGTCAATTGAATTTTAGAATTGACTTAAAACTACCGAGCTATAAGATTCATGTAGATGGTACATTCTGTGCTACTCTCCTGGATACATAAATCATTTCTATCCTTGTTACTGGATTTTCCCATGTTCTGAGAGGAGTAAAAACACCATTTTACAGAAACCCTGCATTATTGGCAGAGAATTAGGTCACTAGTCTCATTAAATGCTGCGTGTTAAATTGTCCATCACTGTACAGGATGATGAAATATGCGCGAAAGTATTGTTGTGGTGATTAGGAAAAAACCTGTCAAAGCTGCGATACTTACGTCCAAGGTGTTATTTTCTACATCAGTAATAGATGTTGCCAGATCAGCTGGTAAATTATGGTTCCAATTTTCAATTTCTCTGTAACATGTTCTTGCTGTTCGGCAATATGTCAGCGGTTGACTGGTATTGATACAATGTAGTAGAATGCAAAGCGGCAAATACATGTACAAGGCATGTCACCTTCCCGCTACTGCGGTTAGGGTTGGGGTTATTTTTACACTTTTTTGTCTGTGGGAATTTAAATGGTGTATCTGTGAGAAGACGACAGACCCGGCGGTCCAAATCTCCACAGTTCTAAAAAAAAATTGAATTTCTATGTTCAAACCCAGTCTAATTAATTCTACCATTTTGTTTTCCTTTTAGTTGACTGCACCATATTTTTTTCAAGTAAAGTGGGAGCTTCTTGTCACTAACTAAATGTCATTGTGTAACCTGATTTGAAAATACGCATTCGCCAAATATGAGAGTATGATAGAGCTCAAACTTACAAATTTTGATGCGGTAAATTTTCGACCGTAATTGTTTTCATCCAGACGGATGCATTTTCAATCTGTTGGGACAAAACGCAGACAGTTTTGTGCTCTTCGAGTTATATTTGTGTAACCCTGTTAACCCATGTCTGTGTTTGGGAGTCCATTGTTTTCAGTGGTGAGGCAGGGATCCGTTTGTAGGAAATTAGGTTGGCAGGGTTAACTAGTTTCCACTGCACTGTTTTTTTAACCTGAAGTCTGACTGTGTCCGAGTGAGAAAAAAAAATTGAAATTTGCTGCAAACGTTGTAGAGTGTGTTACTGGGCAGGTATTATGATTACACTTAAAGGGGAAGTTCACCAAGGATGATTTTTACATATGTTGTAGCTCTGTTGTCATTTACCCAGGAAAAACTATTTTCACCATTTATAACTCGCAAGATTTTTCACAAAAACCGATAGAAATAGTACAGGAAGTTACCCATGTAATTTGAATCATGGGGAAAAAAGCTCCAAACTTGGAGCTTGCATAATGTGATATGGAAGGGACCATCTTGGGACGGGTATGGCCCCCACATTGTCCACTCACAGTAACACAGTAGTAAACAGCAACACAAAATCTGACAGTGGACAGTTTATTATGAGTGAATCATCGTTTATGCAAGGATACTCAGTATAAACAAAAGTTACGTAAATACGCACAGCCTGGTTTAAGCATGGGTGAGTGGACAATGCTATACCCATGAGAAAATGGTCCCTTCCATATCACATTATGCAAGCTCAAAGCTTGGCGCTTTTTTCCCATGATTCAAATTACATGGGCAACTTCCTGTACTATTTCTATCGGTTTTTGTAAAAAATCTTGCGAGTTATAAATGGCGAAAATAGCTTTTCCGGGGTAAGTGACCACAAAGCTAGCACATATGTAAAAATCATCCTTGGTGAACTTCCCCTTTAACCTCCCTCTTTCAAGATGCAGTTGCATGAAGGATAATTTTGCTCATGGATTATATAATTTCCACAAATCATGGATGGATATGATATGGATTGGGATAGAACAAACTAGGGAATATTATCCGCAGATTGAAAGCCTGAACTGTCTTCCCAAGGCAGTTTTAAATTAGTTAGGTCTTTTCCTAGTCTGTTTGTGAATGGAATAATCATTCAATGTCAGGTTTCAGATGTAGTGATAACTAGTAGGTGTGTACATTGCAGCATACGAGTTATTTTAGCCAAAAGTTGTAAATATCTAAACATATTGAAGAGGTGTTCAATACTGGATAGCCGGAAATGGTCAGTGATTTTGTCATTGATCCATGCTCAATCGTAAGAGTGGAGGTTTCATCTTTGTCGTTCTCAAAGCTCTGTAAAATTTCTGAAACCGAATCTGAAGATAATTACCCCGTAATGTATCAGTGGCAGATGCTCTGCTCTTTCCTGCTCTTTTTGTTTGAATTCAAGAAGTTCAAGAGTGGTGCATTCAGCTTGTTCATTGCTTGGAGGGCATTTGAATTCATCAGACGCTCTTTATGTTAGATGTTCCATATGGTGCGACATTACAGCCTTATGAATCGATAGTCTCCGTAAGATGTAATACAGTGTGAGGAATCTGGATGAAAATAAGAGAAAAAGACAATCATATGCTGTAGTTGGCATTTCTTGGCAGACTAAGTGTGATGGATGTCATGGCGAGAACGGCCAAGCTTTCTGAGTTTAGTTGTTCTTTTCTTTTCGTTTTAAGAGAGACATAGTTTATTGCTGAAAGTCAGAGTGATTGACGTCTGCTCTTAAGACAGTGAGCTTCGAAATCCTATTTGAAATCCCAGACCACCGGTCTGTTTTGTGCTACAATGTGTTTGTATTGTGTTGTTTGAAGAGGGACGTGGAGCCACTGAGCATGCTCAGTTTCCATCCCAGAATACTTTTCCTCGTAACGAGAGTTCATTACTGAGCTGTGTGTGAAGTGTAGCTGTAATGCCCCTCAACAGGAGAGTGCTAAATTATCCTGGACTGGTTCACGGTAATAAAAATGACAACCTGAATTGTATTTCATCCCTAATTATTATGCAAGCAAGTGACACGGTCAAATCTCTTTGGGTTCTGTTTTATGGCTAAATAGCAATTGTAAAAATTGAACTGTAGCCAGTCAGTCATTCCGGGTTCTGCTATGGCTTCAGGGGCTTCCAGGGAGCTGTTAACCTTTTCACCATCTTGTCAACTTTTTTCCAATTTTCAGGGAATATGTTTTGTCATTTCTTATAGTGTCATTCGAGCGAACAAAGAATGTATTTTAGTGGTGAACTTGAAGGTTGTAAAAGGATACAGAGACGTACTTGTTAATATTATTCAATAAAAAAAAATTTGTCATAAAATTCTAGCTCCAGAAAAGTTGCCTTCAGTTTATTATTGAAAAAGTCTTTTATTTTATACAGAAAATCTGTCTTTATATATTGCCATGATTTGCAATTTAACTTTTCTTGCGATAAGTTTCATTTGATATGAGGCTGGATGGTTTCCAATTGAAGATTAGAAATCTATGATGAAATTTGACATGAAAATGTTCTTTCAAAGGTTTGGTTCTAGTGTATTTTTAGGAAAGCTAGTTGCATTTCCAAATAAAGATTTAGCTAATGTGGATGGAATTACAGACAAATATTTAGTTTCCAACACGTCCACTGAAGCATTAATGAGGACGATTCGCACTTCAGAATGGCGCCTCAGTTCAAAGTTGGATTGACCATACACACAACACTGCATGGAAGGTGTCATCCAGATGACATTTAAAAAAAACTCTCACTTCAAGATGATAGAAGAAGCAGTAGGAGAAAGAAAAAAAAAATACCCGGACAGTGTATTAGTGAGAAATGGCAAATTGATGATAAATCCAGATTAAACTGGCAAGTGTAACCAACATGATATATTGTGTTGTCATACTATGTGTTAAATCCGAATAAATACAGTGAATAGCAGTGGAGGAATATATGAGAAAAAAACACATTTATTGGGAGATATTGGCAGACATCCTTGTCAAAAATTGAGCAGAATTTACTCGCGAAGCAAATTAATGTTGTTAATTTTGTGATTTACGATTTTGTTGTATTTAAATAACAAAGTGAGACATATCCAAGATTTGCTGTTACAAGTTTGCTTGAACTTTTTGTGAATATATTGTTGATATCATTTCGGAATATATCAGCTCAGCTTTTGAGAAAGAAAGTTTTTTGTAGAACTAAGGTTGAAAATACAAACCTGAAAAGTTTGGACAGTGTCCCATGGATGACCGTGTCAGTAGATGTTCTAGATAACAGGAGCAGAATAAATATTTTATGTGGCGCTGTTTTTTTGTTTGGAAAATATACAGTTTAGGCTGCAGAAATTCCATTTATTGAAAAACAGACTGACTGATATGGTTGTATTATGGCTGCAAAATTGGAAAAACATGTGTTCGGCCGTGATATGTGTAGACTTCAGAACTAAAACGGCAGCATGATCATGAACGTAGATATTATTCTGTAGATATTGTTCAAAGAATAGTTAGAGGTAAAAACTTACAAGAAAAATATAACTTGGTTTGAACTGCTATTGCAATAAGCTTGTGTGGCACTAAGATGCAGTGTGAATGTTTCGGGGTCTTACGTTGTGTTTGCCCTCAAATATGTTGTTAGTTGTTTTTTTCAGCACAATAGATGACAAAAACTGAATAAAAAAACATGCACATCGTTATGATATTTTATGATCATAAAGATGTGAGTAATATCACACAGATTTTGTGGTTGACGGATTTCAATCCATGCCTGGGCACGAAAGGTGTCTCCCTGCGTCATACTCCAAGTCAGTGTTGTGTTTAACAAGTTGAAGTAGTGCCTGAGGGGAGTTTGTTTGACCAACAAACACTGTTTTGTG
This sequence comes from Ptychodera flava, assembly GCF_041260155.1. Classification (NCBI taxonomy): domain Eukaryota; kingdom Metazoa; phylum Hemichordata; class Enteropneusta; family Ptychoderidae; genus Ptychodera; species Ptychodera flava. The sequence goes on from NC_091949.1 coordinate 34,759,898, forward strand.
GAATATACTAAATGTTCATTGAAATCTGATAGAAAATGTAAACAGGTTGTGTTTTTGCCGCTTACCACTTTGGAACGTTTGAGTAGCAAAAGACGCCATTGAAGTTTGGTATTTTTCAGCAGTTCCTGTGTTTCAGTCCACTTGCAGGTGAAATTCAGAAGAAAAGGATTTTAAAATAATCCATTACATGTACGTACAAAGTCCTGTCTTTGTTGCAATAGGGCTGTTAGCAAATAATGTCATTGTTCTCTCATTAGTATGCAAAAATAAATATTTGTCTGCAAAGTTAAATTATATTTTTTTCGAAAATTATTCAAAAAGGAAGAAAATAAGTTCATAAGTGACTGCCGATGTTACAATGAACACTAGAAGGACATTTAAACGGCTCAGACTACAAAGCTCCAACTAAGCAATGCATGCAACACAGATAAAATTTGTCCTAATTTCTGGCAGCAGTATCCCATGTGGCATACGTGTATATGTAGCTGAATTTAGTAACACACCTACTACCATGAACAGCGCTATTTAGTTTTGCATAATGTTACTCTGTTTCTAGACAAGATGTTTGTAAAGTTTTACTTGCCCTGTTAAAAATCCTTGGAAAAACATTTCAGGACGTTTAAACGCATAAAATAATATCAATGAAAAAGATATCAAATTGATTGATTGTTAATGTTTGATGAAACTGTTCACTTTAATTCAGTTTAGTTTTTCTCATATTTCATATTTCTTCATTAACCCTTTATTCTGCCCAAGTTCATACATCATCGTCGGGTCAAGTTGGTTAAAACCAGTGAGGTATAACATGTCCAATATGTTGCAATTTACAAAGACTTGAACATATGAAGACAGCTGAAAACAGAGATCCTATGATTTAAATGACTAAACCTTCCATAGGTACATGTATAACATACCATGCCAAATAATAGTAGGTAGAAATATGTACAGGTTTCGGCTCAATACTGCTAGTCTTTTGTAATAACTTGGTAGATAGGGCATTGATAAGCCTGGCAGGATAAGACATGAGTATGTAAATTTTTCCTCTAGAATTTGAAAAAAATATAAACTTTTGCCCGATGTTTGACATGTGCTGAAAGTTCAATGACCTTCATCCCTGGTAAAGTTTTCACTTACATTGATGTATTCGAATTAATAACAAAGGATGGATACAAAGTATCAAATTACAACTCTACTATACCATGATGTTATGAAACTTTCCGGTTTGTTTGGCTGTTTTGTCTTTCCGTATAATCCGCATCAATAATTTATCACAGCGTGAAAGTTTTCTGTAAGAAGTAACAGATCGTGTGAAATTATTCTTTGATATATCATTTCAGCAGTGCATATATTTTCAAAGCTCTTATTATTCATCTATGCTTTGTCTGAATAGAGCACTGTTGAGAAGATCCCGGTGAATATTTTGGTTGGAGGTCAATCATATCCGTTATACTTTCCCCCTGCTGTTACTGTTGAAGGTTAACTACATCAAGATCAGATGCAACTGTGTTTTGTACATGCTGGTTTTTGAAATCCCAATCCAACTTGGCTTGCATACTTGTACCAAAATTTTAGGAAATATTTTTGTGATTACAAGCCTTATTGAAAGGACTAGGTAATTTCTTTACACATGGTTTTGACATCAATGTAATTACCATATGCACAAAATTTTGGTAAATTTAGTTGTGTTGGAGCCAAAAGCCAAAGTTCATAGAAATTGCTGATTCGTGAAAAGGCTCCAAATTTAAGCTGAAAAAGTATGCCACTTTGGTTGCACTCTATGTCTTCACCATCTATAAAAGCTGTTACATGATTTTGTAGGCAAGCATTGAAAATTTATGAAGTCAACGCTTCCAGAAAAACAGACAGAAAAATGTTTGTAAAACCTGAAATCTGAGTTAAACAGAAAACTGATCACGAGCCATTTTATTTCTGATCACGGCAGAAGAAAAACAATCGTCAACACTGGTGGTAGAGGGTCACTGAAATGTTTTTTTAGAGAAATCGTAAAAATGTTTCATAGTGTTGCTGAGAGGGGAGTTTTTTTCGGGCAAATGGATGTTGAAATATGATGATTCTAGTGAAGGGTTTGCTTTTGAAATGGCCAGGGGGGGTGCGTGGAGTAGTCTGGTGTAGTGTTACAGAGACAATGTCGCTGGAGACACGGACTGAACAAGGCGATGAAAAGAGGGCTGTTGACACTGTTGTCCTGTTCTATGTTGTTGGCCAAGCAGAGGTCAGAGCACTTGAGACCCAGGGGAGACTGTTTTGATTTGGTCCTGCTAGGAAAGCTGTCAATCTTGACTGCGAGCAAGTGGTTAATGTATGATAGTCCAGAGCCTACGGATAAAAAAAAACTGTTACTTCTATTCAGTGGCAGGGGGCACTGTGCGAGTCTAAAGAATGAAGTGTATAGTGGTGGCCGTACTTTGTTAGCGGCCATGTTGCCTAATTACTCTGCTCGTTGGACTGTGAGAATGTATGGCTAGTACGTCTTTTCTTTGGCAGAGTGTTTTATGTACATTACTAAAAAGCATGGCAAGTTTTTCTTTAAAATGTCCCCAGTGAGTGAATACCGTGAATTTTTCTAAGGCTCTACCCTGTCAAACATTGGTAATCATTCCAGCTGGACCTCTTGTCTGTAGTTTTTTGACCATCATGTGATGGCAGGATTCAGTGTCTGAGTCGACAAAATACTGTTTTCATGTCTCTTTAGTGTGTATTACAAAGGAAGTTTAAATGTTCATTTATGTGCTTGTCATTGCCAGAAAGGCTGGCAATTACAGAACAGCAAGCACAATGATTTTATTGAAAGATCATACATATAAGTAGTTTGACACCATTTACCCAGGGACTGTCAATGGATAATTAAAACACACACATGGCAAATGAAATTGCTTGTGTTTTATATCAAAATCCCTCCCCTGGATGAAGATTATGAAGTACCAAAATCCAATAACGAAATTATGATGTTATATTCCCCAAAGCAGCTAAATTATGAGTTAAGGTTGTCGATGATTTAAACTGCAAATCATTGAAACAAAAATTGGGAACAGTGATGTACAGTTAGGATTGAGTTACCGTGGCATCATGTAGTTAGTGTGAATTTGCACATGACAATCAAAATCCTGTCGCTTTAGGTACAGCGTGTCTCGTTAAATGTTATGTGCGTGTTTTAAAATTATCCACAACCCCTACATCAATGAGACTTGTCATATTTCAGTCCTTATTACACTGGTTTTAATAGATAAAAAAGGCAGAATGTGTCCAATCGTCAAAGTCAGTCCCAAGAATTCATTTATAGAGGGTCAGGAATAGAAAGACTTTCTTCATCAGAGTGCACCAGACAAGCTTTATTTTTGCCAAAAAGAGAGAAGTTTGCTCACATGCTTTGAAGACATAAGTATAGTGTTCAGTGTTAAAACGTCAGACACCATTGAGCTGAGCAATTAGGGTTAGGGATCTCCATGACCTGTGAAACACTTGGCACCATTCTTGAACTTTATTTACAAGCGAAAGAGAATCAGCATATTCTTTCACACGTATTATCGTAAACACTGAAGAAAAACTACTGGAATGTTCTGATGTATTTTAAAATGACAATTCATAGGAAGAGCTTTTTTGGCCGATGCACGGGATTAATAGTATTAATATTAGAATGTTCAATTTTGTTGTTATCATTGTTCTAGAGCAAGATTACCGAAGGAAAAAACCTGCTTGGATTGATGTCTCAGAGAGACACAAAAGGCATAATGAATGGTACAATGTACACTGTGATAATAATCACCATGTTAGTCGGCACTCTGTCTCGTCCTTCTGATCTTCCACTACAGATGAGCTATTCAGCTACCTATCTACTGAATAGCAAAACTATTATACTCAATTTCCAGACATATCTGTCAAACAAAACAGCTCGCCGACAAAAGCTCTAAATGACTGAATGTATTAAAGGCCAAAATTGAAATTTTAATTTTGGTCTTGAGATAACATTCTCTCAGTGGAATATATATGGCATTGTGCATCGTAGTCATTTACTTAGAAACAAAAAGTTATTGCCGATACACAAATTACGACATCATATATTTTCATTTTAAAATGACCTGCATTTAGTGGTATCAATGCCAGACACCAATGGTTGGTGATCTAGGTATTGTACATTTTCCTAGTTGTTTGATTGGATATCTTCCTCAATCATTGTCAAAAGTTCATCCCATTTGCATCGTCCACATATTTGTTTATACTATAAACTGTGATGTAAATTTATCATGGCTTACATGTCAAATAAAGATGTGCATTCCATGACGTTTTCCCCCAACCATATTTTCATACAATTTTTTTTAATCGACTGTTATAAATGAGATTGACCTTTTTGATGATATGTTTTTGCATGATTTTTATACATTAATCAAAAAATCTGGGCATTATCATGCTATTTCCTGCCAACCCCGTATTTGTGTCACAGTAACCTCTTGGCAGTAATATTGACACCATGAAATAAACAGTTGAATTCTTGTCAATTTCAGTGGTATGTCTTCTCATACACTGCATATCATGAACATTAGTTGTGAAATAAAAAAAAATCATCTTGCTTTGGTTGCCATTGCCAAATTTTTTCTTAACGAAGACCGCAAAATGTCAACATTTACACAAGTTAAAACCCTCTTACAACAACCCTTCACCCCCTCGGTTTCATTATACAGCCCCTATCATACAGTGTAGACAATACAGAAGATACCATATGGCCACAGTGAAAGGGGTGGGTTAGGGTGTTTGTTGAGATGGGGTGTTTCATGATTTTATGGTTAGCAGGTAGATACAGATGTATCATCCTTTGATAAAAATCAGTAATTCTGGTTGTAGTTCTGTTTTTTTGTATAACAGAATGAAGAAATTTTTTTTTATGCCAGAATCATCTGAAATTTATACCAAACCTTGCTACTCTTTGAGCATCTGAGTGTCACTCCTGCCAGTTTATACAGCAACATGCATTTCAAAGATTGCAGTCTATCATATCACAGACTTGCTCAGTCTCTCTCCCACATCATGAGTGTTTCCATACTTCAGTCACAGGAAGATGCATGGAGTACTAGCACGTGACATGTCATTCTCTTCTACCAATCTGACACCAATTTTGAACCTTCCAGCCAATTTCACACCTGCTTTTGAAACCCCTTGCCCGATCTCACACCTTTTTTCTCATCAGTGATTGTTTCAACTTCATCTGTGATGTCTCAAACAAAACCAGGTATGTTTCCTGTGAGGTGTGATTTATCTACCATCCATTGATTGTATATTGATCTGTCACTGACGCTGCTAACCTCTTATCTGTTATTAGTCTGGCCTTGCACCTGTCAAATCTACCTTGGTAACACAATTTGACCTTTGACCGCGTATTGGTGCCCTTTCTGATCATCGTACCATAGACCCAGCAAACTGTCGACTCCATGGTGGCGGTACAGGTCCGGGTGGGAAACTTTCCACATCTTGTACACTTCAGCTGTTCAGAAGTTGCATTTTGTGATTTTGCTCTGCAGATCAGCCTAGTGCCATTCCCCAAAATTTGCCTTTCTTTGCTCAAACTGTAAATGTCCGTACCAAAGAGAGCTGTAGTGTTGGTGTGCAAATTGAGTAAGAAAAAACGTTCAGGATGACCGCGCTGCTTTTGTAATTCAGAAATGTATCATAGGGAGTGAAGTTAAATCTTTCTGAGGACACAGATTTGCCGGAGATATTGCAGAAATTTTCTTATGTTTTGTTCCGTTAGAGTCAGTCAAATAATTCTGTTTCCCAGTTTTGTTTGGAGTAGAAAACGACTTTGCAGAATTAAGTACTTGTTTTGGATATGTCTATGGTTAAGATATCAAAAAGATGTTAAAATTCACTTTCAAGCAATTTCTCAAAGTTTTACTGCAATGTTGATGATTCAAAATGAACTTACACATTTGTACTACTGTACTTACATTGTAACTAAACTAAACTTACCTTAGAGGATGAGTGAAATCTTTTCAGTTTCTTCACTGAATCTTTGGCCAAATTCAGGTGTTTACTATGAATTAGAACTCTGGGAGAGAAAAAAGGCAAATATTTTGCATGGTTTCAAGAGGTAGGCGATTCTGCTTACTTTGGTTGAATTTATGAAATTTTCAAGAATATTTTAGTTACCGTAATTGACATTGTCCAAAATATCGCAGATGTATGTTACCCACTTATGGTTTGTTTTGGCAAGACTTGCAATTTGTGCAATGTGGTCTAGTTGGTAGGTACTTTGTTCAAGCGGTATTGTGCTATTACCATGCAGCTATCCCAGAAATGTCCTGATTTTTATGTTTTTCAGAAATTTCAAAACATTAAAATTCTCTCTTTTTCTCTAGGTTTACTTAAAAATTAAAATTCAGTACTTTTCAGTAAATTCCAGACAGTGTTCAAAACTTGAAGATGTTCTAATCCAGGAATTAGAGTGATTTTAAGTTGATGATATTCAATAAAACGAAGGAGACTAGGTTTGCACTCAGGTGTGCAAAGCGTCATCCAGAGAGAGCGAGGAAGAAATCTTAACAGCAAGTCTAGGAGAAAGTAGCGTCTGTGAATCAGCTTACAGTGATGGGATCACAGATGCCTGTATTTGGATATGCAAGACGGTATCTTATCAGAGAGCAGCATCATGTTGAGTGTGGAGCAACTTACAGCGGTTGTCATGGTGAAGTTGGGTTATAGGAGCACAAATTACAACAATGCAAATTGAGGAAATTCAACATGAAATCTGAAAATAACCATAATCGCTTTCTTTCACGGTCATTTCACTGGCTTCAACTTCAGCTACGGTTGTACTTTTCATGAAAGGTGGGATGTGAATGAAATCTTGGTGAAATTTTTTCTTGCTTAGACTGATTCCTCTGTTCCACTGTAGTGCAGTGTTTTTGAATTTGCTCACATATTTGGTGCAAGAGTTCAATACATATCTATATATCTATCCATGTATTGTAATTTTTCAAAATGATATGTGCAGTGCATTACGTGTCATGAGCATTTGTACATTTTAGAAATTTAGTTTTGTTTGGTTTTATCTGCACCTTTCAAGAATTGATGAGTGTTTAATTTCTAATGTGCAGAACATTACAACTGCTGGCGAAGAGTTTCCCATTATGTTTGAAATCAGATTGTATTTTGAATAAAAGGGGAGAATTTAAGATTCAAAATAATTAGAGGATATGAAAGAAAGACTTGGATCTTACTTTTGACAGTAAAATTGTCATGAAGACAATGAACATTAGATTGGTGGAATTTTCCAGGGGGAAGTAAAGGATATTGAAGTCCGGTGACATTTTTTATTTGCTACTTCATTACCTACATGACTTGAACTACATGGCAAGGTGTGATTGGTCGTAAATCAAGTCAAAAGTAGCAATTTGTGCAATATTGCAACAGCGCACAGGCTTTACCCATCAGCCTTTGGGTGAACTGCACTGAGCATGAGCAGTAGTTATTGATGCATAGGCAGAAATTATCTGAGCGTGCCCAAGGAAGTTGTAATGCAAATGAATATTAGAAATTTTTTCCAGGAAATTAAGCACTAAAACACAAACAGAATCATATATTAGATCTTACTGAGTTGCGAGGTGTCAGTAAAACTCTGCATTAAGTGCATTTACATGAGTTAAAAAAGATAAACTCGTATATCATCAATGCAGAAAATATTTGATCTTTGATATCATTTGAGCAAATTCCCTTATGGAAAAGGGGAAAACCTGCCTTGGTTATGACTTTGCACCAAGTAGCATTTGCATATATGTTGAAATGAAATAGAAGACAAATGAGAATGGCAAGCTGCTTGCATTTTAGGCTCTCTGAATTCTGTGCAAACATTTCGCCAAAATATGCATTGGAGAGGGCACATGAAATGCTTTTGTCGTGTAGGAAAAGCTGGTGTCATCATAAAGTTTATGGAACTTGCATTAGAGATTGAAATCATAGCAAGACCCCAATCAAGGCCGATATTCTGAGTTTAACCTTTTCGTTGAAAATGTCATTTCGGTTAGTTTGAGACCTGCCAATCAAGGTCTGTGTAGACCTGACAGGTTTATTGGCTTCCGCTGTAATATCCTTGCATTTCTAGAGTCTACCGTGACATATCCATCGCATCAGTATTTTATTATATGATTCACTTTATGGAGAATTTGTCATATTTCAGCGATTGGAAATGAGGTAATTACCCTGTTATTATTGTTCAGAAAACGCGCGAAAAAAAAAATTTCTCAGAAACCTCCAATCCATTACATGGATAACAATACAGTAACCTGGGTAAAGAAAACTAAACTGTTGTCATTATCATTGAAATATCAGTAGGTAAGTGACACCTTGCTCAGAATTTTGAGATACTTAAGTAAAAGGCCAATGACATCATCACGAAAAGATAGCTAACTTGATAATGGTGATGGTTTCATTTCATATCAATTTCATCAGGTGCATTATAGAAGAATCGTTGGCGGTTCAAATCTATAGATTTTACTCAACCCAGCGACTTTGACTATGTTTGAACATTAAATGTTGCACTGAACGTTAGGTTTTATAGGAGCATTATTGCAGAGCACTCGTCACATCTCTGTTGCCAAGGGCAACCACTTTGTGCACAGCATCTCTTGAGTTGTGAAATTTAGATAGGCAGTTCCACCCGGCAATAAATCACGATTTAGGATTTTAATGATAATGTCTCGCCAGTTAGTTTTTGCGAGTTGATGATCAGCGTCATCTTAGGCGTTATCTTGGCTACCCTCCAGTCCACATTCCGATTAGCCTTTATAAAGTCCTTTAACGAGCTGATCACGTCTCGGCTCCGATAAGCATTATCAGTATGTGTGCCTCTGTCAACAGTTTGATTATACACGTCTTGAAAACTGATTGTGGATTCTTGGATCTGTGTTTCCACAGATGGTACAGGTGTTCTCGTTTTTTCTACAAATTTTGGATGCTTTTTTCCCTGTCTGAATGAGATGTCAGATCCATAGAAAGCAATTATATGAACATGCAGTCAAGAGTATTCAGTTTCAGGTATTATGTTTCTGGCAAAAGTCAAATGACAGCGAAAAAAATGATATTTCACTGGAATGTAATTCTTGTTGTCTGGAAATGACGTTATCTTTGATAAAATATAAAGTTTCCCTTTTTGTGTCAAATATTCGTATAAATTTTTGGCTTTAAAGCTTTTCTGTCTGAATGTGAAATCTTTTTTTGTGTATGCTCTTCTGTCTTGAGGGCAAATAACTGTATTTTTTAATGATTTTTCTTCAAGATTCTTGTTTGCCTTCCCAGAGTATGTTTGGATGCTCTGGGTGGTTTGTCAAGTCAGGCTGTACATGTGCAGATTGCATTGTTTTATTGTTGACAAGTGAATCTATACTAGCTTTCAAATGTAAACAATAACAGTGCTTTTCACAATCATTCACAGTGTGTTGACAAGCTATATTTGGTGTTTCTGTATGCTTTTGGAAGTAGAACAAGAACTTGCAAATTGTCTTACAAAAAAATTAGAAAAAACTCATCAAAATATTACAGCTTACTGTCTGTTTAAAATGTGTATGTATTTTGACTTCTTTCATGCAAATAATGTTTTATAGGAATACAAGTACACCATGTATAAACAAAATTACTTCCGCAGTACAGATGTAATGGCAATAGACCTTTACAACAATTGAAGATTGCTGATCAAGTAACTGCCAAATAAACCAACCAACCAACCTACCTACCTACAGATAACCAGGCATGTTGCGCAGCCAATCAAGCAGTTGAACCAACTAAATGGGCTATGAAAATTGACCTTATAAACAGTACTACATGCACTGTAAAACAAAGTTACAATACTTTGCTGGATCTTAACTTGCCAGACACACTATGATGACAAAAACTCCTCAATTGTTGAGGGACAGGTACCGACATTGAAAGGGCAAGTATGGAAATCAGTAGATTTTCGATCGGATTCAAATCCACAATGTACGACAGCCCATCACCTAGTGAAAACATCACAGTCAAAACCCCTCGGCCAAATCCATACCCTTACAAAGAGTGGTTGAATAAAGTGAAAGTACAGAATTACTGATTATCAGATTTTTTTTTGTCATAACGTCATACCTAAAGTTTTTCTCAAAATCTTGTGCGCAATACCTTTGAACTGTGAAAATGACGGTTAGTGTTAACATTAAATGTGCCATTTCTCTGAACTGTGCAGAGGTTTGATATTTTATTCGAATATAAACTTTTTGCACTCTGTTCAGAGGCAAATCTCCCGTCGTTATGTCATGGGTTACCTGGGGTTCAGAGGTTAAAGAGTTAAAGAGTTTATGGAAATTCAGAGTTGTTGATGTCTGAGTGAGGAATATGACAGGTTAAGTCACATCGGAGGTTAACTAAGTAGGCCTAGAGATCAGATTACTATAAATGCAAATCTTGTCACCAGAGAGGGCTGTTGATTTTACTTAACTTTGTCATTACTCTATTCTGAACTCAACAGGCATGTCATCAATGGATGCAAAACAGCAACAGAATGAAAATTCCAGAGAGAGGGAATTCAAAAAAAATTGGGGGAGCAATAAAATAAGGGTTTGAAGTTGGTTTCAAGTAAAAGGTCCCATGATCTGTGTTCGTAAAGATTGTTTTCGTCATTGTCACCTGTTTTGACAAGTTGCCAGTTTTGAAGTCTGAAGGGTTTATAAAGAACTAAGCTTTGTACAGAGCTGGAAAATGATGAGATGACTGAATAACAGAATTTGGTGGCTTGTTCTGCGATTGATCAGAAATTGACAGTGTATTACTGCACAGGGTATCTGACAGTCGTTGTTCCAATGCTAAAGCATGTTGAATAGGCCTTCAAGCCTGATAGCACAGCTTCTTGGTCCAAAAGCCAAACATTCTCAGCTACAGTTGATTGTTGGCTAGAAAAGTAGTCGTGTATTTATGAAAGAAAAAATAAACTGCACACGTGGACAAGCCCTCTGAAATCCATAGCCATCTAAATTCTCAAATTTGAGAAAACTTGGTGGGTAATAATGCAAAGAATATCAGAAGAAACTTTTAACAAGTTTTTAATATCAGTTGTGTCCTTCTTACATTTTTGTAATTGTCCCTTACCCTAACAGATATCATAATAGTCATTTGATAGAAATCTTGCCCTTTCTTCCAAGACAATGGCAGGATTGTCTGGAATCCTAAAGACCATACCTTCTGATTGATCACTCAAAACTAGGTTAAGCTGGAAAAAAAAATTATTTGGTGATTTCACACAGCCCTTGTCAAACAGGTACAACTCAAATTGCAATGTTTATCATGGGGAGAGAGTGGTTTAAATGGAGAGTTGAATATCGGAAAGTTAACCCGATGGATATTCAGACTTGGTACATTCCTAGCAGTTACTATGGTAATATCAAAGTCGTAGTTATATTTATTTTCCCTCTTCCCTTCCCTCTCCAATAACTGTTACAGTACCTTTATAGTGGGAGTCGTTTGTCAATGCACTTGCTCAAAACAATTTGAACACTCAAGATAACTGTCTGTGTCTGAGCTGAGGTCGAAGGTCAAAACATGTTATTGGCATGCTTCCTTGTGAGAGTCCATGATGAACATTGACCAACTATGTGATCTCAGAATATCAAAAGTGAATTTTTTTTACAGAAATGTGATTGAGCTCAAGGTACATAACAAAGATCTTGCACAGCTGGTAACCTCTGTCTTCTCTAAGTCTTTCAGAGAATCCTGTTGTTTTCTGTGACAATTGATTATTTTCAAACAAACCCAGAGGAGGAGTTATGTATGAACAATTCACTTTTTTGTGTTGCAAATTTCAACAGAGCTCAAGATTCTTGTTTCATTGTCTCTTGAAAACAGTTTTGCAGAATAAACATGCAATATTCAGCTTATGCTAATTGTTTGATATTTTCACCATAGGATAGACAAAGAAAGGTTTTGTTCAAATCCACATCAAGTGATTCTTAAGGATGTACTTTGATAGTTATTATGAATTATTTATGAAAGCACATGATTTGATGAAAAACATTACTGTATATAATTAAATTATTATGCAAAAGTCAAGCATTAATGACAAATTCTCGAAATGAGTGTGATCTTCTTGATGTTCCTCTTCAGAAAACATGCAACAGTGTACTCCACAGCTTGGAAAAAACAGAGGGGTGGCAAATTTACATAACAATATATAATTTGCCTATTCTTTTGTTGTGAAAATGACTTCTTTTGTGTGGCTATTAACATATGAATAGATTGCTCCAAAAACATATATTTTGTTGGTTTTAAGGACAGTAGCTATAACTTTTGATAACATTTTCTGTATTTTTTCCCTAAAAACAAGTATATTTTCTTCTTTCTATGAGTTCAATCATACTTTGTGCATTGTTGCAGTTGAAAATAGAAATCTCTTCCAGACTAAAATTCATTTTTCTGCGATAACAATGAAGTTATACACATACAGGCTGTGTCAACATAGTACACACAAGGTATTTTGACATTTCAGCCACAAAGAAGAAACTGTTCGACAAACAGAATTATAAAATCCTGAAAAATATGTGAAGAGCCCGAGCTTTGATTATTTTGAAATGCAAAGGTCCAGAAGCTGTTATTATTGATTTTTTCACAACTTTTGTTTTGTATGTCAATCACAAGTTTTTCATCAACTGCCCAAAGCATGTTGAAACATTCACTATTTAGCTTGGATTTAAAGTGCACCGTTATTTTGTGTATTTGAAGTACATTTGTATGGTCTTGACCAGAATTCATATGTCAATAATAACAATACCAATGCAATTATCACAAGTACAGTCGAGTTAACAAGCCTGAATGTGCTATATCACAACACGTTCCGCAGAATAGAACAAAAAACTGTTTTTGACATTAAAAACAAAAATTGTGATAAAAATCATCAAAGGCTGCAGGTACTGGTTCTTTTGAAAGACAGAGTGCCAGGATTAATGTTCAAATGAGCAAGTGATCCACTGCGTAGCAATGATTTGAAGCATGGAAAGGTGCTTTTTTTTCACTCTTTGATATCCTGAAGCAAGTTCCATCTTGGATATCAGGAATTCACATATGAGTAGACACCCTTACAACACAAGCGATACTCTTCTTGCCCCGGGAAGTGTTTAAAAGCGAAAAGGTGCTCTTCATTAGTGACAAGGATTTACCAATCCTGTGAGTCAGAGACGATTTTTTTTCTCGGGGTCGATCAGTCACGTTTGCAAGCGCTAGATATCATGCGCTGCTGTGCTGAGATGACTTTCTATGAGAATGCTTGTTAGCAATGTTGCGCTGAAACTGATCGCTCGACACATAAGTGGCAACGATTGCCAGCCATCACTGCCCACGTTTGCTTGTTCCTGCGGAAGAAACACCAAATTAAAATTGTGTTTTGGTGACGTCTGAGGTGTCAGGAATGATTTGCAGTCGAATAAGATAGCGGAAGACAGCGTTTTGATATGTCGTAAATTTCAGGCAAGAAACCAGCAGGGTGGAAGCATTTCCTCTGTATCATATAGTCAAGCCTTATTGCTAAAACTTTATCATTTTGTTGGAGGACAAAAGCTAACATCATTGTATTGCAGTTTTATAAATCTCCTAAGTCATGCAATTATGTGAACTCTCGCTTGGGAAATGCGGTAAATCAAACAATGACGTGTTTGAAGTTTGGTGCTTCATTCCAAGATTGTGGATTTATATGGTAGTTACGGGTGTGATTTGTACACATCATCATGCAGCGAGTTATTTTTATTTGTATTAGTTACGAAAACACAAATTGTTGTGCTGGTTTTAATGTACTGGAAGAAGACTGCAGCGCATTCTTTTCACATGAAATTATTATTTGCCAGGGCTCGTTGCAGTCATGTAAAAGGGACCACCTAATGTCACTATGATCACTGACAAAAGATAAGTAGTTGATTTGGTTAATACATCCTGGTTTATGACGTCATTGTGATTGACAGTTCGAAAGAAAGAAGATCCGCTGTCGGGATGTACTCGAGACTGAAGTATCAAGCCACTTTGTTGGACACACACACTTGACGATTGCAGAACACTTCTTC